>NW_028091637.1:10027979-10648076 GCF_014824575.4 Sturnira hondurensis
TTCCTTGTTGTGGGGCTGTCCTATGTAAGATAATTAGCAATATGCATGGACAGAATCTACCCACTAGATGCAGGCGGCCTCCACCCCATTGTGACAACAGAACGTCTCTAGACCGTAACAGAGCATTGGCAGGTGTTCCCTGGGGAGCTAAATCACCCCCGATGGAGAAAACTGTAGTTCCAAGTTCTTTATAGCTGTGTTGCATTTTCTCTGAGTCATCTGATGAGGGCTTTACTCCTGTGACTTGAAACGGTCTGATTCAGAAAGCTATAAATTGTGTCTAAGTTTGACAAATCAAGTATTAACATAGTAAGCATATTATTTAGGAATATATAACCAATAAAATAATAAACAAAAGTATTTATTAAGTGCAGTTGCTTTTAGAGAGTAGGATTGGATGGCAAGGAGGATTGATTTTGAACTTTTTAATATTATTTTTTAAAATTTATTTTTAGAGAAAGAGAGGGAGAAAAATATCAATGTGTGGTTGCCTCTTGCACACCCCCAGCTAGGGACCTGGCTCACAACCCAGGCATGTGCCCTGACTGGGAATTGAACCAGCAACCCCATGGTTTGTAGGCCAGCACTCAGTCCACTGAGCCATACCAGCCAGGGCTAATATTACTTTATTTTTTAAAAAATGTATGTATATATAGCTAACGAAAACAAAATACTAGGAAAAGAGAACATGGAATATTTGGCCATTCTGTTACTAGGATAGAAAGTTCTAGAGAGATGCTCAACGTTCTTATTCTCATAAGAAATTAGAGAAATGCTTATTCTGATCTTTTGTTGCTAATCCCATCCAACGCATATTCTCTTATATTTTACCCAGAGGCGAGTGTGGCAGTCATCTAGCTGAGTCATATCTTTAATTCTTTTTCAAGATGATTCCAGGCTGCCTCGTTCATAATGGTTCTGGGTGGAGAACTGGTTTACCTGGTTGTAATTATGTAGGAGTCAGAGAAGACAGGAAAAACAAAGGAAAACAAAACAAAACACAAACGTTGTGATAAAGATTATGTGAACATTGAAATAAACATCAGAGGCCCTGGACCTTTTCTAAGGAAAGAGGCGGGTGGAGGAGTTCGGGTCCAGCTTTGCCGATGAGTGTCAACGCTGCCATTTACTAGCATGTCTTCCCCCGTCTCCATTCACCCCCTTCCCCCACCTCTTACAGTCTTCAGCTCTAGCTCGGCTTTGCCTCCCCCAAACACAGCAATTGAAACAAAGTCTTGGGACTAAATTCTTGATTTGCCTGACTGACCAGTTGTGATTGTGTTCCAGTTGTTTAGGAAATGCATTCATCTGACATATGACCAAATGACAGAAGACAGTTTTCAACCTTCCAAAACATAAAAAAGATGGAGATGTATATACAGGGGTGGGCAAAAAAGGTTTACAGTTGTTTGTATGGAAAATAATACAATTAATAAATAACAATACAAAAATAAATTCTGCTTCAGATACAACTGTAAATCTAAGGTACCTCACTGTGTTTTTTCATATAATTTTTATTATTATATATATTTTTCCTATTACCATTTAGTCCTCATATACCCTTCTCCCCCCAGCAGTCACCACCCTGTTGTCCATGTCCATAAGTCCTTTTTTTCTTTCTCGCTCAATCCCTCTGCCCCGTAACCTCCCCCTGCCCCTGAAACTGGTTGTCATCTCTTCTCCATCTGTAAGTCTGTCTCTGTTTTGTTTCTTAGTTCAGTTGTTCATTAGATTCCACATATGAATGAAATCATAATGTAGCTGACTTCCTCTGCCTGGCTTATTTCACTTAGCATAATGTTCTCCAGGTCCATCCATGGTGTTATAAAGGATAAAATTTTCTTCTTGTTTATGGCTGAGTAGTATTCCATTGTGTAAATGTTCCGTAGTTGTTTTATCCACTCATCTATTGATAGACACTTGGGCTCCTTCCATATCTTGGGGATTGTAAATAACACTGCAGTGAACATAAGTGTGTTATGTTCTTTTGAATTATTGTTTTCAGTTTTTTCAGATATATTCCCAGAAGTGGGATTGCTGGGTTAAAAGGCAAATGTATTTTTAATTGTTTGAGGTATCTCCACACTGTTTTCCACAGTGGCTGCACCAGTTTGCATTCCCACCAAGAGTGCAAAAGTGTTCCCCTTTCTCCACGTCCTCACCAGCACTTGTCGTTTGTTGATTTGTTTACGATGGCCTTTCCGACAGGTGTGAGATGGTGTCTCACTGTGGTTTTTATTGGCATTTCTCTGATGATTAGTGATATTGAGCATCTTTTCATGTGTATGTCCTCTTTGAAGAAGTGTCTATTCAGGTTCTTTGCCCATTTTTTAACTGAGTTGTTTGGGTCTTTTTTGTGTTGAGTTTTTTAAGTACTTCATAAATTTTGGATATTGACCCTTTATCAGGTGTATTAGCAAATACATTTTCCCATTCAGTGAGTTGTCCTTTTATTTTGTTGATTTCCTTTGCTGTGCAAAAACTTTTTAGTTTGATGTAGTCCCATTTGTTTTTCTTTTGTTTCCCTTGCCTGGGGAGATATATCTGACAAAAAATTTCTATGAGCAATGTCCAAGATTTTGCTACGCATGTTTTTTTTCTAGAATTTTTATGGTTTTGGGTCTAATATCAGTGTGGTTTTGATTTGCATTTCCCTAGTGACTAATGATGTGGAGCATTGTTAAACATGGCTTGTTGGGGCCCTGGCTGGTGTGGCTGTATGGATTGCATGCCGGCCCATGAATCAGGGGGCCACCAGTTTGATTTCCGGTCTAGGGCACATGCCTGGGTGGTGGCCCAGGCCCCGGGTGTGGGACATGCAGGGGGCAACCACGTATTGCTGTTTCTCTCTCTCTCTCTTTGTCCCTCCTTTCCCCTCTCTAAAATAAATAAATAAAATATTTCTAAAAATAGCTTGTTGGCCATTTGTACATCTTCTTTGGAAAAATGTCTATCCAAGTCCTTTGCCCACCTAAAAATGGGGTTGTTTGTCTTTTTATTGTTCAATTTTTAAGAGTTTTTAAAATGTATTCTGAATACTAGCTCTTTATCACATAATAATATCTCCCATTTTCTAGGATATCTTTGTATTTTCTTGATAATGTCCTTTGATGCACAACAGTTATTTTTATTAAAGTCCAAGTTCTCTAATTTTTGTTGTTATTTCTTCTCTTGGTGTCATATTTAAGAATCCATTGTGAAATCCAAGGCCATAAATACTTACCCCATGTGTTCTTTAAGGGTTTTATGATTATCGCTCTTATATTTAGGTTATGGATTCATTTGAGTTAATTTTCATATGTGGTATGAGTAGGGGTCCAGAATCTTTTTTTTTCATGTGGATATCCAGGGTCCCAGCAATTTGTGGAAGAGACGATTCTTTACCCTATTGAATGGTCTTGACACATTTGTTGAAAATCCATTGTCCGTAAATATGTGTGTTTATTTATGGACTTAGGGACTCTATTCCAATGATCTGTTGTCCTATCCTTATGCCAGTACCGCACTATTTTGATTACTGTAACTTTGTGCTAAATTTTAAAATCAGGAACTTTGAATCCTCTAACTTTGTTCTTCTTTTTCAAGACTGTTTTAGCTATTTAAGGCACGTATGTCCCTTCTGTTCCAAAGCCAATTTCTGTTTTCATCCGAGTTTGTGACTGTTACTGGACCGTCATGGGTACCTGCAGCCATGACAGCATTACTCAGGTAATGCCAGACAAGGCTTTATTCCTCCAAATGGGGGGAGACTTATCTGGGTCTTTGTGAAACCATATTTATTTCATGAGGGGAAAATTAAGTCAAATGAGATTTTTGTTTTGATTTTTTGATATCATATAAGTGAAAAAACAATACATTTATGTGTTGAAATCTTTGTCTAAATAAAAGACAGAAATCCATTTTCTATAGTATAGCTACAACTCTAGACACATGGTAAGTCTAACATGGTGGACACAAAGTCAAGGTTTGAATGATATTCTTGCTGTGTGAGGGTTGTAAGGCACGTCCATCTAAACAAAAATATTGTGGGTACACTTCTTTTTATTTTATACCTTCCTTTCCACTACCCAACTTGCCTTTTCTTTCTCACTTCCTTCCCGGTCCTATTCCCACACCTCCCTCTCTGAACTTTCCATCCTCTTCGTTTCCTGGCCCTCCCTGAACCCCAGCTTGATTTTAGGAAGTTGATTAAACTGATCCTCAGAAAGTGGTGTCAACAACTCACTATTATCACCAAAACACACTCTGCCCTGAGTGTTTGGTAGCCCAGGAGGTAGCCAGCAGGTGAAACAATTACTGATTGTCTAGGAAAGGAATTTGAGTCCCTCTGGGTCTAATACAAAATTGCTCCGATGAGCCTATGGTGCTTTATATATTTTGAGACAACCTAGGACTCTGGCTCAATTTTCTGGTGGTTTTTTTGCTTGTTTTTTTTTTTTTTTTTTAGAGCAGATTCTGGTCCATCATATGTAGCAGGGAGTGCTGTAGAGAAGGATCTATGGCTGGCTCCTTCTGGTTCCACCTTAGTCAAGTGCTGAGGCTTTCCTTTTACTGCATCAGCAGACCCCTCTGGACATCTGAGTTGCACTTTCTGCTCCAGGATGTTGTTCTAGGTGTTGTCCGCACAGGTTCCTTCTTCCTGAGTGACCAGCATGTTTTGGGTCGCCTGCTGAAAACGACTGGGCCTCACTGATTCCAATAAGAAGGACCCTAACATCGATGAAGGTTCATCCTTCCTGTGGCCCTCGGCAGTGAGGAGAGCTGCCTGCAGTTGGGGGTTCAGCTCTTTCGACTTCCTCCCCAGAGCACTGATGATTCAGAACCGACTGCCCCTTTTCATTTCTCAGGGGAGTCTTCATTTCATTTCATTTCAATAACCTTTACACATGCTTCTTGGATTCCTGTTTTCAAAAAAAATCAGTTCCCAGATATTTCTAGTAGGTATATTAAATTAGATGTCTCTGTAAACATAACTCTTCCCAATTTTAAAACAGTTCAGATAATTATCTGACCTCACCTTGCAAGCATCACTGAACTCTAATTAGAGAAAAATTTGAAGCTTTTCCTTCCTTGGAGAAGGAAAAAAAGCAGCAACATTTAGGATTTTAAAAATTCTATTCCAGTTCTTTTGTGTCTGGCTTATTTCGCCTAGTATAACGTCTTCAGGGTCCATCCCTGCTGTAGCCTGTGTTGGTGTCTGCCCTTTGGAGAGGTGACTAATATTTCATGGTGTGTTTATAATGTATTTTTGTTAATCTGTTCTTCCACGGATGGATATCTGGGCTGTTTCACCTTTTGGCTCTTGTGAGTAATGCTGCTATGAGCATGGATGTACAAGTATGTGTTCAAATATCTGTGTTCAGTTCTTTTGGATAGGAAAAGAAGTGGAATTACCGGTTTGTGTGCTAATTCTGTGATTCAGGTTTTTTGAGGAACCGCAACTCCATTTCCCGCAACAGGTTTGCCTTTTACATCCCCACCCATGCGCAAGGGTCCTGCTTCCCCCACATCCTCACCACTGTGACTGTCCGATCTTTGGGTGCCGTCGCAATGGGTGTAAGTGGTATGCCAATGGAGTGTTGAATGGCCTTTCCCTAATAATTAGTGGCATCGAGCATCTTTTTATGTGCTTATAGGCCACTTGTGTTTCCTTTTTACAGAAATGTCTATTTGAGTCTTTTGACCTCTTTTAATCTGGCGCTTTGTTTTTATGTTGTTGACTTGTAAGGGTTCTCTAGATATTTCTCTCTTATCGGATATGATTTGCAAGCATTTTCTCCACTGGCTGCCAGGGTTTGTTGGCGGGATCTTTTGATGTGCGAAAGTGTTAAATTCTAATGAAATCCAATTTATCTTTTTTTCCTCTTGTTGCCTGTGCTTTTGGAGCCATACCCAGGCAGTCACTGCCAAACCCACTGCCGCGAAGCCCATCCACTCTTTTCTTCTGAGTTTTCTAGTTTCAGCTCTTACAGTTAGGGCTTTGGTCCGTTTTGAATTCATTTCTGTATGTGGTATCAGGAAAGGCCCTAACTGCATTCTTTTGCATGTGATTATCTTTCTCTTCTACCTTTTTAACTTTTTACACTTAACTCTGCCTTATTTGGAAACGATTTTAAAGTTTACTATTGACTAAGGGTCTAAACTGAGTTTATTTTCAAGTGGCTAATCCGTTTTCCAAAGCAATATCCCTCCTTTCCCCACTCATTTTATAACATCTGTATTTAAATATAATTCACATGCCATGCAAGTCACACGTTTAAAGTATACAATTCAGTGGTTTTTCGTATCGTCACCGAGTTGTGGAATAGTCACCACAATTCTGGACAGTTTCATGGCCCCAGAAAGAAACCCTGTGTCCTTTGGCTGTGACCCACACAGGTTTTCCCCCATCACCATAGCCTCCGGCAGCCCAAATATTTCTGTCTATAGATTTGCCTATTCTGAACATTTCATATAAGAATCACACAATATGTGTTTTTTGGTAACAGCTTTTTTCCACTTAGCATAATGTTTTTTAGGATCACCCATATGGTAGCATGCATTAATACTTCATTCCTTTTTCGAGCCAAATGATACTCCACTGTGTATACATACCACAGTGTACACATACCAACTCATCAGTTGATGGATATTTAGGTTGTCTCCACTTTTTTTTGTTAATATGAATAATGCTGCTATCAACATTTGTATATAAGGTGTTTTTTTAAAAGATTGTATTTACTTATTTTAGAGAGGGGAAGGGAGAAAGAGAGGGAGAGAAACATCAATGTGTGGTTGATCCTCATGCGCCCCCTACTGGGGACCTGGCCTGCAACCCAGGCACGTCCTGGGAATTGAACTGACTGGGAATTGAACCAGCGACCCTCTGGTTCACAGGCCAGCACTCAATCCACTGACCCACACCAGCCAGGGCTGTAGAAGAGTTTTTATGTGGACATATGTCTTCAGTTGTTTTGTTTTGTTTTTTGAGTATATGGCCAAGAATGGAATTGCTGGGTCAAGTAGTTAACTCCCTATTTAACTGGCCAGACTGTTTTCTAAAGAGGCTCTTCCATTTCCCATCCCCACCAACAATGATGTGATTTCTCCATATCGTTGTCAGTACTTGTTCTTATTCATTCATCATAGACCTCCTAGTGGGTGGGAAGTGGTATCTCACATGGGTTTGATTTCCCTGATGACCAATGATGTTTAGCATCTTTTCATGTGTTTATTGGTCATTTGTATATCTGCTTTTACCCAATCATTTTCTATGTCCTCTTTGTCATACCTGACTATTCTATTCCACTTGGCTGCCTATTCTTTCATGAGGGCCACACATTTTCTTATTATTTTATAATAGGACCACCTTCCATTTCCTTTACTTTTTCTGAATTGTCTTGGATATTCCCTTATTAATTTGTTGGGGAGAACTTTAAACACTGACACATTATCATACTAACAAACCAGAGACAACTTTGTTTACAGCCACTTCTTACACGTCGCTGGCAGTATTCTGATGCAGTTCATATGCCTTCTAAACATGCAGTGGTGATTTATACTGGAAGTGGTATATGTGAAATTTGTGATTTGAATGAAATATTGTTGCAATAACTTTAGAAAAGCAGTTGACACACACAAAAGTGTTAACTTGAGTCAGTTAATTGGCGGGAGATAATGAGTGATTCATGGTAAGAGGTTTCATCTAAATATTTCTTAGTACCTTAGCATGGATAATGGCTTCCTAAGCTAGTCTCTTTGCATCAGCTTCAATTTTCCAGCATTTGATTAATCTTGACAATTGGGCTCTCCATGGAAACAGTGGAGCAAGATGCTACACTGTTCGAAACACATAAAAATAACTCTCTTATTTGTTGCTTGGCAGCAGCGCTCGGTGTTTTCGTTCCCACGCAATTCAGTTTTGCCTACTGGTGGGACTCTGGCAGGGAAGGAAAAGGAGAACGTAGTTCTCTCAACACTCAAAAACTGATAGGCCAGTTTCATCTTTTTTAAGACCCAAATGAAGACCCTAAAGAGCATAGAGAGTATATGTATAAGAGCATAAAGCATTTGAATATAAAGGCAGAGTGAGTCCAATCAATCAGAGAGGAAGCTTCGTGAAGGATCTTTGGTGACAAACAGTCATTAAGGGACCCATGAGATGAAGCTGCTGTGGCTCCTAAGCAGTGTGGCTTTAAATTGCATTGATAAGGCTCAAAAGTAGGTCTCAGTTTGTCCTCCATCCTGGCTGGTCCCAGTGGTAGACATCATTCTTTGTTCACGATTCTTTCTTCTGTCCCCACCCTTGACATGTTTTGCTGTGGGTAGGGTATACTTCTCCACCTCATTCACTTTGGACTTGGACTTGGCCTATAGGATGTAGGTAGATATAACATATGCTATGTCTGACCACAGGTTTTATATTAATTTGTGAAATTTGGCTTGACCTCCTGCATATGTACCACTTGCCATGAGGAAAGAACGCCCCAGGTAGCCATTGTCCATTTAGCCTGGCTCCTGGAAGGAGAAACAAGTGGAGCCTACCCAAGTCTAAGGCCAAGGCAAGCCTGGCCAACCCACATGCAGTGCCCATACCAGTGATAGAAAAATAAATGTCTGTTGTCATAAATCACTGACGTTCTGGGGACTATTTGCTATGTAACATTGTTGCAGCAAAAGCCAACTGATGCAAGCACTGGAAACTAGTCGTCCCCATGAGGCCTACCATGAGCAATCGTGCAGACTTTGGAGCCTGCACTCTGGGTTCCAGTTAGCTAGCACTCACCTCTGCAGTCGTTAACGCAGTGGAGCAAAGTTTGTTTAAGAGATTACCAGCTTGTCTTGAGGATGCTAGGAACGTTCTTTCTTTAAAAAAGATTTTATTTATTTATTTTTAGAGGGAGAGGAAGGGAGGAAGGAGAGGGAGAGAAACATCAATGTGTGGTTGCCCCTTGCGTGCCTTCTACTGGGGACCTGGCCCACACCCCAGGCATGTGCCCTGACTGGGATTCAAACCAGTGACGCGTTGGTTCACAGTCTGATGCTCAATCCACGGAGCCACACCAGTCAGGGTGCTAAGGATGTTTTGAGGGTAAAATTTTTTAAAAGACTGTATTTATAAACTAGGGACAGATATTCCAGGAATACTATTACTGGAAAAATCAGTTTACAGAACAGCTTGTATGTTCTCAATTAGGCAAACTTCAAACGCACACACGAGCAGCTCCAAAATTTCTAGAGGTGGGTGGAATAACAAGCTGATTGAAAGGGAGGTGGGGTGAGCAAAAAGGCTTGCCATTGCATTTGCCCTTTAAGATCATTGGAAAAACTCTCAACTGGCCATGTTAAAGAATTAGTTGGAGAGGAGCTGGTGAAGATTATGTGGAATCCCAAAGCCCCACACTCTCAGGAATTTCTTGGCCCTTACAGTGCCTATATTAAGTGTATCTATAAATACACAGCGAGGGCTGGCCCGAAGGATAGAAACCAAAATGTTAATGGAAGTTGTAAATGGAGGCGGAATTCTGGGAGCTCTTTACCCTATTCTTTGTGTTTCTCCATATTGTTTGCATCTTTTGCACTGAGCCTATAGCACTTCTCCTGCCCACCCGCCAGCCAAAAAGGAGTTATTTTCCCTAAAGAAAAGAAAAAATACCCTACTTACCTCTGTTTTTCCCACTTCATTTTAGTCATCTAAATGGTGTCCCTCAAATCCCCCAAATTTCAGTTCTCCCACTGTGTCTCCTTCTTGCTTTTTCAGTTCATCACTCCTCTGAAAACAACCAAATGTGAAAGAAACAGCACTAGGTATAAAAAGAGCCCTGGCCTGAGTGTTCAGATTCTAGGTTTAGCCCCAGCTTCCCTGTAGGACCTCAGCCTCCACATCTGAAAAGGGAAGGATTGGACGAATTAGGGGTTACACACTCCAACACCTAGAGGAACCAGGGTGGAAGAGATGAGAAACACATGAGGCCTGGGGGAGGCTGTGAGCGCTGTCCCGCTAGAGGGCGCCCTCCCGGTTTACAGGAGGCACCTCTGCAGGCCCCGGGGCTGACAGATCTGCCAATTTATTGACAGACTGGATATCAGGTTTTTATATGAAATCTCCTGATTTTTGAATGACTTTAAAAATTTTTGTGAAGTCCCTGCAGGCCAGATTGGCCATACCTGTGAAGCTAAGTGGCAGCTGGGGAGCTGACTCTGGGTGGGATGCTCTTTGAGGCCTGCTGTTTCCCTCTCCCAGGACCAGCACTGACGCCACCTAGTGGGGGGGACTGTCATACCTCCTTCAAAAGCCTTGTGAAAAAGGGCTGTTTCTTAAAATTAAACAGATCGATTAAGAGGTCATTTATTTGCATGCCAAAACAGTTTATCTGTCTAAATGGCCTCTCAGGTGTAATTAAAATACACCGAACATGATTTACTCGCAGCTAATTGGGAATACAGGACTATGAAGAGTGAAGACCGTTTATTATTGACCATGTTCCAGGCACTGTTCTGTTTTAAACTATTATTTCATTTAATCCTCACTATGATCCCATGAATTAAGTAGCATTACTAGCCCGATTTTATTAGATGGGGGAATTGAAGCCCAGGGAGATCATGCAACTTGTACAAAATCACACAGCTAATTAGTGGTGGAGCTGGGATTCCAAAGCAGAAGGCCTCAAATTAAGAAGGTATGCTCTCAAAATGATTCAACTAAAATTAGACTTTTCCCCTAAAGCCTCAGCAGAGTGCAGAACTGACCTCAATTTTGAAGCAAGAATTTGTGGTTGGGGTTTTACAGGATTTGATTTTTTTTTTTTTAATATGGAGATCCGAACAGGACAGATACTGTCAGGTTATGTCTGCTCGCAGCAGGTTTCTGCAGCAGCTCTGGGGAGGAAAAGTGGGTCGAGAGGAGGAAATGCTGGGCAGGAGAGCCGAGCAGTCCACGCATGGGGTCGCCAGATTTAGCTCACTGAGGTGAGCTTGTGTCCACCTGCGAGAGTGTGCTCAGAGCTGTGGATTTTTAAAGCTTTTATGTTTTACAAAGCACCAGGAGCCCTTTTCCCACTGCATGCACAATCTTCAGAGGAAGGGCAATGGTATGTTACATCTGCCCAGATGTTCCAGATTAAACAAGCTCCATAAGTCAGAAGTGAGTTCCCAGGGTGCCAGACCCCCGTTTAGCGAGACCCTGTCTCTGTAAACGGAGACACAAGTGCCTGACGACAGTTCATAGTGATCTAACTCTTTGGTGATCCTGGCTTCTACCCTGCTCGCATTTCTGGATATTAAAAAAGCAGCCTGTTGATGAAAAGCATGAACTTGCGTGCATTTCAGTCGGCTCCACCCCTTTCCTAGTTGTGACCTCTTTGCACCTGAGACATCTCACCTGCGAAACAACCTTCATCATAGGCTTTTGGTGAAGAGTCCTGAGTTCATGCTGTAACTAAAGTATTTCAACAGTGCTGGGCACTGAGTAAGGGTTCTAGAAAAAATATCGGCTATTATTGTCAAGGCCACGTAGGATTTCTCCTTGTTGGTCCAGATGAACCCATATCTATTCTGTATCTACCAACACCACCTGCCTTAAGTAAGAATGAACAACAAAACAAGACCCCTATGATACTTTCTACTACAGACTCACTTCAGATCAACAGACATGTGCAGACTGAAAGTAATGGAATGGAAAAAAAATAGTTCATGAAAATGGAAAAGAAAAAAAAAGAGCTGGAGTAGCAATATTTACAGCAAACAACATAGACTTTAAAATGAAGGCTGTGCCCTGGCTGGTGTAGCTCAGTGGATTAAGCACGGCCCTGTGAAGCAAAGGGTTGCCCGTTCGATTCCCAGTCAGGGCACATGCCTGGGTTGCAGGCCAGGTCCCCAGTAGGTGACACATGAGAGGCAACCACACATTGATGTTTCTCTCCTATTCTTTCTCCTTCCCTTACCCTCTCTCTAAAAAACAAATAAATAAAATATTTAAAAATTAAAATAAAGGCCGTAACAAGTGACAAAGAAGGGCCCAGCAACTCCACTGCCGAGTATTTACCCAAAGAAACACAAGACGTTGCATCAAAAAGACATATGTATCCCTATGTTCACTGCAGCATTATTTACAATAGTCAAGATATGAAAACAACCCAAGTGTCCATCAAATCTTGCCATCTGCAACACCACGGATAGACCTAGTGGGTATTGTGCTCAGTGAAATAATTCAGACAGAGAAAGGCAAATACCGTATGATTTTACTTACATGTGGAATCTAAAACAAAATAAACCAGCAAGTACAATAGAAACAGACTCACAGATATAGAAAACCTTCTGATGGTTGCCAGCTGGAAGGGGTTTTGGGGACTTAGTGAAAAAGGTGAAGGCATTGAGAAGTACAAACTGGTAGTTACCACATGGCCATGGGCTTGTGAGTACAGCACAGGGAATAGAGTCGATAATGTTGTAATAACTGTGCGTGGTGTCGGGTGGGTGCTAGGTTTATCGGGGTGATCACTTAGTAACTTTCATAAATGTCTAATCCCTGGGTTGTGCACCTGAAACTAATGTGATATTGTGCATCAACTGTGACTGAAAAAAAAAAAATATATATATATATATATATATATTTAAAGAATAAATAAATAAAAATACCTCAGCCCAGTGCAGACTGCTCAAGAATAACGATGATGACAACAAACCTCGTGGAGTTCTTACTAGGTGCCAACCCCACATCAGGTGCTTCCCTTGTGTTNAGCACAGGGAATAGAGTCGATAATGTTATAATAACTGTGCATGGTGTCAGGTGGGTGCTAGGTTTATCGGGGTGATCACTTAGTAACTTTCATAAATGTCTAATCCCTGGGTTGTGCACCTGAAACTAATGTGATGTTGTGCATCAACTGTGACTGAAAAAAATAAATATATATATATATTTAAAGAATAAATAAATAAAAATACCTCAGCCCAGTGCAGACTGCTCAAGAATAACGATGATGACAACAAACCTCGTGGAGTTCTTACTAGGTGCCAACCCCACATCAGGTGCTTCCCTTGTGTTATCTCCTGTAAAGTGCTAAATAATTACCATTCTCCCCATTTTTCAGATGAGGAAACAGGCTTAGAAAGGTGAAGGGCAGGTCACAAACAGCCAGGAAGCGGTGAGGCTGCAAGCCCCAGCCAGTGGGGCCCCAATCACTTGCTCCTGCAGCATTTTATTACACATTTGGAACATCTCCTGAGCCACTGGCTCCATTATAAATCTGCACCCACCAGCTCCAGTGACACGGGCACCAGTTGGCAGTGCCCACAGCATCATGGATGAGACATGAGACTACCGAGTCCTGTAGAGAAAAAAGGATGTCCTGGCTACTCTCTCAAGAGGGGAGTGCCTCGGAGAGGCCTGGCCACTCTCTCTAGGGGAGAGTGCGCTGGCCCTTGCCAGGACAGGCTTTTAGTGGGCTTAATTTGCACAGGAATACAGGTACAGCTCATTAATCATTGTCAGGCAGTAAGGATCAAACAGTAGATAGCATACAAAGAACTATTAGGGCTTCTTCTGAGTCAGGGTCTATCAGCTAAAAGGCTACAAAACTTTGGGAAACAAACTCATTTCCTGCTCAGGCCTTTATCATTTATCTAAGAGCATTCTTAGCAAAGCAGGCTTCACAGGATTTTACATATCCTTTCTCAGGCCTGATCACCGGGGTGCCCGCCCTTTCCAGCACAGGGCTGCACCGCCCTCTGTCATTGTTTCAGGCTTAAGTCAGGCAGAGGAGGTAGATAACCAAGGAATTTCAGAGACTTCTCTCGGACTCAGGGGAGTCAGGCTTCATCAAACTAGAGGGGTGAGGGTCTATCACCCCCTTTCTCCATAGCCCCCCAAGTCCTTCCCTGGGGCCCCCACGTGATCATGCCTGTCTTAGGTTGTTCCCCCCTTGGGGAATGTTACCCATCATTGGCTAACTAATCAAGCATTGGGGGCCAGTTATGGATGAAGGAGCAGAAGTGGTGCCCCTGCCAGGGAGATAAGCTTTGTCTCCTTAAAGGCTTATGGTCCGAAGGTTGCTCACTCAGCCTTAGGCATGCAGGGGTTACAGCTCCTGAAACCAGGCAGGGCGGTTCCCAACACCCCAGGACCACAATAAAAGGAAATCAAATGATGGGCATAGTGAAGACATCAAAACCATTAGTTTGCATTTCCAAAGCTGTACTTTTTCCAATCTGTGCCTGAGTGGGAAGGAATGATGTTAACCTCTTCATTAGTCTATCCTCCCCCACCAGACTGATTCAGCCCTGATAAACAGTGTAGATATAATTACACCGAACAATTATGTGTTTACTTCTATGTCTAGACACAGAGCTTACATTTGGAAACAAAAGAGAACAGAAAGGAGAAAGCACCCTGCTATTTTTTTAATTCTTTTAATCAAACTTTTCCTCAGCCTGAATGCCTCTCTTGTGATCAGAAGATGTATATTTGGAGTATCAGGACTGTTTAAATTATATTTATTTATTCATTTTTATTGATCAATTTTTTTGGGGGGGGAGAAACAGAGAGAGAGAACCATTGATCTTTTGCTCCACTTATTTATGCATCATTGGTTGACTTTTGTATGTGCCTGACTAGAGATCAAACCCGCAGGCTCGGCATATCAGGCTGACACTGTAACCAACAAAGCCACCCAGACAGAACTCAGGACGTTTTTTTAAACTTTTTTTTAGAGCAATCAGTATTAACTTAGGCGTAAGACAAAAATATATTTAAACAGCTTCTAGTCTGAGTTGGAACAAGTCATTTTAAACCACAGGGGATTGAGAAAATCAGGAAATGAGGCTAACACTAGTGAATAAAAGTTTGGTGAGGAATACAGTATTTATATAGTGTCAGAGTATCAGTCCCCACAAATTACGTATTAACTGTAAAGGGGCAAATAGTAACTTGCCAGTGGCAAGACCCGCAGATACCCCTTTATCAAGCGGTCCCAGTTGGCATCAGCAGTCCTGGGACAGACAACGGGAAAACTGGTATCGAGCGCTTCCTACAGTGATGCATTGAGATGGATATGTCGTTCCTGCCCCACTGTGCTTACTCTGAAGCTAATCACAAAGAAACTTCAAATAACTCAGACAGAGGGATACTTGACAAAATAACCGACCTATATTCTTCAAAGGTGTCAAAGGAAGGCTGAAGGATGGTGTTTGGATTGAAGAAGAGTGAAATACAGGTGAGTGGTTTGCAGTATATTCGCAGTTGTGCAACCATGCCCGCTGATTCCAGGATGTTTACATCTCCCCAAAAAGAAACTCCTGTATCATGAGCAGCCACTCGCCATCCCCCCTCCCCCCACCCCTGGCAATAACGGATCTACCTTCCGTATCTGTACATTTGCCTATTTGTGAATGTCAGTACTTTCTTCCTTTTTACGGCCCACTGGCATCACGCTGTGTGGATACACCACATTTTGTTCATCCATTTATCAGCTGACAGACATTTAGTTTGTTTCCATTTTTTGGCTATTAAGTGTAATGCGGCTGTGAATGTTTATGTATAAGTATTTGGGGCAACTGTGTTTTCAGTGTTCTTGGGTATGTATCTAGGGGTGGGACTGCTGGACCGTGTGGTAACTGTGTTTATGTTTTGAGGAACTGCCGAGTTGCTTTTGAAAGTGGCCGTACCACTTGGTGTTTCCACCGGCAGTGTATGTTTCCCTTCTCCGCACCCTCACCAACGAGTGCTGCTGTCTTTGTCACTGCAGACACGCTAGTGGGTGTGGAGTGGTGTCTCGTGAGCGCTTTGATTTGCATCTCTCTAATGACCCTGAGTATTGTGTCATGTGCTTATTAACCACATGGATATTTTGGGTTGTCTTGTTGTTGAGTGGTAAGGGCTCGTCATGTATTATGGACACTAGACCTTTACCAGATAGGCGATTGCAGATAGTTCCCCCCATTGTGTGAGTGGTCCTTTCATTTTCTCAACAGCGTCTTTCGATACCCAAAAGTTCTTGGTTTTGATGATGTCCAGTTCATCTGGTTTTTTCCTTGGTTGCTATGCTTTAAGTGTCATATCTGAGAAATGACTGCCTAATCCAAGGTCACAGACACTTATGCCTGTGTTTTCTTCTACGTTTCATAGTTTTAGCTTCTTTTGGATTTCGAAGGCAAAATTATGCCATATCTGAATGTCGTGCTGCAGCCCACTTGCCATAAAGAACATTACAAAACCCAGTTTTGAGTGGAGTCCCAGAACAATAAAACACTATGCAGCATAATATTAATAACTATTTATGGTATCATATGTGTGCTAGACTTACTGGGATGATCACTTCATAAGTCATAAATGTCTAATCACTATGTTGTGTGCCTAAAACTAATATAATATTATATGTCAACAGTAATTGAAAATAATTTTTCAATTAAAAAAAAAACACTGCAACAAATCCGGGCTGTGGTGTGGTACATGCCACCTGTCACTTGGGCCTTGTGACATAGCGTAGCATTCGCGTGTTCTTTGGTAAATAGAAGAACCAGACGAAGACCCTGGTGAGCTCCAGTAGGAAATTCATAGCGTGGGTAGGTTTGTTTGGGGAGCAAAGCCATGCACTCTCCCGCTATTCACTACTCTCCTTTCGGGAAAGTTTCTGGTTTGCTCTCAAGCAGAGAGAGACTGGATGCTGGACCACAGGAAATCAAGTGACGCTGTGAACTGGATGCTCCCTGAGATGCCAACCCACGAGGTCAGGCACCTGCAGCAGCAGCCCGTCATCAAACAGTGTGGGTTGTTCAAGGTCAGACTGGCGCAGGTCTAGAAGGCATAAACAGGGTGTGTGAGCAGGTGGGTCGGACCTGTACAGTGCCTGCCGCTCCTGTGACACCTGGTCCTGCTGCATTACACCCCCTCCATCAGCCCATATCCGTGACCTCGGGGAGCTTCTTACAGCCAGCTTTGGAGGAAGGAGAAGTTCACATCTGGTTTACAGCTACGCCTGTGCAATACGTTGACCAATGGCTGGCCGGTGCAAATACAGTGTATTTCCATCATTACAGAGAGTTTTACTAGACAACGCTGGCTCGATTTTGCTGATTTCATTTCTCTTGGTGTATTTAGCATGTTTCTCTGCCCTGTGTATTTCCTACAGTTGGATCTAGGAGTTTAATATGTTTTTGGGGGGCGGGGCAGGGGAGCACGACTTCCTCATAGGTCATATTGTGTTTTCCAATTAATAGGCACATAATGACTGGTTGTCTCTCTTATGATCAGCTGTTGATCAATAATACATCCATTGTTCCATTAGGAGTTGCAATATAGTAATACTTAACTTTGTTGTTTCTTCTTCATGTATTAGCTGGAATAATTCTACAAAGAACATGTCTCTCTATGTACTATTCAGCCACTTAGAGGTGCAGTACCAAGCACAGGTACCAGGAACCAGAGGTGCCAGATCAGCATACATAGCTGGTTCTTTACCTTTATTTTCAAGTTTGCCTAATGCATTTGTTCACGAACATCCTGAAACAGTCACTAAAAAAATTTTTTAAGATTTTATTTAGTTAGTTAGTTTTAGAGAGAAAAGAAGGGAGGGAGAAAGAGGGAGAGAAACATCAATGTGGTAGCCTCTCGTGTGCCCCCCACTGGGGACCTGGCCTGAAACCCAGGCATGTGCCTTGAATTGAACTGGGAATTGAACTGGTGACCCTTTGGTTTCCAAGCCAGCATTCAATCCACTGAGCCACACCAGCCAGGGCCCAGTCGCTAAAATTTTTTGAGCAGCACCATAAACTCATGGATTTAAATCTGTTTCATATCTTTCAATCCATTGCATCTGTTTAATGTTCACATTGTCTTGCGTTTGACCGATGCAACCTCTTCAAGTTGGTTTCTGAGTACTTTTGACATCAGTCTCTTGGACAGCTTCCTTACCAGCTCTTGTGATTCGGTGTTCCAGTCTAATTTTGTACATTTTACTTTTTATTCCAAATTTGGAAATAACCATTTCCCCAAAGAGCCCCCACATACAGCATCACAACCCACTGACTGAGTTGCCAGCGACTGAGTTGCCCCACCCTGGTGAACACCTAGGGCTCCGCTCCTCATACGTAACGGGCACGAACAGTCCAAAATATGGCTCAAGAAGAACTCAAAGCCCCAGAGCTGATAACTCTAAGTAACCAGGAAATAGTGAACCTCTCA
Source organism: Sturnira hondurensis (assembly GCF_014824575.4). Lineage (NCBI taxonomy): Eukaryota > Metazoa > Chordata > Mammalia > Chiroptera > Phyllostomidae > Sturnira > Sturnira hondurensis. The sequence goes on from NW_028091637.1 coordinate 10,046,134, forward strand.
GATGCACAGTTCAAAACGCTGGTGATCAGGATGCTCACAGAACTGGTGGATTTTTAGTCACAAATTAGAGGAACATATGAAGGCTAAACTAATTGAAATGAAGGGAAATGCACAGGAAACCAATAGTGATGGAAAGGAAACTGGGACTCAAATCAAGGGGGTGGACCAGAAGGAAGGAAGAAATGACCAAACAGAAAAAAGTGAAGTTACAAGAATTCAAAATAATGAGGAGAGGCTTAGGAACCTCCAGGACATCTTGAAACGTTCCAACATCCAAACTATAGGGGTACCAGAAGGGGAAAAGAAACAGCCACGAGTGGAAAACTTATTTGAACAAATAATAAAGGAGAACTTCCCCAATCTGGCAAAGGAAATAGACTTCCAGGAAATCCAGGAAGCTCAGAGAGTCCCAAAGAAGTTGGACCCAAGAAGGAACATACCAAGGCACATCATCATTACATTAGCCAAGATTAAAATGAAGGAGAGAATCCTAGAAGCAGCAAGAGATAAGGGGACAGTCGCCTACAAAGGAGTTCCCATCAGACTGTCAGCAGATTTCTCAAAAGAGACCTTACAAGCAAGAAGGAGCTGGAAAGAAGTATTCCAAGTCATGAAATCCAAAGACCTACATCCAAGACTGCTCTATCCAGCAAAGCTTTCATTTAGAATGGAAGGGCAGAGAAAGTGCTTCTCACATAAGATCAAATTCAAGGAGTTCATCATCACCAAGCCCTTATTATATGAAATGTTAAAGGGACTTATCTAAGAAAAAGAAGATAAAAAATATGAACAGTGAAAGGACATCAAACTCACAGTTATTAACAACCACACCTAAAACAAAAGCAAACCAAGAGGACAGCTAGATCAGGAGCGGAACCATAGAAATGAAGAACACATGGAGGGTTAGCAACAGGGGAGTGGGAGGAGGAGAAGGTGGGAGAAGGCACAGAAAATAGCATAGATGGTAGGTAGAAAATAGATAGGGGGGAGGGTGAGAATAGTGGGGGAAACATAGACTCTAAAGAACTTGAGACATATGGTCATAAACTAAAGGGGGGGAATGGTGGGGAAGGGGGTGTGCAGGGTGGAGGAGAATGAAGGGGGGGAATAGAACAGCTGTAATGGTATAATCAATAAAATATATTTAAAAAAAGAAAAATGCACTAGAGATTTGAAAAGATAGTGAGACGTAAACTTGAAGTTGATTTTGCTGCTATGGGGGAAGAGACTGCCAGGAAATGGAGCCAACAGGACAGAGGCAGGTGATGGAAACATCGTCACCTGCATTTTGTGAGCAGCTACCTGGTCAGCTGCACCTCTGCTTCTTTTAATCATGCGAGCCAAGGCGTTTCCTCTTTGCTTAAAATACTTTAAATTCCTAAGCTAATTTGAGTGCAACGGTAAGAATCTGAGTAAAAGGGTTCCAGGCAAGGTCTGGGCACCACTCCAAACCCTTTTCCAGAGGTGTCCTGGAGCTGGTTCCTCCGGCTCATAAGGGTCCGTTCTATACATCTCTTCCCAACTCTGTCTTCCGTGACATCCCATTAGTACCTTGAAGCTGGCCATGGTGGAAGGATTTATCTCACAGATATTGGCCAATGTTACAAATCAGGGCTTTTTTCCTGTCTTTGAAAGCTGGTTGCTAAGCATTTATTCACACACTACTATCTTGGACTTGCGTTTTGCTTAAGCAAAGCCACTTGCACACGGGCTTCCACAAGTGCCTGACCGAGCCTTTTATCTCCTGCCCTGTCCTCTCTAAACCAGTCAGCACTTCTGTGTGAAGGAAGCTGACTCCCCAAAGGACGACCCTTGATTAGTAGGGAACAGGACCTGGTGGTCCTCTTCATTCCCAAGTTGAAAATTTTTTTGTTCGTTTTTGAGAAATGTTATGAGTTCATTTAAGCTAAACTGATGACATATACTGGGGAGCAAGATCTCAACTACTCCCTGAAGTCAGACAGTTTGGATATGAATTTCATAAGGCTTCTCAGAAGACTGAGCAACCAATCACCCATGGTGGCAGTCAACTTAATAATGTATCCTTCCACTGGCTTTTCTTCCATCCCTGTTTTCACTCACGCCTCCTGAAATCACATTCCCAGGTAAATGACTTAACACAGAAGCTTTAATGGTCAGCTCTCATTTCAGGAGAACCAGGCTAAGACACCAGCTTCTATAAATATTGTCTCCAGGTTATAGAATTAGTTGATCAAAGATACACCATTGTGGAAAATTGTATAAATAGAGCCATTTCAGAATGGAGCCAGAGCTGCCATCCCAGAGGAATTGCCTTGGACATCTTACTCCTCATGTCTTTGGGATGTTTGAGCTGGGCAAATAACCCTGGGACTGGGCCAAAGCAACACTGTATTTTAAACAACTACCTGTAAAGCTAACAGGAAAGCTGACATCCTGACTATGAGGACTAAAAAATAAGGGCATTCTTTAGAGTTAGCACCACCAACTGTAGCTAAAGAACAGCGTAGCTCATTTGCACCTATAGAAAGCGCTTCCTTCTGCTCATGGAATTATTTCCCTTCCTTTTCTTATAAATATTCACCTCATAATCATTAGAACTCTCTTCGGACTTCCGTCTGAATCAGTGCTTCCCACATTTCAGGGAACCAGGCTAAGACACCAGCTTGACCAAGCTGGTGTTCTTTGATCTCAAAAAGAACACCAGCTGTTTTTTTATCTCAAATACCTGTTTCCTGTCACCTTGGCTTTTTCTTTGTAAGGGCATCACAGTAAAAAAGAAAGAAAGAGAGAAAGGAAGGGAAGGGAATAAGATTTATTCCAGAGCTGTGAGGATCCCCTTCAGAATTCCTACTCCCACACGTACATTTGCTCTCAAGGCCGTCCCCTAAGTGTCCCTGTACCATCGTTGCCTGCACTTGGGTCTCAGGTCTGACCACCCCGGTGTAGTGAGCCACAGCTGCTCTGCCCCCAGTGGTTACAAATGACACATGACAAGTTTGGAAGAACAAGGAGAGAAGGGTTTCAATTGCATTTCCACTTACTTATTTGCATGTTTGTGGAAAGAATGACCTGCTTTGCTACTGGTTGAAAGGCACAGATACTCCATAGAATTAAGTAACCCAGAAAGATGCATTTCAATAACGTCTGCCTATTTTCCATTGAAGATCCTGGTCATCATTTTGCTCCATTTTGATGTCTTTCGTATTTCCCCCTACATTACCCAGTCGAACCTCCTTATTTGACAGACAAAGAAAAGAAGGCCTGGATAAAAACAGCAACCGTGATGCATTTGCCACAAGGAAGGGCAGTCGTGTGTGGAGCTCAAGGCACTTGCTTCTCCAGGACAGAGCTGGGCCTCTGCCTCTGGCCTTTCCTTCTCACGTCCTCTTGTTACCGCCAGGTCTGTTCCTTGGTTTCGACACGTACTGTGCCACCTCCCACTGATCTGTGGCTTTGCATTTCCTTAGCCAGCCTCCTTTCTACCCCGGGTCCAGGTCCCAGCAATGTCACCTAGCTAACCTCAGTCACTACCATTTTATTTGTCAAATTCTAAATGGAGTCTGCTATCTACACATAAACCTAAGGTTTGTGATCAGAAGGAAAGAGCTCTTTTTAAGCGCCCCCCCCACACACACGAAGTAGGTTAACATTAAGTATCTTTTCACACCTCTCTAGTTTCTCACTTTCTGGTTTTTTTCTCAAAGAAGTTAAAGAAAATGCAAACCAGCAGGGGATTCTCACATGAGTTATCAAGGCTGCTCTGTCTTACTAAGGTGACTGTCAGTCCTCCCTCCACTTTCCCTGCTGAAAATTCTCTGAATCTTATAATACTCTGCTGGGGCAACAGCCTTCACAGAGTGGCCGGTGTATATAGTACAGAGGCTTTGATACAGTTGAGCAAGGTCCAGTTGCATAAGGGTTTAAGGAAAAGGATTTGTGGTCCTGTTGTTCCTCCTTGCATCTTACTGTTAAATGAAAGGGCAAAGGTGGAAGGCATCCTCCCAGTTGGCAAAGTTCTAAGACTAGACCAGCTGCATAAGAAGACACACGGGCATTTTCCTGGTCAGATCAGACATTCTCAAAAAATGCTAACATACTTACCTTAAATGTAGTATAATTTGTATAGGGTGCCACCTACTGGTCAATGGTAAATTAATGTTTTCAACTCAGGGGTATAACACAAGCAAAGTCACAAACTGGTCTAAACTGGCGCTGTCCAAAACATCCGTAGTGTGAGCCACAAATACGAGAAGTGTGCAGAGCCAGGGACTGTGAAGGGCATTTCCAAGGCCAATTCCAAGGCTTAGTATAATGACACCTTGAGACAGGTGGTAGCAGTGGCTGTGGAAACAGGCAGAGGTTGTAAGAGGCACTTCCTGAGTATGGATGGTGAAAGAGGACTCCAGGTTTTGACCCTAGGTGCCTGCAGCAAAGCTGTTCATCTGGTCTAAGGATCTGCTGGATGATCAGAGACTCCGGGACACTGAGCCTTGTTCTAGGCCCCCAGCTCTGAGTTCAGGAACATTTTGGACCCAGCTGGATTTACCTGAGGTCCAGGAGGGTGGTGAATGAAGACTGTTCATGCCGAGGGCACTGGAATGGCACCCCATAGTACTACTGCATATAGTGCAACCCCAGGTTTGATGAGGGTCACTGGCCCAGCACATGTCCAGGCTGATATACACACACAGAGGGCTGGGCCTCTGAGGGACAGCTGAACCTCCTGAAGGCCTAATGTAACCCAGTTTTATCTAGACGTGGTTCCATCTGCAACTCACCTCCTGCACATACATGCTTATAGTGAGATTTTCTTAGGTTCTGAAGCCAGCATTGTACTCTCTCCAAAAGAGAGCTGCTGACCAGTGTGCGGTTTTCTGGCTCTGCTCATTTCCTTCTGGTTCCCCTTGGTATGTAAAACCTGTTCGATTTACTCAGTGAGGGTAATTGGGCTTGGCTTTCCTTCAGTTGGAGCCAGCTACAACATTCATCAATAGAGCTGACAAGCAGTGGGTGAGAAAATGAGGCTCCCAGAGAATTCCTGTGTGCCTTGGGCAGATTGGCCCCCCTTCTGTTGGAACAGGTTCAGAGACCGGTTAAGAACTGTCATTGATAGAGCAGGGGCATTTAAAACAGTTGCTTAACCTCACCTCTTAATTTGCCATGGCCCAGAAGTCATAAACACAAAAAAAGCTTGAACAATTCCCAATTGGGTTTACAGGTACAGACCTGCCTGATGGGCTTGGAGATTCCGAAGCAGGCTGGACTGGAATGAGAGACAGCAGGTTCTGGAAAGAAAAATGACCATAAGAGTGAAACCCTGTTTAATTTACCCAAAGAGTGCCTGCATTTGGCTTTTCTTCCATCAACCCCTTCATTAATGTCTGTCTGCACAGTTTTCCCACAATGGAAGAGGCGTTACATGTATACTGAGGTTGATTATAACACTGTTTGAAATAGCAAAAATTAGAAAATATCCCAATGATCCTTGTGGAGGATTTGCTATACAAACCAAGACACATCCATACCATGGAACACTAGGCAATCATTAAGGAAAAGGTGGAGAAAACAACAACAAAAGGACAAAATAGACGAAAATAATGGTTTTGAAAACTCTGGACATTAGGCGATAGAGGACAGTAATCCTTATGGAGTGCTTCAATACGGCCTATACGCCCAGGCACAGTCTGCATCCCCCCGGCCTCATGGGCTTCTCTCTGCTAAAGCCACATTGGATGTGTGTTCACCCTGACACCCACAGTGATCCCTCTTACCACAGGGCCTTTGCACCTGCTCTTCCCTTTACTTGTTACCTTCTAACCATCCTTCAGATCTCAGCTTCCTCAGGTTCTCCCTGACCTCCTGACTAGGCCACACTCCTCAAATATGCACTCTGAGAAGAATGTTTTTCTGGTTCTTATTTGCCATGATGTATTCAAGTGTGTGTACACATATATGGCTCTTTTGATAATGTCTGTAGCCTCATTGGTTTAAAGATAGATCGGGACCATGTGCCTCTTCATTCTCTATTGAATCAATGCCTTACAAAACACATCCCATAACTGTTTGTTAAATGTGTAAATCAATGAATGCAGTTCTTATTTAGGGTGATTTTCAAAATATTTAACAACTGATGTGGCACAGGTACTTCTCATTCAGTACCGGAGTCAGCTGTAAATAAACAGCCAGCATGACCATACGTGTGAACACCAACTGTATAGAGGTCTGTCTAGAAAAAGTCCATCCATTGTTAACATAACTAGAACCATTTGTGTGACATCCATATAACCCGGCAGCCAAGGAGAGTGGACTGGAATGCGCATGCATGCACAAGGACTACTTCACTGTAACTGGTCAGTGGGGGTGGTAGACGCCATTGAGTGAGCATGTGTACTGTGTGGCTGTCACATTCAAAATCACGGAGCAAATACAGCTGCAAATCTGCATCAGATTTTGCATTAAGGTTGAACATTCCTCCACAGAAACTATTTCAATGATTTAGAAGGCTGCAGCTATGGGCAACTGGTGATTGGCAGCTTCATCACATCTAGTGAAGAGTTTTGTGAAACATCAAATCACCCAGGTGGCTCAGCCCCGCTGCAGCCCATATTTGGTTTTCCCTGCAACTTCTGGCTTTTCCCAAAATTAAACTTACCTTTGAAGGGGAACAGATTTCAGTCTGTTGATGAGATTCAGGAAAATATAATAATGGGGCAGTTGATGGGGATTGGGAGAACTGTGTGAGGTCCCAAGGTGCCTACTTTGAAGGGGACTGGGGTGTTATTGTCTTATGTACAATGTTTCTTGTGTCTTCCTCAATAGATGTCTCTATTTTTCATAGTACTCAGGATACTTTCCAGACAGACCTCCTACATTAGCCCTGACTATGTTACTAACACCAAAGGTTGTAACAAACTTAGTGCTTTTATCCTAACCTGTTACAGGATTCCAGGGGCATATGAATAATGAAATAATGCATTTAAAGTACACATGGAAAGTCAACTCAGATCTATTTACTTAATTTTATTTAGACCCTGAGTCAGTTAGGGTTAATTTCAGCTGCATATGATAGAAAATCTAAGTTAATGAATAAGCCTTGCTTGTCACAAAGTTTTATTTTCACACGTACACACACATGCAGTCTGGAGCTGGTATGGAGAGTCTGAGATATCAGGAACACAGGTTCTTCAAGCTTTCCATCCTTCCATTCCTAGGACTCTTGTCTTCACAGTCTAGAATGACTGTTGGAGTTCCAGCCCTCGCATTCACATTCCAGGCAGCAGGATGGAGGATTGGGTGAAAAGAGAGACAAGAAAGTATGACTTATACACTGGGGGAAAATAGGCAACAGAAACCACATGTGAGAGCAACTAGATATCAGCTTAAACAAACAAGGCCTTAAAAGTAGCCATTTGTTTCATGTCTCAGCCTGTACACAGTGGTGCTCTGGGTTGGAAGTGGCTGGGGGGCACTCGCCGTTTCCCGGTGTTGAGACTGAACCAGCCCTTGTAGTTGTTACGATTGCAGCAGGCACCTCAGCAACCACCATGGAAGAACGTTGGAAAAACAAGTTTTATTACTCTCAGATCCTGAAGAGTACACAGCACACCCGCGGCCACACAGTAAGGTCACAGTAGAGAAAGAGAGAACACAGACCTTGGGTTCTGCCTTTATTGAGGTCAAGGATGGGGTGCCTAGGGTGTTGTGGGTTCACTCTTTATTGCTGAATTTGAACAGTATGGTAATTAAAGCATGTAAAGAGAAAAACAGGGTTACTCAAATACCAGCAAGCTGAATTCAGCAACATAAAAATTATGCACCATGACCAAGTGAGATTTATCCTGGGAATGCAATTTGGTTTAACATCTGAAAAGCAATTCTGTAATAAATCCTATCAATAAAATGAAAAAAACCAAGAACCATGTGATTATCTCAATAGACACGGAAAAGCATTTGACAAAATTCACCACCTCATTTTGAAACATACACTCAACAGGCCAGGCTGCTGTGGATCAGTGGATTGAGCACCTGCGAACCAAAGGATCATGGGTTCAATTCCCAGTGTAGACCACATGCCTGGGTTGCAGGTCAGGTCCTTAGTAGAGAGCACTGGAAAGACAACCACACATTGACGTTTCTATCCCTCTCTCCCTTCTCCTCTCTAAAAATAAATAACTAAAATCTTTAAAAAAGAAAAATACTGCCCTGGCTGGTGTAGCTCAGTGGATTGAGCACGGGCCTGTGAAGCAAAGGGTCGCTGGTTCGATTCCCAGTCAGGGCACATGCCTGGGTTGCAGGCCAGTTCCCCAGTAGGGGACACATGAGAGGCAACCACACATTGATGTTTCTCTTCCACTCTTTCTCCTTCCCTTCAAAGGCCCTCTCTCTAAAAATAAATAAATAAAATATTTTTTAAAAAAGAAAAATACTAAACAAACTAGGAATGGGATGGAATTCCTTAATCTTAATAAATAACAACTACCAAAAGCACATAACTAACATAATGTTTAAAGGTTCGTATTAAGCTTGAATATTCCTCCACAGAAATATTTCAGTGATTTAAAAGGCTGCAGCTATGGGCAACTGCTGATTGGCAGCTTAATGGTTGCTGGATGTTTGCCCTGGCTGGTGTGGCTCAGTGGATTGAGTGCCAGCCTGTGAACTGAAAGGTCAGTCACCAGTTTGGTTCTGGGTCAGGGCTGGAAAAAAATTTTACTGGAAGTTCTAGCTAGAGAAATTGTGTGAGAGAGAGAAGAAGGGAAAAAAAAAAAGGATCCAGACCGTAAAGAAGAAAGTAAATCTATCTCAATTCACAGATGATATAATCTTGTATATAGAAAACCCTAAAGGATTAACTGAAAAACTGTTAGAACTAATAAACAGTTCATGGACATTGTAGGATATAAGATCAGTAAAAAATATATAGGCCCTGGCTGGTGTAGCTCAGTGGATTGAGCGTGGGCCTGTGAACCAGACAATCACGGTTCGATTCCTGGTCAGGGCACATGCCTGGGTTGCAGGCCAGTTCCCAGCAGGGGACTCACGAGAGGCAACCATACATTGATATTTCTTTCCTTCTCTCCTTCCCTTCCCCTCTAAGGATAAATAAATAAAATCTTTTAAAAAAATTTAAAAATATATATATATATATATTACTATATACTTGCAATGAACATACATGCTACAACATGAGGGAACCTTGTAAATACTATGTTAAGTGAGAAAATCCAGCCACCAAAGGTACACACTGTATGATGGTTCTCTGTACATGCAATATCCAGAAGAGAGAAACCCTCAAATGGTCAATTAGAGACAGAAAGCAGACTAGTGATTGCGGGGAGCTGGAGGTTGGGGGGTGGGAAGTGACTGGTAATGGGTGCAGGGTTTCTTTTGGGTGTGATGACAGTGTTCCAGAGTTAGTGGTGGTAGTTGCACAACTTTGTGAATGGACTAAAACCCACAACACTGTACACTTTGAATGAATGAATTGTGCGGTATACGAATTATATCTCAATATTGCTATGTTTTTAAAAACAGGCTGGTGAACATGAGACTGTATCTAAAACACACATACAACAACAACAACTAAATTAGAGGATTAACAGCATGGAAGAATTATAATAACAGACAATCACTGAGGTTGCGTGCTCCTGCAGACACACATGGAATAATTTGAATTTCAAAAAGATGAAGGACTGCAGTTGATTAAAACATACTGAATATATAAAAAAACATGAGTTCAGAATAATTTTTTAGAAAGGAAATAGTCTTGGAGATTGCTGGAACATCAAACTTATTCCCATGAAAATGGATAATTACAGGGAAAGAACTAAACATGCATCCTGCCTTTCTGATATAAACTGAATTTCAGTGTAACTGAATACCCCTGTGGATAAGAGAGAGATTTTTGGTGCGGAAAAATTCTGTCTAGGGCTGGAAATAAGGTAAAGGCAAGTGGGTAGTAGGGTATAAAACTTAAGAAGGCACTCAGGACAAGCATCCAAATTAAAACATTGTTTCAATTATTAGTGAAATAACTGATTCCAGCATTGGTCAGTAATGCTCCTAAAACTGCTAGGAGAAAGACTGGTAGGAGACATACAAAATCAGGCTGTCACTGTCTGAACCCGAGGATAACTCTTAATGTCACAAAAAGTGAGGCAGCTATTATGCACTTTCTGTTGCGGGTGCAGACGGTACAAGTAGGAAGAAATCTAAAGGATTTCTTTAGGAAGGATTCTCAAGAAAGAAAAAATTTAAATCATAACATAATTGGGCCTTTAGCACTGACCTGTAGTCCACCGGAAATATTGAGCCCAAAGGAGGAAATCCAGAAGAAAGCAATATAGCAGATCCTGAAGGAAGAGTTTTATATTGGACCCTAATTGATGAACAAGTAAATGAAAGAAATAATAAAATGGGAGGGGACTGTTCTAGATTAAAAGAAACACAAGACTTATGAGAAACACAAGAGACATAATAATCAAACGATCTTGTTTGATCCTGATTCTAAACAGAAATTACCCCAAAATTCATACAATAAAGGAAATTTGAGTAAGGCTTGGTAATTGAATAGGAATATTTTTAATTTTGTTCAATGTGATAATAGCAAGAAAATATTTGGATTTTTCTTTTTGAGTTGCATACTGAAGTATTTAAGGCAAGTGATACGATGCCTCAGATTCGCTTTAAAATACTCCAGCAACAAAACATAACAAGGAGGACAGGGTAGATGAAACAAGTATATGGTAAAATGAAGCTAGGAGCTGGACACAGGGAGTTTGTTATACTTTCTACTTTTCAGTATGTTGGAAAGTTTCACGATAAAATTCACTCCCCCCAAATATGAATACACCGCTATTCTAGAGAAACTCTTTTCGCTGTGTGTGTGTTCAAGAGTGAGCTCTGTAGCCATGTTTGTAAAATGAAAATTGGAAAAGACTTTAATGTCTGTCAAGGAAAGAAGAGATAGATAAATTGAGGCCATATAATAAGAGATTGTCCTGTCAGCAGCCATTTCCTGTTCCTCCTGGTCCATGAAATCCTGATACCAGACGGAAATGTTTTGTGGATGCATCGTGATGAAACCGAGGCATAGGTTGGAATTTCCTTTCTTTTTCCCAATAATTGCTCACTGGTGAGCAGGCAACCAATTTCACCAAGGAGAACTAAGGGAAATTTTTTTGGTGACAGGCTTCTAGGAAAGATTGACCAAATTTCACTGATTCTAAAACTCAGTCCTTTTATCATCTCTGCAATTGGCAGGCTTCTCACAATCCATAGCATTTCACAATCACTGTCTGTCAGATGGCCGTTGTGGTGTATTGCAGTATTTGTCATTCCCTGGGTATGTGTGAACTTGATCTGAAAACTTACACATCAAGTTTGTGATATCTTCCAGTAAGATCCAGAAAGTGCCAGAACTAAAACCTGCAGAATGGGCCTTCTTGAGACAACAGTGGCATACCACAGGAGGAGATGCTGTACTGCCAACGGCAGTACAATGTATATAGGTATATATATGTATTAATATAGGTATTAAACCTCAATTAAATAAGCATTAATTATCTTGCTGATGAGAAATCTGCAGGTAGGCTATTCCATTGTTGGATCAGTGACTCAACAATGTCAGGATGCAGGTGGACATTCCTGGGATTCTTTTTGCCTTCCCCTCATGGGCCCGAGTAACTGTTGCAGCTCTGAGCATGATGCCTTTGCCCCACTGTATGTATCTAAAGCTGGAGGGGACAAAGACGATGCCTTTGCAACAATGTGGACAGACCTTGGGAGTATTATGCTAAGTGAAATATGTCAGACAGAGAAAGACAAGTACTGTATGATCTCACTTATATGTGGAATCTTTTTAAAAAGAAAAAGAGGCTCACAGGTAACAAAGAACAGGTTGGTGGTTGCCAAAAGTGGGGTGGGAGGTGAAGGAGCAAACTGAGTGAAGGGAAGCAAAAGGTACAAAATTCCAGTTATAAAATAAACAAGTCAGAAGGATGTAATGTTCAATGTGATGACTACAGTTAACAATACTCTAGTGCATATTTGAAAATTTCTGAGGGAGAAAATCTTAAAAGTTTTTATATTAAGAAAAATTTTTCTCATTACAAGAAAAAAATTACTTGTAACTACAGTATGGTGAAGGATATGAACTAAATTTATTGTAGTGATCATTTTGCAATAAATAAAATATCAAATCATTATGTTATACACCTGAAACTATTCCATTGTATGTCAACTACACCTCAATAAAAAGTGACACATTAAAAGATAAAAAAAAGAATAGCCTAAGAAGACATGATGAGTAAATGTAATGTGGTATTCCGTTCCTGGAATAGAAAGGCAAATTGGTAGGAAAATGGCAAAATTTTTAAAAAATCTGTTGAATTTAGTTAATAGAAATGTAGCAGTCGAAGTGTTTTTTGGATGTGAAGGATGTGCCAAAGTAATTGAATAATTAAGATGTTCACAACAGGGCAAACCGGGTGAAGAGTATACAGGAATTCTGTGTATCCATTTTTGCAACTTTTCTGTAAGTCTAAAACTATTCTAAAATAAAATGCTTTTAAGTGGGAAACACAACAGTGTTTTCTTACGGAGTCGCGGGAAATCAATGAGAAAGTAACACAGAGTACAAGTCTCAATGCTTAGCACATAGGTCTGGCTATGATGATTTTATATAAGACGAGGGACTAGCGCTCTGACACTGAAGTATTTTAACCAGGATTAGCAAAAGGCAGTGGCGCGCGCCTCCCACCCTTTTTCCACCCAGCGCGCGAGCGCGAACAGCGCGGGGGTGGAGACGCCAGCGTGGGGCGGGGCCAGCCTCAGTTCCCACGCTGGCCAACGCCCCCCGGAAGTAGCGTTGTTCGGAGCTCCGCGGGGCGGAGGCAGTGTATGGCAGGATGCGGTGTCGTCTCCTGGGCGGCGATGCCGCTGCTGTTGCTAGACGACGCGAACTAGCTTTCGTCACTTCCTCAGCCTGCCCACTCTTCAGGCCGGAACTCAGGGGCCAGGAACCTGGGTGAGCTCAGACTCGTCCTTAGAGTTCCAGCACTGGGGCCAGCCGGGCAGCTGGAGTCGAGGCCACGCCACCTGCAAGGAAGAACCCAAGCCGAGGCGGGAAGATGGCTTCAGACAAACCTGCAGGTGAGGCGCCCGCGCCCTGCGCGCTGAGAAGGCAGCACACGCGGGGGTAGGCAGACCCTGCGCGTGGAGGCGAAGGGCCCCGCGTGGGGACTAGGGTGCGGGGACTAGGGTGCAGGGACTAGGGTGTGGGGACTCGAGGGCGACGTTAACTTGGGCGTGCATTTCTGCTCCCCTTTCCCTTCCTCAGCTGTAGCTAATGTGAGTCTTTGGACCCCAGGTCCAGGAGTTTTTTACCCAACTGAAGCTTGAAGTCGCTGCTGCCCGTCCTTGCCCCACCCCACCCCCCCCACCCCACCCCCGTCCAGAATATCTCAGGCTAAAAAATCCTAAATTTATTTAGCCGCTCCATAGGGTTTTCGACTTCCCAATGGGGAAGGCAGAGCAAGGAAAATTCACCCCGGAACTCGGCTGCCTCAGTGATCCCTGGCTCAAGCTAACACTCACTCACCTGTGTTGTTTTGGCCGCATCAATCTGCCTCTGCTCAGGAAACCACTATTTAAATAGACTTGACATTATAGTGTGCCACTCTGGCCTGTGCTCTCTAACATCTTGCATTTAGAACCTGTTTTCCCCTAGTTCTTTGCCGTGTGATTAATTTAATCTCGATTTTGTTTATGAATTGCTGCTCCATTTCTAGAATCTTTACCATTAAAGACTATAAAACTCTTTCCTATCTACTTCTGGGAGTGTGTGGCGGCATGTGTTTCCAGTAAGAAATTAATGATCTCGCCCTGGCTGGTGTGGCTCAGTGGATTGAGCGCCCGCCCGCTTGCTAGCCAAAGGATCTTCGGTTCCATTCCTGGTGGAGCACATGCCTGGCTTGCAGGCCAGGTCCCCAGTAGGGGGCGCGTGAGAGGCAGCCACACATTGATGTTTCTCTCCCTCTTCCTTCCTTCTCCTCAATCTAAAAATAAAGTTGTTTTTTTTTTTTAAGTAATGATCTCTGTGCCATCCAGGTTTTGTTGGAATAAACTTGAGTAAAAGGAGTTAGAGGTGGTCCTTAGAGTTTACAGTGAAATTAATATTTTAAAAGAAAGGAAAAGAAAACCTCAGTGCACTGTGGGTTTTAGTAGGTCCTGATCTTAACAGCTGACAGATAAACTTGATTTGAAATAAAGTGAGCCCATCCTAATACAGGTATAGGTAAATAAAACCATTAGAGTGTCTCTTCGGTAATGTGTTAAAAAAGAATAACTACAGAGAAAAGGTTTAGAAAGTGAGGATCATATGATTTTAGGTAGGCTGGTCAGGGAAAGCCTCTGGTGAGGTAATATTTGAGCAGATAGCTGAATGAAAAGAAGCAGTGAGGGAAATAGAGATGTGTGGGTGGAGAGAATGTTTCAGGCAGGGAATAAGCATGACCTTTCCAAGGCTGGACCAAGGGAACCACATCTTTCTTCTTAGTTTAGGACACTGTCCATGTTTCCCAGTTTTACCGTACCTGTTAACCCATATCATTCCATTGCATGGAATGACCTTTTTAGTGTTAAAGTTCATCTAGTTTTGAGACTTCCAGCCAAGATGGCGGCGGCGGTAGACACACTGTGCCTCCTTGCACAACCAAAAGAAAGACCACAATAATTTTTTTTAAAGGAAACTTTTTAAAAAGATACTATATTTATTTATCTTTAGAGGGGAAAGGAAGGAGAGAAATATCAGTGTATGGTTGCCCCCCATGAGGCCCCCGCTGGGAACTGGCCTGCAACCCAGGCATGTGGCCTGACTGGGAATCGAACCGCGATTGTGTGGCTCACAGGCCCCCGCTCAATCCACTGAACTACACCAGCCAGGGCAAAGACCACAATAATTTAAAAACAGAAAACAGAACTGACAGAAAATCGAACTGTATGGAAGTCCAACAACCAAGGAGTTACAGAAGAAACATTTATCCAGACCCATAGGAGGAGTGGAGTCAGGGAGCCGAGTGGAGAGGACTCGCGGCAGCTGGTGGAGCGGGCGGTCCTATATTCAAGTGCAGATAAACCAGGAGAAACACCTGGGGACCAAGCATGGGGAAATAAAGCCTCAAACCTCTGATTGAAAACACCGGTGTCGGTTAAGGCAGCAGGAAAGACTCCCAGCCTCACAGGGGAGTTCGTTGGAGAGACCCACAGGGTCCTAGAACATACACAAACCCACCTACCCAGGAATCAGCACCAGAAGGGCCCAATTTGATTGTGGGTAATGAGGGAAGTGACCCAAAACACTCAGCAGAGAGCAGAGCAAGCACCATTGTTCCCTCTTGGACCCCTCCCCCACATACAGCATCACACCGCAGTGACATGGGTTGCCCTGCCCTGGTGAACAACTAAGTCTCTGCTCCTCACTATGTAACAGGTGCTCTGAGGGGAAAAAATGGCCCAAGTGAAAGAACAGATCGAAGCTCCATGAAAAAAATACAACTAAGGGAGGAAGAGATAGCCAGACTATCATATGCACAGTTCCTGATTACCACAGATTACAGTGGTAATCAGGATGCTCACAGAATTGGTTGAATTTGCTAGCAAATTAGATGAAAAAGTGAAGGCTGCACTAAGTGAAATGAAGGAAAATGTACTGGGAACCAATAGTGATGGGAAGAAAACTGGGACTTAAATCAATGGAGTGGACCAGAAGGAAGAAACATTCAACCAGAACAGAAAGAATGAAGAAACAAGAATTCAAAAAAATGAGAGGCTTAGGAACCTCCAGGACATCTCTAAACATTCCAACATCTGAATTATAGGGGTACCAGAAGGAGAAGAAGAAGAGCAAGAAATTGAACACTTATTTGAACAAATAATAAAGGAGAACTTCCCCAGTCTGGCAAAGGAAATAGACTTCCAGGAAGCTCAGAGTCCCAAAGAAGCTGGACCCAAGGAGGAACACACCAAGGCATATCATAATTACGTTACCCAAGATTAAAAATAAGGAGAGAATCTTCGAAACAACAAGAGAAAAGGAGACAATTACCTACAAAGGAGTTCCCATCAGACTGTCAGCTGATTTCTCAAAAGAGACCTTGCAAGCAGAAAGGGGCTGAAAAGAAGTATTCAAAGTCGTGAAAGGCAAGGACCTACATCTAAGAGTATTCTATCCAGCAAAGCTTTCATTTAGAATGGAAGGGCAGAGAAAGTGCTTCTCAGATAAGGTCAAGTTCAAGGAGTTCATCATCACCAAGCCCTTATTACATGAGATGTTAAAGGGACTTATCTAAGAAAAAGAAGATAAAACATATGAACAGTAAAATGACAGCAAACTCATAGTTACTAACAACCACACCTAAAACAAAAACAAAAACAAACTAAGCAAACAACTAGAACAGGAACAGAAGCACAGAAATGGACATCACATGGAGGGTTATCAACAGGGGAGTGGGAGGGGGATCGGGGGGAAAGGCTACAGAGAATAAGTAGCATAAATGGTAGGTAGAAAGTAAAAAGGGGGAGGTTAAAAATAGTATAGGAAATGTAGAAGCCAAAGAACTTACATGTATGAACCATGGACATGAACTAAAGGTGGAGAATGTGAGTGTGAGGCCGTGTGCAGGGTGGAGGGGAATAAAGGGAAAAAGGGACAACTGTAATAGCATAATCAATAAAATATATAATTTTTAAAAGTTCATCTAGTTTTCAAGTCCTATCACATTCATAAGGCATTCTTCTACTTATTAATTCATTCTTTCACCAAGATTGAGTGCCAGCTGCTGTCTTAGATGTTGAAGAAATGGATATGACATACTCCCTGCCTTTGAGGAACTGTTACTCAGTCTGCTAGAGACAGACCTGTTAACAGCGGCACTCCCAATTGTGAAGAGTTATGTAATTGCTGTAGTAGGATACTTTCCTAAATGATGACGAGGCTGTTTCTTTGATTGGTTTAAGTTATAGGCCACGATATAGGAAACTTCCAGCCTTTACGATGAGGTTGCATTTGTATTAAGTAAATGAGCGTGCAGTGTGGCAGTCTTGCATTTCTGTATTCCTCTTCTCCATCCCCATTTCAGCTGCTGTGCTTCTGGCCTTTATCTCTTACTGTGATCTCTTTCACTTTAAGCAGCCTCTTGACGGGTGTTTGTCTCTTCCTTATCCAGTCCATTCTCACTGCTGCCTTTTCACTTTATTTCTAAAACATTAATTGGATCGTATCATTCCCCTACCCGTAAACATTCTGAGATGGTACCATCTTTTGTGTACATCAAATTCTCACTAGTAATACCATTTGTGAGGCTCTTCACAAACTATTTTCAGCTCTTGTTTATCGCGGCCCATCTAGCTTGTCACACCCAAAGTGACACTTTTGGAATGCATTGTGTTCTTTTGAGCTCCTGAGTGGCAGTGCCCTGCTTTCTCCTGTCTGTCTGGTGCGCACACTCTTCATTCAAGTCTATATGCTCTGCATCTCTGAGCTCCTGAACCCAGGGCTTAAACAGAATAAGTAATTACGGCTTCAAGTTGTGGTAAATACTGTGAAGAAAAGAAAAATGAGTAAGAGGATGGAGGATAACTGAGAGCAAGTTTATACTTTGAGTATATTGGTTAGGGGTAACATTTGAACAGAGACCCTAAAGATAAAGAGCCAGCCTGTGGGGGAAAGAATGGGCCAGGTAGGAGGAGCAGCACATGGGGAATGTTCAAAGAACAGCGAGAAGACCCCTTGAGGAAAGAGACTTTCATCTGTGTTAGCGATGCTCTCTCTCCAGCACCTAGAACAATGGGTGGCATGGAGAAGGAACTTGATACATATTATAGCACGGTGAGCGAAGGCAACAGGGCAAAGATGAAGTCAGAGGTGTGGCGGGGGATAGCTTGTGTCGGGCCTTGTAGGCCATGGAAACAATTTGAATTCATTCTAATGGGAAGGCCCTGGGAGGGTTCAGCAAGGCATGATGTGATCTGACTTACGCTTTAACTGAGCCAGGTGACTATGGGTAGTTAGGAGCACAGGGTTTGAAATCAGCCTGGGTTCTCTTAGTGATACGATTTGGTGTTTGTGAGACCACCTTGGGCCAATTTTAAGAAGCCTTTTTGATGTCTCAGCTTTCCTGTGTGTAGAATAGAAAAGGTAATATGTGCCTTGCAGAGTTGATGAAGGGTTAAATGAGATCATCTCAGACCCTGGTTTTTTAAAAACTGACTAGTATTACGGTGCTTTAGGGTGGTGGTGGGATGGGGAGGAGAGGCAGCTGGGAGAAACATTTAGGGGTAAAATTGTGACAGTAGCATTTGTGACTGGGCATGGTAGGTAAGCAGAAAGCCTTGCTCTTTGGGAAAGGTTCTTAGTTAAACCTCAGTTTCTTGATTTGTCAAATAGGGGTCCTAAAAGTTTCCTAATTTATTCCTAATTACATTCTAACATTTACCTCACAGGGTTGTAGCTTGTGAGGATGTAGTGAGGTGAGATGTGTATTTTAGCCCACATCCTCTAGGGAGCAGAACCTGACTAACGTTTTATCTGGAAGGTACAAGTCCAGGGTGGTGAAAATGATGGAGAGAAGAAAGGAAGGCAGAGAGAGATGCAATATATTCCATCCCTGGGCACTGTCTCACCTTAAGCTGGGAAGAAACATAGAGGTCACTTGGAGAAGCTACACATAAGAATAGTCCGTAGGAGCCCTGGCTAGTGTAGCTCAGTGGATTGAGCGTGGGCCTAGGAATCAAACAACCACAGTTCGATTCCCAGTCAGGGCACATGCCTGGGTTGCAGGCTAGTTCCCAGCAGGGGACGCACAAGAGGCAACCATACATTCATATTTCTCTCCCTCTCTCCTTCCCGTCCCCTCTAAAGATAAATAAATAAAATCTTTAAAAAAAGGAATAATTTAAAAAAAAAGAAAAAAGTCCATAGGGGAGAAAGAAGGGATGATTTATCTATCCTCCAATTTCTTGTTTCCAGTTGGTCAGTACTTACCTCCTGGAAACAAATTTACCTGTGTTTTTAGGTTCTGTGGCTTCTCAGCAGCTGATCAGCCAGCAGTTCTCACACCGAGTTGTGCGTCAACCAAATCATAAAGGGGTGAGTGTCCCAGAGTAGATGGGGCATCGACCAAAGTTGAAGATTGAAGGGGGAATGGAAGGGTCACAAGGTTTGTGTCCCTGTATAGCATATAAAAGTGGTATAAAACCACCCTGGCTGGTGTAGCTCAGTGGATTGAGCACGAGCCTATGAACCAAAGGATCATGGTTCGATTCCCAGTCAGGGCACATGCCTGGGTTGCAAGCCAGTTCCCAGCAGGGGCGCACAAGAGGCAACCCTCCATTGATATTTCTCTCCCTCTCTCCTCTTCCCCTCTAAAGATAAATAAATAGCATCTTAAAAAACAAACAAACAAAAAAAAACCCCCGCACAACCTTAAAGGAAAAAATGCAATAAGCATTCAGTAATATAGGTTGCCGTTTCTCTTCTTTTTTTTTTTGAGGTGTAATTGATGTGTTAGTTTCAGTTGTACAAGGTGATGATTTGATATTTGTATATATTGCAAAATGATCTCCACAGTACATGTAGTTAACGTGTCATCATGTTAACTAGATGTTAACATGATGTCACTTACAAAAATATTACTTAACAAAAATCTATGCTCATTCAATATTTTTTCAGCTTTTTATTACAAATGATTTCAAATATCCAAAATATTGAAAACAAGAAAATGAATATCCATATAACCACCACCTAGTTCAACTATTGTTACATTTTATTCTGTTTATTTGCTCTCTCTTTAGCTACAAATGAGTTATAGGCATTATGACACTTTGTCTCTAAATATTTTACCATGTGTTTCTTAAAATAGGGACATTCACCTACATAACCATAATACGATTATCATTCTTCAGGAAGTTAATATTTAAATATAGCAGATTTCTCCAGTTGAATAAAAAATATTTCTTAAAATTTTAAAGCAAAGTGCCTTTCAAATAAGTTCATATATTATATTTTGGTGTGTCTCTTAATTCCTTTTTTTTTAATGACAGTGTTGTTGTTGTTGTTTTGAAGACATTGATCACCTTCTAGAACATCCCACATTCTGGATTTCTCAGATTGTTTCTTCAGAGAAGAAATTCCTTGTATTTTTTAAATAATATTTTTAATCCTCTCCTGAGGCAGTGTTGTTTTAGTTGATTTTAGATAGGGGGGGAGAGAGAGAAACATTGGTCAGTTGCCTCTCATATGCATCCTGACCGGAATTGAACCCGCAACCTAGGTATGTGCCCTGACCAGGAATCAAACCTGCAGTCTTTTGGTGTACGGGTTGATGCTCTAACCAACTGAGTCATCTGGCCAGGGCATTCCTGGCATTGAGCTTTTTCTTGTTGTTGTTAGTGGTGGGTTTTTGTTTTTTTTTTTTAGAAGGGTAGGGAGGGAGAAAGAGAAGCAGAGAAACATCAATGTGTGGCTGCCTCTCACATGGCCCCCACCGGGGACCTGGCCTGCAACCCAGGCATGTGCCCTGACTGGGAATCAAACCAGTGACCCTTTGCTTCACAGACTCATGCTCAATCCACTGAGCTACACCAGCCAGGGCTATTTCTGGCATTTTTAAAATTAGTTCCTTATCTTCTGCATTTTCTGTAAACTGAAGTTATTTTAATAGGCTTAACATATTTGCAAGATACTTTGTAGGTGAAGCTTTGTACTTTTTTAAGTATGTATTGTCAGTTCACTATTAAATGCTATATTTGCTCAATTTGTGAAGATGCTAACAGGAACATCTTTTTCCATTTACAATTAGAAGTAATCTATGGGGTAGACACACAAAAATCGTGTTAGCTAACTGAAAGTAATATAATGTTTTATGTTAATTGTATGTCTTAGTTTTTCTATTTTTTTTAAAAAAGAAGTAATCGGCCCTGACTGGTGTGGCTCTGTGGATTGAGTGCGGGCCTACGAACCACACGGTCACGGTTCGATTCCCAGTCAGGGCACATACCTGGGTTGCGGGCCGGTTCCCTGCAGGGGACTCAGGGGAGGCAACCAATACATTGATATTTCTCTCCTTCCCTTCCCCTCTAAAAATAAATAAATAAAATATTTTTTTAAAAAAAGAAGAGCTCTTCCTTATCAACTGGAGATAAGCTATAATTCTTCCCCAAAAGTCATGTTAGATGCTAAAAATTTAATTCATACTTTTCATTTTACCAGTTTTCAGACTAGGGAATTGATGTAGTGGCTTACATTTGATTTTTTTAACCATTTTTAATATTTAAGAATCAAGAATAATATTTTTGGTCTTATGATTCCAATTTAAAATGTATAATGGAGTAAACAATTGATTTATGTTTCTGAATATAAGTTGAAACCCTACTACATTTATGTATTTGCACTGACATTAAAGAGTGCCTGGGGAAAAAGAGTACCTGCATCACTTTTCAAAAATCTAATTTTTTAGATTTATAGGTTGTTTTCAGAAAATTTTGCCCCTTTAAATTAAACAGTTGTACTTAAAATTGAATGTATTAAATTATTTAAACTCGTTAAAATTTTATGTTTAAAGGCATTTAACTTTGATCATAAATACGATCAAACATTCATCACAGCCCTTTCAAATGAACACCCCAAACACAACATGTCGTCTAGGTTGAGTGTAAAAGTTTAAGGAAAATATAGGCCTTTTGAATTTATAACGTTAATAAATCAAGTATTAATATATGAAAACTGGAGTAAGTCTTTTCTCTGTGTATAACTACTTTTAGGTGTGAAAATAAAAGTACTCATTGGTGGTGGCAGCCTTCTGCTCGCCCGTCTTCCCCAGAGTGAGCTCTGATAAGTTCTTGGTTCCTGACGCTCTGCTCCCTCATCTCTGCAGTGTCGGGCGGGGTGCTCAGTCTGCATGCAGCTTTGCTGGTCACATGTTACTTCTCTGAGGTGTGTGAAAATCAGCCAATATATTACGGGTTTTGGTAAGACAGGTGTACTTGCTCAAGTGATAGAAAACCACATGTGAGGTGCGTGAGCCCCAGCCTCACCGTGACTTCGGTAAACCTCAATTATTTTTCTTTGCAATAGCGTCCTTATTTAAAATTGTCCTTCACAAAGGCATCGGTATTGTTTTGTGAGTGTAGCAAATGTCCATAGGCCTTAACAATCCTGTTTTCTTTGAAACAAAATTTCTTTTCTTGAACATTAATGGAGTTATATTTGGAAAAGTGTAGCTTGTGTGGAAGGTCTTCTTCCAGTCAGATTTGAATTAACATTCTTTTAATGGAATGTGTCTATGCTTTCAGTTAACTGCCTTTTTGTCAGTTTTGGAAAAACAGTGAGTTTCTTTTCTACTTACTTAAAACCTGAAGGCAATTGTTTGGTTCAAAATGAAACCTTTTGGCTTAAAGAGTGTCAAGGTTTGTGCGCCAAAGAGCCCCATACGCCTAGTGAGTCAACCATGTTCACTGGGCCACAGTAAAAGGAAGGTCAAGCTTATGGATGAGCGGTCCTACACCCTTTCCATTGGCAATGGAGACTACTTTTGGACAAATAAAGACACATTGTGGAATTATGTGCAGAGTCTTTCTGGTAAGAAGTCAGCAGTTACCAAAAAATGCATGTTTTAAAAACGGGTTATACAGATAATACCCATTTTTTTGCAGAAAGCTTGAAAAGTGGAGCAATAACAAGGGAAATAAAAATAGTAATTCCAGCGGAAGTGTTTTTTACGTTTTATCTTGATGCAAAAGAATGTAGGTGAAATGATGGTTGACGTGTAAAAGGCTCTCACTGAGCTCACCTCTTTGAAATGTCAGTAGACATGGGAATGTCAAGGTCTGCCAGCTCATTTATTTTAAAGTTGGCTTCTTCCTGGAAGAATTTAGGAAACTTTTGTAGTTCCTAGAGGATAATGATAGCGGTGGCCACATGAGCCAACCTGCCTTTGGTAGAAAATAGACAGAAGCTTAAATTCTTCAGCACCTTGGTGAGTCATTATAAAAATGACCACTTCATAGCCTGGCTGGTGTAGCTCAGTGGATTGAACCACACAATTGTGGTTCGATTCCCAGTCAGGGCACATGCCTGGGTTGCAGGCCAGTTCCTGTCAGGGGACCCACGAGAGGCAACCATACATTGATATTTCTCTTCGTCTCTCCTTCCTTTCCCCTCTGAAGATAAATAAATGAAATCTTTTTAAAAAATGACCACTTCATAAGTGTACATACTTTAATAAATTCTCACACATTTAGAGACACCCCCCCCCTTACGCATCTTATAGTTGCTAGACTCCTTATCTCACTTCTAAAACCTTATATTAGTTTTAGGTAGGCATTTCAAAATAAAACTTTTTTAAAAAGTAATACTCTGTGCTCATTATAAAAATTTAAACATTAAGAGAAACATGGCCCTGGCTGGTGTGGCTCAGTGCGTTGAGCACCAGCCTGCACCCTGAAAGGTCACCAGTTGGACCCCCAGTCCCGGCACGTGCCTGGGTCGCTAGCGGGCCAGCTCCTCAGTTGGGGGCGTATGAGAGGCAACCCATTGATGTTTATTTCTCGGATCAGTGTTTCTCTCCCTCTCTTCCTCCCTCCCACCATCACTCTAAAAATAAAGTTTAAAGAAAAAGCACAACATTCTTGGCCCTATTGTGAGGCAGGCAGAGCTGTAATCCTTATGTAATGGTGGGTTTTCATTGAATTTAGCCAGAGCTGAGGGAAACATTTCTTCATTAAGTTTTTGGAGGTGTGACTTCTTATAACATTAGCCATTGTGGTGGAACGAGCTCTAGCTTTGGCAACTCCATTAGGAAAAAGACAACTAAAAAGAAAACTAGGGACACATCCCTGCGTAACTGCCGTTTCTGAAGAACTGTAACCCGTGTGTATTTGCAGATCAGGGAGCAGAGAAACATGAAGGGGCAGGCCAGCCCTCTGGAATCACCGATCAGGAGAAGGAGCTGTCCGCCAGTGCCTTCCAAGCTTTCATGGTAAGAAATGTTCCTCAGTCTGCTCCACTTCAAGGATCTGTCAAGTATGAACTGCTTCACAGTGAATTTTTAAGTTTGTAACTTTTGTCTTATACCAATTCAAGAGTTGTGTTTAGAAACTAGGTATAATTTTAAAATAAAAACATTTTAGAGTTTAACTATGGTGAAAGGAAAAGGAGGAATTTGAGCCATTCTGAAGTTTTTGTGTTTTCGTGAATACATTTTAACTCACACAGTGTTGTTTTTTAAGTTTTTGAAATTTAGATTTGCGCCCTGGCTGGCGTGGCTCAGTGGATTGAGTGCTGGCCTGTGAACCAGAAGGTCATAGGTTCAATTCCCAGTTCAGGCACAAGCCTGGGTTGTAGGCTAGGTCCCAGCCAGAAGCGTGCAAGAGGCAACTGATCAATGTATCTCTTGCACATCGATGTTTCTCTCCCTGTCTTTCACCCTCCCTTCCCCTCTCTCTAAAAATAAATAAAATTTTTAAAAATAAAAAATAAATTTAGTTTTGTAATTGTATGGGTCAGTCTTTTTATTTCACTACTCTCTTCAAATTTTTTCTTGAGTGTGCTTTGAAATGAAACCCCAAAAGTTTGTCAAAATATCGACTTTTCTAACATCAAATGATATGAAAAAAACTTACTTGATTATCAAGTTTCATACATATAAGCAGAACAAGATACTTGGGTATTCAAAGTATATTAACTAGAAATTAAAAGTTAGAGTAATCACATTACCCTCTTTGGCTTGCCTTGGCTGTTATACCCTGCTAGATATATATATATAGGCCCTGGCTGGTGTAGCTCAGTGGATTGAGCTTGGGCCTGTGAACTACACAATTGTGGTTCAATTCCCAGTCAGGGCACATGCCTGGGCTGCAGGCCAGTTCCCAGCAGGGGACTCACAGGAGGCAACCATACATTGATATTTCTCTCCTTCCCTTCCTCTCTAAAGATAATATATGTGTGTGTGTGTGTGTGTGTGTGTGTGTGTGTATAATATGACTATAACATATATAGAGGTAGTTTATATATGTCTTATATCTATAAAACATGCACATACCTTATATCTATAAGATATAGATATAATTATATAATATCTGCAGATTATATATAGATTATATATATGACTATACATATTTTATTATATCTTATAGATATGGTGCACATGTATCAGTGTTAGAGTTTGATTCTTAGGAAATATATAACCACAATTTCTTTCTTTTTAGCTTATTGAGATATGAGTAACATTACAGTTTCTTAGTTGACATCAATATTGCTTCATCTAGAGCAGGGGTGTCAAACTCCTTTTCACTGGGGGCCACATCAGCCTCGTGGGTGCCTTCAAAGGGCTGAATGTCATTTCAGCTCCTTAACAGTTAAGGAGTAGTTACATTTACACAGTCCTGAAATTATTTCGGCCCTTCGAAGGCAACTGCAAGGCTGACGTGGCCCCCCTGATCATCGGGGGTGATGTTGACACCCCAATCTAGTGACTTTAATTCGTATATTTGGGGAAATTCTGTCTTTTTTAAGAGTTTAAAAAAGACATGAGTGGAATATATTTTGAAATGATTGTATAGGCCTTAGAGCTGGTATGTAATTCTGTGAATGTGTTTTCGTTTTTGTTTTAGGCTGGAAACTACGATGCCTGTCTTCAACATCTTGCCTGCCTACAAGACATAAACAAAGATGATTATAAAATAATTTTAAATACAGCAATAGCTGAGTTTTTTAAAAGTAACCAAACAACAACAGATAGTTTGAGACAAACGCTTAACCAGCTGAAGAATCAGGTAATACAGAAATGAATTTGGCTATAAAAACATTATGCTTTCTAAATAATGAAATAAAATAGTGAAGGAAAATTAATGTGACTTCTTTTCTGATATTCCTAGGGCAGTTTTTAATATACCTGAAACTTCTTTGGTATTACTTTTATTTGTATAAAATTAATATTCCAGGAAAATGAAAGGTGTGTTACGTGATTTTATTTTCTGTTGGGCCTTTAACTTGAACAGAGTAGACTAATACACCAGATTAGAATGAGCTTTGGAGTTTTGAGAGAGAATTAAAGTAGAAATACATGAAGAAGCTTAGCTCCTGAGATAGAATTTATTACTGCAAGGGTCTGATTATTACTGTTGTTTTTAAACTTGCTGAGCGTTTATTTAATAAATTCTAGTGATTCTTTCTTAATGACAAAAGACTCCCCTAGTGAAAACACCAAAACTCAAGTTCTAACAAGGAAATACTCAGCAAAGCCATACTGTTCCCCTGATTTTCCTTTTTTTTAACTTTATTTTTATTGTCGACACTATTACAGATATCCACCTTTCCCTTACCCTTTTCCCATCTCCACCCAGCACCCACCTTCCCTCAGGCCATCACCTCACTATTATTTTCTATTTCTATAGGTTATGCATATATGTTCTTCGACTAAGCCCTTAAGGATCTGATCATTACTTATGTCAAATTGTTTTAGCATTTGGATAAGGAGATGATTAGTTGATTAAATAGAGATACTCTGATTTCTGTGTAGTTTAGGCCTTGCCTTTTTCATTGGTCTTTTCATAATAGCAACATTTTTCAAATCGCAAGGTTAGATCTTTGATATTCAAATCGCATGGTGATCGTGCCAATGATAGGATCAGCTAACAGACAGTCCGAGCTTACTATGTAACAAGGCCCTGGTAGGAACATTGTATACAACCTCTCACTTATTCTTCTCAGTAGCCCTAAAGTAGCCACTATGGTTTTTCTCACATTCTCTGGATGGGAAAGCTGAGGTACAGATAGCTTGTGTAAATTGTCCAAAAACAGAAAGCTTTTAAGTAGTAAGAGCTGAGCCCGGGCTGGCATGGCTCAGTGGGTTGAGTGTCAGCCTGCAAGCCAAAGGGACATTGATTTGATTCCTGGTCAAGGGCACAGGCCTGGTCCAGGTCCATGGTTGGGGGCATGCAAGAAGCAACCAATGGATGTATCTCTCACACATTGCTGTTTCTCTCCCCCTCTTTCTTCCTCCTTTCCTTCTCTGTCTAAAAGTAAATAAATAAAATCTTTAAAAAAGGAAAAAGTCACACAAACCCAGTTCTGTTTGACTCTAGGGCCTGCACTTTCAAATCTTGCTTCGCGCTTTAGAAGGTCTTGAGACCTTTCTGAGCCCCTTCCCTACATTCATGGGTATCACTGTTCTGGGGAGCATCACCCTAAAATATGATATAGTTAAAAATAAGTGACCTCTTTTAGGCTCTTCTTAATTCTGTATAGGAATAAAGTCATTTTCAACCTTTTAAAATTTTCAGTGAAAATGAGAAGAGCCAATACTTATTAAATGCTTACTTGATTCCAAATTCCATATTAAGTGCTTTTTATTTCTTATGTCATCCTCACAATTATTGAGGGGAGGTACTTGATATCTCAATTTTGAAAGTAGGATTTAGGAAGCCGAATAATTTTAATTTATAGTTTGGAAGGGGGGGAGCAGGACTTGAACCAGACTTTCTGACTCTCTCTTTTTTTTTTTTTTTTAAATATATTATAGAGCCCTGGCTTGTGTAGCTCAGTGGATTGAGCGTGAGCCTAGGAATCAAACCACCACGGTTTGATTCCCAGTCAGGGCACATGCCTGGGTTGCAGGCCAGTTCCCAGCTGGGGACTCACGAGAGGCAACCATACATTGATAGTTCTCTCGTTCTCCCCTTCCNAAAAATATATATATATATATATATATATATATATATATATATATATAGCTAGCCCTGGCTGGTGTAGCTCAGTGGATTGAGTGCGGGCTTCGAACCAAAGGGTCACCAGTTCAATTCCCAGTCAGGGCACATGCCTGGGTTGCAGGCCAGGTCCCCAGTAGGGGCCACATAAGAGGCAACCACACATGGATGTTTCTCTCCCTCTCTTTCTCCCCCCTTCCCCTCTCTCTAAAAGTAAATAAATAAAAAGTTTTAAATTTAAAAAAATATATATTAATTATATAATTATGCTATTAAAGTTGTCCAGTTTTCTCCCTTTTAGTCCCCTCCCCTCCTATACCCCCCTGCCACCAGTAATGCCCCTTCCCCTTAGTGCATGTCCATGTAGACCTTCTGACTCTTGAATCTGTTCTTATAACTGCCTCGGTCCTTATAAATTCATATGTCATCATAGTTCATCATTACACTAGTATTATTAACCTTGACTTTATCTGGAACTCCAAATCAAAGGAAAAATGATGTTTGTTGATATCCGGTACACGTGACCTATGACTCCATAGATGGATATTCTAGGAAACGTTTACTTTGTCTTTGAGCACAAATTCATCCTTAAAACCTTTTTTAGAATAAGAGGCTCCTGCAAACTCAAGCCAAGAAAAAAAAAGTGCTTTTTGAGCTGTTTCACCAGCCTTTTTCTTCATAAAGTTGGTTTAACAGCCCCTCTCGTCATCGCCTCTCGGCCTTTTGGCTAAGGTCAAGTGTAGTGTCTGTTCTTACCAGTTTAACAGCCCCTCTTGTGCCTCCCAGCATGCTTGAGTTTCCTAGAAGCAGTCGCACATGTGTCTCCTGGCTTTCTCTACATCATTCTGTGCAGAGCCACATGTCCTGGGCATAGTGACACACCTTTTCAACCTATTCCACGTTCACTAACATTTTCTCTCTCTTAATGAATAGCTTTTGTTTTGGCTGAGGTAATTACTGGGTTATTTCAGTGACTGAGAAGATGTGGCAAAGTTATTCATGTTGTCAGTCCAGCCATTGCTGAATTGGAAACTCCTTAATTTACCCAAAACCCCTGTTTCTGGCTGAGAAGTGATCCTTCTTTAGCTCTTTCCCTCTCCCCACTACATAGCTACCAAGAAGTGTTGTCTTTCTTTGGAAATTGAGTTTTCTCAATTTAAAGAGACTATTTTTAGTCACTTGTAGATAGTGGCTCAATAAGTGAAGATTATAAAGAGCTCCAGACTCATGGAAATGCATTTGCCACCGGTCCCCTAGAACCGATGGTTAGCATGTGAAGCCCACTGCCGAGCTCTCCACGTGGGTGGCTGAGTCTGCAGAAGTCTGGTTACAAATCCATGTGTGTAAGGAACCTGGGTGGTTGCCATTAGCCAAACCAGGATTGAGTCCATGGCTGCGAAAGTTCTGCTAAATTTAGGGAAATACCAGTCTTAGAATTAATTACTTAATGTTGCTCAGTAACATATTACAATCTTCATAATGACAAAGATTCATTTTAATTTAGGTAGAATTCCAGTTTCACGTGTTATATGATGTTACAGAATAGTTGCAACATTTGACCAAAAACTTAAAAGCCTATTCCTGCCCCTTACAGAAGAGGGTACACAGATAGTCTAGCTTTAAAATGCCAAGTGTTGTGATTTTTTTCTTTTGGTATCAGGTGTTGATGTTAGGGTTTTCTAGTAAAGCCATCAAAAGTGTATTTTGTCCGTTACTTCAAAACATTTTTACTAAGGGAACAAAACCTGAGCTTAATAGGAAAATCAGAAAATATACTTCCTAGCCATATGGCCTCGGGCAAGATAGTTCAGCTTTTTTTGTGCTGGTTTCCTTATTTATAATACAGAAACAGTGTTGTTGTCTGTGTTCTCGCGGCATGGTGAGGATCAAATGAGCAGTTCTCTGTGAGAAAGTTGACATACCAGGCCCGGTACATAGGTAGTTAGCTGTTATTTCTATGTTTAAATGTTCCTTTAGTTGTTACAAAACGGAATCAAGCTCACGAGTACACACTGTGTGACATTCTCACAGGAAAGGTCATTTGGAGTCTTGCCCGCCCCCGACGTAGCCTCTTGCAGCTCGTGAGTCAGCACAGTGGGAAACCATCTCCGAACCCAGGCTGGCCAAAGGATCGAGGTTCGATTCCCAGTCAGGGCACATATCTGGGTTGCAGGCCAGTTCCCTGCAGGGGACACATGAGAGGCAATCATACATTGATGCTTCTCTCCTTCTTTCCTTCCCTTCCCTTCCCCTCTAAAGATAAATAAATAAAGTCTAAAAAAAAAGATTTTAAAGTGTTTTACTAAACAGAATTTAATTATGAGTAAAATAATTTTTAGTGTGTGAGAGTTAATTAAAATCTAGAGGTCCTATTGCACATGTGGAAAAACTCTGAGTAAGAAATGTTGGCCTGTGTTCCTGTTTATTCATATAGATTTCTTTCATTTATACTTTTTATTTTCTTACTACTGTTAGAGCGTAATCCCTGTTGATTGTTTCATAGGTCCACTCGGCTGTTGAAGAAATGGATGGATTAGATGATGTTGAAAACAGCATGTTGTATTACAATCAAGCAGTCATTCTTTATCATTTGCGCCAGTATACAGAAGCCATATCAGTTGGTGAAAAACTTTATCAGTTTATAGAACCTTTTGGTATGTTATCATTCCAGTCAATCATCTCCCTGGCTTCCCATACTTGCAAAGGTTTCTGGTGTTTGTACCTAGGTAACCTACATCAGATTATTACATGTCATTAAGAAAGAAAAAGAACTGTGTCAGGTTTTCCACTTTTTTTTTTTAAGATTTTATTTGTTTTTAGAGAGGGGAAGGGAGGGAGACAGAGAGGGAGAGAAACATCAGCATGTGGTCGCCTCTTGCGCACCCTCTACCAGGGACCTGGCCCACAACCCAGGTATGTGCCCTAGACTGGGTTTTGAACCAGCGACCCCCTTTGGTTCATAGGTCAGTACTCAGTCCACAGAGCCACACCAGGGGTTGTGTGAATGTTCAAAAAACATTCTACCCCGGGGGTAGGGGTTTTTTGAATGTTAGGGGACAGCATAGTAATTTATCTTGTCTTTTGCCTAACCAAAGTAGAGTAGATAGTACAGAACGGTGGTAGGTTTCTTGTTATCTTAACTAGTTTACAATGACTAGCCTGAAGAGGAGGAACAAAAGAAAGGACAAAGGAAGAAAGAGGAAGCAAATAAAGCAGCAAAGCTGGACCCAGGAAATTGTGGTTAGAGAGGGCTGTTGGTCTCCACCCACAAGCAATCAGATTTCATCTGTGATTCACATTTTTGTCCTTTTCTTCATGGTTACTTTTCTTTAAAGTAATATTCTCTATGGTTACTTTCTTTTAAGTTCAAAACATGAGTACAAATTCGTGATTTATAAACACCTGCCTGCTGCTGTGGTCAGCACAGGAAATGTGGAGTGCGATGTCCCCTCTGTGACGCTTTGGGGCCAGTCACAGCCCCCTCGTGCTGACGGCTGGTGGACTGGCTGCTCACTGTGGCTCCAGGGAAGCATTTTCAAGGCACTTCTCTTCACCCCAGTCCTGGGGGAACGGTGGCTGGACAGACTGCCCAGGAGAGAAGGCAGAGGTGCATTGTATGGCGCCTTGTATAATGCGCCACCAAGTTCTTTGCTAAAAAGCCAGAAGTCAGATTTATGCCCCTAGGATGGCACAGGTGTGTTTTTAAAAAGCTGGTTTTTAGAATTGCCAGAACAGTTCATGAAATCCTCTTAATCTGCTATGGTTGAGTCTAGCTACTAATTGGCATCCAAATGGATTTTTCTTTCTTTGAAAATTACTATTGTTATTTTTTAGGCCCTGGCTGGGGTAGTTCAATGGATTGAGTGCAGGCCTGCGAACCAAAGCATCGCCATTGATTCCCAGTCAGAGCACATGCCTGAGTTGCGGGCCATATCCCCAGTAGGGGGTGTGCTAGGGGCAACCACACACTGAGGTTTCACTCCCTCTCTTTCCCCATCTCTCTAAAATAAATAAGTAAAATCTTTTAAAAAAGAAAGAAAATTATTGTTATTTTTTAAACTTTACGACTTGGATTCCTCAATTAACATATTTATTGGGCATAGGCTGTGAGCCAGACTATGTCCTGGGACCTGGAGACAGTGCAATGAATGCCATAGAAAAGGTCTTCACCCTCATGGAGTTGGCATTCTAATGGGAGAGGCCCTGCAACACAAGAAACACATTGTGAGGTCACTGAATGCTGTGAAGAGAAGCTAAAAATTAGGTAGCAGGATAGAAATTGGGGATATTATTTTTAGATAAGGAAATCAAGGAAGACCTGAGGCAAGACAGTATTTTAAAAGAGACCTGAAGGAAGAGATGAGGTGAGCCATACTACTCTTTAGAGGAAAAAAGCATTCCAGCAGAGGTAATAGTACCTGCATAGGTGACTGGTGAGTGGGAGGAACCGCAGGAACACCACTGTGCTTGGGGTGAGGTGGGGAGATGATAGGATATTAGCTCCGAAGCAGCCAGGGGCAGGAGGTGGGGCTTTGCGTATCAACTGCCTTGATTTCAGTTTTAAACCGATTCCACTCGGGCTAGTGTGTGAGAACAAGAGTGGAGTCGGGAGGACTTGTTAGGAGGCTGTTAAGGGCTTTTGAAATTTTGAGTATAGCAGCCTCCTCTTCCTTTTTATTTTTCCTTTTGTCTTTTAGAAAGGAAAGGAAAGGAAATGGTGTCATGTCATACCAGGTTACGCTTTTCTCTCTTCCTTGGGCTCTTCTTCCTTTGTTGTCCTTTTCTCTGTGGTTTTCTCTTGGCTGTTGCGATTATCTGATGTCCCCCGATCTTCACCTTACTGCTTTTTTGTCTGCAACCAAGTTATTTCTTTTTCCTCTCTCTGTATGTTGAAAGAAAATGTGTTTCCTCAAGTCATAGACCTTTTTAGAGTTAGAAGGAACCTCAGGAGATCACATGGTCCAGCCCCCTGCCTTCAGGCAGATAAAGTGTTCTCCCCATTTTACAGGTCAGCCAGCTGAGGTCTCAAAATTAGTTCAGTGATGAGTAAAAACCACACATCTAGTAAGCAGCCAGACAGGTACTGGAATTAAGATATCCTTCCATATAAAGTATCAGTAATACTCATTTCATGTGCTGGTGTTTGGTAGATATTTTACCAAAGGAAGTTCAGTCGGTAGAATCCCTGAAAGGAGAGGCCTTGAGATGCCTAATAGAATGGCGTTGTTGGCCTTGGTGGTTGTTTCCATTCTTGGCTCCAGGTGATAAACATTCATTTAAGTAAAGACTTAGGCTTTGGTCCAGAGCTGCTTTGTGGGGGAGCGGGATGGAGGACTGCTCTGAGATGTTTGCTTCACTTCAGATTGTAACTTTTCTTTTCCTGTTTTATTTTTTCCCCCCCAGAGGAAAAATTTGCTCAAGCGGTGTGTTTTTTACTTGTAGACCTGTATATATTAACTTACCAAGCTGAGAAAGCTTTGCATCTTCTTGCTGTCCTAGAAAAAATGATTTCACAGGGTAATAATAACAAAAATGGAAAGAATGAGGTGAGTAGACTAAAATGTGAATAATAATATTTGTAGTTATTAAATATTTTAATTGCAATTTATTGAAATATAACTCACTGTACAGATGGTGACTATAGTATTGAATATTTGAAAATTGCTTAGAGAGTAGATTTTAAAAGTCCTCATTACAAGAAAAAAATTTTTTGTAAATTTTGTAACTGTTGTGTGGTGATGGAAGTTAACTAGATGTATTCATTTTGCGATACACAAATATCAAATTACTATGTTGTACAGCTGAAACTAGTACAATGTTGTGTATCAATTGTACCTCAATTAAAAATGTTTTTAATAAAAATTCAAAGATTTTTATTCCTATTCTGAGGAGGCTCACAAACTAGGTAGAGACAGATGGAATAAAGATTCAATTAATGGCAAGAAAGGGAAGGGGAAAATAATTCACATACACAGAATTTACTGTTTTACAGCGTACAGTTCAGTGGTTTTTAGTGTCCTCCTGAGTGGTACAGCCATCACCACGATCCATGGTCCAGAACATTGTCATACCCCACAAGTAAACCCCGTGTTTGTTAGTGGTCGTTCCTTGCCACCCTTCTTCAGCCCCAGGCAACCACCAACTGCTCTCTGCCTCTGTGGACTTGCCTGTTGCGGGCTTTCATATAAATGGAATTGTACAATATGTGGCCTTCTGTAGTTGGCTCTTTCGGTTACAATAGTTCCAAACTTTACATATTCTAGCATGTACTTTTTTTCCTTTTCCATGTATTTCATTCCTTTTTATGGCTAAATATTATTCCATTATTTGGATATTCCACTTTTTTTATTCATTCATCAGTGGATTGTGGTCATTTGAGTTGTTTTGCGATTTAGGCTATTTAATTGCTGCTATGAACATTTATATGCAATTTTTTGTGTGGGCATATATTTTCAATTCTTCTAGATATATAATTAAGAATGGAATTGCTCGATCATATAACTTTTTGCTTTATTTTTTAAACTTTATTAAGTATATTGGGGTGACGTTGGTTAATAAAATTATATAATACAGGTTTGAAATGTCCAATTCTATCATCCACATATTGCATTGTGTTCACCCCCGACAGTCAAATCTCCTTCCATCAACTGGTAGCTCGCAATGTTTAATTTGAGGAGGAACTGCCAGACTTTAAAAATAGCTGCACTAGTTTACATTCCTACCAACAACTTAATGAGAGTTCCAGTTTATCCACATTCTTGCCAGACCTTGTTACCATCTCTTAAGAAAGAATGTGTTGTTTCTCTCCCTCTCTCCTTCCCTTCCCATCTAAAGATAAATAAATAAAATCTTTAAAAAAAAAGAAAGAAAGAAAGAATGTGTGACATCCCAATGGGTATGTCATAATAGTTTTGATATCCCTAATGACTACAGATGTAGGTGAGCATCTTTTCATATGTGGATGTTAGTTTTACAAAACGTAAAGATTAGAATTAAAAGAATGAAATTTCATAATCTGGATAAACGGTAGCTTTCACTAGGGAAAATTTCATCATTAAAGTTCTTCAAAAGGTCACATATTTATGGTGATCAAGCTTAATCGTGTTCTGATAAGAGACTTAGAGCACACTAGGAGTGCACTTCAGTTCTCGTGGTTTTCAGTTTGCCTGTGCTTCTAGTTCTTTTATTTGTTTGTTTGTTTGTTTATTTGTTTTAGAGGGGAAAGGAAAGAGAAAGAGTAGGAGAGAAACATCACTGCATGGCTGCCTCCCATGTGTCCCCCACTGGGGACCTGGCCTGCAACCCAGGCATGTGCCCTGACTGGGAATCAAACTGGGGACCCTTTGCTTCATAGGCCCACGTTCAATCCACTGAGCTACACCAGCCAGGGCTGCTTCTAGTTCTTAAGGGATGTCCTCCTTTCTTCCTGTACCTGCCCTTTTTTAACAAAAATTTTTTAAATATTTTTTATTTATTTATCTTTAGAGGGGAAGGGAAGGAGAGAGGGAGAAATATCAATGTATGGTTGCCTCTCGTGGGTCCCCTGCCAAGAACTGGCCTGCAACTCAGGCATGTACCCTGACTGGGAATCGAACCGTGATCATGTGGTTCGCAGGCTTGTGCTCAATCCACTGAGCCACACCAGCCTGGGCCCATACCTGCCCTTTGTTGAATAAGGAGTATTTGCAGAAAATAGATTGACTGTGCCTTTCTATCTGTATCAGTTCTTGAAGTTTGAAAATAAACATTTAGCATTGCTTTTTTTTTTTTAAGATTTTATTTTTTCAGAGAGCTGGGAAGGTAGGGAGAGAAACATCCATGTGATTTGAGAAACATCGATCAGTTTGGCTCTTGCAAGTCCCCAACTGGGGGCCTGGCCTACAACCCAGGCATGTGCCCTGACTGGGAATCAAACCTGCAACCTTTTGATTCACCAGCTGGCATGCAGTCCTCTGAACGACACCACCGAGGGCATTTTTTTTTTCAATTTAACAAATGTTATATGTATAAGAGTTCAGTTAAATGATCTTAGCATTATTCATAATCAGCAGTAAAGTATTTCATTTTCATATTTAGTATTTGTAGTACTCGGTGAAGTATAATTCAGTTCAACAGATGCTTGTGTGCTCTGCTTGGTACTAAAGTGACAATGATGAAAACCTTGCAGTTCTTGCTTTTCAAGGAACACAAAACGCTGAGCAGATCTGTTCAGGGCCTGATTGGGAGGAAGGAGGTTAAGGAATGTTGCAGAGAAATGTGGACGTTTGATTGGGGCCTCTTTACAGATGCGATAGTTGGACAAGTCAGAAAAGGAAGGATGGAGTAGGAGAGCCATGCCGGCAGGGAAAACAGCACAGGGGTGACAGTGGTGTGCTGGAGGAGCTCGGGCAGTCTGAAGGCGTAGCAGTGCCTGAGAGAGGCGATGGAGGTCAGCAGGAGATGGAGGCAACTCGAATGGGGGTCATGCTGTGAGCGGTTTTGAATATTTTACTCGGAATTTAGAGTATGATGTTGGCAGTGTTGTGCCAGAGAAAGTTTTTAAGAGGGGAATGATATGATCACTTCTGGGGTTTAGAAAGGTGATCTGAGTTCTGCCTGAGTAATAGCCATGAGTTTTAAACCTAGTCTGTGATGGTGCTCATGAGCTTCTCATAGGTAGTTTCCTGACGCCCACTCCATGTTATTAAACCTGAATCTCTGGGCCTGGGACCTGGCATTTCCAATTTTGAAAATGCTCTCTACATATGATTTTACTTATATGTGGAGTCTAATGAATGAACTGAACCAACATGCAAAATAGAGACAGACTCATAGATACAGCGCGGGATGACCGCTAAGGGTGGGACAGGGTGGGGTGGGAGGTTAGGGAGTGGAGCAATTCAGCAAGAAGGGAAAAGGACTCATGGACATGGGCAACAGTGTGGTGATTGCCAGAGGGCAGAGGGTGGAGAGTATGAGACTGAAGAGTAATGGGGGAAAAAATACAGTAAAAAAACTCAAGCCCTGGCTGGTGTAGCTCAGTGGATTGAGCACAGGCCTGTGAAACAAAGGGTCACCGGTTCGATTCCCAGCCAGGGCACATGCCTGGGTTGCAGGCCACTTCCCCAGTAGGGGACACATGAGAGGCAACCACACATTGATGTTTCTCCCTCATTCCCCTTCAAAAAAAAAAAAAGAAAGAAAGAAAAAGAAATTAGAAAAATAAAACATAGTTCTAATTTACTCTTATATTAAAAGAAAAAGAAAATGCTCTCTAGGTGATTCTGATTAACTCACTTGGAAATCAGTGATTTTATTTATGGTCAAAATATATTTAATTTTGGTTCACTTTGTTTCACCCCCTACAGACGGGTAATAATACCAACAAAGACGGATCTAATCATAAAGCTGAAAGTGGAGCTCTAATAGAAGCTGCAAAATCAAAGATACACCAGGTAACATAAATTTTAAGAGAGGTTATATATCATGGGTATTTACTTGTACTTAACGAATGATGAAGAATGCTGTAGATCAGTGAAGGTAGAAAGTCATTTAAGACATGTATATTTATTTGGCTTTGAAGTTTAGAAGCACATTTAACCCTTCTAAATATACTTTGCTTAAGATGATAATGCAGTATCATTTCTTTTATTTACTCTCTAGAAGATTGAGAAAAATGGTCTGGGAATGTATTATTAGGTGATAAAATCAGTTTGTAGAGTTTTAAAATTCACTGTTCATTAGCCATGTACAGATAAGAATCGGTAGGATTTTTGCTTGGAACTTTTGTATAAATTTCATTCCGCCATGTTTTCAGTTTTTTAGAGTATATTCCAAGGGTACAGTAAAAATAGATTTAAGATAAACTTAAACTTGCTTTTTCAAGTAACTGGTTTAACTGTGTTGTAAACAAATTGGGTTCAACTTCCTTAACGAGAAAGGAGAGCCGCTTCAGAACGGCTGAGTCCCCCCGGCTCTCACACACCACCGTTTTCCCTCTGGCAGTACAAAGTAAGGGCTTACATCCAGATGAAGTCTCTGAGAGCCTGCAAAAGGGAGATCAAGTCTGTCCTGAACACAGCTGGGAACGTGAGTGCTTTCTTGACTCTTTATTTCAACTGTTGGCCTTCGTGTTCTCAAGTTTTTTTATTCAGACAGTTTGTATTTGTCAGTTTAAATCGTTTATCTTAGTCTGTTATAGTAGATTACATTGCCAGGTATAAGCCATGGTAGAGATGGTGGAGTAGTGATCATACTGTATCTGCTACCATTTAATGTAATGTGTTCCTCACTTAAAATTATAGCAAGCATTTCCCCTTCACATAAAGCCTTCCAAACCATTTTAAGAAACTACCCAGTATTCTGTGAGTGTTTTATCACAATTCACTTACACACATTTTTATTAGACACTGGGATTTTTTTTAGGTTATATTGAAAACATTTATGAAAGATTAACAGTCAAGTTGTAGCCCAAACCTGCCCCTTCCAAATGACCTTTAAAGGCTTGACAGTGCCTTCGACTTGACCAGTGCTAGAGTATTTCAGATATAATAATTACTCCTTCCTTCCACCCTCTTCACCCCAAACACCCACTGAAAAATAATTTTTAACACAGCGGTGAAGAGGGACAGAATTGAAAACAATCTGGATGCTTCTAGGATAACTGTGAATTAAAAGTATGAAATCATGCCCTGGCCGGGTGTCTCAACTGGTTGGAACATTGTCCTGTACACCAAAATGCTGTGGGTTCGATTCCCAGTGGAGGCACATGTCTAGGTTGTGGGTTCAGTGCCCGGTCAGAGAGCACATGGGAGACCACCAACCAGTGTTTCTCTCCCGCATGTACAGTTTTCTTTCTCTTTCTCCCTTTCCCTCCCTCTATAATAAATAACGTATCCTCAGGTGAGAATTTTTTTTAAAGTATGAAATCATGAGGAGATATGGTTCGTAGTAGGAATAGTTCAGGAAAATTGACCTTAGAAAAATCTCAAGCAGGATACAAATGAGCCACTGGGTTGATATCCAAGTGATTTTTGAGAACAACTGTAGTGTAGACCTAAGAGGGGAATTACGGTGTAAGTAGCCAGCCAGTCATCACAAAAACTGTTTTTAGATTTAAAAAAGAAACAAACAAACAAACCCACGATCCCTGCCTTAAAGGATGCCTTAGTCATAGGGAAGAAACAAAAGTTAAATAAATCACTGCAATGCAGAGTAACTTATACCTGAGGAGGGAGAACTTCAGGAGGAGAGACTGGTTTCTGTGACCGTGACTTAACCGCATCATTTATGCCCTTGGACACATGCAGGCACAACAGTGTAATTGTGGTCTCACTGGGTCTAAAAACAAATTGTAACTTATATTTTCTTTGCAGTCTGCACCTTCTCTGTTTCTTAAAAGCAATTTTGAGTACCTAAGAGGCAATTACCGGAAAGCTGTGAAGCTATTAAATAGTTCAAACATTGCTGAACATCCAGGATTCATGAAAACAGGTAAAAGAAAACTGAAGTTTTTAAATTTTCTTTCTGGCCTTTCTGCACCTTGTTGCTGCCTCCCACCCCCGCCAGACTGCTCTTCATAATGATTTTGCTCATCTTTTAAACGAACGTGTTTTATTGTATCTGCTGCAAAAAATTCTTGGAAATTTACAACTGAGTCCCATTTTAGAAGACACCTCACTGCTTTCACTTCCATTTTTATCCTACTTGTTCTTCCTTTCATGTGTTTCTTTATAGCAGCTTAGAAATTATGTCCAGGAAATAAGGTCCTTGGTCTTTTTTGTGTGTGTGTGAAGTGAGACCTTTTAAGGAAATGGGATTGTAATGTTTTTACTTTTTCCTTTTCTCCCTTAAAAGCAATGAAAAATATGATTTCTTTGAATAATTAACTGTAACAAAATATTTCTATAAAGTTAAGAAGATAATCACTGTTATCTATTCTTGCCTCTACTTAGAAAGGTTTAACAGATTGCATGATATTAATGGTAAAGTGTGTTGCTGTCAATTTCATATCATTCCTGTTTTATGAGGAGGAAGGAGGAAAATCAGTTCATTCAAGAATGAATGAATGAGGTTAGCCCTCATCAGTGTGGCTCTGCTGGCCTGGCATCATCCACAAAGCCAAAGGTCACCGGTTCGATTCCTGACCAGGGCACGTGCCTGGGTTGCAGGTTTGGTCCCTGGTTGGGGCGCGTAGGAGAGGCAACCAACTGATGCTTCTCTCTCACATCGATGTTTCCCTCCCTCTCTGTCTCCCTCTCTTCTCCTCTCTCTGCAAATAAATAAATAAAATCTTAAAAAAATAAAATACAAAGGATGAATACATTTTTTCGACTTAATTCTATGCTATATATATGCATAGAACATACATGCAAACTAAATACTTACACCTTCTCCCATTTCCTCCTCCAGTTCATTGGAGTCACAGATGATGGAGAAAGGCAGTCTGTCCCATCGTAATTCCCTTGGAAATTCATTTGTTCTGAGTACCCAGGTCTAAGTCTATTAAATCTTAATTTTTGATGTTTTTATTGTCATGGCTTTCCCCCAGGGCCCATTAACACTCAGTTAATGAAATGATCTCTCAGACAAACCAGGTAATATGCTTTGGGAAAACTTTGCTTAGGATGGTCTTAACACAGAGTTCAAAATAGGTGTCAGTGATCTCTAAAATGGAGTTGGGATTGGGGCATGTTGTTGACTGACTGGTCAACAGTTACCACAACTTTTAAAAATTATACTTATTTCTTTTTAGAGAGTTGGGAAGGGAGGGAAATATTGATGTGCAAGAGAAACATCAATTGGTTGCCTCCTGCCTGCCCCCAACCCGGAGCGCGGCCTGTAACCCAGGTGTGCACCCTGACCAGGAATTGAATTGGTAACCCTTCAGTTCACAAAACAACGCTCAGCCCACTGAGCCACACCAGCCAAGGAAACAGTTACCATAATTTAATGGGAAGATTTTTATATAATAATTGTATGTTTTATATATTTGTTTTTCATAATTATTAATTTGAAGGGCCCTGGCTGGTATAGCTCAGTGAATTGAGCGCGGGCCTGTGAACCACACAGTCGCGGTTCGATTCCCAGTCAGGGCACATGCCTGGGTTGCAGGCCAGTTCCCAGCAGGGGACTTATGAGAAGCAACCATAAATAATTATTAATTTGAAATTTTCTTTCTTTTTTTACTTTTTTAAAAAGATTTTTTAGCACACATCAGTATTTCATTTCTTTTTTTTTAAAGATTTTATTTATTTATCTTTAGAGGGGAAGGAGAGGGAGAGAAACATCAATGTATGGTTGCCTTTCGTGTGTCCCCTGCTGAGAGTTGGCCTGCAGGGAACCAGCCTGCAACCCAGGCGTGTGCCCTGACTGGGAATCAAACCGCGATCCTCTGGTTTGCAGGCCCGCGCTCAATCCACTGAGCTACACCAGCCAGGGCTAATTTGAAAATTTTTAATTTACTTCCCACACATAAAAATGTTGACAATACCACTACCCAAAAGCAGTCTCCTTTAAACATTTTAGTGTATGTCCTTTTTTCCTAAGCCATTTTTCTCTTCTTTATATATAATCATTGCTTAATTGTATTTATTTTTATCTGTATTATATTTTAT
The DNA here is from genome assembly GCF_014824575.4 of Sturnira hondurensis. Lineage (NCBI taxonomy): Eukaryota > Metazoa > Chordata > Mammalia > Chiroptera > Phyllostomidae > Sturnira > Sturnira hondurensis. The sequence goes on from NW_028091637.1 coordinate 10,087,473, forward strand.
TGATTATACTATTAGAGTTGTCCTGATTTTCTCCCCCTTTGTTCCCTTCCACCAACAACCCCCACTCCCTCAGGCAATTCCCCACCATTGGTCATGTCCACGGGTTGTGCATACAAGTTCTTTGGCTACTTCATTTCCTATACTTTACATCCCGATGGCTATTCTGAAACTACCTATTTGCACTTCTTAATCCTCTCACCCCTTCACCCATTCTCCCTAACCCCCCTCCCATCTGGCACCTGTCAAGAGGCTCTCCATATCCATGATCCTGTCTCTGTTCTTCTTTGCTTAGTTTGATTTTTATAGTTTCAAATTTAGTGTCAACAATTTTTAGATTGTTGATAAATGTGTATTTATTGCTATTTTATTCATAGTTTTGATCTTCTTTTTCTTAAATAAGTCCTGTTAACATTTCATATAATAATGGTTTGGTGATGATGAACTCCCTTAGTCTTTTTTTTTTTCTGGGAAGCTCTTTATCTACCCCTTTGATTCCAAATGATAGCTTTGCTGAGCACAGCAATCTTGGCTGTAGGTCCCTACTTTTCGTGACTTTTCATATTTCTTGCCAGTTGCCTCTAGCCTGCAAAGTTTCTTTTGAGAAGTCAGCTGACAGTCTTATGGGTACTTCCCCGCAGGTAACTAATTTCTTTTGGTGTGTTTAAGATTCTCTCTTTATTTTTAACCCTTGGCCTTTTAATTATGATGTCTCTTGGGGTGGGTCTCTTTGTATCTATGTTGTTTGGGACTCTCTGTGCTTCCTCGACTTGCTTGTCTATTTCCTTCACCAAATTAGGGAAGTTTTTTATTATTCTTATAAATAGATTTCCAATTTCTTGCTCTTTTCTTTTCTCGTTCTGGCACCCCAATGATGCAAATGTTGGGTCACTTGACGTTATCCCAGAGGCTGTTTATACTGTCCTCATTTTGGAGGATTCTTTTTCTTTCCTTGCTCTGATTTGTTGTTTTTTTTGTTTCTTTATGTTCTAAGTCGTGGAGTGGATTCTTGGCTTCATCCACTCTACTGTTGTTTACCTATAAATTGTTCTTTATTTCAGTTAGTGTATCATTTGTTTCTGACTGGGTCTTCTTTATTCTGTTGAGGTCCTCACCAAGTTCCTTGAGCATCCTTATAACCAGTGTTTTGAACGCTGCATCTGATAGATTCCTTATCTCCATTTCATTTAGCTCTTTTTCTGGAGTTTTGATCTTTTCTTTCATTTAGGTCATGTTTCTTTGTCTCCTTTCTGGCAGCCTCCCTGTGTTTGTTTCTAAGTATTAGGTAGAGCTGCTTTGACTCCTTGTCTTGGTAGCGTGGCCTAATGTAGTAGATGTTCCGTAAGGTCCAGTGGCACAGCCTCCCCTATTACAACACAAGCTGGGTACTCGAGGTGTGCCCTTCGCATGGACTGAGTACACCTTCTGAAACTGGAGAAGACACCGGAGTTCAGGCTGCCTGTCACTACCAAACCCAGTAAGCAGAGACAGGGATTGAATCTTTATGGGAGCTTTATTCATATGGTCAGCAATCTGAGAAGATGGCAGGTTCATGCCCAAACAGACCGTCTTAAATTCCCTTTTAAGTTGGCCCTTTTTATAAGGAGAACAAAGTGTAGGTAAGGGATTTGGAATTCAGGGGAATGTTAATTGGATTTAAAAAGAAACAACTTCAGCATTCTCACCCTGGGCAGAGGTCTTAAGCTGTGCCCCAGGCGGTGGTCACCTCACCCTGGAGTACAGTGGCTCCAGTATCATCTTGAATTACTTGCAGTCCACCTGAGAAACAAAGGTGGAACTACTTATGGTCTCCTGGAGTCAGGGTTGGTCATACCTTCAGTTCCTGGAAGAAAAGCTTTTACATGCATTGATTACTACGCTTACTAGCTGTTACTTAAACTAAAATTTTCCAACTCTTAAGTCCTGTATCACTCACTCTTGTAGTTGAGCCTTGGTTGCTGTTGGCAGGTCAATGGGAGGGATTTACCCAGGCCAGTGAGCTGCAAGGGCTGCCTGTGATGACCACTGACCACCACCCTCTGCCCCCTTTGGAGTATCAGCTGTGCGGGGTCATGGTGGTGATGCTCTGACATGGTCTCTAGCTGCCCACTGGGCGTGCAGACCCTGGGATTTCCCAGGTGGTGTAGGCCAAGGTCAGCCCTCACCTGTGTTTTGCCCTGGCTACCCTGCCTGAGCTACAAAGCAGTCTGAGATGGCTGCTACTTGTGCTGTGCTTGGTGATTCCCAGGTGAAGCCAAGCTGTGAATCTAGGCTGGCTGCTGCTAGTACTGGGCCTGGGGTCACTGAAGCAGGCTGTTGATCGTTTGAGAGGATTAGGAAGTTGTGAAGCATAAGCTACAACCAGCCATTCCTATGGAAGAGCAACTTGGGTGGGCCTATAAGTTGGGTGGGACAGTGTCTCCAGATTTCCAGGGCAGGGCAAACAGTATTAGCGAAGTTGATGGAGTCTCAGATGTGGCACCAGCTTGCTGGCTTTGTGTGGAAAGGGTTTAGAAAAGGGACAATGGCCTCTGCTTGTCTTGATGCCAGACATTTCAGTTCCTCCCTGTGCCCACTGGTGCCTTTCAAACTGCTACTCCTGTGCTTGAGCTCAGAGGGAGTGAGTCTTAGTAGGTCAATCTGTGTGTGGGTTAAGAGGAGCGGCTTGGGGCTCCAGCATTTTCTTTCACTGACTCAATCCCCACTGGTTTTTGCAGCCAGAAGTTGTGGGGACTTACCTTCTTGGCACTGGAACCTGGGGTTAGGGGGCCTGGTGTGGGTCTTGACTCCTTCCCTAATTTTAATCCATCACACGTGGGTGAGGGACCAGCCTGTTCTGCATCTGCGCCCCTCCTACCAGTCTGCATGGATGTGGTTTCTCTAATTCTTAATTGTCAGACTTCCATTCAGCGCAATCTCTGTTCTGAGTGATGGTTCTATATTTTAGTTGTGATTTTGATGTGGTTGTGGGAGGAAGCAAGGGCTGTCTGTCTATGCTACTATATTGTCTGGAAGTCCCCTAATTTTAAACCGTTTCAAAAGCTAACCTTTAGTTTTTAGCTCTAAGCATAGAATGTTAATTTATGATTGTTAATTTCGCCAATCTAGACAGGCATTTTATGTCATTGAGGAAAGGTGGGCTGTCAGTAAATAGTGTTAGAAAGTTTGAGGAGCCATTTAGAAAAAGGAAACTAAAGCTTGGATTGCTCCCATTAATTGCACAAAAATAAAATCCAGAGAGATGAAGGATTAAAATGTGAAAACAAAATCATCAAAGCAATACAAGGAAACTTGGATGAATATATTAATTTTGTGGTGGGGGAACCTTGATTAAACATTATCCAAAATCCAAGAACCATAGTAGTTACAAAAGATTATTAAATTTGACCACATAAAAATATAAAAACTTTTTATGATTAAAAGCATAAACACACACACACTGGACTAAGTCACGAGACAGATGATAAACTGGCAGTGGGGGGAATATTGGAAACAGATGCCACAGAAGGTTTCTATAACAGGTAACCAATAGAAAAACATCTGTAACCAAATTTAAAAAACGGGTCAAAAACAGGAAGAGGCAGTGTTCAGGACAAGAAACACAACTGCCAACTAACATGAAAAAATAGATGCTCAGCCATGGCGATGTTTAAAGCGTAAACCAAAACAACGGTGGTGGTTACAGCTTAACAGGCGAAACTAGGACTTGCTTTATGTGCTCATTTAATAGGTTCTGACTATTTCCATATATACTTGCTTCATTCTTTCCAGTTTCTGCATAGTATTTTGCGTTGTGGATATAATACATGTATATATTAATTTACTAATAAATATTTTGGGGTTTTTTGCATTTTTTTATCTGTTGCCTATAATAATTAAAAATTAGAAAAAAGTAAACAGGCTGATTAAATCATGATGCAGTTTTGACTTATCACCTTTAATAAAAGAGATTTTGAAAGGGACTTTACCAGATTTTCAGATATTCTCTAAATTTCAGATGCCTTGTAAACTGTTCAGCAGGGACTGTGTGGAGTTGTATGTAGAGTTAACTCACATTGAGTAAGCCCGGTTCTTATGCGAGATGCATCAACAGTGAAATTTGTGGACAAATGTATTTGTGTTTTTCGCAGGTGAATGCTTGCGATGTATGTTCTGGAATAATCTTGGTTGCATCCATTTTGCCATGAGCAAGCACAATTTGGGGATTTTCTACTTTAAAAAAGCTCTCCAGGAGAATGACAATGTCTGTGCACAGCTCAGTGCTGGCAGCACCGACCCAGGTATGCCCTTTGCTGGGGACAGCTTATGTTCTACTACTTGAGAAAAGTGTAATTTAAAGAGCAAGCATCTTACCCAGCTGGTGTGGCTCAGTGGATTGAGCACCTGCCTGTGAACCAAAAGATCACCAGTTCGATTCCCAGTCAGGGCACTTGCCTAGCTTGCAGCCCAGGTGCAGATGGGTGCGGGAGGCAGCTTATTGATGTTTCTCTCACACATCGGTGGTTCTTCCCTTCTCTTTCTCCCTCCCTCCCCCTCTCTCTAGAAATGTATAAATAAAATCTTAAAAAGAAAAGGGCATTCATCTGGTCAAAATGCATGTCGCGTGCACTTACAGTTAACTTGGAGCCTGTCCAACAGGTTTGGGGATTTTTAGTAGATATTGCTACTTTGAATACATAGCAAGGGGTTAAGAGTGATTATCAAAGACATTTAAATTCACTTTTTCATGGATTTGAAAATGAGTAATCTCATATGGTAATGTTGAAAGGCAGATATTTTATTAAGATTTCTTGACTGTGCCAGGCTTAGTGTTGTTATAGCTTCTTTTCAGAGTCTCACTGATGGCACCACGTAGCAATCTTTAAGTGATTCCTGAAATTTATTTCTTCACTATTCATATTATATAGATCCTTGATTTGAAATGCTTAAAATCAAACAATTATTTAGCTTTGTAAAACATGCATTAAAACTATTAAGTGATGAAAAATGTATCTAAAGTCACTAGTAATCTTATTTTATTATGGATTGTGAAACTTTGAATATTTTTGTTTAAGATTATTTATGTTTAGACAGAGGGGAAGTGGGAGAGAGGGGGAGAGAAACGTCAGTGTGTGGTTGCCTCTCACATGCCCCCTACTGGGGACCTGGCCCACAACCCAGGCATGTGCCCTGACTGGGAATCAGACCAGCAACCCTTTGGTTCACAGGTTGGCGCTCAGTCCACTGAGCCCCACCAACCAGGGCTACTTACAGACTTCAAAAATGTAGCAAGTGGGTCCTATCTCTTTTCTTTGCCTTCATGGAACATTGTTGCCTGAGGAGTTTCTCATTTGTTGGCAATGCAGACAACTGAGATAACAAGAATATTTAGGGGGCTGGTTAGGGCTGGAGGCCATCACTGGGGAGAGCTATGAAACTTCACATCGGGCTCATTGGTATTAAACACAGTAGTGTTTAAGTACTTAGTGGAATAGATGTTTTCAGTGTAAAATTTAAATCTGATGATTTCTTCTCATCTAATTTTTATCATTAGGCAAAAAGTTCTCAGGAAGACCCATGTGCACGCTACTAACCAACAAGAGGTACGAGTTGCTCTATAACTGTGGGATTCAGCTGCTTCACATCGGAAGGCCTCTTGCTGCCTTCGAGTGCCTAATCGAAGCTGTTCAGGTTTATCATGCCAATCCCCGCCTCTGGCTTCGGCTGGCTGAATGCTGCATTGCTGCCAATAAGGGGGTGAGTGCTGCCTGGGTATCGTTTCAAACCCATGCCTTACACTCCCCCCACCAACCCTCCCCCCTGTTACATGGAAAGCAAAAGATACTTGGGAACCTGCAAGACCTCATCCCCTTTTTAACTCTCAGGGAATTTAGAAAAGATAGTCTTCTGTTCTTAAACAGCTATACAAAAAAATGCAATTTTCATAAAGTCAGTTGTTAACATTCTGTTCTTGATAAGTGTGACAACTGGTATCAGCAGTCCCATGAAAGACTTGAAGCCCATAGAAGGTCACACCTGTTGGAACAGACGTGACCTAGCTGCTGGGGCAGGGACTATGCCATCTGTGGGTATGTGATGGTGCGTGTGCATCTGGTGGTTAAGAGAAAGACTGGTGGTCACCTAGTGTGGAGAGAACTGCATTGCACCACATTTCCGTCAGCACCTGGGGTTTACTTTTGATTCAGTAAATGGTTCAGAGTTCACGAATTACTGGGCTGTTTCTCTCTACATGCTTGTCCACAGTCGCTGTGAGAAATAGGCCAGTGTATGTTGGCGCCCATGTAGATTATCTCCAAATGGCAGTGGGTGACAGCCTTTGTATCTCAAGTAAGGAGTGGTAGCGGGAAGTGGGGGAAGACAGGTTGCATCAAAATTGCCAGGTGTCTGTATCATCCCCCATTTCCTAACCACCCCCCACTATTGCTGCCCTCTTGAGGTCAATGGAGATTGGAGGGTATGGCCTGAAATGTTGCCTGGCGGGCCTGCCGTAGGTGATGGAGGATGTTCAGGCCCTCCTCCTGCTAAGGAGCACTTCTTTGCAGAAACACCTGCAAGGACTATAGGGTTCGAAGAAGTGTGTTTGCCTGGCAGTCTGAGCACACCACAGGGCACAGGGAGGGTGCTGGAGAGGCTTGCATGAGTTCCATTGCGCTTCTGTTACAGGGCAGTCTTCTTCCTGGATGACTTCAAATGGGCTGACAGACAATTCTAGGCAAAATTTATACTTTTTTTTTTTTTTTAAATAAAGGCTCTCTAGAAAGTGCTATTCTCTGCCCATTGATGAACTTGAGTGTTGGAGGCCATTCTCCTGCACTGTGATTGGAAAGCAGGGAGTCACACTTCCTGGGAGTGGAGACATGCATTAAGGTTTAATGTTTTCTTTCCAAATGACTTATTTTTAGAAACAGAGCTTTTTAGAATTGCCTTTGTTCTGTGGATTATGACCCCTTTCATCGTCATCTTGAAAATTTTGAATTTGTAATAATGAGGACTTAGTTGCCATAACTTGATCGATACCAGAACACTCATAGTCTGTCCTAATAATAGATTTGCCTTAAATATTTATCTGTCATAGTATATGTTTCTCCTCCTTTTAAAAATGATTTGAAGTGACCTAAAAGATAGTGAAAACAAGCCCAAATGCTCTCAAATTGAGAAAACAAAATCCCAAAAGGAGCAACAATAAACTCCAGAGAAAATTCCATCAAATTTCTTTCATTTAGTCAGGACAGAGGAGATGCTGAATGAAGGAGTTTGTACCCTCAGAAAGAAGTTTATTTTTTAATAAAAACAACCAACTTGTTAAATTGATGTTGCTAAGGAGATCGTTTTGTCCTGCTTACTTGGCAGAAGTAGGCCTTATTTGTAGGTGGGTGGTGTATAATGTGTGAGAAGAAAGCTGCTAAATAACATCATAACACTCAATTGCAGGGAGAGTCTTTAACCAATATAAGAGAAGGCTTGAAAATAAAAACGAAGTGTATCACTTAGTTTCTGAAAATGTACCCTTTTTTTCTGAGTTCTGAAATTCAGATTTGTTAATGTTATTAATGCCAAGGCATTATAAAATATTTTAATTACATATGATTCTTTAAGACTGATCTGGCACACTTTCTGGCTATTGGTGTATTATTAAAAATATGGTTTATTATCATGGTGTTTTAGGTCCCTCCTATCGTTGTTTTCATATGTTGTATCTCCATATCTAGCCAGACGATCAGCTTGTATGCATGGCCTTAAGGATCAGGGAAGAGAGTATGGGTGAATCATTATAAATGTATCACCATCACTAGGAAAAGAAGTCGGAATGGAAGTCCTTCCTTCCAATAGTGGCTCAAAACAGCCACTTTTTCTTACTTTTCATAGTGCTTAACACAAATTTGTTCAAATTAGAGCAGTTAAGCATCCATTATGTAATTTTCTTTTTAAAGTGATTGTACAGTGAATCCTTGTTTTATTAAAAGTCATACTGGAGGCACAGCTGTAACACAGTTACATTAGGGAGCACTAGGTAGCAATGCAGAAACATTGTAGTTAGAGAAGGACTTTTCTTGGAAGGGCAGAGTTGAACTCTGCAAGTTCCTGTGGGTTGGCCCCGTTTTGTGACTGTGTATGAGAATCTGGATGAGTTTGTAAAATGACTAGTTGGGATTCCACCTGCAGGTGAATCAGAGGCAGAGTGAAGGGGGAAGACAAATGAAATTGGTCCCTAACTCCTGTAATGAGATCATGTATCTTAGTGAAATACCCTATATTTATTGATTTGAGAGAGAAAAAGAGAAACACCAATTTGTTCCACCTATTTTTCCATTCATTGTTTGATTTTTGTATGTGCCCTGACCAGGGATCAAACCTGTAACCTTGGCCTATTGGGACTGCACTCGAATCAACTGAGCTACCCAGCAGGGCCTAGTATATTTTAATATATATTTTATATGTACATATACATATGTGCAAGTAGCTTTTACCACTTTCATTTTAATGTTTACAGGGTCTTAGGATTTTAATTTACTGGAAGGCAAGAATTGTGACATAATAGCTTATTAAAGTTTATATGTTGTTGACAATTTAATTAATACATACTTTCAATTAGGAAGGGAAAAAATTCACTTTAGAATGCAGAGCTGCCTCCCTTTTCTTTTTCACAGTGTTTATGTGAATCTCTTTTTACTCTGATTTAAAGTGCCATTAATATGCAGCATGATACCTGGGGGGTTGAATATTCTAAATAAATTGTTCTAAATACATGCTCGAGTCATTCCTAAATTGCCTTTTTCCCTCGGAATTACCTCAAACCTCATATTAATTAAAATATAGCCTATGTCAAAGACTTTCAGCCCCATGTACTCTTTTCTTCAACACTGAACATATTTCCTTTATCACCAAAAATGCCACACTGATGCATGGTTAAGAGCTTTATTAACTGGTAAGGTATTAGATCATTTTTCATGCCCTGTTTCACAATTCCGTTCAGTTCACTGGAAATCATTTGTATTTTATAGACTTCTGAACAAGAAACTAAAGGCCTTCCCAGTAAAAAGGGGATTGTGCAGTCTGTCGTTGGCCAAGGCTACCACCGCAAGATAGTCCTGGCGTCCCAGTCCGTACAGAACACGGTGTACAAGTAAGTGTTCTGCAGAGAGAAGGGGGCTGTGTTCACACTCGTTATTTCATAGGCGGAGCTACCTTGTAGCTGGGTTTCATGGCTCTTTCAGGATAGGTCTGTAGTGAGTGTGACCTGACAGGTGAGTTTGGCTTATTGCGGAACATGGGTGCTGGGATTACTAATGGCCTAAGAAAGCCTGGTCTGGTCAGTGCTGTTATCCGGAATGTCCAGAAGAGGGCATCTTCATGTTTCCTTTTCATGGTTTATCACGGTTAACTTCTCTTTTAGGTATTTTCTTATAGTCCCTGAAGCTAATTCTTTCTATTAGAGAAAAAAGAACTGATATGTAAAGCATCCAAAGCATCATAAATCTGTCAAATGTAAGAACCTTTAGTGAACGACTTAAATACAGACATCTTTATCTTGTATAAAGATTCCAATTTGGTGTTGCATTTCTAAAGTAAGTGGGCTTTGTAAAAAATCCACTGCTTCCCCGCCCTCCACCCCCTGCCAAAATAAAAGTTTTCTCAAAGTTTTTAAATAGTATTTGACACTCGGTATTTTGGTCTTGATTCGTTTCAACTATAGTGCAAATTCTTTTAAAGGACTTTATGTATTAACACATCACTTTCCTACAATTTCAAGATTGTTACTAATTTTCACATTTATGTATTTTGAAAATACATAAATGATTCAGTTTTATGTATCAAAGCAAAAAAGTTATATAAAATCTCAACAAAATTATAAAACAACAGATAATGCTGCTTTTTCAAAACTTTTTTTAAAGTCATTTTCAGCTGGTGTGCCTCAGTAGATGGAGCGCAGGACAGGTTCAAAGTCATTTTCAAAAGTAAATAAGGGTCAAATGTGAAAATCCTTCTTCACTTGTTTCCAGTTCTTATTTTACGTATCTAGTTGTCACTTCCTTGTCTGTAGCTCCTCTGATGCATTAACAATGACGCGTATAATGCGTATACTTGTGATCTATACTTTTTGCACCTTACATATACTATCTAGCATTTGGATTTTTAGCATTCTGTTACAAGTGCTTATATGCAAATTTCTGCCTATCACAGGGCAAAGTTTTCGTTTGCCATTATATTGGTTTTATTTCTGATCATGGAGCAGTATTATTTCTTTTTATCTTATTTACTCAGCTAATTTGGTGTTGTTCTTTTAAGTGACGGGCAGTCTTCAGCCATTCCTGTAGCCAGTATGGAGTTCGCAGCCATCTGTCTCAGAAACGCCTTGCTGCTGTTACCTGAAGAACAGCAGGATCCGAAGCAGGAAAACGGGTCGAAAACCAGTAATCAGTTAGGCGGGAACCCTGAGAGCAGCGAAAGCGGTGAAACTTGCAGGTATTCCAACCCTTTGAGCCCCTCCCGGACTGCATTAGTGAGCCTCTCTGTCCTTCAGGGGCACTCCCACAGTCTGCAGCCTCAATTCCCAAAAGCTCCATTTTGAATAACAAGAAAGGAAAGTATGAATGTTGAAGTATTTCTGGAAGAGAAGAACAGGTGAAGACTAAGGAGAGAACCTTGACGGGGAAAGTGGGAAGTGGCAGCTTTTTAGGAACAGGAAGGGTGATTGCGAGAAATCCTGTTGCAGAAGGAACAGTATTTTTTTTTTTACTTTTATTAAAATAAGTACTTAAGCCTGGCTGGTGTGGCTCAGTGGATTGAGTGAGGGCCTGCAAACCACACGATCTTGGTTCGATTCCCAGTCAGGGCACATGCCTGGGTTGCAGGCCAATTCCCAGCAGGGGACTCATGAGAGGCAACCATACACTGATACTTCTTTCCCTCTCTCCTTCCCTTCCCCTCTAAAGATAAATAAATAAAAATCTTTAAGAAAAATAAATACTTAAACCTATACCAGTCTCTAAAAATTGGGAAAGCTTCTTTAGTAATAAGTCAGCATCTTTTTATATAGTGTTCTTTTTACACGTGGCACTTCAAGCTCAAGTCTCCCAGCGGTTTTTCTTAATTATAGTAGAAATGAGTGTGTAACGCGGAAAATCTGAAACAAAGTTGTAGGATTTTTTCCTTCCGTAAAGGGGTTATATTCAACCATAGTTGATAAAATGCCATTACAGGAATGAAGAATGTATGAAAACCTTGGAGTGCTTTTCCCTGTGGGGTGGGATACTGTTCTCATTTAGAGGCTTCTAGAAGCGGTGTTGTGTGCTGGGGGACAGACACCAACACGCAGTGTAGTTTTAGCACGTGAGTGATGCCGAGTTATAAGTGTATTTCATTGTTTTGGCTCTTGCACACTTTTGTCTCAAAAAATTGCATGGGAATGAGGACAGAGAAACAAAGTTTAGCATTTAGTAATAAGTTTGTTTGTTGCTCTTCATAATTGAGAGTCCATCTTTATTTTAGCAGTAAAAGCCATGATGGTGATAAATTCATTCCAGCTCCACCTTCTTCTCCATTAAGAAAACAAGAATTAGAGAACTTAAAGTGAGTATCTAAACAAAATTATTATTGCATTTAGCATTTATTGAAATAGCACATTGTTTTTAATCTCCCGTATTCTCTTCATATTATGAATGACATGGATGGCATGCCAGATGTTAAGCCAGCCTTTCAACCTTGTGACAAATACTACTGATCAGAATGTATTGTCTCTGTTATAAAATGTTGGATTCAAGTTAATATTTTGTTAGGAAGATTTGCTTCTACAATATGTTCACAAGGAAGGTTAGTTCATGCTTTTCTTTCCTCCTAATGTCTGGTCAGGTTTTGGTTCCAGGGTTATGATGAGTTGGGAGGTTCGTCTTCCTCCTCTGTTTTCTTGAAGACTTTATAAGATAAATGTTATTTCTTGCTCAAATGTTTGGTGAAGTTCACCACTGAAACCATCTGGCCTAGGGTTTTCTCTGTGGGAAGTATTTGATAATTAATTCAAATTCTTAAATAGATGAGTGCTATTCAACATTTTCTACTTCATCTGTGTCGGTTTGGGTAGGTTATATTTTTGTCTGTGTACATTATAAGCCCCATTATTACTGCTTTGAACAGCCATGTATATGTTAAATTCAAAGGAACACAGTAGTCTTTTATGTTTAGCTACATTAATACCATTTCTTGATGATTTTAGTTTCTAAGATCATTTTCCTTTAGTGTAAAGATGGGAAGACAGCAGGTCTTGTCCAGGTCTTGTTTTGCTAGGTGTTATTTTTTAAGTCTTGAATTGTCTTTATCTCATCTTTATCCTTGGAGGCTCTTCTCACAGAACACAGAAGTCCAGGTTGGTGGTAGGGTTTTTTCCCCTCTTTCCAGTGTGATCGGTCTGCTCTTTCAAGACGTCACCGTACTATCTCCTGGCCCCCATTGTCTCTGAGTAGAAGTTCACAGCCATTGCGTGTAGGTGATATTTCCCCTCTTGTCAGGATAGATTGTCTTGCTCTGTTTTTCAGCAGCAGCTAGATTACGTGACTCTAAGTCTGATTTTGTTTGTTTTTAATCTTGGGGCTAGCTTGAGTGATGAGAGTACAGTTAAAATGGTAGTTATATACTGCTGGTAGCATTGTAAATTAACGTACTGCTTCTGGAAAGCATTTCATTTATTCACATTTTGTTCCAGCAAATGTTAGTGCTAGTCTTGTGCAGGGGAATCAAAGATAAAAGAAAAAACTGCCCTGAAAAGCAGATGGCCAACACTTAGCAGAAAGTAATATTAGTTGATAGGTCAGCTAGTAGGTGGTGAGATTGGGATGTCTCCTTTCTTGTGGTGACTGAGCATCCTTGAGAAGGGAAAATGACCTCACATTACCATTTTGCGTCTCTTTCATTCTGTTCAATCTGATGCCACAGTTTACTGACCACCTGTATTTCTTGTTCTATGAACCTGTATTTGTTCAATTTACCATTTTTATATTGTGTTTTCCATCTTTTTTACTTTTTAAGGGTTCTTACATATTGGGAAATTGGCCTTTATCATTTGTCTTGTGACATTGTTCATAATACTCACTTATAGAGTAGAATTTCATTTTTTAGAGTCATATTTGTCAGTGTCATTTTTTTCTGCTGCATGTGGATGTGGGACCAGCCTGTTCTGTGTCTCCACTCCTCCTAGCAGTCTTGAAGTGGTTTCTTCTTCAATTCTGTAGTTGGTTTCTTCTTTATTTCCATAGTTGTAGGACTACCATTCAGCTTGATTTCTAACGGTTCTGAATGATGGTTGCTGTATAGCTTAGTTGTAATTTTGATGTGGTTGTGAGAGGAGGCGAACGTGTTTCCTTACGCCATCTTGACCAGAAGTATCTCTTTACTTTTTTTTTTATTTTTTATTTCATGCAATGTTTAGAAGAAGAAAGTCTTTTGTGCCTCTAAGATTTTAAAAATAATCCATCCTGGCTGGTGTGGCTCATTGGATTGAGTACCAGCCTGTGAATCAAAAGGTCGCTAGTTCAATTACCAAGTTAGGGCACTTGCTTGGGTTGGGGGCCAGGTCCCCTGTTGGGGGCATGTGAGAGACAGTGGATCCATGAATCTCTAACACATTGATGTTTTTCTCCCTCTCTTTCTCCCTCCCTTTCCCTCTCTGTAAAAGTAAATAAATAAAATCGAAGAATAAATAAAATAAAAATAATTTATTCATGTTTTCTTCTAGCAGTTTCATTGTCATACTATCACAACCATCAGTCTAAATTTTTGTTTCATTTCATGTTTATTTTGGATAAACAAGTAAGTTAGGAAATCTATCCTCATTTTGTGTAACTTTTCATAGTATAGTCCACAGAACTATACTATGGAACAGAATCTTAAAATGGTAAGATTTTATGTCTAAACAGCTTTTTTAAATTAGATTTTTATAAAATAACATTTATTTCTGTTTGCATTTAAAAAATCTGGAGGGATTATATCAAAACCATTATAGTCGTCATTCCTGAATGGTGGGATAACTGATACTTTTTTATTGGTTAGCGCCGTTTTTCTCATTATTTAAACATGAGGCTGTTGCATTCGTGTTAGTGATACACCCCTCCTGACACGCCTCGGCTCTTCCAAGGGGACCCGCCAGCGCACGTGCCCTTTCCTGAGCGTGTGTCGTCGGGTCTGTGTGGTCCTGGCAGAGCGTTGCTGCCAGCAAGCACGGGGCGCAGGCACCCTCCTTAAGTCACAGACTGAGTTAGAAATAAGGAGCTGGTCATTTAAGTAGTATTGTGAAAGTAGTATTTTGGTTTTTCAAACTTGACAATGATAGTTAAATATTTTTTCCAATTATCAGGTATATTAACATTTCTTGAATTCTTATTTCGTATATGAATCATAAGATAGCAAGAAAATAAAAGTAGTCCAACAAATTTTATGAAACAATGGCAAAAACAAAATATACAGAAAAATATTTGCTCTTAAATGAAATAAAATTGAGTTTTTACAAAGCAGTCATTTCAACCATATAACTAAAATAATTCGCTATACTAGGTTTTTGTCTTGAGTGGAAATGTGTAAAGACAAGGCAAACTAAGTAAAGCCAAACTGGGCTTGGTGTGAGGTAAACTGGTGGGGAAGAAGCGAACTGTAAAGTTCAGCCAGGGCGATATTCAGGAAAACACTCTAACTTACTGAAAAATGTACCGTTTTTCCCCAGTAAGTCTAATGTTTCTAGAGATGTCATTGTTTATGGAGGCACCCACATTTCATATTTATCTAAGGGTTCATCTGTTTTTAATGTTACTTTAATGGTGAAAACCCAAGTATTGTCCTGTGCTTCTTAATAACATTTCAGCCACAGACCCCACACACGACAGTGGTCCCATGAGGTTATAATCGCGCTGAAATACTCCGGTCACTTAGGGACCTTGCAGCACAGTGCATTCACTCACACGTTTGTGGCGGTGAACAACCCAGCTGCTCTGCCATCGTATACAAGTAGAGCTCACAGCTTGCGAACCACACGATCACAGTTCGATTCCCAGTCAGGGCACATGCCTGGGTTGCAGGCCAGTTCCCAGCAGGGGACTCATGAGAGGCAACCATACATTGATATTTCTCTCCTTCCCTTCCTCTCTAAAGATAAATAAATAAAATCTTTAAAAAAAAGTATAACTCACAGAATTATGTACTCACATAATACTTGGTGATAAACCACTATGTTACTGTTTATATACTTATTGTACTATAGTCTTTATCGTCATTGTAGTGTACTTTTTTTACTTCTGAAAAAAGGTGTGCTATAAAACAGTATGTGCAAGGTGGCGTGCTTCTCAAAGAGTTTTGTGCCTCTCGGGGCGTAATTGTTTACTTTCCATGTACCCTAGCAGGAGGGTTGGGGATTTTCGGGGAAAATGAAATTTCTCCTATTCTTGCAGAAAGGGGCAAAGGCCTTCCGTAGGGAATTCCAGCATCATAAAGGGAGGTGAAGATGGGCTCGAGGTATGCAGTAACCTTCTTCCTTTTGGAGCAGATGGGGCAAGGACGGGGAACGAGATGGGAGGAGCCTTAGGGTAGGTTTACGGAGAACTGCTGTGCAGGACAGTGGTGGTGGCAACGTGGAGACAAATGGTGGAGGGAAGGAGCCGTAAACGCTTTGTGTCAAGAAATCTTTAAAGCTGTAAAAGCTCACGATGCAGTTGGGTACAACAAAAGGCAGTTCTGTGACTGAAGCCAGTTGTCCTCTGGGGAGGGAAGTGTCCGAGTGCGTTGGTTCTGAGGAGATCGCGATTTCCTAGAGATTTCCTCTCGTTCTGACCTGAATTCTTTTATGTGATCAGGAATGTGTGTGACTAGTGTATAGTTTAGTTTCTATGGACTATTATATTTGACCCCTTGTGCCCCATAATACCCAAGACACCAATGCAAAACCTCACTTCCTATTTCTAGCATAACTAATATGCAGTAAATTATCAAGACTGTTCTGATGGCCTCTTCTTATGGTATGGGTTCACAGCCCTTTGAGTATTTTTCAGTTTTTTCATTTGCACATAAATGAAGATGTCTCCAAAAATACTAATTCTAACCAGGTTTCAAGCATGTTTTCAGAAGGCCTGTGACACCCGGAGCGATTGTGGGATTCTATATTAAAATCAAGATAGGTTTCAGGAAAATATTCTCTCAATTAAAATAGAAATGTGTCCCCAAATCAGGGGACACGGCTCAGAGATTAACCGAATAGTTTAATTGAGAGGCTCAGATGAACAGAGGCTCTGATGGGACGGCCGGGGAAGGCGTGTGTGTGGTGGCAGGGAGAGTGTCGCCTGGGTCCCGAGCCATCAGCTCTGCAAAGCCCTCGGCTTCCTCCGGTCAGCAGAGCAGAGGCACGGATTCTTCAGTCTTCGATTAAACAAATGCTCTGATTCTGTTTTTAAAATAAAAGATGGTTCTGTTTCTACATATTTAGACAAGAGGAAAGAAAACATGTCCACACAAGAATTTCGTAGCAGCGTTACTCGTGGTGGACAAAAACTAGAAAATAACCCAGGTGTTCCTCAGTAGGAGAATGGATAGCTGATTTGTAGTTCACACTGTGTACTGGAGTACGGCTCAGCTCTAGAGGGGAGGGATGACTGATGTCCACGTTAACATGATTGGGTCTCAAAACACTTGTGGGGGTTTTTTACTTAGTATAGGATACATGCTTTATAATTCCATTTATACCAATTATATGACAGGCAAAACTATACGAAAATAATATGTTTTCATAGAAATTAGGGCCGTGGTTGGGGAATTGGAAGGAATCATTCTGGGGTGACAGAAACGCTCTGCATCTTAATTGGGCCGGTGGTTGTGTGTGTTCAGACTCAACAAGCTGCACACTTAAAATGGTGTGTTTTAATGTATATAAGTTGTACTGCACTTAAAGTTTTTAAAGGTAGTTTGAAATTTTACAAAATTAACATAATTCTAAGTATATTCTTTTGGGAAATGTTATTTAACCACTAATGATTAATAAATGGTCAGTTTCCCTTATACATTATGTATGAGGTGGCATGACATGGGAAACTTGGTTTCTTAACCAAAAAAATAAAAAACCATTCCTCTACTTGTATTTAACATGTATTTCTTAGATTCCAAGTGCAGTATTCACTGCCAAATCCACTCACCACGTGTGGCTACTGAGCACATGAAGTGTGGCTAGCGAAGGTGTGATACCCAGATTTCTGGGGGAGAAAAAACAGATTTCACAACTCACTACCCCAAAAGTGTAAAATGTCAATGATTTTTGTATTGGTTATATTTGAAAGTTTGAAATGTATTGGATTAATTAAAATATGTAAAATTAGTTTTGCCTGTGTCTTTCTGCTTCCTGAGACTTGCCCACTGGAGAACTGCAGGTCACACTCACGGCTCCAGTTCTGTTTGTGCCGGACGGCGCGGCCCCACAGCCTTTGAGCAGCTCGAAGTGCCGTGGTTGTTGACATGTGGTTTCCACAAACTCATGATACTGTTTCTGCGCCAGTTTCCTCTCAGACCACAGATTTTAGCTGAATATCTCTTCAGAAAAATGTGTATCTTTAAGGCCTAATGTCCAAATGAATCATAGAATAGAAGCATGTGCAAGATTGATATTTTGGCCATATGTTTTTATTTAATTATTAATGTTGCCACATGCATTTGGAGATAATGATTTTCTTTTTTTTTTTTAATATTTTATTTATTTATTTTTAGAGAGAGGGGAAGGGAAGGAGAAAGTGTGGGAGAGAAACATCAGTGTGTGGTTGCCTCTCATGTGTCCCCTAGGGGGGACCTGGCCTGCAACCCAGGCATGTGCCCTGACTGGGAATCGAACCAGTGACCCTTTGCTTCACAGGCCCGTGCTCAATCCACTGAGCCATACCAGCCAGGGCAGGAGAGATAATGATTTTCTTATACAGTGATTGGTTTATAAGAGTGTACTTTTAAGATTTTTTTTTGTTTTTTTTAGTCAAACATTTATTGATTCTCTACTGATAAATTTTAAAAACCGTTTTCTTGAGATATAGTTCACACCATACAGTTTACCCCTTTGAAGTGTACAATCAATAGTTTTAGTGTATTCACAAATATGTGTACCTTTCACCACAATTTGAAAACATTTTCATCACCTCATAAATAAACCTGGTACCTTTTAGCTAAACACCCCTTTGTCTCCAGTCCACAGTCCTAATTGATCTCCTTTCTTTGTGGATTTTCCCATTTGGACTTTCATATGAATGGAATCATATAATGTGTGGGCTTTTGTGACTGGCTTCTTTCACTTAGGGTAATGTTTTCATAAAGGACCGATAGACATGGACAACAGGGTGAGAAGTGACTGGCGGGGCAGAGTAGGGTTAGCAATGGAAAAACTGGGACAACTGTAACAAAACAAAATTTTCTTTTAAAATAGTGGGCCCTGGCTGGTGTGGCTCAGTGGATTGAGCTTGGGCCTGCAAACCAAAGGGTCGCTGGTTTGGTTCCCAGTCAGGGCACATGCCTGGGCCGTGGACCAGGTCCCTAGTAGGGGGCATGAGAGAGGCAACCACACATTGGTGTTTCCTTCTTTCTCCCTCCCTTCCCATCTCTCTAAAAATAAATAAAATCTTTAAAATAAAAATGTTTAAAAATAATGTTTTCAAGGTTCATCCAAGTATCGTGTCATATTTTATTCCTTTTTATTGCCAAATATATTCATTGTATAGACATACCACATTCTATTTGTCATTTCATTCATTGATGGACATTTGAATTATTTCCATCTGTAGGCTGTTGTGAACAGTGCCGCTGTAAACATTTGTGCACAAGGTCTTGGGTGGGCCTGTGGTGGTTTTTCTCGGGTGTAGATCTGGAAGTAGAATTGCTGTGTCCTGTGGTGATTCTGTTTAATCATCTGGGGCATTGCCAGGCTCCTTTAAAGTGGCTGCACCATGTATAGTCCCACCGCTCACGTATGAGCGTGTCAGTTTGTTCGCATCCTGACCCGCACTTGTGATTGGCCTGTTATTATTATTGTTACACATTGCAGTGGGTGTGAAGTAGTATTTCCTTGTGGTTTTGGTTTTCATTTCCTCAAAGACTAAAGAGGTATAGCATCTTGTTTATGCAACGGGCATTTGTATTGCCTTCCTCGGAGAAGTGTTTATTCAGATCCTTTGCCTATTTTTTAAAATATTTTATTTATTTGTTTTTAGAGAGAGGGGAAGGGAAGGAGAAAGTGTGGGAGAGAAATGTCAATGTGTGGTTGCCTCTCACGCGCCCCCTACTGGGAACCTGGCCTGCAACCCAGGCATGTGCCCTGACTGGGAATCGAACCAGCAACCCTTTGCTTCACAGGCCCGTGCT
This sequence comes from Sturnira hondurensis, assembly GCF_014824575.4. Lineage (NCBI taxonomy): Eukaryota > Metazoa > Chordata > Mammalia > Chiroptera > Phyllostomidae > Sturnira > Sturnira hondurensis. Next base: position 10,106,826 of record NW_028091637.1, read on the forward strand.
CAATCCACTAAGCTACATTAGCCAGGGACCTTTGCCTATTTTTCAATTGGGTTACTTAGCTTTTTGTTATTAAGTTATGAGTTCTTTCTGTATTCCTAATACAAGACCCCTATTGAGTATATGGTTTACAAATATCTTCTATTCTCTGCATTGTCTTTAGACTTTTTTGAGATTTTTTTTGTTTTTTTTTTAATGTCCTTTGCATAACAGAAGTTTTTCGTTTTGATGAAGTTCAGTTCCTCTATTTTTTTTCTTTATTTATTTGTGCTTTTCATGTCATACCTAAGAATCCTTTACCAAATCCAAGGTCATGAGAGTTTACCACTGTGTTTTCTTGTAAGAGTTTTATAGTTTTAAGTGCTTACATTTATGTCTTGGATCCATTTTGATTTAAGTTTGGGGTAGAGTATGACATAAGGGCTTGACTTAATTCCTTTGCATACTGGTATCTTATTAATAATACAGAAATAAGTTCATCCATAGGATTAGTCACTATTAATATTTCAGGTTTGCATAGTAATTTAACACCTGTCATAGGTATGTACCGGTCTTCCATGTAGCTTTTTATAAGACCATCTTTGTTGCTCATTCCAAGGTTTTAATATCAGCTAAAATTTTAATTTCTGAAACTGAAACAGAGGCCACTCTAGAACCTGGAAAGGAGCATAACAACTGGAGAAGGGAAGGAAGTAATGTTGAGGCTACACGGGCGATGTGTGTACGAAAAATTAAAATCAAAGCATATAACATAAAAATGAAATTCAGTTTCTCTCTTTTTTTTTTTTAATTAGAGGCTCAAAAATGGATAAAAGGAAATGTTTGGGCCAAATTTAGTGAAGCGCAGTTAAGTTATTTCACAAGTATAAATTGTAGAACCTACATTAGTTTGTTTGGACTCTGATGTAACACTGAGTGAATTACTTCCCATTTAGTGAAAAAGGGCGTCCCATGCCCCAGTGTTTGTGAGAGAAAATGAACCAAACAGTCCATAACATAAATAGTATAGACAGTTTTAGTGTACTTAAGGAATCATGTTTCTTTTGCTATTAGCCCAGTTGTTCTATTGTATCTCACGAGACACACCCAAAGCAGGGTTATGGCTAGTAATCTTTTGAATCTCCTGTTGCTCTTGCCCTGCCCCATTGCAGTCTGATAACCAAGTACAATCCCACTGCAACTGCCCACCTAACCCCCTCCGTCAGGGCGGGGACCTGTCTGACACTCCCTTCACAGTGCGCAGTTCCCCTCACGCCGGCGTGATTCACATCTGCGTCCCAGCATCACCTTTGGATGGATGTGATGAGATTGATTACGGGCCGGGGTTAGAATAATTCTCCAGTGGCCTGCCCCTCTGCGGAAACCCCGCCGGGCCACTGCCGACACTGGACAAATCATTTAATCCCTCTGGGCCTTACTTTTCTCTTCTGGCAAATAAGTAAATTGGATTGGGTGGGCTGGGTTCTCTGAGGTGCTAGATTCGGTTAAAAAGAAAAACTTCTCAGCTTCTTTGTATGGGGCTATTTGTTTTAGATTTGGGTGTGTGCGTCAGGAAGATCCTTTTTGTACAGAACTGCTCCTAGAAAGCAAAACATGTACAGAAGACATGACATGAAAAATTTACCCAACTTAAATTTTCTTAAGAGTTGAAAGTTGACAGGTTTAACATTTTCTAAAATGGTTGTAGAAAAATGGAAATAGCCTGAATTTTTTTTTTTTAATTTAAAATTCAGTACCATATTCAGTTTGGGGAGAAACTCAATGGATCTTCATGAGCACCGCGCACGCTGACCAAGTACACCACTGGGGCGCCTCCTGCTGGGCTTTTGCAGTCAGGTTTCCAAACAGTGTTTGTTGTGGGGTCGCTTCATGGGTTTGTTTGGCTTGGACCAATGTGACTTACTGGACTTAACCCATCCTAGCCTCTCCCGAATAAGGGTTAAACTATGTCAGACACTTGTTTTAGATTCATTTAATTTACAGAAAATAATGGCTTGACAAATTTTAATGCCCAGTCTTGTATAGCTTGTTGCTGTAATTTGGTGCTTTGAGGAAAGTTTTTTTCCCCCTTTTCTTTCTTCTTCGTCCTTTTCTTTTGCAAGGGCCGGTGATCCGTGGACCCAGAGCCAGCTCCTCCAGCAGGAGGGGGAGCGTGGGGTCGTGATAGGTCCGCCACAGGGGGCCGAGGCTAGCGTGTCTCTTCCCTTGAGGTCTGGTTCTTCCAGTCTGCTGAACTGTCAGATCCACTGAGGGCCTGGGAAAGTGGATTGGACAGTGACTCGGGGAGTAGTGGGCGGGGTGGGGGGGCACTATATTAAGTCGCAACTATCAAAAGTAAAGTGATTTCTCCAGAGACTTACTAGATAAAGCCATGCATGTTTCCAGCGTCCCCAGTGTGTGGGAATTACGCAGAAGAGTGCAGGACTGTTTCCTAAGAGGGAAGGAGGATGGGGGAGAGAGTGCGGAGAGGTGAGGTGCGGTCAGGGTAAGGCGGAACGTAAATGTTAGAGTTTCATGTGGTGGAACCTGCTTCATCCTAATGTTTGTTGATCAGAAAGCCAGCCTTCAATTGTTGCATTCACATATTTAAGTATTTTTAATAGAAAGATTGTTTTATTATTAGAATCTTTCACCCTGTTGTGATTTGACATGGTGTCTCCTGGGAAAGGGGTGATAGTGGAGGAAAACAGGTTTTTACTTCGTACATAATTATAGTTTGGACTTCCTGAGGAGCAGAATCTTTGCCGCAGATACTACACGACTGATCTCTGGACCCAAAGGGGGCCTGACGGGGCTGGAGCGGTGAGAGCCCCCTACTGTCCGGAGAGGCCGGGTGGACTTTTCCCAGCAGGCCTGCCCAAGGCGAAGGCTGCCCTAGACTCCAGGCCCTAGACACTCGGGGCGGCTCCCCTGTCTGCAGGATCCTGGAAGCAGGTGGCTCGGTCAGCAGGGGGGCCTGCCCCAGCGGGCCAGGGGTGGCTCTGGGTGCCTGTAGAAGTAAACGTAAGATTTGACAGTGGCGGTCTGCAGTGCATACCCGTCAAACGCCTTCCGCAGGCGGTGAGAAACTGCTCTAGCCTTTGTGCAGGGAGCAAAAGATGGGAGCTTCTCCTTGGAAGGCATGTACGGTTCGCCCCCATCTTTGGCAAAGTCACAAAGGAAAATGGAATTTAGACTTGGTGACTGTCACTCGTATAAATGGCCTGAATTGATGGTCTTCTCAGGCCTCTGGAAAACCTAGCCCAGGGCTTTAAAATCGAAGACATCCTTTTACTTAATAAGCAATACATACCTGACTGATAATGAATGTTCACTGTCATTTTAAAATAAAAACTATAGGTAAGCCAAAAGAGGAAACTAAATCACCCTAATCCCTAATCTCAGGACATTGGGAGTGACCCATCTGAAAGTGGGAGATAACTAGCCAGTGCCTTCCTCTCCTCCGGGCCTGGAGTCTCTCAGGGAGGAGACCGCCCCCCGGGGGCTGTGGCCACAGGGCATCCAGCTCTCGAAGACAGCTGTTGGAGACTCAGGGATACTGACTGCAGGCTTGCTTTGGAAATCCCTTTGGAAGTGACACTGCTTGCCTGCTCTTAAATTACTTTTCTCTGTGAACAGGGTTCAGATTTTCAGTCACGTGCCAGCAATGAAACTTAAACTTGTAATATTTGGATTATGTTCTTTTCTTCCTTTTTAAAATGACAGCAGGAAGACTATACTTTCAGGGATCATTTCTATAGTTCGTTAAAATGACAGCAGGTACATATATGTGCATAGTTATTTATGCAATAGAGAAATCGTAATGTGATCTTTCTACTTTAGCTGTAGAGTGATCTCGTGAATTGATAGAGAAGCACTCTGATAGGATGGGAAGAGCAGTGAGTTGGGAGTCCAGTGTTGAGCGTTAGCCTGAATCTAATCGTATGCTCTAAGCTAGAGAATAGTGCATGTGATCACTTTGAATCTCAGTGTCTCTCCATCGATAAAACAAGGAAGCACGGCGGGCAGTCTGCAGCCCTTCCATTGTAGCCCAAGACCACACGTGTCAGTTGCCTTTTGCCTTCCTTCTCGGGGCCAGGCTCCCGTTCTGTGTTGTTAGAAGTTGAGGGGCTGCTTTTCCACTGGTGGGTAATTTCCGAAGGTTCCTGCAGCCAGGAGTGAGCCAGCGAGAGGAAACAGTAGGCTACTCCTGGCCCGGCCCAGCCGTGCTCTTCCTGGAAGGGCCATTCCCAGTCAGAGGGCTTCAGAGTGGTAGAGGACTGCAGTGACGTGGTTACATTCTTCCTGAGACTGAAATTACAACCTAAATGCACTTAATGATATACACATGTATTATAATTTGTAAACGTACCTCAGAACCCTCTGTCTAAGTCAGGTCCTTTGTGGCCAGCCATTCAGGCTTCATTTCTATCTGACAAGGGTTTATTTTAAGGTTGCCTTGTGGAACGGTTGTTTAACATTCAGGTGATCTGTCAGTGTCAAGTCTTTAGCTGGACCTGCTTTAAATGGGCTGCACATTAAGTAGAAAATCAAACAGGAATTTAGGTTTCCAACCCAACTTAGCAGAATCAGTGTAACTTAAATTTTTTATTTTCACATTACTTCATTCAGCCTGGTTTTTGTTTTCTTGAATATTTATTTAGGACAGTAGTGCCTCTATGACTGAAATTCTTTTAGATATACTTGATACTGTTGCTCAGTGAGAACTATAGACTTCTTAATAGACTCAGAGCACTGTACAGTAGCTAAGTTAAATGGATTTTTAGTACATTGTATTTCTTAGCAAAGTCACACATATTGTAGAAAGACTAACATCTGCTTCTGTAGCTTTGTTTGTAGGATGTTAAAAGAAATGTCACATTATTTTTTTTACAGGCTAAATATATATTGTAACTCTCTTTGGTTAATTTGTTGGAGAGGGGGTCAATTGGATGGAAGCTAAAGATGATTTAGGTAGATAGCTATACTGTGCTTCAGACAGTAGTTTTATACGTCATTCTAATTTACCACTAGTATTGTGGCTTCTTTTCTGCCTTCCCGGTATCCAGCTTGTCATAGCCATAATTAGGGTGTTCTTTCCTGTGTAACAAATGCACGCCACCAGGTTTGCAGCTCGTTGTCAGCCCTCCCTTTCCTGTTGCAGATGCTCCATCCTGGCCTGCAGTGCTTACGTGGCTCTGGCTCTGGGTGATAACCTCATGGCTTTGAATCACGCAGATAAACTTCTTCAGCAGCCCAAGCTGTCCGGCTCTCTTAAGTAAGTGTGACTTGCCCTGCGCGTCCCTGGTTTGTTTTGTTTGGGGGTTTTCCGTTAATGTGTGTGCATGTTGCCGCTTTTTACTCCCCCCGTGGAGTGTGTACTATCTAGGGAAAGCAACGGATAACTTCGTGGTTGGTGGTGAAATTTTTTCACTTTATGCCCCTCAAGGATTAATGAAAATGGCACTTGCCGCCTCAAGGATTAGGCAGAAACTTTGGCCTCTCCAGTGTGTGTCACTAGGTCTGACTCATGTCAGCACAGCACAGTGTCATACGTTAGCCTCAAAGTAAGATGAGTCCTACGGAGACCAACTCGTAGACAGAGAGCAGGCCGACAGCTCGGGGGTAGGTGCGGGCGTCGTGGGGTGGCAGGGTCAAGCAGTAAGGAAAAAGAACTCACGGACATGGACAAGTGTGGTGGTGGTGGGGACCAGGGGGGTGGGCGGAGGTGGAAGTGGGGTGGAAGGGTGATAAATGATAATGGAAAAAATACAACAAAAAATAAACTATTAAAAATAATAGGACGAGCCCTGGCTGTTGTAGCTCAGTGGATTGAGCACAGGCTGTGAACCAAAGGGTTGCCAGTTCGATTCCCAGTCAGGGCACATGCCTAGGTCAGGGCACATGCCTGACCTCAGGCCAGGTCCCCAGTGTGGGCCACGTGAGAAGCAACCACACATGGATGTTTCTCTCCCTCTCTTTCTCCCTCCCTTCTGTTTAAAAATAAATATAAATAAAGTCTTTAAAAATAATAATAATAAGATGAGTCTTCAGAAGACCCACAAAAAAAGGAGTTTGGTCACCATGGTAAATATCTTTTGAAGAATGCAGTTGAAATAGACAAATAAGAATTTGAAAAAATTTTTCCAAACTACTGTACCATGGCCTGAGTACATGAGTTTCATTCAAACATTTTAGTCACCCCTTTAATAATAGTATCTTTGTCATTCTAGAATTTCCTAAAGCACACCGTCGTCTTCTGTGGAAGTGAGTGAGTGGCAGCATGCAATCTTTGTGTAGTGCTGATGCCAAAAATGCTGTCCAGAACCACAGATGCTCCGTATAACACCTCGCAGTTGTTTTTTCCTTCATCCCGGGGGTGTGTTCTTGTCATCTCCAAAGCAGAATGCTTACTAATTTCCTCTTAGTGATCTTTGCTTATAAAATGCAGCACTTAGAATTTGAGATCACACTCTGAGGAATGATAGTATAAATGGGTTTTTTTTTGCCTCTGAAGAAATATTACTTTTTACAAGCATCTAAAATTAGCATTGATTAAGGCTGTTTCAGGCCAGTGTTCCCCAAACATAACTGCTGCATCCAGTACCATGAGACTTTGTCATAACTCCAATACAAGGGAACTCCTGCTCTCTTCGAGAAGAGTTTGTCTGATGTCCAGGCCTGGGGGATCCTGAGTTCAGCCCCAGGCAGTTGGGTTGCCTCTAAGAAGGTTGCCTCTGGCCTCACTGCCCAGCCCTGGGAGATACCAGACCAGAGCTGCAGCCGCCGCCACCGCAGGAGTTGAGGTATTCGGATTGCGGTGTGCATGGGCATTATCAGAGTAGCGTCTCAGTCTTTTTACCAGAAACGAAACATAGCTCTGACTAGTGTGGCTCAGTGGGTTGGGCATCCTGCAAACCAAAAGGTCACCGGTTCAGTTTCCGGTCAGGGCACATGCTTAGTTGTGGGCCAGGTCCCCCTGATTGGGGGCATGTGAGAGGCAACTGACTGATGTTTCTCAGGCACATCAATGTTCCCCTCTCTCTCTTCCTCCCTTCTCCTCTCTCTAAAAATACAGAAATAAAAATAAGGGTGAAACATAAATCCTTGCTGCCTTTTTTAATCCTTTGATTCACATCGTGATTGTTATTCTTCAGTTATTTCATGTAGATTCATTATCTGACATTTGCTGTACAATTGGGTTTTTTTAAGATTTTATTTATATTTAGAGAGAGGGGAAGGGAGGGAGAAAGAGAGAAACATTGACTGGTTGCTTCTTGCACACCCCCAACTAGGGGCCCTGACTGCAACCCAGTCATGTGCCCCGTCCAGGAATTGAACCTGCGACGTTTCAGTTTGCAGGATGTTGCCCAACCCTCTGAACCTCACTATCCAGGGCTGCTGGATAGTTTTTAACCTCATTTATCAACTTCTTCCCTTTGATTGCCAAAGAAACAAAACTCCTTCCTAAATTATGTGATTTCTTAGGTAATTTCTGCAGGATTGGCCGAGCCATGTCTGGTCATTTCTTTTTAATTCTCTGAACCTTCCAAACATTGGTTTCTGAAACTCTGTGTGGTGGGGATAAGCAGGTCTTCCTGCATTTGGCAGAACCGCAGTGGCTTTACCCTCCTGCCCATATTTCTGGCCTTCCCGTGTCATGAAGCCATTTCAGTTTGGTTTAAAAAAAATTATTCAAGTGCCCTGGCTGGTGTAGCTCAGTGGATTGAGTGCAGGCCTGTGAATCAAAGGATCATGGTTCCCAGCAGGGGACACAGGAGAGGCAACCATATATTGATATTTCTCTCCCTCTCTCCTTCCCTTTCCCTCTAAAGATAAATAAATAAAATCTTTGAAAATAATTATTTAAGTCACCCCTGGCTGGTATAGCTCAGTGGATTTAGCATGGGCCTTTGAACCAAGGGATAGTGGTTCAATTCCCAGTCAGGGCACATGCCTGGGTTGCAGGCCAGGTCCCCAATAGGCACGGAAGAGGCAACCACACATTGATACTTATCTCCCTTTCTTTCTCCCTCCCTTGCCCTCTGTCTAAAGTAAATAAATAAAACATTTTAAAATAAATAAATGAATAAGAGATCTGTAATGATAATTGTCAGAATATGGTCCATTTGAAAAGAGCCCCAGATTTGGGGACCTAAGTCCTCTGTGGACAGACTCAGTTGGGGCAAGTTCACTGGAACAGGTGAGACCTGAACTGGCCCTTTAAAAGGAAAAGTTAGATAATGGCTTGTGGAGATGAGGCCCAAGAAGGCAAGACCAGGCAGGACCAGTGGGTATGCTCTGCCCAGGACACTGTTGGATAGAAACAGAAGCATCTTTGGGGGAGTGAAAATATTGATGGGATGTAGGAAAGTGGGACCAAACTGGGGAGAGCTTTAAATTAGTAAAAGTCTAGTTTGTTTTGTTCCCATGTAGAAAAGTCATTAAGATTTTGAGCAAGGATATAACACGTCTAAAGCCTGTTTAAATCAGGTGATCATGGGGAAATGGCTCAGAATAAGAGACTGGAAGAAGCAGGCTGTTGTGAGTCGGGAGGATGTGCATCTGCTCCAGCATCATGGGCGTAACACAGATGATTAGGGAAGCAGGACACCTTTAGAATGGAAGTCACGTAGGTGCAACTCAGGTCTGGCCTCAGTCTGGTCCGGCCCCTGGTGCATTTTGGCTTTTCCAGCCCCAGAGACTGGAGGACTCTGATTCTGAGGCCTCACTCCATGGGCATTCCTCCTTGGGCGTGCCTCTTGTTTCAGAACCCCATTACCTCCCCAGGTTAATCTTATTTTCTGTACAAATAGAGCAGTATAAATTTGCCAATTTTGAATTGCTTTCTTAGTTGATATGTGTAATTTGTACCTACTTAGCTAATATAAAAATGATTATTGCATATTTTAAGATCATTTTAAAGAGATAAAATTTAAGTGACCCTTAAATGATCCATTTATAAACTTAGATTTCAATTCAAGGACTTGAAATATATGAGACATATACCAAATCTTATACATTGAGTATTTTGTGAAGACCTACTTTTCAATTTGAAATCTTTTTTTTTCTTTAATTTTAGGTTTTTGGGTCATCTATATGCTGCAGAAGCCCTCATCTCTCTGGACAGAATATCTGATGCCATTACTCACTTGAACCCAGAGAATGTCACTGATGTCTCCTTAGGGATCTCCTCCAACGAGCAGGACCAAGGTGAATGAGGACACATTTAGTCAGAAGCGGTCACCATTTCCGCCTCCTGTTGTATCTCCGACATGTGGAAATATAAGGGCACAGTTGTGAAGGGAAGGAAGCTTTAGGACGGCTGTCTGCAGTTTTGTCTGTGACGATTTTGTAGGAATTGTTGGCTAAGTAGACCTAGGAGTTGAGTATCTTACAGTCGAAATTCTAACTTTTAAAAGGCTGATAGTATTAGAACTATTCATTTTGGTTCTCAGATTATGTTTTCTCTCTGGGAGGATTCCACAGTCTACAGGAAGGTAAAATACTGCATTCAAAAGTCAGTTTTATGCCAAATGCTGCTAAGAAGAAGAAGACTTAGAATTGCCCAGTGGATTGGTTTAACATCATAGGTGTCACAGAAGCTTTGGTCACGCGGGTGGTGTTGAGAGAAGGTTTAGTAAAACAGCACAAATTTGTGGATAGCATCTGAAATAGGAAGTGATAAATTTGTTAAAATTGAAGTTATAGTTATACTTGGATTGTTAACTATGATTTTATTTCTCTATATCATTTTTTAAATTATCAATTAGCAAGAAATAAAGAAGACATCCTTCTCTTATATGGGAAAAAGTCAGTTTTAAATCATGGCTAAGTTTTTTTGAGGGAATGAGACTGGCATTTACTTTTTAAGGTTATTTCTCAGATTGGAGGTGGTAGGTGGTGGCGGCTCTCTGATGTCTTTGAATTGAACATCCGCTACAAGAAAAGTAAATACTGTTACAGTTGCCTTGATATTAAATTTTCATTTCATAAAGAAAATCAGGTTCTTAGCATATATACTCTTTTGTCCAGCTTCCTCACATTTATTTTCATGTCTTTGTAGGATCGGACAAAGGAGAAAATGAAGCAATGGAGTCCTGTGAGTGAGAAGTTTTCTAAAGGCTTAAGTAGCCTGGCCTGCATCCCACAGAGTTAGACTGGAGCCCTCTGTGCCCTTCGTTCCTCAGCCGGAGGGGCCGAGCTGTGCTCTGCAGCGGCCCTGGGGCAGCGGACCGGGTTGCTCCCCTGCCGGTGGCCCGGCCTCCTCACCAGCGTCTGTGCTCTTTCTCCCCAGCTGGGAAGCGGGCCCCCCAGTGCTACCCCAGTTCCGTCAACTCGGCCAGGACCGTGATGCTCTTCAACCTTGGCAGCGCCTACTGCCTGAGGAGCGAGTATGACAAAGCCCGCAAGTGTCTGCACCAGGTGAGCCTGGAGAGGGCGGTGCCAGGCCCTCCTGTAAAGCTGCCAGCAAAGGGTGTGGAGTGTGGGTTTCGTTACTTTGTTTGAGGCTCCTGGGGAGGTTTTCCAGGCTTAAAAATATTCTTGCAAGGTAAACAACTGATCAGAATTGAAAGTGAAACTAGGTCTTGATTTAGGGCTAAAAAGGCACTTAGTGGAGAGTTTTTTTCTGATGATTTTAATAATTTAAATTTCAAAAGATTGGGAACCATCTAAATAAGAGATCACTTAAGAGCCCTGGCTGGCGTAGCTCAGTGGATTGAACGCGGGCCTGCAAACCAGACGATCGCGGTTCGATTCCCAGTCAGGGCACATGCCTGGGTTGCAGGCCGGTTCCTTGCAGGCTAACTACCAGCAGGGGACGCACAAAAGGCAACCATACATTGATGATGTTTCTCTCCCTCTCTCCTTCCCCTCTAAAGATAAATAAGTAAATAAAATCTTTTTTAAAAAAGGATCTTTAAAAAAAAAAGAGAGAGAGATCACGTAAATAATGGTGGATCCACATAGTTGAACACTGTGTAGCTCTAAACTCAATGTATGAAAATGATGATATCCATTTACCTTTTAAAAGATTTAATTTATTTTATTTTTAGAGAGAGGAAAAGGGAAGGAGAAAAGGAGGGAGAGAAACATCAATGTGTGGATGCCCCTCGTGCACCCCCTACTGGGAATGTGGCCTGCAACCCAGTCGTGTGCCCTGACTGGGAATGGAACCAGTGACCCTTTGGTTTGCAGGCCAGCACTCGGTCCACTGAGCCCCACCAGCCAGGGCCTCCATGACATGTTTAGTAAAAGCGAGACGTAAAACAGTCTCTGTATAATCCTGTGTATGTGTAAAAGATCTCCGCGAGGACACACCAGAACCTGCTAACCTGGCCTTCAGGGGCGACAGAAAAGCACGCTATGGCTGGAGCACTACGAAGGGAGACTATTCCCCAGACACTTGTGTCCTTTTTTATTTTTGGATAACATGAATCTATGCCTATTCCAAATGTTAAATTACAAGAATACCTTTCAGAAAGACAGGGTTTGGAAAGTACCAGAGGAACTCCACATACGCTAAAGAAAGCCACTGGCGATGTGTAACTAAAGGAGACCTCTGAACTCGACCACTGGAATGCTGCATCCTCAGCAGGTCTCATGGAAGTTTCCGACTGGACGTCTTCAGGTCACCTGTCAATCCCTGGACCAGTCACGGGCATGGGCATTTACCTGTAGTAGGGCAGCAGGTCCCACCACTGGCAGCCCCAGAAGGATTTCACAAAATCAGAAAGTAGCAATTCCTCCAAAGGCTATCAGTTCAACAAGTCAGCCATGGGAATAAGGAAATAAGTGGGCATGAGACAGCCCTGCCCCTGCGGAGGTGCCTTAGTAAAAAAGAAGTACAAGGTCAGAGGATATACAGATTTTAATGTATTTTTTAAAGATTTTATTTATTTATCTTAGAGAGGACGGGAAGGAGAAAGAGAGAGAGAAACATCAATGTGTGGTTGCCTCTCATGCATCCCCTGCCAGGAACCAGGAACTGGCCTGCAACCCAGGCATGTGCCCTGACTGGGAATCGAACCGCAGATTTTAATATTTTTAACATGGGAAGTTCTGAGTGACATTCACCAGCAGCACGTGAGAGAGCCCACCTCCCCAAATGCTGTCAAAGTAACTGAAATTGAAATTACACCCATTCTCAGGATACAGTGGCTTTGGGACATTTCCTCCGATGAAGGCCACTCTGTTGTGTCCAGCATGCAGAACATAACCATGAGTGATGTGTGGTCAACTCAGGAGTTCCTGGTCATCCTTTCTCATTCAAAATCAGTACATTTGAGTGATGGACTACCCAGGGAGACGTGTGATGTTATCTAGGAATTGAGAAAACGAGATAGATGGGTACGAGTTCAGCTGTTTCGCTGTTCGCAGCGGCAAGGAAAGGGTATTTAACAGCCCCTCTGCAAGCGCCCGTGGACCCTGAGGACTGCAGCAGACCGGGCCTTTGATCTAAAGTTACGGCGTGTATGGTCTAGCCCAGGGCCTTGTACTGCAGGTGGCCCTGGCGGCTGCCACGCTGGGAGAGACAGATGGGGTCAGGCCTGGTTCGGGGTCTGAAGCAGGGTTTGTTTTGGTCCCTTGGTTTTTAGGTTAATCCAATGGCTGGACCTCTGTTAATTGGGAGGCCTACCCTGCCTGGGAGGGCAGAACAATGATGTGAAGGGTTGGGAAGGGCTCCCGAGAAGATGTTGCAGAGGTTGCCTGCCCACCACTAACCATTCTGTACAGCCCGTAAGCAAAATACCATTAAGTCTCATAATGGAAAAAGTTGTAGCCTGTAGTCAGTGCAGAGAACAACAAAAATGACCTGTGTTCACAGCCAGTTGGAGGGAAAGTGGATATTTTAATCTTCACAAAATGCTGTAAAGGTGATCCTGCCCGTATAAAGCTGGGCCTGAAAGTATAAAATCTCGTTTTCTGAACTGAGTTGCTACACCTCAGTGGGAGGAATGAAGAGCTCCCTGCTTCATTCATGAAGAACTGAGGAGCATGTGCTCTGGACAAGAACCCCCGTGCTCTGAGGTTTCTTCTGATGCTGCCAGGACCCGACCGTGGGCTCGTGGCTGGTCCCACAGACGCCTCCCGCATTCGCACCTCGGCCTGCGATGCAGTTTCTCCCCATTTTCTCCCTATCAGATACAGACCTGGCAAGGAGTAAGTGGGCTTCCTTGCCCCGCAGCCCTCCATCAAAATACACTCTTCCTTCTCTCTCTCCAAATTCACAGTGCATTCTCTTTTCTCTCTCCCTAGCATTTAGGTAGATGTGTTTGGATGATTGTTAGTGATTTGCATGCTCGTTTATTTTCTGGGTGTTTTGCCCTCACACCCATCTCTGGTCAATACATATTCGTAGACATATACTTTCTGGTTTGATTAAGGGGTAAGGTGAAGAAAGACTACAGCCCAGAGAGGCCTGGACTAAGGAAATGAACCTGTAATCTCAGAACCTTTGCCTGGAGCAGGCCAGGCTTCCTTTTCTCAGGACTGGATGGGAGAGAAGCTGCTGGCTGGTGCTGTGGCTGGCTCTCATCTAGAGAAAGACCGCGTGTTGCCTGAGCAAATAATTTTATTTTACCAAATCCTAATGTTCCAGTCCTTACGGATGAAGACATTAGATAGGCTTAGTGGCACTTATTTTTTTGTATCTCCAGCCTTTTAAGCTTGAATTCCCATTGTTGACGTTGGAAGTTTGCAGGTTACAGTACTGACCCATGACTTAGGAAGATGACTGGGCTGCGGGTTTTACTGTGAGTGCCACTGCGTCTGTGGCGGCAAGTGCCGCACGCAGACCTGGCTGGGTGGGTGCAGTGCGGGATCAGGAGGACCTGACCACCCATCTCCCACCCGAACACAGCCAGGAGGTAGAAGAAACCCAGGCAGGTGAAAACCAAGGGAGAGAAAAGCCTTCTCCTCTGGAGAACTCATTATGGATTAGGCCAGGGAAATACTCAACTAAAAATCACAAGTCTAGTTTTATTGGTAGGGGTCGAGACAAAGGCATCTGAGAGCCATCAGAGCAGAACTCGCGGTCCCTAGGAGGCCCTGTGGGAATGCGCCTGAGGAAGTTTGCTGACTTGTCATTTGTAGGCTGACATCCTTTTTTTTTGTTTGTTTTTAACGTGGGGTTTGTATCTCAAGCTGCTGGTCTCATGGGTGTCCTTTTGTTCTGAACGCAGGCAGCTTCAATGATCCACCCTAAGGAGGTCCCCCCTGAAGCCATCTTACTGGCCGTCTACCTCGAACTGCAGAATGGTAAGGGGTTCTTTTCTCTTTGAAACTGAAACTTTGCCTTCCTTGAAGATACTACCCGGCAGGTTCTTCTAAACAAAAAAGGAGCTAGGGAATTTTTGGTATCTTACAAATTCCTACTTCTTGCAAGTTGAGCTTATTTCCTTTTACCTGTGAAAATGCAGAATAGCATAACTTGTGGACCATTATGATTAATCCCTACTGATGAACCGCTCTCCTGGGCAGCCACATGACTCGGACATCATGAGTCAGAATGCCAGCTGCTTTGAGTTGTACACCTGAGTATTCTGAATGCAGATAACATCTTTTACACTAAGCCAGTTTTTGCTGAGAATTATTTATCCAAACCTAAGTCCTGGTTATACCTCTGGAGCATATACAACCTTCGGGACGTGGCTTCCTGGGGGAAAGGCTGTGGGTCCCACAGAAGACACGGCATGAAGTGGGAGAGAGATGGGGATGGGAGGAATTAGAAGAGACAGGAATAGTAAGAGTTGAAAGTCACACCTTCCTGTGGATCATGGGAAGGAATCCTTAAAAGGCTCCCCTCTTTACAGCTGAAGAAGGGGCGTTAAGTGCATGGCACCCGCAGGCCTTGGCCTCGAAAGGCCTGGTTAGGGCCGTAGCAGGGCTCTAGATCCCTTCCGTGCATTCTACCTGTAGACAAGGGTTCGCCCGGGGCTAGACCTTAGACTCACTGGGGAGCTTTAAAAAAAATCCCACCGCCCATGCCACCCGCCAGAGCTTCTAAATCAGAATGTGTGGGATTGGGAAGGAGGCCCTAGGTGGTTACAGGGTACAGCAAAGGTGCCGATCACTTCTCTTCCGGGACACCTTTTGCCTCCCTTGCAGGATTCTGACGGCTTGCTCTGTGTGTGGTGGCGATGTTGTGTGCTTCTTACTCTAATGGGAAGTGTTTTTGCAGGCAATACCCAGCTGGCCTTACAGATCATCAAGAGGAATCAGCTGCTCCCTACAGTGAAAACACTCTCGGAAATGAGAAAGAAACCAGTGTTTCAGCCCGTCCACCCGATCCAGCCCATCCAAATGCCGGCTTTCACTGTGCAGCGAAAGTGATATTTTGCTCTTGGAAAACTATTACCTGAGACCCAGGGGAATACTTGTGGGCCTTTTTAGTTGTATCGCAGCAAAATGAATAAAAGACAGATGGTGAAGGGTGCGAGTGTAAAGATACAATTTGAAATGATTCTCACCCCTGATTATTTCTGCCAGAAACTTACTTAAAATTAAGAATTCTCAAATTAATTTTCATCTGTTTTTCTTTAATCTTTGGAGCGATTATGTAATGTCTGTGTCATAGGCAATTAAATCATGGTCTTATCAGAACAGCCTCATATAACATATTTTGTCTTTCTTGCAACTGTTAAGAGTGTTTTGGCATCTGAGATTTAGTGTTAAAGTTTGTAAAATTGAGAGAACAACATCAGCCACAGATGAATAGCTGACCCGGAGGCAGAGGAAAGGAGAAGTTAATGTACTTTATACCTAGTTATGAATAAAGGAACCATAAAATGAGTATGAAATGCATAGGGCTAGTAACATTGACCAAAAGAAGAGATTACTGATCTGATAGGAATCTCTTTACTTAAAAATCACAAATGAAGACAGACCAGGTTCGAGGCACCAGTCCAATGTCGCCCTCCCTCGTGCAAAAGCATTGATTCTGAAGTCTGTTAGCAAGTTGTTCAAGTTTATTGCTAACCCCTTTGCAAATGCAAACAAGAGTTTAGAAGCTTCTTCCCAAGAGATAGGTTTGTGTCGCAGGATTGACGTGGCCAAAATTTGTGCATTGAGTCAAATACTAACCTTGGGTTCGGGGGCGGGGGTGAGTCATACAGACTTGCTTTAGAAAAATTGGGTGTTTGGTAGATTCATCAAAGGTAGCCATTTAGTATCTCTTGCTGTTTACATCTCTGCTGTTTACATCTCTTCGGTTCCCAGATTTGGAAACCCAGTGTAACAGTGTAACACACTAGCTAAATACAATTTCTGGGTTTCTGGATTTCATTGCTGGAGAGGGGAGTGTTTGCATAGCACATGATTTATCCAGAACTTTATCTGAATTACTCTGGCTGAAATCAAACAGAGTTTACAGGGCTGTATCCCAGAACTGAGTACTTGTAGTGGACTAGACATTGCGCACAAATTACTCAGACATGGACAGGGGTTCTTCCTTCGCTGACACGTGGGATGGATGTGCGTACGGCTTCTCTTGCTCTTTTGTCACATTTCACTTAAACGCAGAAGAGATTCTTGCCAGGCAGGCACCGAATACAGGCTCTAGCTTGCTTGGGCCTCTGGAAGCCTTTTCCAGATGCGATGAGGCCCCTTCGGCTGGTCCACGTCTGCAGCTTCTGCTTTCCCAAGCCAGACAAGCCCCAGCTCGCGGGGCCCCCTCCTCCGCTGCAGGATGGTAGCTGCCGGAGCGTTTTCTGGAGAGTGAGCCCACAGACCTCCAGTTGCTAGGACCCCACAAGGTCTCAGTATGTGAAGTGGGAAGAGGCTTGTGCTCATACTGGAAGATAATAATACATCTTGGGAAAAATATCAAGAAATCAGAACATTCCCTGCTTGCTGGTCAGTTTGTGGGAAGGCAGGAATCACGATGAGGGGGCCGTTCAGGCCCTATGTTGCTGTGTTAAATGAGAATACATTTGGCTCCCTGGAGCAGAAAATGGATCCGTGGCTTAAAGGATGAATGCTGGCCCTGGCTGGTGTAGCTCAGTGGATTGAGCACAGGCCTGCAAACCACACGATCGCAGTTCGATTCCCAGTCAGGGCACATGCCTGGGTTGTAGGCTGGTTCCCTGCATGCCAACTCCCAGCAGGGGACGCAGAAAAGGCAACCATACATTGATGTTTCTCTCCCTCTCTCCTTCCCCTCTAAAGATAAATAAATAAAATTTAAAAAGGATGAATGCTTTCCTCTCACGTGAGAAGGGCATATGCAGGCAGCTGCCTGCTGACCTGGGTTCTAGTTCTCAGTGATGCCATCGGGACTTGGCTCTATTTTTCCACATCACTCAGCATTTGGGCTTCTGTCTCCAAGGTCACAAGACATTCCAGCATTATACCCACATGGAAGGCAAGAAGAAGAGGGCAAAGGCGACCTACCATGATGGGAGACTGTCAGGACAAAGCTTTCCCAGAAAACTTCAGGCCTCGTCTCACATGGCCGTTACCAGATGAAGTCATGTAGCCATCCTTAGCTGCAGGGGAGGCTGGGAAGGAGGAAGGCACCACCAGTGATCGTGGTAGTTGGGGTAGCCTGGTTAAATGTTTCCCCAGCCCGAGAATGCCATCTGATACCTTGTGTCAGATTAAGATTCCAGCAGCCCAGCTTTGCCTTCCACAGCCCACCCTTGGCAGATTCCAGCCCCGTAAACCGTAAGCTCTTCACCTGCGTGATTATTACTGGTTCCATCAGCCAGGATGGCTTCTTCCCACCTATTTTTCCTGCCTCCATTTGTTCTTATTTTATTTTATTTTAATGATTGTAGAGAGAGGAAAGGAAGGAGAGAGAGGAAAAACAATAACCAAGGTGTTCTACTTGTTTACACATTTCACTGGTTGGTTCAGATATGTGCCTTAACTGTGGATTGAACCAGGGCCTCAGTGTTACCAGGATGAGGCACTAACCAACTGAGCTACTCAGCCAGGCCTTGCATCCCTATTTGTTAACACCACCTACTAACCGAGGTAATCCCAAATCTGCTAAAAGGTCTTAAATGTCCCTTCCCTGGTGTTTTTCCTAGTTGTCCCCAGTTTCTGCCCCGTGTGCCTCCTAATTTATAACTTTCTTTCCCTGGTAAGTGGGTTGCTGTAGTTTCACAGGTGCGGGTGCCGTAGGCATTAAACCTGAAAGGATGGCATCTTATTTGACGGGAAGAGCCCCATTGAAGCTCCACCACCCCGTTCAGCTGCAAAATGGGGCAAAATTCACTGCAAGGGTCCCTCTACAGATCCATGAGACTGTGGCTGCAGGTGTCCCCCAAACTGCAGAGTGTGAGCCCTCGGAGGAGCTGGGCAGTCCTCCATTCCCCCCAACCTGGTTCCTACCACATAGGAGGGCCCCCCTCAGGGCTCTGGCCTAGCCACTTCCCTGACTGGTATCTAGGCCCAGCAACCTTGGCTGGCTTTTCCCGATGCCCTTCCACGGCCCTGCTCAGGGACACTGCTCACCTTCTGCCACCTCTGTCATCACATGCCTGACTGATATCCCCAGCAGGCACAGTCCCTTATCTAACTAGTTAGCTAGAAGCTCTGCCCCTGACTCAACCCCAGTGATTTTGAGTAAGGGCTGGGATCACTCTTGAAGTTCTCCGACCAGGTTGCAAAAGGAGAGGGCCTTCCTTTCCTTAAGGCCCAGTGTGAGGGTTAAAACAAGATGAAGGCGAAGCACACCGTTTAATGCAGGTGAGCGCACGTACTGTCTGTCTAGTTGCCTGCAGGACCCGCTCAGTCCGGTCACCCTCTGCCCTTCCCCGCTCAGTCTCTCCTGTCCATTCCCCCTCATGGAAGCCACCCAGAGAGAAGTGATGATGTCTCAGGCCCTGGAGCCAGGCTCTTTGACTCCAAATCCGGGTTCTCTCACTGGGACAAGCTTGAAGGGAACAGGTTGTTTCGATTCTTTGTGCCTCAGTTTCTTCATTTGTAAAATGAGGATGTTAATAAGTACCAACCTCACAGGGTTGGTTTAAGGATGCGGTCATCACTGCTATTGCTGGATGCGCCTGGAACTCCACCAGTTCGAAAAGAAAACATTTTTACTGTGTCAGATGAAGGATGTCAAAGCAGAGACCATTTCCGGTCACTGACGTTGTAGAAGGCTGCCCTGCAGGTGGCAGGTGGGGGTAGCAGGGAGTGGGGGACTCAGGTAAATCACGTTGGATGTGTCCAGTGTCCAGTTCAGTCTGCACGGGCACCCTCTGTCTCATCCCATTCCTGCATTGCTGGGCTCTTCTCCTGTGAGGACAAGAGGCCCTCAGTCTCCCTGCCTCCCCCATCCCTTCTCCCACCCCATCCTCGCCACCCCCTGACTTCCTACAGCAGCTCTGAGGTCTTTCCCTGCTTCCTTCTCCTACTTAGTTCCTCTGGGTCCCTCCCTTGCACCCCATGTGACCCAAACTGGATGCTCTGCTATCCCCCCAAAGGAGTCACCATTTCTCACCACCAGGGCTGTGCTTCAGTCTCCGCATCACACCACCTCTCCGTGTCCCCGACTGCAAGGAGATCGATCCCTCTTCTGCCCCAGCTCTTCGCTCACTCCCCAAATGCTTCCCAAGGGCCCGTCTGGGGGCGGGGGAGCTCAATTGCTGAGGCCCCTGGTAACTCGGCAAGACTGCAGCCGGAGCCCTGGCTGGTGTGGCTCAGTGGATTGAGCACGGGCCTGTGAAGCAAAGGGTTGCCTGTTCAATTCCCAGTCAGGGCACATGCCTGGGTGGCAGGCCAGATCCCCAGTAGAGGACATATGAGAGGCAACCACACACTGATGTTTCTCTCCCACTCTTTCTCTTTCCCTTCCCCTCTCTCTAAAAATAAATAAATAAAATATTTTTTAAAATAAATATATAAATAAATGAAATTTTTTTTTTTTTTTTTAAAAAGACTGCAGGCAGAGTCTATGTCCTGTTCTTTGCCAGTTGTGTTTTTCTCCTTCCTGGATTGCCAGTACTTTGAAGACAGGGCTGCTGGTTATTATACAGCGTGTGGATTGCTCTGTATGAACATGGAAAAATCTGCTGAACAGAATTTTTGATGATGTGCTTGTCCCAAGCCTGTCAATATGTCAGGAACTGCTTGCCAGGTTGGGGTGGCCTATTAACATAATCCCCAGATTCACTGGGCCTCCGCATCCTTGACCCTCTGAGCCTTATCAAGTGTTAGTTAAACAGTGGCCCAGCCCAGGTGGGTTACTGGTGGGACTCTGCGGCCTGCCTAAAGTAACCAGATGCATTCCTGCACCAAGCAGGCAATTTACACATGCAGGTTCTGCCCTAAGAGTGGGGGTGCCGCGGGAGGAGGCAGCGGAGTTCATTAGCCCCCTCATTTGGGGTAAAGGGGATCCGTGTGGTGACAAACAATTGTCCGGGAGGATTTAGGAGGCTTTGGCCAAGTGTCCCTGTGGGCCCCAAGCCTCGTCCTAATCCGGTCCACATTTCAGACTACTTAGGATCGCATTAAATGTCAAAGCCGGCGTTTAGGGAAATATCTACATTTCGTATGCATCGCCCGGGTCAAAAGAAAAGCTGAAGCGAACCTTCGAGCACTTGGCTGGAGAAGCGCTCTGTGTGGTCCGGAGTGTGAATGGGGAGAGGGGGGCGGCGCCCTCGCGGCCTCTGGGCCCAGGAATGCGGGCTTTTCACATGTAGAAAATGCTAATGCTTTGTTCCAGCCTCGGCCTCCCGGAGGCTCGGAGGCGCCCGGCCGGATTGTCACAGCTGCATTTGCATGTGAGCGGCCCCTTGTCCCCATCCCCACCCCCATCCTCCCCTCCCCCACCCCAGCTTCCCTGGGGGACTTGCTGAGACAGATGGAAAGGCCGTCTGCAATGTCCTCTGCCCCATTAATCCCCGCCAAAGCCACAGGTACTATTTGGGAACTTTCTGAATAGCTTCCCCCTGAGGTAGCAGGCAGGTGAATTGTTTTTTACTCCAATATCGAGATGTTATTAAACACTTCCGATTATTTTATATAAAACAACTGACGCTGTCACGGAAGATCCAAGCGTTGGTGGCCCAGTTGCACATTCACGTGGGAAGAGCCCTGCATTTGATGTGACACTTTGCAGGGACTCCGAGAAAGCCAGTACGTGGCTCGAGCTCAGAGTGGGCGGCCGAGAGGCCGCCGGTGGCGGGGTGAGGAGGGAGACGCGCAGCCCAAAGGGTTCGGGGGCGGCGGGGGTGCAGACGCGCCGACTTAGAGCGGCTGTCCCGGCGGCCGGCAGGGTCCGCGGGCGCTGCGCCTGGGCCTGGGGACCCAGAGCGCCACCTACCGCGACGCGGCCCTGCCAGCTCGGCGACGAGCCCGGGAAGACCCGCGTTACCGTCAAGCCCGCAGCGCCCCATCTCCCCAGCTGGGCTCCGCATTTAGGGGCTCGGGAGCCCACCCCGGGCGGAGGGAGGGGTGCAGTGTCGGGACCCAGCGTTTCTCAGCGCCGAGCTCTGCCTCTGGCCGACAGCCGGGGGCCCGAGATGCTGGCGGAAGAGCGCATCGTGCCCAACGAAAAATACTGCTGTTTCCTTCCGTGATTGTGGCGTTTATTCGATTAATTTCCTTTCTTTTCATTTTACTTAGTTCCTCTTATTTGTTTAGTTAGTTTTATTTATTTCACTTTCTTTAGTTATTTCCTTTTATTTAGTTTTTATTTCGTTTATTCCATTTTGTTACTTTATTTGGTTTATTTCCTTTCACATTCGTTTCACTAATTTTGTTGCATTAATTTCATGTTTATTTTCTCTACCTCACGAATTTATTTTTAATTTTATGTTATTCACTTAATCTTATTGTTTACCTTATTTCGATTGTTTTATTTTACCTTAGTTTATTTGCGGGTCAAAGAAAGACAGCTACTTCTTTCATCCTATTCGGAGGCTTATATATTTTTCTGCCTCTGAGTCTTGAGTGAAAACAAATAATATCAGCTAATTATTCAGGTGTTAAGAGACTGAACGTTATTAATAAGCACTTCCTCAGCGGATACGGTGTAAAACTCATTGCCTGTCTAGAGAATTCCGACTGTTCAACTCCATGACGAGAACGTGCCATGTAGGGTGCATGGCCAGGGATGGAGGACAGAAGACCAGGTGAGAACACGTGGTCCGACCTGAAGAGCTCTAAGCCAACTGGACCGAGGGGAGCAGAGAGCTGCTGCAGGTAACTGGATGACAGGAGACCTGCTCCAGATGGATGACACGGAGAGAAGTTCTGTGTCCCACTGCAGAGTCAGGGGCTGCAGGGAGGAGGTGGTCTGTAATCTGAGGTAGGCGAGCGATCCTCCGCCAGAGAAGTCTTGCTTCCCCGGCCCTATGGTTCCCCGGGTTTCCTGAAGGGTCTGAACCCCTGGGGCTGACGCTCCTGAAAGACCTTGTGCCAAATGGTGTGTGTCCTGGGTGATCTGGGGGAAGGGGAGCACCAGTCACTATTGATTTGCTATGGAACACTGTGAATTGCATTTCTGAATGTTTACCTTATCTTCCCCAACTTTTCTTTTGGAAAAATAGACATAGATGTTATGTTTATAAAATGTATGTAGTGCATTAAATATATATTTTTAAATAACTTGTGAGAATTAAGATGTGGACATGATTCTTCACTGCTGAATGCTCCGCCCTGCATCTCTAAGAACAGGACCACTTTCTATGTAACCATAACATAATGATAATTCCCACGAAATTTAACATTGATCCAAAATTTTATTTCATTAGACACAGTCCGTATTTAAATTTCCTCACTTGCCCCCCCCAAAAGTCCTTTATGTGTAGGTCCTCATCCACCTCAGGATGCTGCATTGTATGTGGCCGTCGTGAGTTTTTAATTCAGAACATTGCTCCAGGCTTCTGGTCACTTACGACTTGGAGAGTCTTGAGGGCTCCAAGCCAGTGGCTTTGGAGAAGTGTCCTCCGCCTGGATGTATCGGATTATTTCTTGATTCTATACATGACACGGTCCCTCGCCCCCGAAGCTGAAGGACCTCTGCTGAGAAGCCAGGATTGCGGTTTCTTAAAAGTTTTCTCCTCTTGCTTTCCTGTCTGTTCAGATTCCAGCCCCTCTGGCCTTACACCACTGTCAAAACAGCCCAATAAGGAAGGCACTGAGACTTCCAAATTTCCCTTCCTATAAATGGCATGTTTTCCAAGTTGAGAAATGCAACTCTCTATTCCTGTTTCGTTACTGCTGTTTTGTTTTGTTTTTTTAAGATTTTATTTATCTTCAGAGGTAAGGGGAGAAATATCAATGTATGGTTGCCTCTTGTGAGTCCCCTGCTAGGAACTGGCCTGCAACCCAGGGATGTGCCCTGACTGGGAATTGAACCACGATTGTGTGGTTTGCAAGCCCGCACTCAATCCAGTGAGCTACACCAGCCAGGGCTACGTACGTTACTGCTGTTTTCATTAGCACTGAGCACTGCAAAGGCAGGAATCTGGGAGCTGTAGGATGTGGTTGCAGACCCAGGCCACAGGTCGGAGGCCGGCTAGAGGAACGCTATGGGATCAGGAGATGGACCCCGTGGTGAGGAGCTGTGAGCTACGCTGGCCCTGCTGAACCTGCCTCTGGTGCAATGCGAGGTAGATAGCAGTCCTGAGCTGGGGACTGATCCACTGCCTGTAGGGGCGGGTCTTTGGACACCTCTAGCTCACGTGGGGCTTTATGAGATTGGCAAGGGGAAGGAACGAGCGGGTATAAAGAGAGAAGCCTCCTTCCAGGACTTGGACCCTGTGGCTCACAGGGCCACAGTCAACAGTAGAGCCAAGGAGCCTGCTTGGACAAGATTCCTGCTGTCCCTGAGGGAAAGGGCCCCTCAGAAAGGAAGGGCTGAAAAAGTGCCCAAAGACGACGCTGGCCAGGCATGACTCCCTATGAGGCTCTCCTCTCTCAAACAGGGCAGAAGACCAGCTTCCTTTCTGCGAATTTCGGGAGGTGCCCCACTCTGCTTTCTTTGTAATTTGTGAGGCATTCTCTTGTACACCCTCTCCTTTGTGGGGATCTGGCTTCAGGGAAGGTTGGAAACAGACTCTGGAACCCGACTGACTGCCTGTGCCCAGTCGCCATTCCACTACTTCCTGTGTGCCCTGGGACAAATTACCTCGCCTCACTGGGCCATGAGATCTTAATGATATGAACCTAATAGGCCTGTTTTGAAGTGTCAGTGAGCTAATATTTGTAAAGCTCTAGCAGGAGTGCCTAGCCCTGGTGAGCACCAGATCAGTGATGGCTAAATAAATTAATAAATGCTGGGGCTCTTATCAGTGCCATGCAGAAATCCTGAATCCAGCCCTCTCCCACAGCCTGGAAAAGGAAGGATGGGCTCACAGAAAGTCGTGGGCATTGGAATCAGACACTGTTAGATTCAAAGCCCAGCTCTGCAATTTTTTGGCTGTGTGACCATGTGCAGGTCGCTAGCCCTCTCTGGACTTCAGCTTCCACACCTGTAAAACGAACTCGGTGCTCACTTTGCAGACCAGCTTAAGGAGGAGTACTTTCCTTTAAGGATGCAGCGTAATAAATGAATGGCTGCTAGCCATTTCAGGAGTGGTTCTGAGTCTCTCTGATTTCTGCCTGTGAAAATCTGCTCTGCTCAGGCATAAGGAGTGGATGGGAAGGGGCCTCCCCTGGCCTGCCTCTTGCCTGGAGCCCCGACTTCTCCAGGCCTTCTCTCACAGAGAAGGAAATAGGCCTTTTCTTCCTTTCTGGTCTTCCATAAGAACGAAGAGTGTAAAGACCCAAGAGTGGTTCCATGAATTAGGACTCTGAGGTCACCAACAGCCCTCACGTGGCCTCTGTCAGCCCCTCAGAGGCCACAGAAGCAGAGTGGCTGTTGGCTAACCCAGTGTTTCTGTTACAATTGTCCTCACAACATCAGAATGTTTTATAGAATTCTGAATATAGGTTGGCTTACCCATGCATCTATCTATCACCTCTCTGTCCATCCATCTATCTATCTGTCTATTATCTTTCATTGAAATCGGCTAGGCTGTTTGTGAAAATGAGGGCCGGGTTCTGGGAGGAAATGACAGGCTTTCCACCTCCCATCCACTCACTCATTCAGTAAAACTCATACAACAAAAGGACTCAAGGTTTCCAGAAACCTGCCTGAGCCCAGGATTTCAGAGAGAAAGTCTAGACTTTTCTTGGCACAATATTGTATTTTGGGAATTTTTACTATGTTTATCTATTCAAAAAAGTTTTAAGTCAAAATAAAAATGGTTTTTTAAATTTGTTTTGTTGTAATGAAGGTGGAGTTCTGAAAGGGGCGGAGCAAATGGAAGAAAACCGAGCCAATAGAAGGGTGACTTGGGCCACAAGGGAATGATCTTAGCCGCAGCGCCNCCCCCCCCCCCCCCGCACCAAGTCAAAAGAAGAAAAATCGAATTTGGGAGGGTGAGTAGATTGAGCCTGAGAAAGCTGGTGGTTGGTTTCCCTTCCTAGGCCATCCTTTGCTGAGAAAGAAAAGGGAACTTTTTCTGCCCTGGCTGGTGTAGCTCAGTGGATTGAATGCAGGCCTGTAAACCACACGATCGCAGTTCGATTCCCAGTCAGGGCACATGCCTGGGTTGCAGGCCAGTTCCCAGCAGGGGACACACGAGAGGCAACCATATATTGATATTTCTCTCTCTCTCTCTCTCCTTCTCTTCCTCTCTAAAGATAAATAAATAAAATCTTTTAAAAAAAGAAACCTTTAAAAGAAAAGGGGACTTTTTCATTATGGCTCAAAATAGAGGTGCGTGTGGGGTGCCGCATGGCTGGATTTCCACCCTTCGATACCCCACTCTGCTTGAAAAGGGCTTTAAAAAGGCGTCAGAGCCCTCTCTGGCTCGACCTGGGTAGTCGGTGCTCCTTTTTCAGAGGGCGATCCTACTGAATTAAAATTCAATTAATCTGACTTTAAGGGCAAGAAAAACTGTTTGTGAAAAATCATTAAACAGCACATAAAACCCTTTGAGGAGCAGCGCGGACTGGGGGCAGCACAGCCCGGCTTTTGTTAAGGCGCTTTGAGCCCAAGGAGTTCACTTTTTTCAGGAATTTTAACAAGATAGTGGTCAAAGTGGAATTTGTTCATGTAGTTTATTTAAGGTTTTACAAGGCCCTGCAGAGAGTAACCCCCCCCCCCCCCCGCCCGGAGTCTGGACCAGAAGAGAGTTGGGTAACAACGTGGTGAGAGGTACAATCTTAGGGGCGTTTTGAAACCCGTGAGGAAACAAAACCCCTGGCCTGGACGCTTCTGAAAGGTCGGGGTCCTGAAAAACCAGGCAGGGCTGGGGACTGTGCCGGGTTAAAGGGAGCTGCACAGACGGGGACTCCTGAAGGCAGCCTGCCACCCCGGACTGGGTCCTGGGAAGGACAAATGTGCTCAGAAAGGATGTTATTGGAACAACTGGTGAAAGGTGAATGCGGTCTGGGAATTAGATAATAGTGTTGTATCAACGCTAAATTTCCTGATTTAGATAATTGTGCTTTGGTCATAAAGATACCGTTGGTATCCCTAGGAAATGCACGAGAAAGTGATTAGGCACAGAGGGGGCATTGTTATTCCCTCCCACACGTTTCAGAAAAACGTAAAACACATATATACATATATGATACATACACAGTATGTACGTGTACTATAAACATATAAACGGAGAGGGAGAGAAGGAGTAAAAATGCAAATGGAAAAAAATGTTAACGTTTAGGAAATCTGGGTGAAGGAAATATGGGAGTTCTTTGTACTACTGTAATTTTTCTCTGCACTTAACATTATTTCAAAATACAAAGTAAAAATAGGTAAAACTAGCCCTGGCTGGTGTAGCTCAGTGGATTGAGTGTGGGCCTGCGAACCAGAGGATCGCGGTTCGATTCCCAGTCAGGGCACATGCCTGGGTTGCAGGCTGGTTCCCTGCAGGCCAACTCCCAGCAGGGGATGCAAGAAAGGCAACCATACATTGATGTTTCTCTCCCTCTCTCCTTCCCCTCTAAAGATAAATAAATAAATAAAATCTTAAAAAAAAGGTAAAACTAGAGAAGAGATAAAAGATAAAAAAAGTAAAAGAAAGCAAAGGAGCAGGATGTAGGGAAATAAACCGAGTGTTCACATCCAATGACAACACTCACTGGTCCTGTACCCCGACCCCTCCAGTCCCGAAGATGAAGCCCTAACATAGGTGCCAACAGGCTGCACGTGAGTTAGGGACCACCCTGTGGGAGGTTTACACCCTCACTGGGAAGACCTAAGGCACTTGCGTGTAGTCATTGAACATCCACTGTCATCCACACATCCAGCAGCCAGCATTCAACAGAGTCACTGATGACTGATGCCCTGGCTGGTGTGGCTCAGTAGGTTGGAGCATCATCCCATAAACTAAAAGGTCACAGGTTCAATCCCCAGTCAGGGCACATGCCTGGGTCAGGGCATGTTGCAGGCTGGTTCGCAGGTCGGGGCAACTGATCTGTATTTTTCTCTTATATCGATGTCTCTCTCCTCCTCTCTCCCTTTCTCTCTAAGCATGTCCTTGGGTGAGGATAAAAAAAAAAAAAAGAGCCTTGGCTGGTATGCCTCAGTGGACTGAGTGCTGGCCTGTGAATCAAAAGGTTGCCTGTTCGATTCCCAGTAGAGGCATGTGCCTGGGTTTTGGGCCAGGTCCCCAGTAGGGGCCACGAAAGGGCAGCCACACACTGATGTTTCTCTCCCTTTCTTTCTCCCTCTCTTACCTTATAAATAAATAAAAATCTTACAAAACAAAACAAAAAAGAGTCCCTGAGGGCCACTGGTGCCTAGAGTAGAGTTTGGGACTTAGCCCCCACCTCCAAAGAGCTGGCCATTTTATAAGGAAGACAGACGTGTGTGAATTTACTGCAGTGTGGCTTGGCAGGAACCGTGGTGGCAGTATGACTGTGTGTGCGTGTGTGTCTGGGTCTGGGGAAGGAGCCTACCAGAAATGACTGACTTCTCGATGGGACACTTGAAGTAGGCGTTGAAGGCTGAATAGAAGTTTTCCAGGAAAAGGGAGCTGTGAGCAATAGTAGAGGGGACAGTCTGCCAAAGCACAGAGGTAGGAGAGAGAACGCAACCACTGGGCAATGTTTGAGCACGTGCACATTGAGCAAAGGCCACAGGCTGGAAGCTGGACAGATGAGTCATTGCTGGAAGGCCTGGAGGAGGCCAGGGTTTCCGAGCTGGGATTTGAGGAGGGAGATTGCTGTGGATGCATAAAAACCGAGCATTACATACAAATGGAAAGAATGTCTGGTACAAAAGCACAGAGGTCAGCAATGAGCAAATCCCAAGGTGAAGGCTGGTAAACACCCTGGAGCCTGGGAGTCTGTACAAGGTGGGGTTGTGCAAGGTGTTTGCTTCCCACCTGAGCCTGCATGCCTTCATGTGAGTCCTCGGCCTATAGTCCCATGGTCAGGGTCAGCTCAGAAAAACAGAGCTGACTTTACATAGTTATACAGAGGGGATTTAATGGAGGGATTTAATTGGACAGGTGATGGAACCCAGAGGTCAGCTATGGCAGGAAACTGCTGACACTCCATGGCTGGAAGGTCAAAGAAGCAGATGATGTTACCAGAGCCCAGGGGTTGGGGTCACCTGCTGGAAGCTGAAGCCACAACAGGCATGAGAAATGCGTCCGTGGCTGGAGACTGAAGTTGCTACCAAAGCTCGAAAGTGAACGGGAGAAGTACCATGGCTTTCCCTTCTTCCCACTCTCCAATCTACTGTCAGACTCCTGTTTGCCAAACCCAGGCAGAAGTCAGCTGACTCAGGACCCCAGGCAACAATGCAAAAGTCAGCCCCTCTGTGATACAGGACAGAGCAGCGGAGGACAAGGGACAGCTCTGAGGGCACACAGGCCCAGAGGCAGCCCCGTTAGAACTTGTCCACAAATTGCTTTCTGTCCTATACATAAAGTGCACAGTCCTTTCATACCAGTCTCAGCACAAACTCATTCGACGCCCCTACCCCCAACATTCTGCAGCTCAGAAAATGGTACCACCATTTAACCAACTGTTCAGGCCAAAACTTTGGAGTCACCCCCGTTCTCACCTCTTGACCTTCTCATTCAATTCTTCTTTCAAAATATACTGTAGCCAAAGCAATCCTAAGAAAGAACAAAGCCGGAGGCATCACACTCCATGATTTGAAACTCTATTACCAAGCTATAGTAATTAAAACGGTATGGTATTGGCATTAAAAACAGACTTATAGGTCAATGGAACAGGATAATCAGCCCTGAAGTAAATCCACATATATGTACGGTCAATAAAGTCATATATGACCAAGGAGCCAAGAATATACATCGGGGAAAGGTAGTCTCTTCAATAAACAGTGCTGAGGAAATTGGACAGCCACATGCGAAATAATGAAACTGGATCACTAACTCTCACTATACACCAAAGCTAACTCAAAATGGCTTAGACGTAAACATAAAAGTTAAAACCATAAAACTCCTATGATACAATATAGGCAGCAAGTTCCATGAGACAGATCTCAGAGATGAGTTTTTGAATCTGACACCAAAAGGAAAATTAAGAAAAGCAAAAATAAACAAAGGAGACTAGATCAAACAAAAAAGCTTCGGTACAGAGAAGGAAACCATCAAGAAAATGAAAAAGCAACGTACTGAATGGGACAAAATATTTGCAAATCATCTATCTAATAAGGAGTAATATGCAAAACATATAAAGAGCTCATACAACTTAAGAGCAAAAAGACAAACAATCCTATTCAAAAAATGAGCAAAAGTTCTGAATAAATATTTTTTTAAAGAACACAGACACACGGATGGCCAACAGTACATGAAAAGATGCTCACCATCACTCACCGTCAGGGAAATGCAAATCAGAACAACAATCAGGTTATCACCTCACACCTGTGAGAATGGCTGTCATCAAAGAGACAAGGAATGTGTCGGCGAGAATGTGGAGAAAAGGGAACGCCTGTGCACTCCTCGGGGAAAGGTACACAGGTGTGACCGCTACGGAAATCCTCACGGCAGCTGTTCAAAAAGTTAAATAGAGAACTATCGTGTGGTCCTGCAATTCCACTTCTGGGTATTTTTATGAAGAAAGTAAAAACACTTATTCGAAAAGATATCTGCACCCCCATGTCCATTGCAGCATTACTCACAACAGCCAAGACGTGGAAACAACCTAAGTGTCCATCGATGGATGAATAGATAAAGAAGATGTAGTATTGCCCTGGCTGGTGTGGCTCAGTGGATTGAGTGCCAGCCTGCAAATCAAAGGATTGCTGGTTCGATTCCCAGTCAGGGCATGTGCCTGGGTTGTGGGTCAGGTCCCTAGTTGGGGGCACATGAGAGGCAATCATGCACTGATTTTTCTCCTCTCTCTTTCTTCCTCCCTTCCCCTCTCTCTAAAAACAAATAAATAGAAATATTTAAACCTATGCACCCCAATGTTCACAGCAGCACAATTTACAATAGCTAAGTGCTGGAAGCAACCTAGCTATTCAGTAAATGAATAGACCAAATGAATCAAATAGATCAAATGTGCCCATCAGTGAATGAATGGATCAAAAAACATGGTACATTTACACAATAGAATACTATGCAGCAGAAAGAAAGAAGGGCCCCCTACCCTTTGCAACAGCATGGATGGAACTGGAAAGCATTATGCTGAGTGAAATAAGCCAAGCAGTGAAAGACAAATACCACATGATCTCACCTTTAACAGGAACTTAAACAACAAAACAATCAATCAAGCAAAATATAAGCAAAGACACTGAAATAGAGAACAGGCTGACAGTGTCCAGAGGGGAGAGGGGAAGAAATTTCAGGAGATGAGAGGAAGGATTCACAGGAACAAGTATAAAAGACACATGGACAAAAACTAGGGGGGGTGGAAATGGGAGGGAGTAGGGAGGGCTGGATGGGTGGGCTGGGATGGGAGTAAAAAACAGAAAACTTTACTTGAACAACAATTAAAATAAAATTTAAAAAGTGTCTTGATCTAAAAATAAATATATATTTAAAAAGGATGATGTACTGCTTATATATACAATGAAATATTATTCGGCCTTGAAATAATGAAATCTTGCCATTTGCAATGACATGGACAGAACTTAAGGGCTTTATGTTAAATGAAATAAGTCAGACAGAGAAAGACAAATATGTGGAATCTAAGAACAAAAACAACCACAAACAAAAAATGAACTCAGGTTCACAGACACAGAGAACAGATTGGTAGTTGCAAGAGACAAGGGGCAGGTGGGGAGAAATGGGTAAACTAGTTTTGTTTAAATAATTGAATACATTTTTTAAAACCCCAAACATAGTGTATTTCATCCATCTGAAGAGGCACATTTTTCCTGCATGATGTTACTGAGACTGGGATTGATGGTGCAGAATAGCAAATTGGAAGTTTTTTTGTTTGTCTGTTTTTTAGTGATGGGTAAGAATGGTATATGCTCCACTTATCCATTGCTGCTTAACAAACCATGCAAAACTTAGCAGCCTAAAACAAATGCCATTTTACTATGCTCCAGGAGTCCGGAGTTAAGACAAGGCGCAGCAGAGCCGCTGCGTGAGCTTCCTGGGTGAGGCCTGCAGTCTCAGCTGGGAAGGCCCCAGTGGCTACGGGGTTCTAAGGGGTGGAGCCTAGAATCGTTTGGAGACAATTTCACTCACGTGTCTGGCTCCTTGGCTGGGATGGTATGAATAACTGGGGCTATCTGCCTGTCCATCTGTCTGTCCATCTGTCTAGTTTATCTATCTAATCTGCAAGTATTCTCAGGATTCTTCATGTTTTTTTTTTTAAAGATTTTATTTATTTATCTTAGAGGGGAAGGGAAGGAGAGAGAGAGAGAGAGAGAGAAATATCAATGTGTGGTTGCCTCTCATGCGTCCCCTCCCGGGAACCGGGAAGTGGCCTGCAACCCAGGCATGTGCCCTGACTGGGAATCGAACCGCGATCATGTGATTCCCAGGCCCACTCTCAATCCACTGAGCCACACCAGCCAGGGCTTCCCATGGATTCTTTACAGGGCCTCCCATGTGGCCTTCTATGACTGAGCCTCTGAAGTCGTCAGGGTCACTTCCACTGCACCCTGTTGCCTGAAGCAGTCACAACCTGCCCAGGTTCTAGGGGAAGAGACATAGACCACTGACCTCTTCATGAGAAGAGCATCCGAGAACTCGAGGCTGTTGTAGAACTGCCATAGTGGATCTTACAGTCAATGGGGTTTCAGAGTCCATAGAATATAGTATGGATGCCCTGGCTGGTGCAGCTCAGTGGATTGAGCGCGGGCCTGCGGACCAGGCAGTTGCAGTTCGATTCCCAGTCAGGGCACATGCCTGGGTTGCAGGCCAATTCCTGGCAGGGGATCCATGAGAGGCAACCATACATTGATATTTCTCTCCCTCTTCCCTTCCCCTCTAAAGATAAAGAAATAAAATCTTTAAAAAAGAATACAGTATTTTTTAAAAAAGATCTTCTTTATTTATTGTTATTTTTAGAGAGAAGGGAAGGGAGAGAGAAAGAGGAGAGAAACATTGCCTCTCACACGCCCCCAACCAGGGACCTGGCCCGTAGCCCAGGCATGTGCCCTGACGGAATGGGAGAAAATGGGACAGGGAATAAGAAGCATAAATGGTAGGTAGAAAATAGACAGGGGAAATTAAGAATAGTATGGGAAATGGAGAAGCCAAGGAACTTATACGTACAATCCATGGACGTGAACTAAGGCGGGGGGGGGGGGGATGCTGGAGGCAGGAGGATGCAGGATGGAGGGGGATAGATAAAGAGGAGAAAAAAGTGGGACAACTGTAATAGCATAATCAATAAGATACACTTAAAAAAGAGTGAGCTGATAAACTGAACATCAAAATTTAAAATTACTCTAAAGAAAGAATGAAAACACAAGCTAAAGATGAGGAGAGAAATCTTTGCAAAGCATGTATCTGATAAAGGATTTTATCCAAAATATATAAAGAACTCTCAAATAACAAGGAAATACTCTATTATAGGGGAAAAAAACAACAACCCAATACAAAAAAGCGAAAGCTTTGCCCGGACTAGGTGGCTCATTTGGTTGGAGTGTTGTCCGTTTAACCCCTGGTCAGGGCACACGCCTAGTCCGGAGGTTCCGTCACTGGTTGGGGTGTGTATGGGAGGCAACTGATCAATGTTTCTTTCACATTGATGTTTCTCTTTCTTTCTCTCCCTTCTTCTCTTTCTAAAATTAATAAATATATCACCTTTGGTGAGGATTTAATTTTTATTTAAGAAGCAAAAGGTCTGAACAGACACTTCACAAAAGAAGACCTATGATTTGCAAATAAACACATGAAAATACACTCAACATCATTAGACATTAGGGGCATGAAAATTAAAACAATGAGATATTACCTTATCTTGTATCTTAGAATGGCCAAAACGAAATAGAACACAAGAACGATCGTACCAACTTTTGGTAAGGACATGGATAGAACTGAACTCTCACACACTGCTGGTGCAAATGTAAAATGGTGCAATCACTATTTACAACTATTTTGCAGATCAGATCCTTGACAAGGTAACATACACCTGCCATATGATCCAGCTCTTCCACTTACAGGTATTTTTCCAAGAGAAAAAGATATGCTTGTCCATACGAAGACTTGTATATGAATGCTCCTGGCACCCTTACTTGAAATAGCCAAAACTGGAAAACAAACCAAACGACCAACATGTGCATGAACCAACAAGTTGTAATGCACCCACACACAATGGAATCCTACTCAGTCATAAAAAGAAATGAATTACTGATGCCCACAATGTGGATGAATCTCTCAGTGATTATGCTGAATGAAAGAAGCCAGATCTCTACCCCATCCAAAAAAGTACAAATTGTACAAAAAAAAAACAACAAACACCAAACCCTAAACCATATCATATGGTTTCATTTAGAGAAAATGCAAACTGATCTACAGTGACAGAAAGCAGGTCAGCGGTTGCCCTGGATCAGGTTGAGTGGAGGGATTATCAGAAAACTTTTAGGGGTGATGGACACATTCGTCCTCTTGGTTGTGGTCGTGGTTTCATGGGGATATCCATCTATCTAAACTGACCAAATTGTACACATTTTTTGGTTTGGGGGTAAGTTTTGATTTCTCTTTTTCAGTTACAGTTCACAGTCAGTATTATTCTGTACCAAATTGTACACTTCAAATGTGTGTAGCTTATTTATCGAGTGTCATTAAAGGCATTAATCTGGCAGAGCATAGAGAGTGAGCTGGAGTGCAAGCATCTGCGAATTATTTATTGCTGTGTAACAAAAGACCCCAAAATGTAGTGGCATAAAACCATTTATTATATTTCACAGTTTTGCGGATCAGAAATTTGCGCTGGCTCAGCTGTGATGCTCCATAGCACGGACTTAAGGCTACATGGTCTGGAGGTGCCAAGAATGGCTTCCCTCACGTGCCTGGCACCTCAGCCTGGATAGCTTGGAGGCTGAGCTCAACGGCACCTTTCCCTCTCTGTGTAGGCTCAGCAACTCTCCATGTGATCTCTGCAGAAGGGAGGTCAGACTGCTTACTTGGTGGTTCAGTCTGTAGAGTCCAGAACTAGCGGAGCATCTCTTCTGCCACATTCTATTGGTTAGAGTAAACCAGCCCAGATGCTAGGGTAGGGGCACTAGACCCCACTTCTCAAGAGAAAGGCCTGGGAGGGGGAAGAGGCTGAATTGGCACAGCCAGGATCAGGTAGAAAACATAACAGGGTCCTAAGCAGTTGAGTTTGGGAATATATGGAAGGTGGGCAGGACTTTGTGGAACAGGGGATTGGGGACAGAGCAGAGAGGTCCTTGGCCATCAGGTTAAACCATCTGAGTTAACTTGTTTAGGTAAGAGGAAGCCCTTGAAGTCTGGAGCAGGTGGAATGAGTGAGGGTCAAGGTCAAGCTGAAACAGGGATAACTTGAATGGCATAGAGTCTTTCTGCTACAAAATCAGAGAACATGTGGAATAAGAAGTCTTAACTATGTACCGATTTATATATCTTTCAATTTTCTGCTATTTTAAATTTTAAAATATTTTTATTTATTTATCTTTAGAGGGAAAGGGAAGGAGAGAAGGAGAGAAGAGAAATATCAATGTATGGTTGCCTCTCATGCATCCCCTGCTAGGAACTGGCCTGCAACCCAGGCACGTGCCCTGACTGGGAATCAAACCGCGATCCTTCAGCTCGCAGGCCTGTGCTCAATCCACTGAGCGACACCAGCCAGGGCTGCTATTTTAATTTTAAGAACAATTTTTATAGGGTTTTTTTGTCCCCTTCTTATGAAAGACATGTTTCCTCTCTAGAAAATTGAGGTTGAGAGCTTTAGCTAAACCATAACATGCGGGCCATAGGCAGCCACAATAGGGTCTTCAGTGGAGAGTGACCGGAGGTAAGGTTACAACTCTATTACGGAGGAGGAGGAGTACATAAATGAATGTGTGAAATTCTAAGGTCTGGTGAAGGGTAGTGAGTAGGTAATGGCAAACTTAAATGCGTGGACAGGCACTTTGCAGAACAGCCTGCTGAATAAACATAATAAAAACAGAAATATTTAAATGTGTGCTTGAGATGTGATTGGTACTATACTAAAACTGTACAGTTAATAGCTCACTTAACCCTGATGGGCTAGGTACTTGTACCAGTCCCGTTACATGCATGAGAAAATTGAGGCACAGAGAAGTAACTTGCCCAAGGTCACAGTTAAGAGTGAAGAAGCTGGGACGTAAGCCTTGCTGAGCTCTGACCTACTTTTAACTACTAAAGCTGGATGTAGACTTTTAGTTTTCATATGTGCAAATCAAGTTTCCTTACTGTTTCTGAAGATCTAAGTGACCAGAGCTTACACTCTATCATCTGACTTGTCGCTATTCTGAATTCTGGGATATGGAAAGCACCTGACACACATCTGTTAATGATGCTAAGGCCAGAGTCAGGGTAGAGTCAAGAGTTGGTCTGGAGTGTATAACTCCATCCTCTCTCAACTGGCAGGATGCAAGCAATGCCTCAACCGAAGGTGGTCTATTAGGCTGGTACCCCACCCACCGGCATAAATCAAAATAGTCACCCTGATGGAATATTTGTTTAGCGTTTTAAAAAATACTCTGGTGAGTTATGTCTGAAAACACTACATGAATATACTCTGAGGAAGATGGTGAAGGCGCAACTTTGACATCAAGACAAGTAGGTGCATCGGGTGTTTAATTAAAAGATCAGCTGGAAAAAAAAAAGCAGGTGCAAAGTCGTTCTGATGAAAATGTGGTCGAATCTCCAACCCCAGGTCAGAGAGCAGCAGCGTCTAGCATCATCTTTGGAAACAAAATATGATTACAGGTAAATCTGAGAAAGAATGCAAATTTAGAAAGAAAGAAGGCAATACGGACTCCCTTTCTGATGATAACCTGCAGAGGGTAAACTGGGAGGCTGTGTGCTTCTCCCTTGCTGAGAAAGGGTGTTTATTAGCTGGGATGCAATGAAAATTTTAATACTAGTTTATAGCAGGGGACTGTCTTTGGCCTTTCATCTGGATATAAGGCTTTTGTTCCTCTCGTGGATAAGCCTAATTAGGGTGGAATCCTAATTAGTTCTTTATCATTATACCAAATTTAAAAAAAACATCCTGGCTGTATTTCTGTACAATTAGACTAAATGACTTGCTTTAAAGAGTTCCGTCTTTCCTACCTACAGTACATTAAATCAATGGACATCAGGAATGTGCTAATTTAACAATTTATATACCACGGCCCTCTTTCCTGGCCGGTCTCTGTCAATTCAAGGAAAGGAAAGTGATTTTGTGAAATCAAAACCTTCCCCCCCCAACCCCGCTACTCTCTCTTTTTTTCCTTTTAGTTTATTCTGAGCAATCGTCCCCAGGTAGCTAACCCACCAATCACTGGCGGCCAAGTTTGATTCCTCTTTCTGGAGTTAGGCCTCCATGAAGTCTCAGCGGACTTCTCCTGTCATCTCTGCTACCCACTTGCAAGGCACTTTAAGGTCCCACGATCAGAACTGTCCAGATCTGCCCCCAACCTCTTCCCTTCACCATTTCTTTATTTTTTTAAATAAACCTTGTAGGATGCTGGTGGGTGGGGCCAACGGTCTGGACCATTCTTTTTCCGACCCTCTGGGGCCGTCTTCCTCCTGGCAAATTCTCTTCCCCCATCTGTTTTCCTATTTTTTTAGGGGTGGGGGGAGGAATGAAAAACAAAGAAAGGAAGAGAAACCAACCCCAAACACCTACAACACCTCTGAGGTAGGGCCAGTGTGGTGGAAAATTCTACAGGTGTGTGTAGAATCCTGTGTGACGTGAGCATGTTTACACACGTGTCAAACTATGGAAGAAACTACAAAATTCATAAAGGCAATGCATGGTAGCATGAGACGCTGCTCTCTGAAGCAGAAACTGTGTACTTCTCTTCCCATTGGCAACTAAGGAGCTGTTTTATTTTCCAGTTTTACTAAGATATAACCAACATGTTTTGCTTTTGTTAACAATTTTTGCACTCACACATGTATTGGTCAATGTTCCCCGAGTCTGGATGAACCCCAGGTATTGAGGAGAGGACACCTAAGGGCAGCTGACACCTTGGGCCTTCACAGAGGGCCTCTCAGGCACAGGACAGCACTTGGCTTTGTCCCTTTAGGGAAGCGCCTGCAGCCTGGGACTTTTCAGCACATTTGTCCCGCTGGGTT
This sequence comes from Sturnira hondurensis, assembly GCF_014824575.4. Taxonomy (NCBI): domain Eukaryota; kingdom Metazoa; phylum Chordata; class Mammalia; order Chiroptera; family Phyllostomidae; genus Sturnira; species Sturnira hondurensis. The sequence goes on from NW_028091637.1 coordinate 10,144,469, forward strand.
GATTTAAGGGGTCTCTTTCCAGGTTGCTCTTTTCCTGGAAAACTCCCTGAATTCTGCTGAGCAGATTCAGAGGAAGAGCTTGGGATACTAATGTAGTTTGTTTATGTATTTTTTAATCTTTATAATCCAGGCATTGTTATTCAGGTTGGACACCAAATTATTATTTTTTCACTTTACTGAAATATAATTTAAACACAGTGAAATTCTGCATAGATTTTAAATCTCAGATTCGCAAGTTTTGACAAACGTAGACACCAATATATAATCTCTCTCTGTCATTACCTTAGACGGTTCCCTTATTCCCCTCTCCCAGTCAATACACCTTCACCCCCAAGGATAATTTTCCTATCCCCATAGTTTAGTTTTGCCTCTTCTAGAATTTCCTGTAAATGGAACCACAAAGTATGGGCTCTTGTGTTTGGCATCTTCCTCCTAACGTGCTGTTTCTGAGATTCATCCAGGTTGTTGCCTATAGAAGTGGAATCCAACGTGTCACTCATAGCTTGACAGTGTTTAGAAGGGGATGACTGTTCACCCCCTTGGCCTCCTGACCAGATACCTCTAAATCCCGATAGTATGTGGTCCCCTCTGCTCTTCCAAGTCAGTCTCTCTCCAGGGCCAAGCCAGTTCCTCTCCCAGAGCCGCCCAGGCAGCCAGGGGCACCACCCAGATGGCCGGGAGGCCATCACCCAAGGAGCGTCCCCTGAACAGCTGCCCTCGGCCCCCACCCCTTATTAAGACGCGAAAGGAAACCGTCCCCTCCAGAGATGGGAATTCAGATTTGTTTAATCCCACCCATTCGACTGCACACAACCGAATGTTTTGGTGTTGATCGCGGATATGCAGAATCCTTAAGAACACGTAAAAAAAAATAGTAATGAAATGAGAGAGAAAGAGAGAGAGAAAGGAAGCAAGGAAGGAAAGGTGGGGGGAAAACTCAGATCTCACGGGCAGTGGATATCAGCTCCTGCTGAAGCAGGATTCAGAATGAAATCTTTTCCTTTCTTTTCTTTTTTAAATAAACGGGAGTCGCTCCCCGTTCCTCGCTAGGAAGGTTTCAAAGGTCGTCACACTGAAGCTTGGGGGCGTTCATCTCCCCAGCGGCCTGGAGAAGGGAGGAGGTTGGAAGGAGGAGGGAGGGAGCACACAAAAGCGAGCCACGCAGAGAGGGCTAATGTTTCCTGTTTGCCTGGAACCCCCTCCCCTGTGTCCCCTCCCCCAGCCCCCTCCCAACACTCGGGCGGAAGTGAGTTTGCTCCTTTGGAGATTAAAAGGATTCCGAATTCCGATCAGTCCCAATAACCGGCGTACTAAGAAGAGGAGGAGGAGGAGGAGAAGGAGGAAGAGGCGGCAAAGCAGAGAAAGAGAGGGCTCGCGCGCGCGCGCGCGTGCACGCACGCAGTCCGTATTGGGGGAGTTGTGCAAAGCCCCAGGAGGTCAGGGCGCACGGCGTTAGCAAAGCCTGGTAGGCGCAGCGCGGCCGGGGCCACCGAGTCTCACACGGCGACCGGTTTCAGAAAGAAGATGACGTGGGCGCGGGCCGGCGGCGTTGGCCACGCGGCTCCAGAGCTCACCGCGCTGGGCTGTTGCCGGTTCCACTGATTCCTGCGCGCCCCGGAGGCGGCTCCGTCCCTGCGACTCGGGATCGGAGGGGGACTAAGGCGAGGGCGAAATGGCCCGATGACAAAGGAAATGTGATCCCCCTTCGCTGCCAAGGTTTCAGAGAGGACGGACGTGAGGAGGAGGAGGGGCGCGGGGCGCGCGCGGAGCTCGGATAGCATTGCACGACGGCTCTCGCGGAGCGGGCAGCGGGTACATCTAATATCTTCCTGCGGATGAATAATTCAGGACGGCCCGCGGGGACCTGCGGCCCCGCGCTGCAGCGCAGCTAAACCGAGAGGAAGGAGCGCGGGAGGCACCCAGGCCGGGCAAGGCGGGGGCACGAGGGCCCTGGGCCGCGTGGGACGCGCGTGCGTGTTAAGTGTCGGCAGCCGAGGCCAGGCAGGCGCGCGGGAGACTCGAGGCGCGTGGGACGCGCGTGCGTACTACTACACGCGTGCGGCCGCGGCCGGGCCCATACGACCTGCAGCTGCTGCGGGGCCCGCGCCCGGCCGTGCGCAAGCCCGAGCGCACACTCCGGGCCACCCAGGAGGAGTCCCTGGCCGCCGAGTCATGCAGTGGGGTGGCCGGCGTCGCGCAGGGGGACACGGGCTTGGCGTCGCGCCGCTCCCACCTTTACTAGTTTTGGGGTAACCTTTCTCTCCAAAGAGACTAACCAAATCCGTTTAAAGAAAAGCAACGCACCAAATACTCGTCAAACCAAATTTTGCTTCTCCCGCTGGGACTGGGATTGCACATTGGACTTTAGAGGACTTATCTCCGCGAGCGAGAAGCTAAGCTAAGGTCCAGCTACTCTAGGGAGTCTTCTGACCTCCCTGCCCCCACTCTCCCCTCTCGAGTCGAGACTTGTTCCGGCGCTCCGGGTTCGTAAGGCACGCAGTCCCCACGTCGTCCGGGAAGAATCTGTGTCACCTCTGGATAGTGGCATTTAATGCCCGCAGCGTCGGGGGTGGCAGCGAGAAGGGCCGGACGCGGGGAGGCCAAGGGGGCCGAGCCGCTCTGGTGCGGGCTCCTGGATTGCAGGCCTAATAGATGCATTTTTCTGAGTGAGTTGGCTCCCCCACCCACCTCGTCCGCACTCTCCTCTCCTCCTCTTCCTCTCTGGTCTCCTCCCTCCTCCGGGCCTGGTTGCAAATGGCTTCGTTCCCCGAGACCGACTTCCAGATCTGCCTGCTGTGCAAGGAGATGTGCGGCTCGCCTGCGCCGCTCTCTTCCAACTCGTCTGCGTCCTCGTCGTCCTCGCAGACGTCCACGTCGTCGGGGGGCGGTGGCGGGGGCCCTGGGGCTGCGCCGCGCCGCTTGCACGTCCTGCCCTGCCTGCACGCCTTCTGCCGCCCGTGCCTCGAGGCGCACCGACTGCCGGCGTCAGGCGGGAGCACGCCGGGAGAGCCGCTCAAACTGCTCTGTCCTGTGTGCGACCAGAAAGTAGTTCTGGCTGAAGCGGCAGGCATGGACGCGCTACCCTCGTCTGCCTTCCTACTCAGCAACCTGCTCGACGCCGTGGTGGCCACGGCCGACGAGCCGCCGCCTAAGAACGGGCGTGCCGGCGCCCCAGCGGCCGCGGGCGGCCACAGCAACCACCGGCACCACGCGCACCACGCGCACCCTCGTGCGTCTGCCTCGGCGCCCGCGCTCCCGCAGGCCCCGCCGCCGCCGCCGCCCGCGCCTTCTCGCTCCGCGCCTGGAGGACCTGCTGCCTCCCCGTCGGCGCTGCTGCTGCGCCGTCCTCCTGGCTGCAGCTCCTGCGACGAGGGCAACACCGCCTCGTCGCGCTGTCTCGACTGCCAGGAGCACCTGTGCGACAACTGCGTCCGCGCGCACCAGCGCGTGCGCCTCACCAAGGACCACTACATCGAGCGCAGCCCGCCGGGTCCCGCCGCCGCCGCCGCCGCCGCGGCCCAGCAGCTCGGCCTCGGGGCGCCCTTCCCCGGCCCGCCCTTCTCCATTCTCTCGGTCTTCCCCGAGCGCCTTGGCTTCTGCCAGCACCACGACGACGAGGTGAGTGCGTGGCGACTTTCGAGGGGGCTTTCCGGAGTAGGGTTTGGGCATGCGCGCGCGCGCGCGTGTGTGTGTGTGTGTGTGAGAGTGTCCACCCGGGAGTCGCGGGACGCATCCCGAAGCGGTGGGTGGCTGGCTGGGGGAGTCCTTTCGGAATGCCTTCTTTTTCTCCTTGGCTAGGTGGCGGTCATCGCCACCAAGAAGTAGCGGCTGCAGTAGTAGTGCGTGTTTAGAAGATAGGCTTTCTGTGTGCGTGGCTGCGGGGTGTCCCCTCGAGGAGTCCCGGAACGCGGGCTTCCCTTCCCTCTTTTCCTCCTCTGATTTTTTTGGGTGGCAAAACGTGGTAAACATTTTTCTCTAATTAGATACGAGCCGGGGAGAGTGAGGTGTGTGTCCGTCCAGATCTGGTTTCCTTGTGCGGAGGTTCCCGCCGCCCCCCATTCCCGAGGTTTGAGGACACCCCCACCCCTTCTTTGTGAACTTTGATTTCCTCACTCCATTTCTGTTTGACAAAGCGTACATGCTATTACTTTAATTAAGACCCGAGGTGGAAAAAGCATGTGCTGTGTATCTGTAGATGGGTCTCCTTGTGCACGCACGTTAGAGGCCTCTCAACGTACTGACGGTTCTCCTGTCCCTTGGTTTCTCCTTTCTGTTTGTAAAACTCCTACATGGTTGCATTTTGGTAGGGCATAAGTCAGGAAGAGGTGGTTGTGGTGGGGGAGGGTGCGTGTGACTCTGACCTGGGTTCCGCGTGCACACTTATGAGAGGAATGAAATTTTTTTGTTGGGACACGGTGGCAGTCGTTGTCTTCTTGGGGCCTCTTGATCTTTGACGGTCAAGGGGCCCTCGGTCTAAACCCCTTCCCCGCAGTTGTTTACTGCATTGAAGAGAAAACGTATCATAGGCCCAGGGCCTCTCGGGCCCCGGGGCTGCACCTTATAGAAGAGGAATTCAGGGGACTGGACCCATTGCCCTCTCCCAGCTGGCGGTCCCTCGGGCCGCTCCAGACGGCCCCTGTTTTGATCCCTACTGGAACGGGTTCCCTGGTTTGGAGGTGTTTTTCACCCCGCTTAACCAGGAGCTAGACTTCTCTTGGGGGGAAAAAGCCGGACCCAGCTGCGTGCGGCCTGAATCTGAGGGCTGCACTGCGGTCTGTGGGCTTGAGTTCTCTGTTTTGGCTGTTCCTTATTGCTGATTTTTCACACCATCCTGTGACACTTTTGCACTCTTAGGAACCATGATTGGAAAGGGCCCGACATTTTTAGCAGCAAAGAGGGTCGGCAGTTTCCGTGATCTCTGTAGACCCGTGAGATGTTAGGTGTGTGTTTGGTCCAGTCTTGGCGTTGGACGGAGAGCAGGAGACAGTAGAGGCTCTAAAAATCATGGGGGGGGGGTGCGGGGGGGGCGTGCTGGCAACACGCCGGGCAGGGGCTTGCACAGCGCAGAGTGTCCCACTCCTGATCTGTTATTTGGGGAGGAAGGCGGAGTTGTTTCCTGATGATGGCCTTAAGCCGGGGTCTCCTATTGGAAAAAAAGTTGAAATCCTAATCTACTTGTGGTGGGTGCCTCACTTGAAAAGTTTCCTCCTAGGGACGAAGATAGGGAGAAGTGATTCTTCTCCTCGGTTTTTAAAGCTTTGGATGGACTCACTAGAATTTTCCACATTCATGGGTGAATGTTTCCAGTATGTTCTTTAATCACTGCTAGAAAAATGATTGAGCTGAATATCAGTCCGCATCTCAGGAGACGTAAGAGGGACAGGTAAGGAGGGTAAGGTAAGGAGGGGGGCGCCCTCAGTGCAGGGAAGAGGGGCTTTGCATCCACCACCGTTTTCCTCCTGGGAGGGGTGTTGACTCAACCCTCCTTCCCACCAGTTGATTTTAAATGTCGGAATTTGTTTATATTCCCAGTTAAAGATCCACATAATGTTTTATTTGGCCTAAAACAGTGGATGCTCAGTGTTGCCAGACTTGTAAAAGGTTTATACACTTTTTAAATGATAAAACCATTCAAATGGGATGGGAGAGTGTAAATTGCTAAATGAACCTCCCCTCACCCTGGGAGGCTACCTGGCTGCCCTGAAATTTTACTTTGTAGAGGTGCTACACTAGGTTAAATTTGTTTGGCACAAGTGTGAAGATGTTACATTGTTAAAATACAGGTCCTTTAAAAACATGAAACTTTTAAGTTTTGAGCAAAATCATCCCCCCCCCTCACTATTCAGTTTTTCATTTAAAGAAAACTTGGAAGTTAGATTTAGCATGCTAGAAAACTTGAGATCAAGTAGGAAATGGCCTTAAGTTCATACATGGCCTTAAGTTCTTCTTTCCTTGGAAGGAAATGATGGGTAACAGTTTTAAAAACACCATTGCATTGAAAAGTCACCCCTTCGACCGGGAAAAGAGCATGAGGGCACTTCGGGAGGATGTCCAACCTCCATCTGTGACAGGACTGAACCCCTAAACCTGGGTGTGTGGCTGTATGTACAGTGCACCTCAGTTTTTAAAACTCACTACTTTGGCGAGTTGCCTGTCGGGACAACAGGCTCCGTTAAATAATTCAGGGTGCTCTTGCTTTGTGGCGACTAACGCCACCTGACCTTGGGGAGGAGGTCTGACTCCAGGTGTTTGTTCGGTAATTTTAGGGAGGATGCCTCCCACAGTTGGCCTTCCTCAAGCATCCTATCCTCCTCCCCCCGTTCCTCCAGTGGCTTTTCAGCGATTGGCAAAGTGCTTTGAGCGCTTGATTTAAAATTAACTTTAAAACCTTAACAGTGGCTGGGGAGTTATGGTTTGCAAGAATTAAAAGTTGCGTGCTCCCACGCTTCATATTTGGTTTATAAAAAAATAACCGTTTAGGATTTTCGCCGGGCGTAGGTCTGAATGGGCAGTCCGAAAGGCCTGCAGGCACCGCGCCCCGGCGGCCATCCAGGGCAGGCACCGGGCCCTTGACCCCACTGGCTGCGCGGATCCCGCGGGAGGCGCCGCGGAGTCCAGGCGCCCGGGAGCCCGACTGTGGGCCTGCGCGGCCGCCGCCTCCGCCGCGGGGCCAGCCCGCCACCCGCAGCCTGCGGCCCGCGGACCTGGTGACGCAGCCGACCCGGGCTGGCCGCTCCGCAGCCCGCGGGCACCCGAGAAGGAATTTGGAAGAGTTCGCACGAATGCGGAAGAAGAACGCGAGGGCAAGGGAGTGCAGTGGGGCAGAGGGCCCTGAGCCCGGGAGCGCGCTTTTCCGGCCGTTCTCGAGTTGCCCGTTAATGTTGTGTTAGGGGCACAGAGGACGCGATCCCTTTGCTGCCTTGGACGCGACACTGGGGCAGGTTCAGGGCGCGTGTTGCGTGTTGAAGACGTGGGTGCCAGGACCCTGCAAACGGCAGAAGGCCTAGTGGGGTCTGAGCGAGTTCCGGTTCCCAGGAAAGGCCTTGTCGTTAGAAATGCGGGCGATGACACAGCACCAGGGACACACTTCCCAAATTAGCCAAGAGAGACACTGTAGCCCATCTATCTCATCCAGGATGGCAATAGTTGTTTTCCCGTTTGGCAGGCCAGCTGCGGGATTTTTCCTGAGCCCCCTTGGAAGGGAAAGTGGGGTGTTGGTATTGACGCTGTTTATATCCTGTCCCTTCTTTGGTCTTAAGAAAAGCCTGCTGGAAAGGAAAATTTAAGAATTTCCGACCAGTAAAGAAAGACTCTGAATATTGAACCATCCTAGGTCTGGGGAACTGTATTTCCCTGGGAAAACACTCCCCCCAAATTAACCTCAAACCACGTTGAGGAAGACAGTTAGCTGCCTAAAATAATTGGTTGTAGAATAAATTCTTGTCTTGTGCCTTATTTTGAGTAATTCACGGTGAATTGGGGATTATACTACTGTTGGCAACGAAATACATACTTACCGAGCATTCGCAATGTCAACCCTTTTTCAGGCAAGCATATCTATCCAGTGTATGCATGTTTGCTTTAAGATGACGCGTGTGCCATGTAAATTATAAACCTATACCAGAAGACTTGGCTAGGACAAGAGAAAAGTATAGAAATGCACATTGTACTATTTCTGCACCCCATTTTCAATCCCCTGTGTAGGACTTCGGCGGTGTGCCTGTGTGTGTCTGCTTTAATTCATACATCCATACATCTCACCTGTTCCTCAGAAAACCCAACTTTTCATAACTTGGAAATAACCAGAGACTGCTACTTTCAGTCCTATTCAGCAGGTTTGTAGTTTGAAGTCTGTTGAACGAAGAAAATGCTTGCTGAAAAAATATGGGCGGCAAATGTTCATCATGGATATATATATATATATATATATATATATTTGTCCTTGAAGGTAATGGGTAGGCTTTTAAAAAGTCATGTTTGAGCTGAGGAATGTGCCCCATCTTTCATCAGCCACTGTTGTAAGTGATGGGGTTTATCAGTGGGGGTCTCGGGAAGTGGGCCTTGGCCCCTTTGGCAAGCCTTTCCTGGGAGGTAACCCCAGGCCATCATATTCGAGACAGCCAGTGGCATCAGCACTGCTTTGGGAGGGGGGACCTTTTGTGGCTCTTCATATTCAAAAAGAATAAACTACACTGGTTTCGATGTTGCGTAGACTTGCTTAGGGTCTACAGGGTTTTTTACTTCCAGTGCTAGGAACGAATATATAATATATGAAACAGTGAAGAAACTTGAGGAAGAAAACAGGCACTTTCCCTCACACCTCATTCAGTTCTTCATTTGACGTTAGTGTATGTTCTTTATGGTTCAGATGTCTTCAAGTGAAGTAATTGTACACGGAATCAAGTCTCAAAAGTGTAGGAAGATGCAATAAAAATTCCCATTTTTTCCACCACAGTGCTCCCTCACAGTTTCAGCTTCTTACAAATTCCAGGACACTGAAACCAACATTGAAATAGTTTCTTAAAGCACTACTTAAAATGGAAGCAACTTTTTAGTCATAAGTAAAATTTCGAACACAGTTGTTCCACTTGTTTTCAGTTTTTAATTCTGCATGTAAAGGGAGGATGTTAGCTTTGGGGGAAGGAATAAATGAGGTGAAATTGTTAAAATGCTAAGTCAGGAGGAAAAGGGGTTTAGCAGGTTTCCTGATCCAAGAGAAATTTTAACTTATTTGATAACTCTATAGCTCTAAAATTTAACCCCACCAAAATGTTATTTCCTCTGGTGCCAACTGAAAAGCCGTGGTCTGCCTGATCTTGCCACTTCTCCATCCAGTTCCTCGAGTGGGATGATGTTTCATTCTCGGTGGATAGAGGACCATTTTGGTGTCATCCTTCATGAGCAAAAGGTTGAGGTCAATTCTGCCATGCAGGCGGTTCCAAAGTAGTGTTCCCTCCCCTTGCCCCCCATGGCGCTGACAGAGACTTAAAGGTTTGGCTCACAAAGGCTGTTTTTGCCATCTCTGTTATTTAGAAGAGAGCAAGAGAAAGGCTAGTAAAGAGTTACGGTTGCCTAAAGGGAGCAAGACACCACCCATTGCAGTCCACGCTGTCCCCTCTTCTCTTGACCTTTCAGGCATAGGGACTTGCCAGAGGAACCCTGACCCATCTTTCCTCCTCAGTTGATGTGACCTCACGATTGGACACCACTACTAGATTATTTTTCTCCCTTTGAGGTTTTGTCTATACCTACAAACTGAGTTGACTGAAACCAGATTGACTGTTTTGATGGACAAACCTCTGACCTAACAAAAATTGGAAGGGGTGGGGGCCGAGCCATTTACATCTGAAACTGTTTGACTCTCCCCTTATTCCAGTGTCATTCTTTCCCTCTTTAGTTTCCACATTTCAGTTTGCTTGCAAGAGGCTTTGAAGGTAGGGTGGCTTCCAATGGGGGAAGACCCTGCCCCCCAACTCTTGTGCGTCTCTTCTCCCACTCAAACCCAACTGGGATTTTGGGAGATCCATATTTAATCTGAAGACATCAGGCCAGTATTTTGTTTTACTCTCCCTATTGCAGGTTCTCTCTCTTTTTTTTTTTTCAAGACACTTTTTTATTTTTACTTTTTTTAAAAGATTTTATTTATCCTTAGAGGGGAAGGGAAGGAGAGGAGAGAAATATCAATGTATGATTGCCTGTGGTGTGTCCCCTGCCAGGAACTGGCCTGCAACCCAGGCATGTGCCCTGACTAGGAATTGAACCGCGATCGTGTGTTTCGCAGGCCCGTGTTCAATCCACTGAGCTACACCAGCCAGGGCCTATTGCAGGTTTTCTACTAATCCCAGGTAGTTCTTTCCCTGAGCATCACTTATCCCACTGAGTGAAATTTTTAGTGAATCTGTATAACGACCCCCAGTTTCAGAATCAGTAGGCAAAACATGGTAAGGAAGCGGTAATCTTTAGTGATAAAAGTTACTGCTTTGGGCAAATTGAAGTTGTCAGTTTGGGGGAGGGGAGGCTTGGCCATGAATAAGGGGATATTTCTTAGTTGTGGTTATTTACCAGGCTAGACTCCTGCAGAATAGCACACTTCTGTCAACATAAACAGAATTTGAATGAAGCAGAGCCGTGTACACTAAAGAGAATCAAGTTGGGTTAGTTATGCAGACTGAGGGGTGTCCCCCCTCACGGCTTGGCCACCCTGTGAATTTTGAGGCCTCCTGAGTGGACTTTGGAGCCTGAGCTGGTGAGAAACCCCTGGGAATGAGAGAGGAACCCCTCTGCCTTCCTACACATGTGTCAACAGCTGTATCCTTTAGTTGTTACTTCTGGAAAGGGTGGCCAGCCGTTTCCTTCTAGCCTTAGCCATTGCAGTTAAAAATATGTTTTTCTTGAAATGCCTATGGGTTTTGGGAATGTCTTTCCTATTCTTACTAATTGGGGTAATTATAAAAATGCTGTTTATAAAACATCTGCAGATAGATTTTGCTGCTGGACATGGATCGATCAGCTATGACGACTTTAGCACAGGTTTGGTTTTTTTTTTTAATCCTCACCAGAGGATGTTTTATTTTCAGCTCTTTTAGACAGAGAAAGAGAAATGGCTTCATTGCCTTCTCTTAGTGTGCCCCAACTAGGGATCAAACCCACAACCTGGGTATGCGTCCTGACTGGGACTAGAACCCCACCGCCTTTTGGATTATGGGATGATGCTCCAACCAACTGAGCCACACTGGCCAGGGCAGGTGTTTTAAAAATGAGAATGGTGGCCTGGCCAGGTGGGTCAGTTGGTTGGAGTGTTGTCTGGTACATCAAAAGGCGGTGGGTTCCATCCTTGGTTGGGATGCATACAGGAGGCAGCCGATCAGTGTTTCTCTCAAATCAATAAACATATCCTTGGATGAGGAGTTAAAAAGAGAGAGAGAGAGAGAGAGAGTCGTGAATAGGTGGCTTCAGCAGTCAAAATTAATGATGTGTGAAGACCACATCTATAAATTGTGATCTGTGCCCTCTGTCTCTTTGAGATCAATGTCAGAGGGACATATTTCTCCCTGACTGGGGGTCATCTATAGGCTTGTACTGAAAGTGCGCACACACAGACGTGTATGGATGAGTGTTGAGCAGGAAACGGTCGGCAAAGAAAATTCTAGTGGTAGTTGGAAAAAAGGTTTTCGTGATGTTTCTTATTCAAGGTTCCTGTTTATCTTTGAGCCTGAGACAGTGTGATTCTAGGTTGAGTCCTTGGTGGTCTTCAGTTTCCTCATGTGGCATCACACTCTTCAGTGTGGTGAGGATTAGAGGCAACGCAAAATGTCACAGTACAGGGTTCCACAACGGAGGGCAACTGTAAACATTTATAATATGTATTATTAATAAGCTACGTATTAGAGTATTGAAGCGCATTCTCCCTTGCTTTTCCTCCCTTTCCTTTCTCCTAAAAGGGGATGTTGTCGAAGAATACTAATTTGTAGTGGCAGAAATTGCTGCCGAGCTGTGCTTTTATCAGTTTACCATTATCTAAGAGATAGGTGAGGCAAGGTATGCCGGAGAAAAATGCGTAAAAACTTGGAATCAACTTTAACTTCTGATCTCTAGACCATTTGAGGGTTCTAGGGCTCCCCAAACTAAGGAGAGAAGATGGGCGCGAGTATGTTTATAGGCTGTAGCGATACCTTCAGCTTTTTATTTTCAGGCGGAAGTATTGGAGAGCCATTAATCTTTGAAGCCATGATACTTCCCCCACCCCCAACGGTACTGGCATTTTCAGGAGACAGATCAACTTGCTTAAGGGAATAATAGTCTGATTTCAGGGACTGAAATATTATATAAGCTTTAATTTTACATTGTTGTCAGGTGTGTATGTTAGGGGGTGGTTTGGGGAGGCATCTGAAGAGGAAAACTTAAGTTATTAGAGGGAAAGCTTAAATCTCCATGTGGGAAAAAAACCCTACTTCACAAGCCAGGGAGGGTGAAATGACTTCTGTTGGCTGTTGGTCAGGCTCTCATCTAGTCCGTTCGCCTTTTCACACTGCTCCGTAGTCACCGCATTTGGCAAGTTCGTGTTTTTGAAACTAGTCCTTAAACAGCTGGTATTCAACACACAACTTACTTGAATATTTAGCTTCTTGTATCTTATTTTCTTATTTGGGAACGTTTCTAACTTGAAGTAGGAAGTTAAATATCATACACACGAATGGGCTGTGGTCTCGGCAAAAATGAGTGTGACATCCTTACTCTGTGTCTCATCCCCAAATTGAGTAACTTCATGTGTAAAGTGTTACTAGAAACAAGTAAATCTCAAAAGATAGCCCTGCAGTAGCAGAGGGAGAAGGGCGCTGCTTTGCCAGCCAGTTTGTACCATAGGCACAGTCTGCTCTGGATCTCAGGCCCCTCCGGCCCCCCCGGCCCCCACCCCAGTTCACCCACACTCTGGCCTCAGCTCAGCACTTCAGAGAAAGTACTTTGGTGTTGGTGGGTAGGGGCTCTTAGTGGATCTGGCCTCTGTGGATGTTAGTGGATTTTAAGGACCAGTTCCCCAAAAGATTTTGCCGGATTGTCCATTTTCAGTGGGGACTGATGCAAATTGGGTTTGACCTTCAGAAGATGCTTGTGCTGCTGCCATTTTTTTTATTTCTTTGCCAGGAACAAAGGAGACTTTTTAGTTGAAAGCCAAAGAATGAACGCCCTTGAAAATATTAGGTTCTGGTATTTGGAGCTTTCTCTCACCGTATGGGGATGAAAGGAAAATATTGGAAGATGCTTGTAGGTTTTCAGTATAAAGGCAAAGAGTATGAGCTCCTTAGAGTAAAAAGACCTGGGTTTCAGGCCCAGTGTTGCCTTGAAATAGCTGTGTGACCTTGGAGAAGTCATTTAACCTCTTGATCTCTGACCTTTTAGATGGGAACAGCGGGAGTGGAATGGTTACATTTTACCAAGACCTACCTATCTGTGGGGAGAGCTGTAATTTACATAAAGGTGCTTTAGAAGGCACTGGGAAAATTTGTTTTAATAGTTTAGGTGCAGACCACTGTGTAAATACCCTGGGAAAAGTTTCGGCTTCAGCTTTGCCTGCAAGTTGCTGCCGAACAGGTAAACTTTCTTTTTCGTGAAATTAAATATGCTGCTTATCTTTGTTAAACACTTCCCAGTGGGTGGCCAAGCGATACTTGATGCTACAAAATAATTTGCGCAGTTCCTCCTCGCTGACAGGACTTGCTGTAAGATTTGTATGTTTGAATGTCTTTGCTGCCTAGAACTGTGCTCCGCGTTAAAGATTTAAGGCCAGTCGGCCACCTGGCCGGTCCCTGGGCTCGTGTGTCTGTCTGGGAAGGGAGAACCGAAAGGGAGGTGAGTGGAGAGGGGGATTCTTGCCTTTTCTGTGAGGGAGCTTTGTGTGTGTCTTGTTTAAATTACTGGGTGAAGTCCGTGCTCAGGCTCAGGGCCTCTGAACAGAAGTTTCTAGAGGGAGGTGAGTTTGGGCTGAAAGAAGAGGAGTTTCTTGGAGAACTGTGGCATTTAGGTCAGAGATGTACTGACAGGCGGAGAAGCTTCTGGGAACCGGGAGTGGATGGACTTTTTTAGAGGAGGGCGTCTAATCAAAATCTGCACCCTATTTTTCCTAATCCTTTCAACATCTCTCAGGAGAGGGGCAGAGTGTTAGGGTTCCCTCCTCTTGGCCCCTTCTTCCGGCCGGATTACTGATAGAGAGGTAGAGGAAACTGCTGGTGAATCCCGTCAGGAGTCAGGGCCACATTTCTCTTTAACAGGTAGGTTAGTGTAAAGAACTGCTGACTGGTAACCATAGGCGAGGTGAGAACACTAAGATATCTGGGGAGTGGCTGCCACCCCAGGATTGGGATCCACAGGGAAGAGGTTGCAGGTGCTGATACTCAGGGGAGGGTTTCTGTGGGTCTGGCCCCTCGGGTGGGTGTGGGGGGAGGTGGTGGTGAAGCTGGGCCCCCCACGGAAGTGACCCAACCACTCTGTTGCTGGTTTGACCCCGGAAAATCCCCCCTTCCTGTAGCATTCCCTGTTGGCAGAGTAACTCTGCCACCCAGGTGACGAGGAGAGAGAGATGCTTTGCCCCATCTCAGTCCCTCTTCCCCCAGTCACAAAGTGGGGTGGGGGAGGAGCACAGAAGGAGGATGGGTTTTTGAGTTGAGAGACAACTCAGGGAGCAGCATAGCTGGGAAGATGGCCTCCCATTTGGAGGGGCCACCTGGCTTGATTTCATTGAGACTTCTCATGAACAGTGTGTGTGGGGGGGGGACCTCAAGACTGATGAGAACCAGAGCGGGTCCCAAGTTTTCAGCGCTGTTCTTCCCAGTGGTCAGCCTCACCTCACCCAGCCTGCACTGGCCTCTACCAGTTCTCATCAGTGGAGCTGTGTGCTTACCAGGGGCAATTGCTGTCTTTGTATGTTGTACTTGCTCCTGTAGTTACACAGTTTCAGAAAAGGTGCAGTGAAGGCAGGAAATTGTAATTTCTGTGCAAACAGGCCTGAATGTCTGGAAACCACTTGGGTAAAGGAGGAGGCCCTGGGGATACAGCAGCTGGCGAAGTGGCCCCAGATCCCTTCCTCATGACCGATTTGGGGTTGGGTGATTCCCCACCTTCCCTGGAGGTTTGTTTCAGGCCCCGGAGTGGGAGATGCCACTGGTCCACAGAGGGGGCACCTGGTGTCCCCTGGTGTCCCCTGGTGTCCAGCCCATTCTGGTTAAGATCTTGGGAGCGAGCTGGGGAGTCTCAGTCCAGGTTGGAGGAAGGAGCCTCTCCTTGCCCTGCTTCCCCTCCTGCCCCCCCCCCCCCTTCAGCCTTTAAGATACTGCCTCCCCCACACCCCCAGCTTTGTCCTGTGGTTGAATAGAAAGGCCTGACTTCTGGTCTGGTGTTTCTCTAATTTGTTTTTGTTTATTGAGGTATAGTTACATAGTGTATAGTTCTACACATTTTAACAATAGTATACAATGTATAAGTACCACAGTCAAAACAGTTCCACCTCCACCCAGCCTCAGGCAGCCACCTCTATTCCTGCAATTTGGTCCTTTCTAGAATGTCATACATGCAGTGGTGGAACCATACAGCGTTAAAGGCTTTCTCAGTTGCCCTAATGAAGTAAGGAGCCTCTCGGAGTTGTCCGTCCGTGTATAGTGCTGAGTACTTCTCCGTTGTCCGAATGTACAAAAGTTAACAAATGACCGCCCATTGCGGGACACTCAACGGTTCCTGTTTTTTTGGTGATTGTGAATATTGATTTGAATGCCTGGCTTGTGTGCAGAGCTGCGCAGAGTGGCGGTGGGTCAGTCCTTAGTGCCGGAGACCCAGGTTTGATCCAGCGCAGACGTGTGAGATTTTAGCCTCAGTTTCCTCATCAGTCCATAGGGGCTGGTAACAGTCCCATTAGTGAGCCTCAGGCCCACTTTTTTTGTTTGGGGAATCAAATGAAGTATTTCTTGAGGAAAAATTGCCATGTGCCTTGTGCTTAAATTTAAGTGGAGACCTTTAAAACAGAGGGACTGATTTGGGAACAGTGCTGTGGGGGTGGGGGGCCAGTCAGTGGAAGCACCTGCTAGCCCACTCTTTATTTTTAATAACCTTCCAGAGAAACTCCCCTTCATTTTTATCTCCTTTGGTTTTTGTTGTTAATTTTATCAAAGCTTTTGGGGACTGAGAGGGCTATTCTAAGAGGAAATTTTATTTCACCAATTTAATTGGATTCTTAAAATGCCGCATGGGTGCAAATAAAAAGTCAAAGCCAGCTCTGGGTCAGATGTGGACCCAACCCAGGTATAGCTGGAGCTTTTAAGGGAATCTTGGAAAAGATCCCTCCACATGGGGCGGATGGAGGAGGGTTTGAGTCTGGACATTTAAACCGAAAGTTGGACATTCATCCTTAAGTTGGTTGTGCAATGAGAATAGATGGGCCTTGATGTTAAAAGAAGTGAACTTCTCTTACCTATCTTCCTCGGTAGCATCCTTCCTTTACTGTTGGTTTTTTGCTAACTGAATTTGTGTGTTAATTGTTCATTGTGTGCAAAGGTGAATGGCATGTGACTACCTGCGATGAAAAGCACTGAATATATTTGGGCGTCTCAGATTCAGTGCAGCATAACTTTGAAAACAAACACTTCCCTCATAAAACGAGGGGCGCAGTGTCCACACTCGGTGTTTCCAGCATTCGTATGAGAGTGTTTTTTCCTCTGGTGATTGTCTAGGGTTTTGCTGCACAGCTGAGCACAGAATTTGTCTGAATTTTATGACAATCTGCATCGTTCACCAGTGCCTATTTTTTTACCCCCAGCCCCCCTAAAACTTATTTTCAAGTTTCTTTTGTTTGCATTCTAGAATGCAAGACTAACTTTGCTCTTCACCCAAGAAAGGGGAGGGGGAGGGGGAGGCGGCGGGGGTAAAGCAACAAATAAATGGGAATAAAATTAGAAGGCCACATGTGACATCAAATTATGCTGATGAGGAGGTGCTGTTTGGCCCTGGTTTGGCCTTAAAGGGGATGGGGTTGCAGGCTCCGTTGGGTCCACTGTTGTAACATGGTGGAGGAGGAGGAGGAGGATGTTTCATGGGGGAGCCCAGAATGTCAAAGGTGTAACTTGCTGTGGTTCCAGCAGATGCAGAAACAAAAGTCTTAAAAACTAGCTTGGAGGTGGGGTCCTGTGCTGCCCTCCAGGGCCTGCCAGGTCCTAGACTCACAGTTAGGACTTTGCCAGTATTGTCACTGGGTGAGGGCCCTCACCCTGTCTTGATGCTGAAGGCAGACGGGTCTGCCCACCAGGAGCAAAAACGAGGAACCAGGCGAACGTGCCCCTGATAAAAACTACAGATGTGCAGACACTTCATAGCGGTTAAAGGGGGGGAAGAGGTAACAATTTTGATTTAAATTTCTGTTGTTTTTAACAACATTTAAGGTTTTTCTAAACTGGCATTATGCTTGACTTCGTAGCCCTTGTCATTTGGGGGTGTAAGTTTTCTGAATACCTACCTACCTGCTTGGGGACCGTGTTTATTTGACCTCCATTCCTTCCTCCAACCATCCTCAGCTTATAGTTGCTGGGAGGATGGAGACATTTAGGTTTTTCTCAGGGCTGCCTCGTATTCCCAGCAAGTAACTTTGACCAGTTAACTCTAATCCTGGTATAATTGTACGAGTTAATACCTAAATATATCTTTGTGTGGCTCATCTGTAAAAAAATTTTTTAAAGCATACCCCCATTTCCACTTCCCAAAGTGTATATGATCTCGGTTTGTGCATTTTCTTTTAAACCTTAAACACACAGAAATATGGTCGTTTAAAAAAAACCCTTTCAGTGATCTGCTTTTTAAAAATTAAATGTATTGGGGTGAAATTGTTGGTCACTCCTGCTCCGAACTTAGTGTTTCTGGTGTGGAATTTATTTAGTTCTTCCCTTGCTGGGATTTTCTCTACATCTGGCCATTGCCATCCACCGGCCCCCTCTCCTCGTCCCTGTTACTTCTAGAGGGAAGATCCCTCTCCACCCCCAGCCAGGGAATTGCTAGGAAGCTGGAGAGACACATTTGAAATGTTAATTTGCTCCTGAGAGCTTGCCTTCTGCCAGCCACATTTCCTCCCACCCCACCCATCCTTGTTGCCATCAATTTAACGGAGAAAAATGGCTCTGTCCTGTTGTTTTGCCTTGCATTTCCGTGATTGTGGCCAGGTGGGCGTCTTTCTCATATGTTTATTGGCCATTTGGGGTTCCTCCCTGGATTGCCTTGGTTCCTGGGCCTATCCTGGGTTTTTAAAAAATCAATTTGTAGGATAAATACGGAGTACTAGTTGTCTGTCGCGAAGGATTTCTCTGACTACGTGGCTCGCCACAATTCCGTTTAGCTCAGGTAGGCGTTTTAAATTTTAGTGCGGCAGATGGCGGCCACTTATTTTCTCTACATTTTGAACCTGGACTCCCACTTTAGTGCGTCCTATGAAGCGGGATCTAATCCTATTTAGAGCGAATGATGGCCCCGACGTCCTGACTGTTAGTGAGTGGTCTCATTTCCCCCTTTTCTCTGAACCTCACATTTCTGGGAAACCGTTCAGAACATAGCTGTTGTCTGGGAGTGACGAGTGGATGTAGTAGTAAGGCCTTTACCCTGAGAGTGCCAGCCGGCTCACAGTTTAATGCCTGTCGCATTCTGGACATGCCAGTGATCTCTTTAAGAGAAAAATCTTGGTAACGTGCAAACAATTCTCTGCAGATGCATATGGTGCGGTTGCAACACATCAGCAGCAATGCTTATTGGTCTAGGCCTCTTACACACCAGGCCATCCTCCTTCACTTAGCACGCGTATTGCTTGCACGGTTACCCGTTTTACACCAAGTCCTGGGCAGGGCCTCCCCCACCGCTCAATTTTTATCTTCATTCGATCGCTGGCAAATGCTCAGTAGCTAAACAAACAAACAAACAAACAAAATACAACTTGCTAATGCCATTTCTTAGCTGTAATTGCTGTTAACAGTTTTGATCATCATATTTCCTATGCCACCTTATTTTTACGACGGTTGTTTAATCATGTACACACTGTGACGGTAATGAAGCCGCCTTGAAATGTGTTTGTGTGCAGCCTGTGGGCCTGCATTTTATTTTTTAAATAATAACGGACCTGGCCTGTTCTTGCACGACAGACGACAGCAGGCAGCTTGTTTGTTCATCGTTGGTAGTGAGGTACAGTTTTTTTTAAAAAGCAAATGCCCTCATTTGGAGGACTTCTCACAGATTTTTATGTGTCTCTGTGGCACTGCCACCACAATCAAGACGGAGCATCTCTAGCATTCCAGAACGTTTGCTTACCCTGGTGCCTTTTCGTGCTGATCTTGGGAGAATTGGGCCTGCTACTCTGGTCATGGGTTTTTGGAGGATGTTTGGAAACTGGAGTGAGTGGGGGCAGGGGGTTTGGATGAGAACGAATCTCGAATGATGGAAAGTTGCGATGTCTGATGTCCTGGTTTATCGTGGAAGGTGAGCTCACCCTGGAAATCTTTACCTTGAGACATTTTATCCTCTGCTAAGAAGGCCCAGAATCTTTTTTTCTTTACACATTTGCTGTCTCAGGGCCACAATGCAAATGGCCATTGTTTTCTAGTGAGCAGATGCCTGCTGGGAGGCAAATTCCTCGAGGATTGCTTGGAAAATGTGGAAGTGAATTCCGTTCAATCAACATACCTCCCATTGAGCATCTGCCATGTGCCTGGCTCTCTCCGGGTGTTTTGAGGACACAAAGGACTGGAGCAGAGGTCCCCTCTGGGGACTCCTCACATCACTGTAAAGGGAAATAGAATTCCTCGGGCAACTTTGGGGAGCCTGCTGCACGATGTAGGTGTAAAAGCACTCAATTATTTTTGAGCAGGTATAATATGCTCTTGTATACATTCAAGGGCTCAAATGGGATATGTGGTGCAGAACCAAAGTCTTAGCAACGGAGCACCGACTTCTGTGTGCCTCAGAGCGGGGTGGGTGTAAGGGAGCTGAGGCTGCCGCATCCTGGGGGTCGAGGCCCTTGGTGGTAAACACATATGAGAGAATTCATAGCTTTCCACGGCCTGCCAGGTCAGTGGGAGTTGACAGCTTGGTGGCTTCCATTTCCAAAGACTCTTCTTTTCAGGAAAATGTTGGTTTTGAGTTTCTTAGAAAATTTCACTTGGGGGCAGGCGACAGTTCCTTGCATTGGACCGACTATTGTGTGTGTCATTCAGAACTGCCTTTTGCTGATTGACACGTGACCCCCAAGCCTGAGAACTTTAGCCCAGGTTTGAGGCAGTTTCCTGTGCACGGAATTGTTGAGACCTCAGTTTAGAAAGATTGTTGGACTTTGCTGTGGGGGAGGGTCCCTAACTGCCCAACAGCCCAGACTCACAGTTGGTTTCTCTGCTCCCCCACACAACCATGGCCTTAGTGTCTGCCTCCCCCCCCCCCCCCCCGAGAATCCAGTCTACTGAAATAAGTAGCAGGTTGCTGACCTGGAGCTGGAATGGAGTGTGGGTTGGATGCTGTGAGAGACCCAGTGGCAAAGCATGAAAGCAAACTTCTTTTTGGTGTTGGGGGGGCGATGGGGCCTCCAGTGGTGTCCCAGGAAGGAAGACCTGGGAGCCTCTGAGGAGCCTGAAAAACTGGGCAGCACTTTGCTGAGGGCTTCTTTGGCGATGGGAACTTTATCTGCAAAGCAAATGTTCAACTAGTGTTTACGGAGTAACTCAAACAAGCTTTAGGGAGCTTTTGGGCCCCATGAAAAAACCTGTGGTTGGGGACGGTTGAGGGGGGGCCTTTCATGGGAGTAGTCACTCAGCCCCCAAAGCAAAAGAGACAACCGTCAGTTGTGTGGGTCTGCCCCCAGACTTCTTCGCAGGCGCCTTTGGAAGCACAAGTCTCTAATCTTTCTTATAAGCTGTGTGAAGATCCCATCCACCACGCAGTCAATTGGGTGGGCGCACCAGCCTGCAGGAGGGAGGAGAGGTTGCTTTCATCAGCTCCTACTCCCCCCTTCCAAAGGTCCCTTTTGCTGGGGACCCCTGATGGGAACCTCCCTGAAATTATCTCCTATGGAATTATCTCCCGTGGCGACCTAGAAGCCGCAGCTGAAAAAAAGCAAGCCAACAAAACCCACCTTCTCTGTGTTTGGAAGGACAGTAAAATGTTTGCATTGGTTAGAGTAAGAGCCAGTATGTATCATGAATACAAAGAAGACCCTCAAGATAAAGTTAATGATTAAATTCAGAGGTTTTGGCCTAGTTCCTTTAGAGATTTTTCCCTCTTGAACTTTACTCCATTGCAGAGAGAGAGAGAGAGAGACTCAGCCCCCAAATGGCACACCACGTTTATAAAGTCCAATTTTAATGCCTGTGTTGGAGTGCGTTCTTGGCTTCTCCATTCCTCTGGCTTGCAGGGAGTGGGCTCCCTAGGTCCCTTTTTTCTGCCCAGTTTTGTTTGGATACCACCCCACCCCCCAGGCTTGGGGCAGCAGGAATTCCTCCTCGAGCTCTTTGTTCCTCCTGAAGGGCGGGAATGGCTGCCTCCTGGAATGTTGATCGCCTGGGCTTGAGTGGCGAGCCCCATTGAAGCCTTTGCCTCCTGGTCCCCGGGAGTTCCCAGGGCTCCATTGGGCGATGGGATGGGCGCGGGCCCTGGCCCGGGTGGGTGGCCTCTCATCTCCGTCACCCCTGGGTTGGATGAGGTGAGCCAGAAGTACGATCAAACTACCCTTCCTCCCCTTTAAAAATGCTTAAGAAAGATTTGGTGCTTATTTCTGTTCATTGGCTTAAATCCATTTGCGGTTTCCCTTTTCTAGATTTGTGGGGCCTCACCTAACTGGGACACCCGCCAGGACTCACCAGAAAGTCTCTTGATCAGGGTTGCCCCCTTTAGCGCCCCACCTTCTGCCAGTTCATAAACAGTAAATAATTTTATTCAGTAAGATTAGGTACTATGCAGTATTTGGGACGTACGCATACTAAAGATTGTCTGAAGTTTTAACTGGGCAATGCTGTTTTTTGTTTGGTTGGGTTTTTTCTCATGGTAATTCTAGTTCTGACATTCCTCCAGAAGTTATCATGGAGACTGAACTGCCCAGCATGAAAGGCTTCTCCCCGGGGAGTGTCCCCCTCGTTCCTCTCCATGACTCTGCCTTTGGGCCTTGGAGACCATTTAGGGCTCCTCATAGGTGACGGCAGTTTGTCTCAGGACACTACACTTGAAACAAGACCATTCTGACTCCCCCCATCCCACCAGGTCCTGGTAAAGAAGGGAGGGGGTCCTGGCTAGGAATGGGGTGGGGAGATGGAAACCAAATGCCAGCCAGGAAGGGGAGGGAGCGCAAGCACCCCTCCCCCCCACTCCCCTCCATTCCTGGTCCATCACTGCCAGATACTCTGGGGTCTTAGTGCCCCCACAGGTCAGGGTGTGTCATTAAGAAACACTCTAGTCTCAAGGGGTTTGGGCAGTAGCACATAGAGAGAGGTTCTTGGGTTTCCAGAAGAGGATTTTTAGGTTGCAGTTCTTGCAACTTGATTACGTAGGATTTTAGCAGGGGTTTCCACAGCTCAGAGAGCAGGTTATATCTGTGTGTGTCTGGCCGTGTGTAGGGGGCTGCTGGGGAGTGGTATTTAAGGTTACACTACCTACCATGCCTGCATTTGCTGCCAGGAAGACTCTTTGTCCTCTCAAAGTGGTGGATTGACAGTAACACAGTAGCATAGTTTTGCTCATTTTGCTATGGCTGCCAGGAAGCTCAGGACCACACTCCAGGTCCCAGTGTGGGAATTCTCAATGACACGTTTCTCCTTTCTTGACTCATACTGCTTGTTTGTGCCTGTTACTTGGCTTCCTTTGACAGTTGCTCATCCTTGATTTGATTTGGGTAAGAACGTTGCTTGAAATAGAATTTCAGTACAAGAAACTGAGTGAGAAAGATGGGGGGGGAGGTGGTTGTAAGCTGCCCAGGATAGTGGCAGCTTTCGATCCAATAAATCTGGCTGATGAGCATGTAAAAGAATCAAGCCATTGTACCAGTGTACTGCTTGTCAGACAAACACGTAATTCTCATGTGCGCGCCGTCCCTCCCTGGACAGAGTCCAGACCTGTGCCGAGGGGCAGTGAGGAGGCTTTGGGAGGATGTGCCTCAGAGCTGCGGGGCGGCAGGGCTACAAAGCCTCATCTGTAAAAATCAAAGCAATTTGAAAAGTCCCAGGGTTAGTCATGTCCCCTGGTAGAGGTGTAGGATCGATCTTCTGACCTGACTCCCCACCCCCACCCCACCCCCTGGGAACCCTCTATTCTGCAATTTGGTAAAGCTTGAAACCCCTTCTTGAGGGGTGGGAGGAAGTGGTTAATCCCCACTTCCTTCCCTGGGAGTTTTATGGGCCTCTGGGAGCCTGCCTTACTCTGGCCTTAATGGTCATAAATGACCCTCTCCCAGGGCAGGGGCCAGGGCCCTGTGAATCTTGGCCCGGATTCTGGGCTGTTAGGTGTTTTAGTAAATGTATTTCTTTGGTGATGCTCACGGTCTCCTGTAATTGGGAAGTGTGGAGTGTGGGAAGCTTTGTAGGTGGCTCAACACCCTTGCAGCCTGGCTCGGACTTGGAAAGACACTGTGACTGGGCAAGGTTAGATGGCCCCAGGTGTCTGGCCTGTGTGATGATAGCGTGGGCAGAAATGGGAAGGGAACCCTCACTGAGGCTTGAGTGATTGTCAGCTTTAGAGGAAACTGCTACCCCCCCTCCCCCTTTGCTTCATTCACCAGAGCTTTAAGTTTAATTTTTAATGAAAAAAGCATTTGGAGTGGCCCAGCTCTGGGGACAGGTTTGCCGAGTGGCCTTTCAGGAGGGGACACCTACAGAATCGAGCTAGCGGCCCCCTCAGGGAAGAAAGTCCCGGGGGCAGGCAGCACCTCTGTAAGCAGCCCCCTCCTTTCCGCCCAGCAGCTAATCCCCCTGCCTCCCGTTCCGCAGGGTTTTAATTAACTGTGTTTAATCTTGCTCGGGAAGCGGGCTGCCCTGCTGGGTTTTCAGTTCCAGCCCAGCCAAGGACAAGTAACATTCTGGGAAGGGCCATTTGAACCTCCCTGAAAATGCGCCTGTCTTTCCCAGAAGGTTGGGAGGGTGGGGAGCCGACCCAGAAAGCAACCCGGGTGTGGGCAGGGGTCATTCTGGGCTGTGCCCGTGAGGTACCCCGGCCCTCCTTTGTGCGGGAGCTCCATAAATCCTCGAGGATTAAATGATATGCAAATCACTCCAGATAATGCACTTTTTCCCTGCAGGAGTAGAGAGGCTGGGAGGTGAATTGTAAAAAAAAAAACAACAAAAAACAACAACCAAAAAACAAAAAAACAAGTGTCTTAAACTATTAGAGCAGAAGTATTTTATGCATTTTTAGTGACTGCCTACTATGAACTTGCTTATGTTTTCTCACTTCATCCTTAAAATTAGCCTCTTCCCGTGAACAAGGGTGGGGAGTTGATAACCCCGGAAGGCTACCCTGTGGAAATTCTTCTCATGCTTTAAAGCTGAGGTGGGAATCAAATTTGCATTTTTAACTAGCACCTTGTATAGGTGACCTCTGGGTAATAGATTTGAAATGGTACTCTGGAGAGGAGTATTAGGTCATAGCTAGTCCTGAGCAGTTTTGTTTTTTATATTGACATTTAACCCCCAATTGTCAGCCATAAATTATCTCTCTTTCATTTATCCCATTTAAGTGATTGCACCTGAGTTGTTACACCTGTTTATCATCAGATGCCCTGATTTAAGCAGCCCTTGATAATACATGACTTACCATTATTTGGTGTTTCTTCAACTTTAAGCCCGAACCGTATCACCTTATAGCCAGCCCCCTCTTCCGAGACACCTTTGAAAAAAGAGGGTCGAGGTGGAAGAGACATTAGGTTTCTAAGATACTACCCAGTATTCTCCAAATTCTCCAATCTTGATAACATTTGGGATGAAAATCCAGTTGAGACAGGTCAACGAAGGCAGTAAGTCGTTTGTTTGGGCCTGCGTTGGGGTGAGGCACCCCCCAGTTGTGCGTACAGAACTCAGCCTGACACGCACAAAGCAGCTGGAAACAGGTTAGCCGCTCCGTGTGCACACGGCTGCCAAGGGCGGAGGCTCGGTCCCTCGCTAGGTCTTCGGCTGCTGGTCTCGCTGCCGGCTGCTGGTGTCGCTGCCAGTTGGCATCTCCTTCGTTTGAACAGTCCTAGGGCGACCATCTGGAGGCCTTCCAGGTACCTCTCTGTAGGGCACCGAGTCCCCAGGGGTGCGGGGGACCTCAGGGCAGCTCCTGGCAGAGTGGAAAGGCAGTCATCCCCATGAGGGGTTGGGGGAATGAGTGTAGTGCTCCCCCAAAAGCCCAGCCTTAACCCTGCTCATCAGGATCCTGTAGGTGCTGTGCACACCCAACTTGAGTTTTGGTTTAAGAAACGATCCTTTTAGAGCTACACGGTTTTATTTTTATTTGGAAAATTCACCCGTTAACATTGTGCGCTATATATCCCAGTATTATTTTTTATCATCTCCATGTTTCCTGGAAACAGTAAAATTTGGTAAATAAGCTTTTTCTTTTCCCTTGAAGCCGACTGACATTGTTTCATTCAAACTCCCCAGGAGCCATTGAAGGGGAGATACTCAGCTGTGACCCATCTTCCCCAAGTGTCCTTTTCATTTGAAAATTGTATTAAAATGGATTCTCCTGTGCTATGGAGAAAGAGTGCCATCATTTTAAGACACGGCTGAGATGTTGAGGCTGTGTCCCCCAGAACAAGCCAGGGTCGCTGGTCACTGTCCAGGGTGACATGTGGGAGGATTCGTGGCTGTACCCAGCTTCTGACTAGGAACTAGACCCACACAAACCTCACACAGATGTAGGAATCCCTGGGACCCCTGGAAAGGGGGTGGGGTAGGAGGCAGAGGATGCGCACTCACTGCTGGTGTCCCAGAATGTGTCCCCATGCCTTCGTCTCCGCTCCCTCCCTCCCTCCCTTCCTCCCTCCCTCCTTCCTTCCTTCCTTTGTTCCCTTTCAGTCTTGCCTATAAAACTGGTGGCTCTTGCACAAATCAATATCTGTGCCTTTCGCACACTCTAGCACATTTGTAGGGAGTTCGTTGTTCAGGTTTACTCACAGATCCAAACCTTTTCTTAAAAAGCTGTGGACACTAGGTAACTGAGTTCTGTGAGAGCATCAACCCGTTGTGCCTATTGTGGGTTAGTTATATTTCCTTGCCCTGCCCTGTGTGAGAAGAAAGTGCCTAGGGTCTTGCGTGACGTTTCTGGGTCAGATTGCAGACCCGCGGGGTGACATGGGTGTAACTGTGTTTCTACCATCTGTAAAGTGGTGACGCGACCTCTGTCTCCTCAGGTTGTGCTTTTTAAAATAGGGATGATACAGGGGAGCACCAGCTTAGTACCTGACTTATTACTACGTCCATCTGTTTGGCACATACCCTCGGAGTACCTGTTGCGGGCCGTGGAATGCGGCCCCTGCCTTCTTTGGCAAACCAGCGTGCTGACAGCCAAAGAGGCCCACCCCCTCCAGCACTGGCCTCTGAGTCTGGGCTCAGGTTGCTCTCTGTGGGGCTGTGTTCTTGCTGCTTGTGACAGCACACGTTTGAGAAGTACCGTCGACTCACACAGCTCTGGTGTTGGGGTGCTGGCTTCCGTGCAGTCAAATTTCACGCGTGTAATTTTTGACTCCCGCGCAACTTAACTTAATAACTCTTAGTCCACCATTGGCCGGAAGCCTTATTGGCAATGTCAGCAGTCAATGAACACATTTTGTATGTTATGTGTATTATAGTCTGTGGTCTTAACAATAAAGCCAGAGCAAAAAAATGTTCCTAAAAAAAATCATAAGGGAGAGAAAATAAACTTACAGTACTGTGCGTAGCTGTTGAAAAAAATCCGTGTGTAGGTGGACCTGCATGGTTTAAACTCTTGTTGTCCAAGGGTCAACTGGGCTGTGTTAAATGGGTGTGTTTTCTCCTAGAATGTCAGAGAGCGGAGCACCATTTAACTGCTGGGTGACCTTGTGCAGGTTAAAGTTAGTGAATCTCTCTTTGCCTTCATTTCCTTATTTGTTAAATAGGGATAACGAGAGCCGCATTCCTCTGTGCACACCTCTGAGATGTGTGCGTTTTGGCAGGTGAACACCCAGGGTAGGGCTCATTTCCCTCTGCCCTCTTGGTTCAGCAGGACAGAGGAATTCCCGCCAAAGGCGTTCCCCGCGCCCATAAACTGTTATCATTGTCTTTCCAGAAGTCAGCTGGTCTTCTATCTCCTATTCCCTGGGGTGGTGGGGGCCTGAGTCATCAGGTCATGGGGTTGTTGGAAGGGCCCCTCCAAAGAAACAAGGACACGGTTTTTGCTGTTGCTTCATCCCTCTCACATTTCCGAAGATTGCTTCTTTCCATGCTCAGCTTGAGACATGAGACTCAAACACATACTTCATTCACTCGTGGGCAAATGTCTGAGGTGGCTTTCCTCTTGCCATACTCTTTTAAAAGGCCCATATCCTCTTCATTTTTGCCCCCCAGTTGTGGCAGGTCCAGGGAATCCTGCCCAGAGAAGTGGCCAAGATCGGAGACTGTAAGGAAACCCAGAACTAGGCGAGTCTTTCATAGCTGCATCGCCCTGCAGTGGATGTACTTTTGTCCCCAAACCCCAACCCCAGTCAGTGAGCTCCCTGCAGCCGCAGCGTCTGGGGGTGGGTAAGAGTTAAGACGCTACTTAAAAATTTTTCAAGGAAATGGGATCCTGGGGGATCCTGACCCTGGGAGGTCATGGGGGCAGAGCTAGGGGGATGGTCATGATAACTGCAATTTCAACTTAAAAGCCACACGGTAGAAAATGGGCCTCAGTTTGGATGAATAGGGTCAGAAGGAACCGGATCTTCTTGGGGGGGGGGAGGCTGCCATGAAGTCTTGGTCAAAACATCTTTTCATGGGGAAGGCAGAGCCGGGTCCTTTTACCTGCCTTCGATGATAAACCTGGCATCGTGGCCCCGCCAGCCCCACCGCCGGCCAGTTAAACGGCCGGGATAGAGGCCAGAGGCCAGAGGACCACGTCCTGATCCTGCTCCTTTCATTAGCCGCGCCTGTCTCACCAGATACACCCACACCCGCCATCTTCCCCTCCAGTTTGTCTGGTGCAAGTGACAGTGTTGAAGGCATTAACTACGAATTTTCCCTTTTAAAAATCAGGAGCCAGAAAGGCGTGCACACAAACATTGTGGGTTGCACCCGTCCAGCTTACAAGATTTTGTGGTTCAGAGGACTCTCGGGGACTGTCTTCAGTTGCTTCAGCAAGGTAGTCCTCTGTAACCCTANGCCTTCGATGATAAACCTGGTATCGTGGCCCTGCCAGCCCCACTGCTGGCCAGTTAAACGGCCGGGATAGAGGCCAGAGGACCACATCCTGATCCTGCTCCTTTCATTAGCCGCGCCTGTCTCACCTGATACACCCACACCCGCCATCTTCCCCTCCAGTTTGTCTGGTGCAAGTGACAGTGTTGAAGGCATTAACTACGAATTTTCCCTTTTAAAAATCAGGAGCCAGAAAGGCGTGCACACAAACATTGTGGGTTGCACCCGTCCAGCTTACAAGATTTTGTGGTTCAGAGGACTCTCGGGGACTGTCTTCAGTTGCTTCAGCAAGGTAGTCCTCTGTAACCCTAAGTTTTCCAAGTGGACCCGCCACCCCCACCCCAGCCCGCAGGGCTTCAGACGCGAGCCCCTGTGGCGGAGACCCACCTCCTTGAAGCCTGCTAGGCCCTGTATCTGCTTCTTGAGGGGATAAGGTAGGTAATGGGGCAGAAAGGTGTTGAGGCAGTTATGAGCTTGTTTAAGGTACCACCAACCCTGTTGGCAAACCTGGGGAAATGTTGGAGGGAGAGTGGTGATTAGAGGAGGGAATTTGCATTAGTAATGAGGAGTGCCGAATTTGATTCCCTCAGGGCATTGGGAGGGAGAAAAGCTAAGAGGAAAATTGCTTCCCAAAGGGTTTTTGTCAGGCATTCCCCTTCCCCTTTCTCTTGCATTTCACCCACTTATGTACTTTCAGAGTGTTGATGTCACAGCATTTCAAAGGGATATTGTGTGTCTTAACTGGTAACTTCTTTTAAGTGGGCCTAAAATATCCCATCTCCATTAATGACAGCGGGCTCCCTCTAGCACTGGAAGTTGTCAGAGGGGGTCGGATCCCCCCCACCCCCGGTGACTGGAGTCATTCTCCCTCCCGCCTGATTCTGGACCCCCTTTGACAGCGACTGGCGTGTCATCAGCAAATAAAAATAACCTCTACGGAGAACGAGCTGGTGTAGATGAAAGTTCTTTGGATTTTAAAAAATGTGTTTGAAGATGAAATCCTGAGAATGGGTTGGGGGGGAAACCATGCTTCACTAGAGCATTTTTTCACCTATTAGTGGGGGTTTTGTAGGGAAGCCATTCCCTGCGCCATCCGCCTGTTTCTCTTGTGGGATTAATCATTTCCTTTTGACCTTGTGCTCTGCCCCTAACATGTTGCATTGATCAAATCCCGAAATCTCAAGTCATTTCTCCTCCCCCATCCCCCAGCCCCATTCAAATGAGAAGTCTTGAGGTGCAAGTGGGGGGGGGGTGGTTTCAGTAGGAAAAGTTATTTATCGAAACTGCACAAAAATGGGAAAAAAGTTTATTGTTTAAAACAATCCTTTCCACCTTTCTGCGGTTTTGGTTTTTGTGTTTTTTTTGTAAGCACTTTTGTTAACAGGCCATTATAAAAGCCTCTTTTCCCAAAACATGACTGGAAGTGTCACCCGTTCAACTCTTGCATTTTAAAAAACCTTGTTTGACAACGTTTCTTAGGAAATGGGGAGAAGTTGGTTTTTTTCTAATAGGTGTTAGGTTTCCGTTCCCTCCCCTCCCCCACTCACACTTACAAAAAATCCAAGTAGATCCTGAAATTTAAATTTCTGCTTACAATTAGCAGGAGAATTGCCATCGGTAATAAGACAACTAGAGTTCCTAATAGTGCTGAATGCAGTTAGCAACAGAGTTGAGTCAACAGCAAGCAAAGGCAGAATTGACTTGGATTGTATGCTTTCTTCTCTGAGAATCCACTCAACTAAAATACAGTTATTTGAAGTCTCTTAGTTGGTGTTACCATCACCTTTTAGTCCACTTAGTAAGGATGTTAGAGCTGGCACCTTTAAGAGAGGGGTGGGGAAATTCTGGTTTAAATTAATTAACTCTGGTGTGACAATCGAATAAATTTGGGGAACCTAATGATTTCAGGGAGACAAAATGGGGGGGGTCTGAAGAGTGTGTCACAATGCAAACAGGGAAAAGAAAGAAGAGAAAACCAATTTTACCATCTAGGCACAGCTAATCTCTTTGGGGTGGGGTGGGGTGGGGTGGGGAGGGGAAGGGAAGGAATTTTCCGTTCACTTCCTGCTTGCAAGAAACTCTTCAGTGGGACGATGTACCTGGAACCTTCTTGCTGGAGCCTGTTTGGGGGGAACCTGGAAGAACAAAAGGTTCTGCCTTGGACCAGCTGCCATCTTGGACCATCTGTTACATGATTGGCCCTAAGCTCTGGACTAAATTGGTCACAGACCCCCTGGGAGGGGTGTAGACTTTTGGATCCTGGAGCCAGGAGTGAAATTAGGGACAGGGACAGTGTTGTGTCCTAATCGCAGCCCCTGGGGGCACATCCTGGAGAAGGACTTTGAGAGCTGTGTTCCTTGCCTCTGATCAGAGGGGGAGGGGTATGGGTCCGGAGACAGATAAATGGGCTTTCCCAGCCTCCCCACCGGTCCACTGCTGGGCTATGCCCCAGGGAGTTGTATAGAAATTTGAGGTATTAGGCACCAAGATGAATGGTTGGAATAAATGCTGTGTAGGGAGGGAGGAAGGCTCCTTAAGAGCTGGGAGGAGGGTGGGGCCCTCAGAGGTGGCCTGTAGGAGCAGAGGCCCAAGTAAATTGAGAACATTTGGTCAGGGGTTTTATCATAAGTTCATGTTACAGTGCCCTGGGCATGTGCTGGTAAATTCAGGGACACTAAACTCAGTGAATTTATCCTCAACCTGTAGGCCACGGGGACTTGCCAGGATTGTGGACTACTTGTGGGCACACAGATAAAAAAAGCCTGTCCCACAGATTTCCAAACCCTAGCTGGGTAGATGGAAGTTTTCAGAGGTATTTCAAGGTAGCGGGTGAGGGGAGGGAGTGCTGTTACAGTTCGGGGAGGCGGCAAAGCCTGGTGGCTGCCGCATTGACTCTGGAGCCAGATTCTGCCACTTTCTACTTGTGTGCGTGGGCAAGTTACTGTCTGCTCCTCGGCTTCTTCATCTAGAGAATGAGGATGATGACAGTAGCTACCCCCTTGGGTTATGCAGAGGGTTAAACCAGTTTATAGGTCTAGTGCCTGCTGTAGAGATTGATCCTAGTCAACGCTGAGAGAACTGTTTGCCGTTAAATTCCTTCCACATCCGATAGAGCTTGGGAAATAAACCCCAGGGAAAGCCCCTTGATTTGTTAAAGCCCCCAGTATGTATGCTGTATGTGGAAACTTTCAAAATACTATGAAAAATTAGCCCTGGCTGGTATGGCTCAGTGGATTAAGTGCTGGCCTATATGAACCAAAGGGTCTCAGGTTCGATTCCCAGTGAGGGCACATGTCTGAGTTGTGGGCCAGGTCAGGTCTCCAGTATGATGGGGCGCATGAGAGGCAACTGCATGTTGATGTTTCTCTCTCTTTCTTTCTCCCTTCCTTCCCTCTGTCTAAAATAAGTAAATAGAGTGTTAAAGAAATAAAATTAAATTGTTGGTCATCTTAACCAAGAGATAACTTAACAATTTTATGTGTGGTTTTTTTGCTTTGATGGCTTAGAGGAAAGTGGACACCCATCTATTAACCTATTAAGAGCATACTGTTTTTTCATTTCACAGTAACATATCATGTTGATAGCTAGTTTTATCTATTTAGTACAAACAGTAATCAAATGTGTAGCTTATCTTAGCAAATACTTTAGGAATGTAAGGGAAATAGCAATTTTATTAAGTTCTAAGTTATTAGTTAAACACATCCCAGTTTGCACTGGAAGGTACCTGGTAGGATTCTGCAGCATCCAAACCACATCCAGGTGTACCCCTCTCCATAGAGTTGGTTAGCAAGGTGTACTTGTACCTGTTTTTCTTCCTTTACACCAGTAGTGAGTAGCATCCTATGTATGTTACTCCGTATTTTATCCATAGTAATGCGTTTGCAGATCATCCTGTGGGTCCAGAGCATCTCATTTTTTTGCATGTCACCCAGTCAGTAATTGATCTCCTTAACAGTCATTTAGCTGCTCCCCTACTGATGGGCATTTCGTTTGCTTCCCAGCTTAAACGTGGTACCATAAATCATCTATCTGTTCAAGGAAGTGCCTGGTTCCTACCTAGTGGCTTGAACATGGAAAGAACGTACCCTCTCACTTGTAAAGGTTCTTGTTTACTGGAGAAAGGAACACCCTTTCTTCTTCCTGAGAAGCAAGGGAGGTTAAAGCTCTTCCCGAGATCACGCTGGGTCAGTGGTGAGAATAAAAACTAGAGCTCTGGACCTTGGACCAGAATTTGGTTGTGTCCGAAGTCTGCGTGAGAGCGAGTAGCTGAGGGAGACCCATGGAAAGACGTCTTAGGGTCGCACCTCTGGAATCTCACCGGGGACTTGCACTCTGCCCTTCCCATTTAATTGGCTACGTTTTCCACCTCATTCCATGGGTGGTTATTTCTGGAGAACCATCAGGTTGATAGATACTATCTCAGACATGGAAGGATACTTCCAGACATACTCAGCAGACGTGTGAAGCTCTGAGAGCCAGACACCAGCCCTTGGGGTTTGGGAATTGGAATTTTCCTGTGGCTCAACCTCCGTGGCTGCTGCCTGCCTGACCAAGCCTTAGGAACAGAGTCTGGGAATCAGTTTCGATGGAATTGGCCGTGGGCAGGGCTAAGAAGGAAGGAACCTCTGCATATCCTGGGTCTCCCTCAAGGAGAAAGGGACTATTCAGCAGTATCTGGCTGAAAAAAAAAACCCTAGCCCTCAGCTCCTACTTGGTGGAGAACTATTTTATCTCTTTTAAATAAAAACGCTTTTCTCATGGTTCTGTAGGCAGACTCAGCCCAGAGTCTTCTGTCCTGTTTGTTACTGGAGGTGGAAGGCCAGCCAAGCTAGAAGGTCCAAAGTGGCTTGCCCACATGGCTGGCGGTCCGGCGGGGCTGTCCGCCAGTGTGCCCTGGTTCTTCTCCCTGTGGCCTGGGCTCCAAGAATGGATGGTCCGGCACATGACCGCATCGGCTGTGCTGCTCGGAGTTTGCGAGCATGACTTGCACCACGTCTGACTGGGCAACGGCAAGTTGCAAAACCAGTCCATTCAAGGGGAGGGGAAAGCGGACATTTTGATGAGGAATAGCAAGAATAGCAAGAAATGGGCGGTTGACCACAAATGGCTTTTCCAGGAAACGTTCATAAACTTAGCCCAGATACTACCTCCTAGTGGTGGGAATTGGATTTTCCTCACACAACCTGACTTCTGTTCACTGTTTTAGAATTGAAAACTGCGGAATACGATGCCTCTCATGCCTCCTGCCCTGTCTTCTTCCACTTTCTCTGTTGTTTGTTTGTTTGTTTGTTTTTGTTTCTTAGCTTTTGATTTGGGCGTTGGAGTTGGGGTTTCATTAGGCAGATTGCTAAACAAAATGAAAGAGGTAGCCAGAACTTCCCAAATCATTGCTCAGCACACTTGCTGTAGGACTGCTGGTAGAGCTATGAGACTTTTCTAAGCCGCAGTTTTTATTCTGGTGGGATACGATGCTAACCACCACCTACAAAAGCTGTCCCCGTGTTTATTGAGCGAGCCTCCACGTGCCAGGCGCTTTCCGGGGCTGGGAATGAAGCGATGAACAAGATGGAAATCCCTAGTCTTGGGAGTGCTCAAATTCTAGTGCGGAGACTGGCTGTGAGTGAGTAAATAGATGATAACACTTTCAGGTAGTGAAAAAGTGCCCCGAAGAAGAAGAAAACTCCCAGGATAAGGGGTGGACCCAGGACCAAACCACCAGTTTCGTGGTCAGGAGGAGTGTCTTGAATGCAGTGAGGGAGGAGGGTGCGTGTATGTTGCGTGGGCGGGGGGAGAATACAGTCAGCAAGTTCAGCTTGTGTTAATTGTACAGTGAGGCTGAGTGGCCTCCTGATGGGGAGCCCCCAGCAGGCTGGGATGTGAGGAGCGGAGTACTGCGGTCCATCTCTGTCTTTTTCAGAGGTGCTCTCTGTGTGGGCAAAGAGACCTGTAGGGCAGGGATGGGAGAGGCAGGGAGGCCCTGGGAAACAAGTCCCAAGCCTGCTGGTGGTCTGGGAAGGGGTGGCGTGCCCTGGGAATGTCTGAGAGAAGAAAGACTGTCTTGTCCCAGAATAAAGGTTCCGGGGCAGTGGCTGGGTGAACCCAGCAGGGGCTCCGACTTGAGGGGAGAGAGCAGCGACCTCTGAGGGACACATCCTGGGCAGGAAGGGGACCCCGAGTATCAGGGCTGCCCCACCTGAGCCATGCTGTATCCGGAACTTTCCTCCCTCCCCCCATTCCTATTTGTGACATGAACATCTCAGGCCCAGTGCTTCCTGGTTTTCTTCCCCACTCCTGAAATGGCTGGCCTCACTCAGCTGCCCCTCCTACTGAACTGTATCCTCCTGTGGGCAAGGGCCTAGGGGCAAGCACGGTGCAGTAAGGAAATAGGCATCTTGGGAAATCGTGTTAAAAGATATAACGACCTTTATTGGTGGAAGCTAAAAGAGGCTGACGTAACCAGTCCTGAGTTGGAGGGACAGAGGCGAGTAGGAGACAGGTACAGGTCAGAGGTTGTCACCCAGGACACCTTTTCCACTCATCCACAGCATCTTTGCAGTGGGCAAGTAAAATAATAGCCCTGGAGAACACTGGCCCAGAAGCCGCTGGAGTCTGCCTTCTTCAGACCGCGCGCCCCTTGCATCCAGCCTGCAAACGTGAGCCTGGAGACTGAACTTGCCCTGCTACTCCCCTTGTGCTTGAACCCTTGGGCAGCCGGCCATCCCTCTTTCTGTTACAGGTGGTCAGCGTTTGGGTTTCCTGCACTTTATCTGAAGAACAACTCTTCACCACCGCCCGCCCCTGAGATGAAGTGTGTTATCCCCGTTTTATGGGTAGAAACAGAGCTCAGTAGCCAAGTCACCCAAACGAGCGGGGGAAGGACGGGGCCACTTCAGTATTTGAACACAGGGTTTTTTGACTCAACGGAAAGAAGATGGCCCCGGGCTTCGTGCCCCCGTGTTGTGTGTGCTCTGGTCTCCTTGCACGTCTAGCTGGGTGAAACAAGTCACTGTGATCTGTCCCTTCAGGGTCACCCAGCTACCATAAGCCCCTGCTCAGAAGCTTGCTTTCCCCGCACCATCCCGCACACCTGTGGCTCCCTCCAGTCTGCCCCACATCCTTTCCCCTACACCCCGGCCTAAGAACAGTGTGCTTCCTCCTTTGCTCCAGGTGTTCGATTTAATGGGATTTGTGAGTCTTCTACTTTGGTCCTCCTTTTGTTCCGTTTTTAGAAGTCATTTTGGATTTACCTGCCCACCCCCCAGGCCTTGGTGACCACAGTAAGTTGTGTGAAGTGCCTCATTTTCTGGAGGGCAGATTTTCCTCTCTGCTCTTGCGTATTTTGGCAAATTCCTCATTTGTCTTAATGGCCCTCTCCAGCAGGTTTCCAAACTGCCATTTCAGAGAGTGAGAGAGGGTGCTGTCAATGCTTCTACCTGGACAATAGGAGCAGGCTGGACCTCCCAAGACTGGAAGCTTCTTGAGTTGTTTTTTAATTCTCCCAAGGCCCTTAGCTCAGAGCCTTAAATCCAGTGTAAATAGGAAAAAAGAAAAAGAGAAAGAAAAATAGTGGTGAACACACAGCACACTCGATAAGGGTCCCGTGGCCTTGGATTCACCGGTGCACAATTGGGGTGCGAGCTGAGGAGGAGAGCTGACCCTACAACGTGAAGTCGACCACCGAGGGAGGAAGTGTGTGTGTGGGGGGGGGCTCCCCACAGCTGACCAGAAAGTGGACAGGCCAGCCTGAGTCCCAGGCCAGGGCTCTTAGGGGGCAGTTTCTTTGAGTTTTAGGTGCAGCAAGATCAGCAGTTTCAGAAGGACTGAGAAAAGCCGCATGGGGCGAGAACTTCAAAACATGCCAAATATTTGGATTTCGCCTGCCTCCTATCTTCTCTTTATCTAGTGTAGGTGCTCACCAAAGTAGGGGTGACTTAAAAAAAATCAACACAGGGCCAGATGAAGGTGGTTATAAGTTTTAGGACCTAAGCAGAGACCTGATTTCCTGCCTTTTCTTCCTGAAATTTTAGATTACATGACTGAAATCCTACTTTTTCCCCTCTACCCTATCAGGTCTGGCTTTCCTTATTTCTTTCAGTGTATCCTTGAATATCCTTGGGTGGTGATGAAGTTCTGTAGAACCGGGGTCCCCAACTTCCCAGCCACCGACTGGTAACTGGCCCAGGCCTGTTAGGAACTGGTCACACAGCAGGTCACACAGCAGGACGGGAGCTTGAATCATCCCAAAACCACTCCTGCTCCCCAACCCGGGGTCTTCCACAAAACAAGTCCCCGGTACCAAAAAGGCTGGGGACGGCTGCTATAGAAGATGGGGGGTGCGGTGCCTGATTTCATTACCTGTTGAGACCAACACGCAGGTACAGTTTGCAGAGGTGCCTCCCCTTCACAAGCTTCATTTGTTGGAATGAAGTGGGATTTCTGAGAAAGCTCCATATCTAGGACTTGGAATTATTATTTGTCATCACCATCATTTTGTTTAATTGCGGTGTGGGGTGGGGACAGTGAATGATGGATGGTCCTGGGAACGCTGGCTTCTTAAGGAGTTTGACTCCAGTGGTTTGCCTACGTTCTCCCTGAACGTGGGCCTTTTTTCCCCAAGATTGTATCTTATTACTAGTTAGTTGGCATTTTTCTGCCTGAAACCCTGGTGGCCTGGGTGTGGGGCTTCCCTGACTCCCTGCCAATCCGACTGTAATTAGTGCTTCTTTAAGAGCACAGCTGTTAAGAGCCTTGCGCGCACTCGTGGGAAGAGGGATGGGTGAACTCCCCGGCACGAGGGCTTTGCTTCTGGCTTTAGCTGGGCTCCTCTGTGATTCCTGATTGTCTGGTTTGGCAGCTGAATCCATCCTTTGCAGTTGGTGGGTTTATCCCGGTTTGTCCCCTGTGATTCCAGCACTGGTTGGGCCCTTCCTCCCCAGGTCACATCGCCTAAGATTGGAATGCAGCTTTTCTGCCACCCAGTTCTTTTCTCTGCTGGACCAGTTTCTACTGGTTTGCGGAGGCTCCTTGTCCCACCCTTTGTGGAGTCTGGTTTCTGTTTCCCACACCCTCCTTGAAAAAGGCCTTTACGTTTTAATTGTGCTTAATCTGAGATAAATGTCTTAGTGTTAGTGTCTTTCTGCACTGCTGTCCCCACCCTACCTGTGCCTGACCTGGGACCTCTGTACAGTTTGCATTTCCCCCATCTGGGGCGGGCAGGGAGCACTAAGACCCACCCAGTATAATTGCCTTGGATCAGGGAACAGCCCTGGGGCTCCCAGACCCCTGGTGATTCCCAGTGAGGGTGATAAGGGACTCTGAATTTAAGCCTGGGCTCCTAGTCTGTCTGTGAGTCTGGCCAGGGGTGTCCCTTTTTTGGCCTTTGTTGGGGGTATCTTTGGAATTAGGTTTTCTACTGTTGGAGTAGAAGGGTGTACTGAGGGGGTGTGTGTGTGTCTGTGTGATTTAAATTAATTAATTGCCTAACGCAGGGCTGCGTTTAACCCGCCGTCTTAAAAACCCTTGAAAAGGGTTTAAAAAAAGATCGGCCCCCAGCTGTTGCACTGGAGGTTCGGTTTGAGCCCCCTCTGTTCTTGCTCAGTTTGCCTTTTACCCACAGGAGAAGCCCTTGCTTGAGAAGGGCCCTGGTGATTCCTGGGGAAAAGGAGGTCCTGTAAGAGTGTGCCTGTCCTCTGTATTTAATGCTCTCCTCCACGGGGCGGTGTGGAGGGGTGCTGCACAGAGGGCCTAGGCCTGGGCCTTGGCCACAACCCGCCCCCCCGCCCCCCCACAACACTGCTTGCAGACACACACTGTCCTTGCCTCAGCCCCTCTGAGGCTCGGCACTGAGTGGCATTGAGAATTCCCAGAGGCCTGCTGCCGCATCCGTGATTGGTCCCCTCCCCAATTTAAACAAGTCCCCGCCCACGGACAACTCTGGATTGAAACAAGATTTCTGCAGCAGTAAATACTTGGTTAACCTATTGATTTGCAGGCAGTGCCTGGTAAGGTAACCTGCTCTTAAAATTGTCAGCGGATGTGACAGAGCACGTAAACCTGGGCCACCTGGGAAGGCCGGAGTTGGGTCAGCCCTCCTGGTTGAGGCCGAGGGCAGCTGACTAGCAGGAGCTTGGCTACTCCCTGCATTAGTAGAACTTGCTGGAAAGGGGAGAAAAAAGAACAAACATTTATTGTGTTAGGGTGGAGGGAGAAACTATGTCTAGAAAGGTTTTAAAACCTTTTTTTGTTGCGAATCGCAATCTTATCTGTGTCTTTACTTTTGCTTCCTTCTCAAGATAGTCCCGTCGTTCCCCCCCCCCACCCCCGCCCCGTGGTGAAGGCCTTCCCTTGCTTTAAATCCACCTGCCCATGTGACCTCTGCCACACAGGCAACTGAAACCCCTTTGCGACTTTAGGAAGTGAAAAGGTTTCAGGTGCACAATGTCGCCCACTGTTTAAGAGGTGAGTGAGGACTGAGTTACACGGCCACCTACAGAGTCTCGCCATTTAAAAAAAAGGCAGCCTCCAAGCACTGCCGACTCTTCCTTGTCCAGAACACACTCTTGGAAACGGTGCCTCGCTGCTTTCGAGACCTCAGAGGCAACGGGAAAACCGTGTCTCTATGTCAAAAATCTATCTTCTCGGGTCTCGTTTAAAAATCTATAATTTACGTGGACAGTGATCTCGCATTGGAGCAAATCTCGATTTTATTTGCTGCTGGAAGCTGCATGGGCCACTCATTAGTACATCAGAGGTCAGATGCAAGCAGGGGCGGCAGCTGGGGCACTAACGATTTCATACGGCTTTGTACGCGCGCAGGCCGCCTGCGGTGTGTAAATCGGGCTGGGGCTCTGATTTTTTTTTTCCCTCCCCAAACCTCCAGGGAATTAGGCCAAGGCTTGTCTCTTGTGAGCTAGAACTTAAGATAATATTTATAGTGGAGGGCAAAGGAGAAATCATACCTAATGGGAACATTGTGGGGAGAAGGGTAGAAACCTATTCAAAGTAAATTACACAGGGCCATCGGAGTAGCTCATTTATAGGCTCAGCGAGTATTTACTCGTTAGCCAGGAAGAGGGCCGTGCGGAGGCACCCCGCTTCACCCCGTCAGCAACACAAACAAGGTTATTGCTGGGAGGGCTTCCCCCTCACCTTTTTTAAGGTGTAATTTACATAAAATAAACAGATTATAAATGTGCATTTTGAGTTTTGACAATTATATATACACCTGTGTCTCCGTCAAGATGTTAGAACATTTCTATTACCCCACACAGTTCCTTGACTTCTCTGGGTTTTTTTGTTGTTGTTGTTGTTTTTTTGCCTTAATGTACGTGGAATTATGGCAGTGTGCTTTTTTTTAAGGTTTTATTTATTTATTTTTAGAGAGAGGGGAAGGGAGGGAGAAAGAGGGGGATAAATATCAGTGTGTGGTTGCCTCTCATGTGTCCCCACTGGGGACCTGGCCCACAACACAGGCATGTGCCCTGACTGGGAATCGAACCAATGACCCTTTAGTTCACAGCCCACACTCAATCCATTGAGCTACACCAGCCAGGCAGTGTGTTCTTTTTTGGTTCTGGCTTTTTCTACCAAGCATATGTCATCGATGTAGTCACACCAATAAATCTCAACGACATATCACTAGTTTGTTTTCTTTGCTGAAAAATAGCCTGTTAGGGTATGTACCACAGTCTGTTTCTCTGATGTGGAAGTTTTTATTTTTGAACACGAAGAATTCTCAAACACCCATTATATTTGAAGTAAGTAGCTTTATTTGTGAAAGTATGTTTGGTAGGTGGTGGTCCAAAACACAAGCCTGGCATGTTTCAGGTGTCCCTTAATAATGTCATTCATTATAACCTGGATCTGTTGCAAGAAACCCAAGTGCAAGTGTCATTTGCCACTGTGGGTGGGCGCAGGTTAGAGCCTTCAAGAAATGTGAGGGAGACTCCACACTGCAAGTAGCAGACTGTGCTGGCCTTGGTGGGCATGGCCGGCCATCAGTGTGCTTCAGGCTGCGTGGTGGGGCCAAGGAAGCAGCCTCCAGCCTGGAGATCAGAATCAGACCAGAGTGGCGAAGCTGGTACAGGCTGGGTTCCAAGAGGCAGGCGCTGGGAGCTGGGATGGTGACACGTTTGTCAGAGGCTGTGAGAGGCGGGCAGAGGGAGCAGATGCGGGCCCAGCAAAGAAAGCCTCAGTGCCCGCAAAACGGAATGAACCTGACCCATAGCCATGGAGTTGCGTGTGTATTGTCCCACACTGGCTATTTTATGACATCATGCTCATACTTTAAAAGATCAGATGTTCCTTGTGATTTCACAGAGGCTCTGAGAAATGCTAACAGTAGCTCAGTGTGGGACGTGCAGTCTTCTGCCCATGAGTTTTTCCACCCAAATCCCCCTGCACCCTCCCCACCTTGACTTTTGCTCTTTTAGCTCACCTGGACAGTTTTCCCCAAGCTGTTAAACTAACTTCAGCAACCTGAGTGGGGTCGGATGCCAGGAAAACACGTGCGTGGGTTATATTGTCACTGTTGCATCCTAAAGCAACACTCCTCCCCTTACACAATTTTTTAAAATTTATTGATTCTTTTTTTTTTAAGAGAAACATCAGTTTGTTGCTTCACCCGCCTATGCGCTCATTGGTTGGTTCTTGTAGGTGCCCCCAACCATGGAAGAACATGCAGGGATGAAGGGAAACCCCCAACTTATGGGGACCTCACTCAAACCAACTGGGCTACCCGGCCAGGACCTGGTGGCCCTTCCTTGAGTCAGGCAGATGGACTGCTGCGCCCTCAGCCTCAGGGAGGGGGCTGTGTGGTAGGAAACATTGTGAAACTAGTTTGCCTGTGACACTAGTTTGCCTGTGACTCTGGCAAAGCTGGTGCAAGGCGTGTGTGCTGTGTTTCTCAGGGTGCCTTTGTTCTCTGGGTGTCATCTTTGAGTCCTCGCTAGAAGGGGGATGCTCTTCTTCCAGGATGAACGCGGTTCCCTACATCTGAATAGTTCCAACAGCTCCGTGAGGCCCAAATTGGGTCAGTTCTCATTTTACCCAATCTGCAGCTAAGCTCAGCCAAATTCCACCATCCAACTAGGGAAACAGAATTTAAACCTAATGATCTGTTTCTTTGTATTTGGTCTTAGCTTTAAGAAGGTGATCTTTCTGCTTTTGCATATGTTAATGATAAAAGCCTTTTGCTGGGGGAAAACAAGGGCTGTGATGGTCTACAGGGAGGGTCCTTGGCGGGTTTCCCCACTCTAACGTGGGGAACCTCTCCCGTGCCCGGGTCTGGGGCATTGGGACCTTGTCCCAGAAGAAAGCAGGGTGACAGGTGCTGGGAAGGACAACACGTGACATTTCATGGTCATCAGACTAGGCACCAGCAGCCTCACTGAGCCTGAAGTTGTTAGAGCAAAGGGCCTCCCCCTCTGTGTTCAAGCCCTTTTCATGTTTGCCTGCGAGGCCTAAAAATGTGGTCTGGAGTCGAGCCCACTGTGCTTGGGGTATCACCAGGTACTCTCAACACGGTTGCCTGGTGAGAGAGCTGGTGATGAATTTTATTCAGTTGGATGGCCAGGCAGGTAGTGTATAATATTTGTCCAAGTCTTTTACCCTAACCCTTGGGATCAGATGTGCCTCAAAATCTCTGATTTTAGAAGAAGTTAATACTGTGCATGCGTATCTGCTAGTGACAACATCGCAAAATAATGAGTGTTACCATTTCTTCAGTAAATATATGGAAATTCACACTCAGTGGTAAGAATTGTAATCATTTTTATGCCACTTCCAGTTTTGCTGTCAAATAACTGAAGTAAAAACTTTGGGTTACCAGAGCCTGCCGGGTTTTGGAATTGCAGAAAAGGGACTGTGGGTTTGTATGGGGGGGGGCATCCTTAACACCCTTCTTCCTGTACATTGTCTGAGACCCCTTCCACCCACTGCCTTGCACTTCGGGTAGTCCTCAGCAGCCTACACCCCCCAGTCCCCCAGCCTTCTCACCTGGCGTCCCTTTGCTGGGTTTTTGTGTTCATTTGGGAACAGAACCCATCACTTACCAACCTGGGTTCCCATGGTTGGAGGTTCCCATGGAGGTTCCCATGGTTGGAGTTATTATTCAACTGGGGAATCTTGACTGCCCGCACTTAACAGGGAGGCGTTTTCCCCAACACATTCAGTGATAGAACAATTGAACATAGTACCAAGTGGGAAATTTGGGTCTTATAAAGAACAAGGATAGTCACTGTGGCGTTGCTCGTGAGGCAGGCTGGCCTGCTTGACCCGGAATATTTTCCAACTTGATATAGTTAAGGGAAGACGGCCAAGTGTGATGTACAGGTATTTGTCTCTAAAAAAAAAAATCCACACGCGTGGACTCTAGCATATTTTTGGATGATTGTGTACGCTGGGAGAGATTTAAAAGTGTTGGCACTTGTATATCTTTTTGCATTACAAACACATGTTGTGTTCCCTATCTAAATAGTTTTTTCAGACACTTCCCTTCTCCACCAAAAAAACAAAAGCAAAAGAACAAGGGTCCAGTTTTCCTCTCTCCCTCCTCCCGGCCCCAGCTCTAGGAAGCAGCAGCACGTGGCCCGGGGTGTGCAGTGGGAGCCCCCGCCTCGGGTTCGGACTT
Organism: Sturnira hondurensis; assembly: GCF_014824575.4. Lineage (NCBI taxonomy): Eukaryota > Metazoa > Chordata > Mammalia > Chiroptera > Phyllostomidae > Sturnira > Sturnira hondurensis. The sequence continues at coordinate 10,186,973 of NW_028091637.1, forward strand.
CGTATTCAGTGTATCTTCCATAAATCAGGTGAAGCTTGGTTTTTGTGTTATTGAATAGACTTAGTTCCTTGGCTGGACTTTACTCCTTGAACTTGGCTCACCACTTCTAAATAGGAGAGCCTGTGCAGCGGCACATACTGATAAGGCTTCTGGTTGTCACCAGTCATTCTTCACTTCATTTCATTTCTACAGTGGGGAGCTAAGAAGCCCTTTGGGATGGGTGGGCACCTCCTGCCGTCTCAGGGAGAGTTTGTGGGAAGCCAGATGTGTCGTCCCCCCCCCACCCCCCCCCCGGTCTTTCCTAAAGAGTTGTAGTGGGGGACATCTCAAAACTAAATTTAGAGCAGTTAATGTATTGTGTTTCGGTTGGTATGTTGATGATGAGAGGCCCCTCCGTCCTTGGCACCTACCTGGTTTTCACTGATGTGTGAGCCCTTGTATTTAAAGCGAGAAGCCCATTCTTACACGTGGGCAGTGTGTTTGAATTCCTTGTTGGATCGCAGGCAGTCGAAAAGGAGGTTTCCAGAAAGCGTGTGCGCAGACAGCACACAAGTCGTCTTCGTTAACAAAGCACTTGATTTAAGCTCTGGCTAAGGAAAACCTACCTACTTGGTATTTTTATTTATTTATTTTTTCTTTAAGCCTCCCCCTTCCCCTCCCGCTGGGCCCACATTCCTAGGTCTTTGTCTCCGCGTGGTATTTTAGAAATTTTGGGGAGAGGAAGGCAGTGGGTGGGGCCTCCTGGAAGCTGGGGGCAGGGAAGAGGGTGGTCGCTCACAAGGTCAGAGGTTGAGCCTGCTCCATTCAGCCGGGGTAGCCAGATTGTCGCCAGGCAGGGGCGGGGGTGGTGGGGGCGGGGGCTTGTGCATGCATCTGCCTGGGAAGCCCCAAACCGGCAGCCCCAGGCCCTGGAATTCCTCCCGCCAGAGGCCTGCGCCTCTCCCCCCACCCCCTTCCTGGAGCCATAGTTCACGGCCTCTGCTACATTTCTGGCCTTGGACCCTCCACGCAGCCCTTTCTTCGGAAGACGTGGGTTCCAGCTTATTCTGTAAAAATACTCTTGCAGCTAGTCCAGAGAGTTGTTCCCACACACATCCTTACCTATTTATTGGTTGTGGTTCACAGGCTCTGAAGTGGTGGGTTTTCAACTTTACGGGCTGAGCTCGTTAGTGGGTTGGAAGTTCTACTCCAACTTTCTGCTAAAAAAAGTTTATAAAAGTGGTCACATGGTCCCTATTTGGATAATATGTCCTCTTTTTTTCCCTTCAAAAAGAAATCAGTGGTTTATTGATTACCAGCACCGTGATGCTGTGCTTTTACTCACCCATAGCGTTTCATGATTGACTAGCTGGGTGCTCCCCTTGCCTAGCACCAGTGCCACCTTTGAAGTCCCAGTGTGGTCTCGGTCACCTAGCGCTGCTCAGTCCCATGTGGAAAGATGCCAGGTGGGGTCTGCCCATTGTAGAGAGTCTGGGCTCCAAGGCTGCACGCGTGAGAGGCCTGCTGCCAGGAGCTTCTTTCTGGGGTCTGGACCCCAGAAACAGGGCTCCTGGGGTGTCAAAGGTAGAGTGGGTCTCCCGAGGCACCTGGTCAGACTGGCTAGGTGGTCCCATGACCAGGTAGTGCCAGGCTCAGGTGAACAGCCTAAGGGCCTTGGCCACTCACTGCCTGTGCAGCTGAGCAGTTGCCCAATGACACAGCACAGCGGGTGTCTCTAGCACACAGCTGTCCCAACAAGAGGTTAGACCTGAGAGGAGGCAGAGAAGATGGCTTCACTGATTGGCAGGAGGGGGCAGGAGCCGGCAGGTTCTGAGGCATGCTTTATTCTAATGTAAAAGGAGCCTTCTGATGGAAGGTTTTCACACCAGCTGTTAGCATAGGAGTGATCCCTTTATTCCCTCGACAAATGGAGGGAGCAAAGCAAAGGAATGTGGTTGGAACCTGTGGGTGAATTGCTTTAGCATCACATTGTTAAAAAAAAAAAAAGAGAGAGACTGTCCGGGAATTACTGCCAAACTCGAGAATTTTAGGTTTATCAGATCAGAAAGATGAGCTCATCTCTACATGGTGGCCCCACTTTTTTGAAAGGGATTGGTCTGGAAGAGGGCAAATTGCCAACACTTGGTTGCAGGCTACCCTGGCTCCCGGAGAAAAGGGTCGTACGAACAACAAAAAGTGGTGGCAAAGCCACGACTGACCACGTTTCCCCCCTCCTATAAAACTGAGTCCCTAAAACTTGCTGCATTGGAGCCACTTCTTAAAAGTAGGAACAAATCTCCTAAATCTTTTTCTCTCTCAGAATCCAAAGTTCCTGGAGAAGTAGCCTAACCCACACTGGATTACATACCTCCCTATTATAACTTCGTTAACCGGGAGCAGGGCAGGCCTGTCTTCCAGCTGAGCCATTAGAGAGACTGTTTCCTAGTGGATGCCTGTGCTCCACACCAAGACTTGGGTGGGTTAATAAAATAACCCCGGGAAGGAGAGAAATGACCTTCTCACTGTTTGCCTCAGGGCTGCTTCTGTGTGAGACTTTCAGCCTTATGGGAACTTCCTGGCCCTTGGGGTTACCACCTCCACCCCCAAGCCCCATCTCTGTTTCTCTGCATCTGTCTCTCAGCCGGGATGAGCTCTTGTACTGTTTCATGTCTTGGACCTCCAGGTGCCTAGCAAGGTGCTGTGGGCTCTGCATGAAGTAGCTGGTACCAGGCATGTGCGGGAAGCAACTCTTTAAGACCCTCGGGTTTGCCCTGGCTGGTGTGGCTCAGTGGATTGATGGTGCGAGGGCCTGCAAACCAAAGGGCCGTTGGTTCGATTCCCAGTTAGAGCACACTCCTGGGTTGTAGGCCAGGTCCCCAGTGGGGGGCACTTAAGAAGCAGCCACACATTGATATTTCTCTTCTTCCCTTCCCTCTAAAACAAATTAAAACTAAAAAAAAAAAAAAAGTCTCAGGTTGGCCTCCCTGCCCTTGCTAGCTCTGTGGCCTTCAACAGCTTACAGCCTCTTGTCTGCGCGTGGGGATTGGGTTCGTTGTGTATGTGGGAGCGCTCCCCTCGGACACCACTTCTCTGCTTCCTGTTGCGTGCCGGCTGGCTTCCCTTCACACCCAGGTGTACCAGAGGCAAATTTAAGCTCTGCTCTTGAAAGCAATCCAGCAAACATTTACACAGAGTGGCGCTAAGTGCCCTGCTCGGTGGAGGGATACAAGACTGGCCCAGTTTCTGTGCCAAGGAGCTGTCTCTCTAGAGAGCTCCTCATTTATCAGCAGGTGGAGGTGGTGCCAGCCCTCCTCTCCCGCCCTCCCAGCGTGCTGGGCTGCAGGGAAACGGAGAACATTGCAGAAAGCAGTGAACGCGGTTTTCTCAGCATGGGCTGCCCCCCAGGGTCAGCTCCTTGGAACAACTTGGCAGGAAGAAGAAAGACAAGAAGCTGGCTGACCTTACCACTAGCTCTTGCCCTTCGCTTGCTTGAGTGCCTAGAGGACCACACTTTGCATGTTGTGCTGATCTCCTTGATGGGAGTGGGCGGGCAGAAACCTGTGGTGTGAGCCCATTAGTACTGGCCCCTAACCTCGCTTTACATGCCCAGAGGCTGGGGCGGCAAGAGAAATATCTTGGTAGAGTCTGTCCTTTGGGCCACGAATCTCAGTAATAACACAATCTTAGAACTTTTCTGGGTGAATCATCTAAGATACAGGGCAATGCTAACGCCTTCGCAGTGTCTGAGTTGTCTAGGTTGTCTGTTCTTTGACCTGGGACAGGGAGGGGGAGAAGAGCAAGCTGTGCTCCCAGACAACTACCCTGCCCCCTGTCTTCAGAGGGGCCGAGCCCCTTCTCTGGGAACGGAGTGGGCGGGAGTCCGGGATCCGGAGCGCCCTGTGGGTGCCCTGCCTGTCCCCAGTCCTGCGTCTCTCATTAATGCCTGTCCTGGCTTTGGTCCCCAGGTGCTGCACCTGTACTGTGACACTTGCTCAGTGCCCATCTGTCGTGAGTGTACAATGGGCCGGCACGGCGGCCACAGCTTCATCTACCTCCAGGAGGCGCTGCAGGACTCTCGCGCACTCACCATCCAGTTGCTGGCCGACGCCCAGCAGGGCCGCCAGGCAATCCAGGTCAGTCCTTCCCCAGTCTTCACCTATTTCCCTTGTTCTTTTCTTGCCCAGAAAACCTTCCCGCTCCCTTCCAGATGGCGTGTGTAGATTACTGGGCAGACACCAGTGACGGGGGGGGAGTAAGGGGGGGACGTGGAGAAGTGGCCCAGATGAGCCGCTGCGATGACCATACCACACCTATCCTTGGGTCCCCGGGGGCTGCGGGGAGACCTCCTTGAAGCCTTGTGCAGATTGGGTTGTGGCCAGAGTTACTGGCCAGTCTGGGCTTGTTCCAGACACCTAGCCCGGGCCCTTATCACGTCATCTGTCTGTTCCCCATCCAGGCCCTGCCCAAATCCAGGTGGGTGGCTGAAGGAGAGAGCTCAGTGCTTTTCAGACAGAGGCCTTTGCTATTATTCAGAGTTTGTTTGCTTGTCTGTTCATAGGTGAGAAATAAGTGAGCGTGGGAAATTTCTCAAGATCCAGAGTCTCAAACTCTTTTCTGGGTGATAAAGTCACATCCTGGTAATTCGGACTCTCCATCTCCTTGGGGCTAGGAAGGGGCACATGGAACTTGGGAGCATAGCGAAGCTCTCTCACACAGTCGGGTCGCTTCCTGTGCCTGAATTGATTTTAAATCTTCTCTCCTGGTCCAGATAACGGGGTTTTGGTACAACAGAAAAATATTGAATAGGAAACTGCTGCTATTTAAATTCTAGAGTATTTGACCAAGTGAATTGTTTGAAAAATACCTTTTAGGAAAATGGTTAAAGAACTGACCATGTGCTTTAATCAAGGGGTCCAGGGGTGCTCAGCCTGCAGCCCAACACAAAACTGTAAATTTACTTAAACCGCTCCCATCCTTTTTGGGGGCGGGGAGCTCATCAGTTTTTATTAGTGTTGGTGTATTTAATGTGTGGCCCAAGATCGTCATCTTCTTCCACGGTAGCTCAGAAACTCTGAAAAGGTTGGACACCCCTGGGTTAGATTTGAATACATTTCTCTACAGCTATCACATTCCTCTGCGTGGTAATGAAGAAATCTTTCTAATGTGTCAGATGATCTGATATGCAAGTCATAACATTGGAAGTTTGAGAGCCTGTATTTCTGGAGTCACTTCTTCTGTCGTGTTCTTAATGCTTTCAGAGTGTCTCTCCATTGCTGTTAAATCTCTTTCATCAGCATGGTTTGGTGTATAGTTTTTCTTTCTATTTTATTGTAGTGACTCTGCGTTCCTGCAGCTCATGTCCGAGTTCTTCCCCCCGGTCCATTGTGGTGTTATTTGATGAACCCCTTTCTGTCCTTGGAGATTGAGAACACACAGGGCTTCCTCGGAACGTAACCAGAGAATTGCTGGTGAACTCTGTGCTCTGCCGGCATCTGTCGCTCGGGGGTGAGGAGGATGTGTGGTTAAAATATGAGTTCTCAGGAAAGTACAAACTCGAGCTTTCTGTAGGGAGGAGAGAGGAGAGCGGATTTTACCTGCCACTCCCCGCTTTCCAAACATGGTCGGTGACAGCTGAGAGTCCCCTGTTTGGGTGGTGAAAAGGACATGGGAGTGAAAATCAAATACTGCGTGGTACTATTAATAGCTGACACGGGTGCACATACTGGAGCACGGGGCATTTTGTGGGGAGGATCCAAGTGGCAGGTTGGGCATCTGGGTGCTTGGAGTGAGTTGGAGTGCTCACTATATTAGTAATCTGTATGGCCACACCGAGAGGCGCCTGCTGAATGCCAACCGCGGGTGTGCTTTTGGGGGAAGGTGCAGTCTTTCGTGGCTCTTGGTTGTAATCCTGTCACACCTTCATTCAGCCAGTGATTGGAGACTTGGGGTGCAATTGGACACCCGTTTCTATCTACAGTTCTTACTGCATTGCCAGTGCGTTGGCCATCCCTACAAAACTGTCTGAAGGCCTCTGTGAAAGTAGGGTCCAGGTTCTTCATACCTGTTAACAAAGAAGTCCCTGGGTGTTGGTAGAAAACACAGCCCCTTTTTCCTCCAAGTTGACTCTGTGATGTTGGCTCCCTCCTTTGGAGGCTGGGAGGAGAAGTCGAGGTAAAGATTGAGGACCAGTTGCTATAACTTTGCTCAAAAAACATTTTGCTGAAAAGCCAGTTTGTTTCCCGTGTGGCCAAAAAAAAAACAAAAACCCAGCTCTGTCCCCAAAGTCTGAAGACAGGTGTGATCTGGTTTTTAGTGTGAACAAGTGTTTTTGCTCCATTCTCACCCAGTTTCTTGGACACATAACTCTGGTTGTCCTGACCCCATACAAGAAAGCCATGGCCAGTCCTAGACTGGTGGCTCAGTTGGTTGGAGTGTCCTCCCATATGCCAAAAGGTTGCAGGTTCAAGCCCTGCTCAGGGCACACAGCTACATTTTGAGTTAAGTGCCCAGCTGGGGCACAAACAGGAGGCAGCCAATCATTGTCTGTCTGTCTGTCTCTGCCTCTGTCTTTTTCTCTCTCTGTCTCTCATCCCCTCTCTTCCCCCTCTTTTCTTCTCCCTCTAAAAGTAAATGAACATATCCTTGGGCAAGTATTAGAGATAAAGGGAGGGAGGGAGGAAGGAACCTGAGAAACTGAGTGAGAAGAAAGGGGGAAGAGTCTGCATGTCTTCAGCAGAAGCTCAACTGTGCATCTGCAGTGTTACAGGAGAGCACTGTTTTGGGAGCTTCAGGGGGGTCCCTGTTAAATCCAGACCTCACTTTTAAAGTATATCTGGAAAGATTGGGAAAAGCAGGCAGTATATAGTACAAGGTATGTATTTGAGTATATAAAAGGATTCTTAGATGTATATGTGAATGTGTAAGTGTTTTCTCCTCCGCACTGATCACTTAAGCGGTGGGCAGAATGATAGCCATGAACATCTTGAGCTGTGCCTACCCCACAGGCTCAAGACTCAGTGGTGAAACGCCGTCAAGTAACACACTGATTTGGGTGGACCTGCTTTGGACACTTGATTTCTTCATGCTGTGGGTCGAAATGTTAAGTGAAGGGCCCAGACACACAGTATTTACACTGTCACTCCATAGCATTTATATTAATGAATACCGCAGAGATGGTACGGAGACTTCTGTTCTTGATGTGAACATCAGAGAAGTAAGGAAGGAAGGTAGTCCATTAACACAATTTGGGAAGAGTGGTACGTTTCTTGAAAATAAACATAAAACCACTTCCTATAAAATAATTTTATTTACTTATATTTAGAGAGGGGGAAGGGAGGGAAAAAGAGAAGGGAGAGGAATCAGTGTGTGAGAGATAAATCAGTCAGTTACCTCTGTCACACCCCCAACCAGGGGTGTGGCCTGACAGGGAATCAATCTGACAACCCTTGTGTTCACAGCCCTTGCGCGATCCACTGAGCCACACCAGCCAGGGCCACCCATTCCTTTAAAAAAAAAAAATCACAAAATACTGAATCATTCTAGTCACAGGGTGAGAAGAGATTCTGATTCGGAATTCATTGATCTTAGAAACTGTCTTAGGTTTGTTTATCTGCTCGTAATAGTGTTAATGTATTAAGTATGTCATTGGGGGGGGGCTTTTAAAAGCCATTTATTTGTACTGACAAATTGGCAGATCCAAGGAAGAGTAGATATGCCAGAAACAGGCTTTATTTTGCTACTAACATAAGACAGTTAAGAAGACATCAAACCCTGGGGTAGAGAACACTCAATACAGTGTCCAGGTGATCCATTGTGGAATGGTGCACTTGGAACCTGTGTAATTTTGTTAACCAGTTATCGTCCTGATACATTCAATAAAAATGAACAAAACAAAAAGACATCAAACCAATTATAAAGCATGGTAAAGGAGGGAGAAGGAACAGATTTTAATCAGTCACAACGAACACCAAAATTTAAACCTAGCTAGATTAAAGGGGTTACATGGAGGGCAGGGGGAAAGTATTTAAAAAAAATACAAGTGGATACTTATGCATAGAAAATATGGCATATGGTTACTCTGAAAAGATCATAAAAGTAGTTAAAACAGGAAGACATAGAAGAATGAAAGAGAAAAACACACCTGTTGCAGAGAGAAAATTCAGCTACTCAGTGTATTTACCCTGAGCAGCTATCCATTAAAAAGACACCAGAACACTCTTTTGGGTAAATAGAACGCACCATGCTCGCTCTTTGTGGGCGGGAGAGCATGTTTTGGAAAGTATCCAGAGCTTTAAACGTGGGAGTAGCTTATTTCTCCTTTGGGGATCTCCTCCGAGACGGGGCCCTGCATTTTGTGGAAGGTATTTGTTGCACCATTATGAATCATCAACAAATAGGGGTAAGGATGTTTTCAGCTACTTAAATTTGTAAAGTATTTGTGATCACATGCAAAATAAATAGTGTTACGTAAAATGAGAACACTCTTAAGTGAGGTTGGTTCAGGAAAAATTAGGCAGACCGAGAAAAGAATGCACAGAAAAATTGGTAGTAGAAGTAGATCAAAATATTAATGTTTTCTTAGAAAACCATGACTGTATTTCACTATGTAACTTCTGTACAACCCAAAAATAAAACACCACCGTAAATAACAAAAAACATAGTATTTCATTTGCAATGCGTAACAAATGGCTAACACCTTTAGTCATAAATGAGCTAGTATTTTCTTTTAAGGTGGACTGAGGCAAGAATTTTTCATATTTATTAAGGAAAACATGGACAATAAACTGCACGTATTTAAAGTGTATCGCATGTTTGGTATATAGTTCACCCATGAGAAGATCACAGTCAAGACTGTGAACATGTCTGTTACCATCAAAAGTTTTCTTGTAGCCTCCACTCCCTCTCTCCATCCCTTCCTCCCTCTCTCCATCCCTTCCTCCCTCTCTCCATCCCTCCCTCTCTGTTCCCATGTTCCCAAGCGGCAGTTCCTTATCATCTGCTTTCTGCTGTAGGTTAAGAGTAGGTTAAGGCTTCGTTACGAGGAGTTAGGAAGTGAATTTAGCAACGGGTGACAGGCCCTCACTCTTCTCTCAAAAAGTAGTGGTTTAAGGAAATATTCAAGGTTTTAACCTCTCATACTAAAAGATATACAGGTAGTGATTGGAGGATCCTTTATATCTGCCCTATTGTTCCTGGGTGTTGACATTTACCGCTGTGTCCCAGAATGGCTGCTGGAACACAAAACATTACATCTATGTTCCGACCAATTGAATGGAAGTAGGCATACCCTTATTTTATAGAGATTTCCCATGTCTTTTTTTAAATTGATTTTAGAGACAGAAAAACATTGATTTGTTCCACTTACTGATGGATTCATTGGTTGATTTTTTTTTTAATTTAAAGATTTTATTTATCTTTAGAGGGGGAAAGTAAAGGAGAGGGGGAGAGGAAACATCAATGTATGGTTGCCTTTCGTGCGTCCCCTGCTGGGAGTTGGCCTGCACTCAATCCACTGAGCTACACCAGCCAGGGCTTCTTGTATGTACCCTGCCCAGCATTGAACTCACCACCTTGGTGTGTTGGTGTGATGCACTAACCAATTGAATACCCGGGCCAGGGCTCCCACAGGTCTTGCATGACACATTCACTGGCCAAAAGCCCAATGTCATGACCACATCAGTTGCAAGGGTGTTTTTATCCAAACTCACTGCAGCCTTAAAAAAAATTGAGCTTCTGTTACTTTTTATGGGGTATTAGCAGTGAGTCAGTAGCAGGACAGAACTGAAGTGAAATGGATGTTCTAGCCAGCTGCTTTTGCCCTATCCTCTTTCTGATTTCCTCTATTGGGCAGGACTTCTCTACCCATTAAAAAAGTAAACGTTGTCACTCTTCATGTTAAAGCAAGAGGGATAGATATTGAACCATTTAGGACCCAAATGAAGAGGACTGAGCATAATGATTAAGCATAATTTTCTTTAAAATTTGTTTTAGTGGGGGAGAAAGGGGGAGAAAACCTCAGTGTGAGAGGGAAACATCGATGGGTCACTTTTCATGTGCACCTCAACCAGGACTTGAAATGACAACCTTGCGCTTTGCAGGGTGACACCCAACCCGCTGAGTCACACTGATCCGGGGCTACGCGTGATTGTTTTAAGTTGCACAAATGAAATTCTAAGTTAATCTAGACGTAAGTAACCTGCAGGCACACCTGCCTGCCGTGATGGAAAGTTACCTCAAGGCTTGCTGGGAATGGCTCCTGACTATCCCAGGAAGTGGGTCGAGGAAACATTTTTTCTGTCGCAGATATGGAAATGGAAGAACAAAATACCAGCTCTCCTTAATCATGGGCCCCCCTTTTCGTCAGCAAGAATTAACAGGCATGTTTGCTGACTTCAGCTTTGTTCCAGGCACTGAAAATAGGTACTTTGTGCATACATAGAAGCGCCTGAAGGATGAGGGTGTCATTCTTTCCATTTTGCAAAGAGAAGACTTTGCTCCGAAGAGGTTAACCTCAAGTAACCTGCCAGAGGCACGTTGGCAGTGAAGAGAATTGCAGTTTGGTTCCAAGTCTAATGGATGCTGTCTCTCATTTGGGAGGCAGGTGTTCTCTCTCTAGCTGCCCACCACCCCTTCCCCCCAGTAGGAGTGAAGAAAAAATCATAATTAAAAAAACTTAAATACACCGTGGCCTGATTTAAAAATTTCCCATGTTCTCTTAATTAGTATTCTTGGTCACAGTCAACTCAAAGAGGATGAATAGTCTCGGGTGACCAGGTAGAAGAATATTGACAGATCAGGCTTCAGGTATCCAGGGACGCAGGTCTGGGCACCGGCACTGTCGGGCACTTGGCCCTGTCCCCCTCTCCGTGGTGATCTCATTCTTGCCCGTGGAGCCGGGCTCGTCCGTGCAGTGGGGAGAGAAAGGTGGGCTTTCGTGGAGATGTGTTCAGGCCCGCACTATCCAGCAGGCCGTCCTCGGGGGAAGAGTGTGGGGTTTCTCGTTTCCCTCTGTTCCTCCATTTGGTGGGGAGGGGAGGAGGCTGGCGGCGTCCATACATAAAATCCCAGGGAAAGGGAAGAGTACTCGGCAGCCAGCTCTGCAGGTGGGTTTACGTCGTGATCAACTTTACACCACCTTTAAATGAGTATCAGCATCCTAGAATTATATCCTACATTGTGTTCTGGGTATAGTACAGTTTGGGAACTGGGTGTTTTAATTCCCATTTAACAGCTTTTGTTTAGAAAAACTCTTTCAGCCCTGGCTGGCGTAGCTCAGTGGGTTGAGCGCATGCCTGCGAACCAAAGGATCACGGTTTGATTCCGAGTCAGGGCACATGCCTGGGTTGCAGGCCAGTTCCCAGCAGGGGATGCACGAGAGGCAGCCATACCTTGTTGATATTTCTCTCCCCTTTCTCCTTCCCTTCTCCTCTAAAGATAAATAAATGAATTTTTTTTAAAAAGAAAGAAGCCCTGGGTGGTGCAGCTCAGTGGATTGAGCGCACGCCTGCAGACCACACGATCGCGGTTCAATTCCCAGTCAGGGCACGTGCCTATGTTACAGGCCAGTTCCCAGGAGGGCACTCAAAAGAGGCAACCATACATTGATATTTCTCTCCTTCTCTCTTTCCCTTCCCCTCTAAAGATAAATAAATTAACATCTTAAAAAAATAAGGGGAAAAACTTTCAGACATTCCATTCCCTTTCTTCACCCAGGGACATTTATCTTACTAGTTTCCTCTTCACAGTTGGAGGTAATACACACTTACTGGAGGCTCAGCAGAAGGGCGTTTTGTCTTTTCCAATCACTTCTGGTCCCCGAATCACACCGCAGACCCACATTTCTGTGTCTGCATTGGTGCCAAAAGGCTTGAGATTTTCATGGACTCCTCTCCTGCGGTAAGGACGCAGCCCAGTACTGTAAGCAGTGCGTGCATTAATCTCCCTAGTGAGACCCTCTTGTCTTGGGCGCCTTATTTTCCTCCACCCTGAAGTCTTCATCCACGTATGTTCAAGAGTATTTTTGACGTGAGCATCTAATCATTTCTGGATGGGAAGGGTAGGTGTAACAAAGGCATATCTCTGCCACTGACTGCCTTTTTTCGTCCAGTGTTAAATTACGAGTGTTCCACGGACGGCTGGGTAGGAACCACGGTTCCTACTCTGTGCCTCTGAGAGAATCGCAGCTTGGCTGTATGTAGCTCAGGAGTCTTAGTTCTTGACAAAGCACCCAGAGGTGACAACTTCAGTGAATTCAGTCGGTACAGAGTCCTGTAAAGGGAACGGACCCCGACGAGGGTCTAGAGTTACAACAAAGAAAGCATGGACTACATCTAAAAATGTAGTGAACCTCGTTTTTACTGCTTTTTAGAACACCATTACTTCGACTCTTCCCAAAAGTACACTTTGGGTCACCACAGTAACTGGAGGATTGTGTAAGGTGCCTTGTTTACCTGGGAGTGCTCATAAGCAGGATCAGGGATATAGTTACTCTCCACGTAGGAGAGCCTTGATTCCTTACTGTATTCCATCACATTTAAGGTGCCATTGAGTGTATTTTACATACAACTAATAAAGGGAAAGTCCTACCGACAATTTAGGACAAACCCACGACAAAGATAGTAAATGTGACTCAAGTGTGTGGAGTGCACTGCAGCCTTTTCCCCATCTGGTGTGGCGGACTGAGTTTCTCGGTGCTGTATTGGCACTGTCATTACCTGCTGACTGCCAGGACACTGTACAACACCAGCCACTAGGCCACCACTGGTCTCCATAGCAGACGCCACTAGTACATTGACTCAAGCTACACCCTTCCCCAGGAAACCCACAGTAGGGCCTCCGGCTCCTCAGCACAAAGTGGCCATCGCTCAAGTCCACTGGACCCTCCAATTTCCAGTGTTTTTGCTTGGATCTGTTAACATTTAGAGCATGCTAACATTTTCTTCTCACCCCCACCCCACCCATGCTTGTCATTTTTTGTTTTTTAACAGCAAAGTGTGATTCTGTTTTCAGAGTTTACCCAGCCCCTTCCCCGCTGTTCCTGTTCCCCAACCCACCTGCCTCTTGTCTCCTTCAGAGGCCTTGCTTTCGGCGCTGGGAACTCGTCCAGCAGGTCCCAGTCTGCACATCCTGGAGGGCAGTGCTTGGCCGCATTGTGTGCGGTCTGGGGAGGGAAGATCCATTTTGTCTGAAATATAAAGCTTCTCTGACTCTCAATCCGAGGACTGATAACTATCTTTGCCTGCTTGGGGATATTCCAGTAAGAGCTTCGCACTTTCCACCTGCTTGAAAAATGAAAGTGGAAGAAACAGTTCCTAATAGAATGTTCTAGACCCAAGGGCTTGCAGGGGCCTGGCAGGACATGAAGCAAGCCCGGCTGGGCAACAGTAGGGGAGAGGTGAGCAGACAGTCGCATGCTAAACATGCCTCTCCGCTCCCACCCCAGCAGAGGGTAGGTGGTCATTGCCCTCCCAGCCTTTTCTTGCCCCTGCAGGAGTGTGGGCCTGTTACTTCCTTCCATTTCTTGTGATTTTTTTTTAAATGGAAACTCAGTTTGGTAAATAAGATGACATTGGTATAAATAGAAAGCAGTTTGCCTCCCCTGCGGACCATTGAGGAAACATCAAGAAATAAGGGCATAGGCTTGGTTGTGTTGGTCAGATTTTTACTTGGACACCAGCTCCTTTGCTAATGAATAACCAATAAAACAGGGCGTGCCAATTATGAATTCCTCTCCCACCCTTTTGCACTACCGCCACGGGATGCTGGGCTGCAGCACTCACTTCCACCCACGTAGCTGGAAGTGGGAAGGAGGGACTTGCTTCCTCCTTCTCCGTGTTCTGGTCAGGGACGTGTTTTTCATCCTGTCTGTAGGAGTTGGTTCCGATTTCTAGCTTTTGCCTCCCCAAGGATGAGCTGGGCAGAACCCCCAATATCTTCTCCTTTTGTTCTCCCTGCCCTAGGGGTGGTGGCTGCTTCCTGAAGTTACTGTCTATCCGTAGTCCTCAGTGTACCCTTTGTCCTAGCACCTCTCCAATTCCTGTTGAATCAGATTCCCTCCGTTAAATTGTACCTGTTTTTAAACGTCTGGTGAGGTCTCTTTTTCTGAATGAACGTTGACTGCTGGCCTGAGATATCTGAGGTCTGTTAATGATATTATGATATTTGCTTATATGCACAATTTTTGATTGGTCATTCTAAATTTCTATCTTAGGGATAATTGGTATGTGTCCATCAGCTTCCATTTGTTGGCAACTGTATCCGTTTCCTGGGTTTGCTACAACCAGGGATGACCATCTGGGGGACTTAAAAACAATAGGAATGTGCTATCTCAACAAGTCTACAGGGCAGAAGTCCAAAGTCAGGGTGTCAGCAGGAACAAGTTCCCTCGGAAGGTTTGGGGGAAGGACTCTTGTCTTGCCTTGTCCTAGTTTTCTGGCTCTTGCCACCCGCCCTTGGTACTCTGGGTGTCACTCCCAGTTTCTGCCTGTCTTCACATGGCCTTCCTTTTGTGTGTCTGTGTCTCCGTCTTCCCTTGACCCTACGTGGGTGAGTACAGTGGATTTCGTTTTCACCCTTGTCCATTATCCCCTCGTGTTAATATCTGCGAAGACCTTGCTTCCAGCTAAGGGCACATTCTGAGGATTGAGATGCACCCGGATTTGGCGGTGAAGTGGGCAGTATTTAGCCCAGTACAGTTACCTGGTGCTTCGAGGAACACAGCTATGTCCACAGACATGGACAAGTTTAAAAGGTATAGATGATCGTTGGTGTTACAAGTCAGAGGCTGTGTACTTGGCCCTCACTTAGTTTGATACATAATGACACTTGGGATAAGATTGTAAAGGTGGAACAGAAGGACGGTGTGACGGTTGTTCCTTCGCTTTTCAGCTTCATGAAGGAAGCTGTTTCTGAGCTGGGTTTAGAACAGGGTGCATCTGGAAGAGGAGGCATTCCAGGCAGTGGCCTGCCTGTGGGCTGTGTCGGTCCACCCAAATGCCCATGCTGGTCAGCTCAGTGGGTCCTTAGGTCTCCCAAGGACTGGAGTTGAGAATGGAGTATGGGGGGTGGCTCCCATGCCATGCAGGCTGAGGGGATTAAACCTGGTAAACAGGGGCCTCGATTTGACTTTATTTTATTGGGGGAGTGGTTTTAAATGACCAAATGAGTTGTGACTGTTAAGCTGGAACTGTGTTCATAACAATAAGGTTGGTTGTGGGCTGTTTGATTCTGTAGATTATGGTTGCCTTGGGGAGGCGGAGCTGGGGTCGGGAATGACGGCTTAATGGGTGTCGTGGTTTTCTTCTGGGGTGATGGAAGGGTGGCGGATTTTATCTTCTGTATTTTGCCACAATTAAAAAATAAATGAGGCAGGACATGTGACTAGGCCTAGGTGCGTGTGATCCTGCTTGCCTGATGAGAGCTAAGTGGGATGAGGGGAAGGGATGGTGGGGTTTTTGCTGGAAGTGTTTTCTGAGAACTGTGCACAATCACCTGTGCCTGGTCCTCCTTCCACATCTCCCATTTACTGTTCTCACAGGCCCCCTTTACCAAGGTTGGGGCCAGGAGCTATTCCAAGTTCTTCCAACTAGTAGGATGTGGAGCCAGAGTTTGAGCCTGGATACCTGACTCCTAAGGTTGACCATCAGCCTCATTTCCCCAGTATTATCCCAGTTTTAGATGTGCCCTATATTCCAGAAACTCCTCGGTCCAGGGTGCACGGATGCTTGGTCACCCATAACTAATTCCTGGGCCCAAACTTTTTTTTGTCTTTTTAAAATTTTTAATTGTTTTTAGAGAGGTGGGGAAAGGCAGGAGATAGAGAGGGAGAGAAACATCAGTGTGAGCACGTGCCCTGACCTGGAATTGAACCGGCGACCTTTCGCTTTGTGGGATGGTGCCCAAATGCCTGAGCCCCTCTGGTCGGGCCAGCTCCAAACTCTGCATACTTCCCCCAGCCCCTCCTGGCTTTGGACACCTGCTCTACAACTATTGCACCCTCAGCAGTCAGTTTGGAATCCCTGATTTAATACCTCAGTATCTCAAATCCTTGTGGCTTTTGAAGGTGTGTCATGTAATATTAATGAAAACACGAGGCCTTCTGTCTGGATTAATTTTTTATGAACAATAATACGTCTGATTAAACTGGCTGATTTACTAGAGCTGGTGGTACTGGGTGGGGGGTGCGGTGGTGTGTAGATGGTCTCTGACCACAGGGCATGGTTTCTTAGGTGGCCAGTATTCCCAGTATGCACTTGCTGTTGGTTCTGGGTGGAAATGACCTGACGGGGAGATGATGGATAACCGCTGGGCTGCAGCCTGTCTCAGGCTCTCACCCAAGGGGTGTGCCAGCCTTCGGGGTTCCCCCCAGGCAGGGCGTAAGGCCGGAAAGTCGGGAGTTGGTCGTGTGCGGGGCGGGGCAGGGGGGCCGGTGCATTTCACATCTGATCCCCATCCCCAGTTTTCGGCTGTGACCCAGCTACACTGGTTTCACTGTGTCAGAGTATCTTTTAATAGTCCTGACATTCACTGCGTAGGTGCTATTTCTCATACAAAGAAATCCAGCGCTTGCCAGCAGCTCCTTCGGTTACATGTCAGACAGATGCCATTCTCTCCCTAAGTACCTGCTTTCTTTTCCAAGGAAGTGAATCCAGCGGCCCGGGGGGCCCAGGGTGTTGGCTTTTCAGGTCTGCGGAGAAAGAAGGCCGTCTTCAGTGTTTTGTCTGAGGCCGGTGAAGGTCCTTCTAATGCCATGTGACTGTTCTTGGTCTTCCAGCTGAGCATCGAGCAGGCCCAGGCCGTGGCAGAACAGGTGGAGATGAAGGCCAAGGTGGTGCAGTCAGAGGTCAAAGCCGTGACGGCGAGACATAAGAAGGCCCTGGAGGAGCGAGAGTGCGAGCTGCTCTGGAAGGTAACGGGCGGTGCAGGCCCACCCGCCATCTGGGCCTCCTTCCCCGGCAGGGTTTCTTCCCTGAACCACATGTGTCAGATCCTGGACCCTGGCTCTGTGTTTAGAGTCCCTGGACCCTTGTGGGTGCTGTCCAGGCAGTAAAACAAAAAGAAGCCTTTGCAGAAGTAGTCTGGTCCCAAGGCCAGAGGGAAAGTCCTGAGTGTTCTCTGGCACACGCGCAGAAGGAAGCGGAAAGGCAGTACAGTTGCCGCCGCTGTTGTGGAAGCAGGCTGGTAGGACGCATCACCCCTGTTTTGGGTGTCCTGGCTGGATGCACTTCCTGAACCCTTGGGGGAAGGCAGCTTTCCACTAGTGAGGGCATGAGCATGTACCCTTTCTTTCTCTTGGGGCAGGAGAGAGTGCTGAGCACACTGGTGTGCTGTGTAGATAAAACTCAGCTGGGAAGGTGGCTCTCCCCACCCAACTCACCATCCCAGCATTTTCCTCTTGGATCTTCTACCCTGCTTCTGAGGGAAGAGGGTAGTACGCCTGCACATGGGCCAGTCATGCCATTGGTACATTCTCAGAACCCACAAGTAAGGCCGCACACAAAGCTGATTTAAAGGGTGCACGGAGGTGTATGCCTGCTTGTTTTTATTTTTAGAAGGAGGGGAAAGGAGGTAGAGAAACATTGTAAAAGAGATCCACCAATCAGTTGCCTCTTGGCACATCCCCCATTGGGGGCCTGGCCCCCAACCCAGACATGTGCCCTAACCAGGAATGGAACTGACGATCTTTCAGTTTGCAGAGTGATACTCAATCCACCAAGCCCCACACCAGCCAGGGCTGCATGCTTATTTTGATCATCCCAATTATAGGATGGTAGAGGTGACGTCTCAATTTCTGAAGGTGACCCTCACCGGTCAGAACGCTCTCTGGAAGGCTATCTTGGATTCTGCATTTTCCATTTAGTTAGCTTTCCGCCTCTTCAGACCTCTCAAAAAACTATGGCTTCATTGCTCTTAGACAAGAAGAGAAAGAATCCATGGGTAGAAACAAGTGCAAGATTTAATTCGGCACCTATTTTATTTAGGCACCTTTGTGGCCCTGACATGGTTTTCAGGCACTCCGATGTCCCCATGGTCTGTCAGTCTCGTGCCACCCACGAATGTTAATTATAACTGAAAGGGGCCGGCTTCTTGCAACCTGAGAGCTCTGTGGTGAACTCGGCCACAAACTTGCTCTTCTGGATTTGCGGATGAAAAGGCCTTTGTGTGTTTCTGCAGATCGCACCTGAGTTATCTAACTCCCTCCTGCGAGGCTGACTCACACGGCCTCTTAGGCAGCGCTCTCAATGGAGAGCATGTTTTCCCTCTAGGAGAAGCAGATTTGGCAAAGAGAGTCCGTTTCTTTCGTGCAGTAAACTTTGTTTCTACTTCCCTAAAAACCCCTTCTCAGATTCCTCCAAAATAGGCTTGCTCATTCTGGACACACCTCAGTCCCATTGATCTTCACCTTTTGCTATATAGCACCTTGCTCCAAATCACGTGAGAATCCCCATTCTCTTTTATTAATTACTAATTGTTCTGCCCCAACCCAGCAAAGTTTTCCTGCTTGTATCTGCCCGGGCACCTCTTGGATACAATGTTGTGTGTGTTTGCTTGTTTTGATAAAACATTACTGAGTGCCAGGGAAACAATTTTATGTATCTGGATACATCTTTCTCTTTTTTTCTTTAACTCATCAAATTATATACTTTATATTTTCTTTTTCTCTCTCTCTTTTTTTTTTTTACACTTTATATTTTCTTAAGATTTATTTATTTTTAGAGAAGGGAAGGGAGGGAGGAAAAAAGGCAGGGAATCGTCGATGTGCAAGAGAATGGATCAGTTGCCTCTTTGCATGCCCTCAGCTGGAGACCTGGCCCACAACCCAGGCATGTGCCCTGACTGGGAATCTAGCTAGCAACCTTTGGATTACAGGCCAGCACTCAATCCACTGAGCCACACCAGCCAGGGCACCTTTCATTCTCGTGGCTTACAAATTTCCAGTGTTCTTGCCTTCCTCTTGGAGTTAGCTACAACTGCCTACCCAGCTGAGCAGTCAGAACTAAAGCCTGGAGGTCTGGTCCAGTGCAAGACCAAAAGACAAAGCCTGACTTTGATCTGTTCCCACAAGATCTGTCTGCACGGGTGTGTCCTGCTTCCAGAGTGGACAGATGAAAAAGCACATTGCATGGGTCAGAAATCACATCATCCCTCCCTAAGGGAAAATTCAATTAAAATACAGTGTACCGTTATTTTGAAATAGGCTTTCCGTAGCTTTCAGATCAGCATCGCACTCCAAATTCACTGTTCTCTGCAAAGCAGCATGATCTAGCCAGGTGATCTGTGTATTCCCTTCATGGAGGAAATTACTCGAAATTAGAGGACTTTTAGTTAGTTAATGCAAAAGAATGAAGAAATGACCCTATTTCAGTGGTCAGACAAAATCTCGCGTTCGCAAATAGTATGGTTTGAGAACCTCAGAAGCGGGAATTATTACAGCAGGTCAGATTCAATGTTTATTGTAGCATTTTAGATTTAGAGAGCTCCTGTCTCCAAATTTTCTGTTAGGCCTGGTGAGCTCCCTTTTGTAGGTTTCTACAACCTGTTCGATAGAGGGTTGGAGAGAAGAACAGGGGAGGTGTAATCTCACCAAATCCATTTTCTCTGCCTAATCATGTGTGGGGGAGAGGGAGAGAGAGGGAGGATGGGGGGCTATCTTTCAAGACATTTCAGACTCTGTAGCTGCTTTGAAAAGTCCGTCTTTTGCCCTGGCTGGTGGGGCTCAGTGGATTGAGCACCAGCCTGCAAAACAAAAGGTCACCAGGTTGATTCCCAGTTCAGGACACATGCCTGGGTTGCAGGCGAAGTCCTCACTTGGGGGCATGTGAGAGGCAACTTACTGGTGTGTATCTCTTGCATATCAGTGTTTCTCTCTTTATTCCTTCCTCCCTTCCCCCTCTCTAAAAAGTACATAAATGAATTTTTAAAAAATAAAGAAAAAGGAACATAAATCTACGCACATACTCCCTACGTAAAACTATAGTTTTGTTGACATTCCAAGCCAAGCACCCATCTCCAAGGTCTTTGTGCTTGCTCTTTCCTCTGCTCCAATTACTTTTCAGTTCGGCCTCCCTGGGCACTGTCTTGCATGCCTACCCTATTTCTGCTCTCTGACCCCCCCCCCCCAGCATCACCTACAGTAAACTTGGCCTCCAGTGTTTCCCTGTGTGTTTGCTTAAAATGTGACCTCTGTGAGGGCAAGGACCATAGTTTCTATTGGTTACTAGGTGTCCCCATGCCTGGCACAAAGTAGGTACTCAGTAAACAGTTGTTAGGTGCCAGTTCTTAACTTTCGTTTTTATTTAATTTCTGAAGTCGCGGGAAAGTTGCAGGTGTTAATAATAAAGGAACTCCATATTATATCTTTTACCCAGATTGACCAGTCATTTACATTTTGCCTCGTTTCTCTAAATTCTAAACTGTTTATTTCCTCTGAGTGAGGACATTCTGTTAACTAATCACAGTTAATTAAGATCAAGAGGTTTGATCGCGACTCTATTCCAGTACAGAATCCTCCGTCAATAATAGTCAGATTTCACTAACGGTCATTTTAGTAGCATCTCCCCCAGTCCAGGATCACTCGCTACACTTAGCTGTCATGCCTCTCCTGTCACCTCCCGTGTCTGGAGCAGCTCCCCAGCCCTCTTCCCTTTTTGGATTCTGCCGTGTGTGAGGAGTGCAGGCCAGTCGTTTCTGTGGGATTAGCCCTCAGCACGGGTTCGTTCCTCTGAGGCTTCCTCCTGACTCAGGTCAGGGGATGTGTTTTCTGTGCTCGGTTCTAAGCCTCCGTCCTCTCTCCCTGTTCTGACCTTTCTCTGCAGGTGGAGAAGATCCGCCAGGTGAAGGCCAAGTCTCTGTACCTGCAGGTGGAGAAGCTGCGGCAGAACCTCAACAAGCTCGAGAGCACCATCAGTGCCGTCCAGCAGGTCCTGGAGGAGGGGAGGGCGCTGGACGTCCTGCTGGCCCGAGACCGCATGCTGGCCCAGGTGCAGGAGCTGAAGACCTTGCGCAGCCTCCTGCAGCCCCAGGAGGACGACCGGATCATGTTCACGCCCCCCGACCAGGCGCTGTACCTCGCCGTCAAGTCCTTCGGCTTCGTCAGCAGCGGGTCCTTCGCACCGCTCACCAAGGCCACGGGTGATGGCCTCAAGCGGGCCCTCCAGGGTAAAGTGGCCTCCTTCACTGTCATCGGCTACGACCATGATGGGGAGCCTCGTCTCTCAGGAGGCGACATGATGTCAGCTGTGGTCCTGGGCCCGGACGGCAACATTTTTGGGGCCGAGGTGAGCGATCAGCAGAACGGGACTTACATGGTGAGCTACCGTCCCCAGATGGAGGGCGAGCACCTGGTGTCGGTCACCATGTGCAACCAGCACATTGAGAACAGCCCCTTCAAGGTTGTGGTCAAATCGGGCCGCAGCTACGTGGGCATCGGGCTGCCCGGCCTGAGCTTCGGCAGCGAGGGTGACAGTGACGGCAAACTCTGCCGCCCTTGGGGTGTGAGCGTGGACAAGGAGGGCTACATCGTCGTCGCCGACCGCAGCAACAACCGCATCCAGGTGTTCAAGCCCTGCGGCACCTTCCACCACAAATTTGGCACCCTGGGCTCCCGGCCGGGCCAGTTCGACCGGCCCGCAGGGGTGGCCTGCGACGCCTCCCGCAGGATCGTTGTGGCCGACAAGGACAATCATCGGATCCAGATCTTCACCTTCGAGGGCCAGTTCCTCCTCAAGTTCGGCGAGAAGGGAACCAAGAACGGGCAGTTCAATTACCCTTGGGATGTGGCGGTGAATCCTGAGGGCAAGATCCTGGTCTCTGACACTCGGAACCACCGCATCCAGCTGTTCGGGCCTGATGGAGTCTTCCTGAATAAGTACGGCTTCGAGGGGGCTCTCTGGAAGCACTTTGACTCCCCTCGGGGCGTGGCCTTCAACCACGAGGGCCACTTGGTAGTCACCGATTTCAACAACCACCGGCTCCTGGTCATCCATCCCGATTGCCAGTCGGCACGCTTTCTGGGCTCCGAGGGCACCGGCAATGGGCAGTTCCTGCGCCCGCAGGGCGTGGCCGTGGATCAGGAGGGGCGCATCATCGTGGCCGACTCCAGGAACCACCGGGTGCAGATGTTCGAGTCCAACGGCAGCTTCCTCTGCAAGTTTGGCGCTCAGGGCAGCGGCTTTGGGCAGATGGACCGCCCTTCCGGCATCGCCGTCACCCCCGAGGGGATGATCGTCGTGGTCGACTTTGGCAACAATCGAATCCTCATCTTCTAATCGCATTTTCTAGGCTTCTGTGTTTGGGGTGTGCATGTCTCTCTCCCTCTCTTGCTCTCTTGCTCTCTCGCTCTCTCGCTCTCTGGTGCTCTTCTCTCTCTCCCCCTCCCCGCCTTTTCCCTTTTGAATTGCAAAGAAGAAACAGTCTCAGGGAAATTTCTTTTTTTCTTTTGTTTAAAGAGAACAAGAAAAGTACAGCATTGCTTAAGCCCTACCTCATCTTTATTTTTTTACAGATGAATGTACTTCTCTTTTCTGCAGGGATTGAGCCTGTGAAGTGATACTTTCTATCTACCTCATCACTCTTCACATTCCCTTCTCCAGCAGGTCCTCTGCCCGCCTTGCACCCTTGCTCAGTGGAGCTCACGTTCCCCTCTTCCCTCCGCGGGGCGTGACATGCACAGGCCTAGCGTCTCTGGCTGGGAGGGCACTGGATGTGTGTGGTGGGCTGATATTCTGTAGATTGAGCCAAGGAAACATGATAAAAACTACTAAGAAAAAAAAACAAAGGTATAAAATGGAAAAATAGGATTTTTAAATGCTTAATTATAGATTATTTGTGTTCTTGAGAATACTGTGTTTATGGGGTTAGATTGCATTTTGTGATCTTGATCTTTTTGAAAAAAATCTTTTTTTTTTAATGCTGCAACAGAGAACGTTCCTATGTTCTCCTTTTATACCTCAGCGTGTTTATCTTCCTGTTCAGCATCTATTCTTGTTCCTAGAAGTGGCTGTGGCTTGCTAGCCAAGAAAAGCAGACTGTTCTTATTTTAGGGTATGGGATCTCTCTCTCTTTTTTTTTTTTAAGGTGGGGGGTGTATGTGTGTGTGTGAAGCCATCTGACACCAGGTTTTAGTGAAGCTGAAGATGATACACCTCCTCCCAAAGAACTTTTCTTCGCATACTTTAGTGTCTAAAAATAATCAAGGTAGTTCAGGTTTTTGATTAATCTCCATCTCAAACGTTAAGTTGCTGTTGCTTATAAAGAGCGAAGTGAAAGAAGAACAAAGCGTGCCTCTTTCTCAGAAGGAGGGCTTCCGGACACAGCCTGGTGTGCAGACAAGAGTGGGCAGGCACGCGTGTGCTGAGGTGCAGTCGGTGGGGGAGCACGAGAGAGAAAGAAGTCACCTCCAAGCTCCTCTGGACTCTGCAGGAGGGCGCAGTCCATCCCCAACCCGAGATCGAATGATGTTCTGTAAATGGAGGCATTTCTTTCCTAAGAAGAGTAGGCCAAGGAACGAACTTTTACTTTTAAAAGCACAATTTTTTTCCTGCCTTGGAAGTTCAGGGAAACAGACTGTTTGAAATGAATAGAACAGCCCAGCCCCGCGCTCTGTGTGCGGGTCTCTTCCCAGAGGGGTCTGCTCAGAAGCCAGGAGCCATGCTGTCGGACCTCGTGGTTGACACCCATCCCCGCCCCTCCCCCTCAGGCCTTTGAATGTAAAGGATTTACAAACTCAATTGCCACCAACTGGAAATGTAGGACGAAATGAGTATCTTTTGTTAAACCTGTATCTCGGTACCAAAGAAGGAACATTTAAGCCAGGCTCCCACTGCAGAACTCGTGGGATGGCGTCTGTCACTTTACAGGGTTGGTTGGTTGTAACCTGGATGTGAGGACAAACCGTGTGCTTCTGGGCACCGTCTGTCTTTTCAGTGAAAAATTCAGTGGCGCTAATACCCTGCCTGTCAGAATCCACGTGGGTCCCTGCATTTCCCACAAATACTGAAGGAAGAACCAAATTCGAGAGTTGCACAGCTCAGGACAAAGTCAGGCTCTCAGAAGGCGAGGGCATACAGGAAGAGCTCTCCTTTGGCCAGAAAGACCAACAGATCACATTCTGTTCCTGTATTTCAAAGAAATTCCTTTTGCAATGCGCATGTAGTTTTCAACCAACAGAGTAAACTGACAAGTGAAGCAATTTGTTCTTGTCATCCCCGAAGACATGAGGAGGTGCTGGGGACACGGGGACAGTGTAGCCACTCAGTCAAATTGCTTTTCTCATCCGGCTGTTTGAAAATCTAATTTACCACTTCCCTGCTCCCTCCAGTGACTTCACTTGTAGGGTTTCTGGAAGACCAAAATGGGGAAAAACTCCTGTCTTGACGAACTGCAGCAAAGTATTCAAACACTAAAGAAGTACCTTGAACGAGCTGCCTCAGCTGCCGGGTTACAGGGGGAGGGAGGTGGCAGGGAATCTCATTCTGTAAAAAGCGCCTTTTCTTTTACTGAAGAACTTGGTAGTGAATCCTTCCTCGTTTTCTATTCACTTGCCATTTATTTTGTCCCTGACCTCTAAGCTCTTTGGTCAAGAGCTTGTGTAATGAAGCTTTTTTTATTGTTTTTTTGTTTTTAATTTTAGAATTACTTGGTGCTGGTCCTCCTTTCCTCCCCCCCTCCCCTGCCCGCTGCCTAAAAAAATCACCCTCTAAACACCAAAGACAATGGTTTTAAATGCTTAAGAAATACTTTTATTGAGGGAATGGGTCTTGAAAGTTCTTGGACATTCTCAAGACCCCTAGGTTGTGATTGTGGCTGGGATGGGTCATCTCAGGTCCTTTGATTCTTCCTTTGAATTCTTCATCTTTACTTTCGCTGCCATCTCTGCTCTTGCCCTTTCTTTCCAGTCTCCTGCATGTGGGGCAATCTCAGGTCCCGAGTGGGGCTTATTTATTTTTTATTTTTTATTTTTGGTGATTAGCTGCAACTAAAATTGCTTAATGTCAACATTTTCCTATGGATTTGGTTGTAAAGCCAGGGTTTCCACACATGACTGAAATGACCAGCTCTTAAAGTTAATACACTGACCAATTTGCAGGCTTAAAGCTGGTAGGTTCTCCCTGAAATGAGTGTGTAGGTGGGCAGAGCTGCCCCGTTGCACCCTCCGTGGTGGGCGGTCTCCACACCCAGAGTTGTGTGTCACTGCCGTTCGCAAAGCATGGTCACCCTCGGGGAAGATTCTGTTTTTAAAACACTGGCCATCTGTGGCTGCCCACACTCGGCTCCTGGCCCACAGGGATTGGTGCAAAGCACTTTGGAGTGTGTTTATTGGACAATGCAGAATGCTCCAAATCAAAGCAAGAGGAGAAAAGCCAGCCTTTGGGACTTCCTAATGTGCACGAGGCTGTTCAGATCAGGTGTATGTAAATGCGTTTCTCTTGTGTATTATGAGGTGATGCTAGTAGGTAGAAATTGGGTCAAAAAGGGAAGTCTTTACCACAGTGAGAGGATAAGGTCCTGGGTGCTGTCAGGGAGGAGAATAAACCGTTTCTAGTGAGTAAATGTGATGTTGAGACAACAATACCCATGCGTGTGTGTCTGATGTGGTCAGGTGGCGAAGTAAGGTGTAAAGTCACCACGTGTAAAAAAGTTTGCATGCAGGGATGGCTAAAGGATTTCCAAGTAACGCACAGAGAAAAACCACTTCTGGTTGCCACGGACTTAACATTTCAAAAGTGTTAAACTTTTGTTGGGAAAAAAAAAAAGGAGAGAATCATTTCTTTGTAAATTTGGTTGTGAGAAGCCGTGCTCTCTCACCCTGTGCTGTGTGGCGGCTGGCGGTGGCACGCAGGTTGGCACGCAGGTTGGCTGGAGCCCGGGGCCCTGGGCCGTACCCCAGGTGTGCCGACTCTCCGACTGATGGACGCCCTTTTAAGTCTAACTTATTTGGGGAAACACAAGGGTACCATAAACAGAATCTAAATTATGTGTTGGGCCAAAAAAGTTTGCCAGATTTAAGGCACTTTGTGATAGAGCTGTAAGAATAGTTTGAGATTGGCTCAGTCTGTTTTATTCCAGTTAAGCCAAAGCTTAATGATTGGAGAAGTAAAGGTCTTTTAGGCTTGAAGCATCAGAATACTGTTTGTATATGTGTTGTCTCCCTCCGCGGGAGATTGACGATCCCTGTGTTCTGGTAGGTAGTGAAAGAAATGCCAAAGTTCATAGGCTCTTTTGTTTTTCCCCTTTTCTGTTTAAAAAAAAAAAAAAAATCTAATGGTGCCAAAAAATATTTAGGGTATTTATTGAAAACATCACTTGTGCGTTTCCAACAGTCTGGGGCTGTATAAAAGTCAAGCTTTTCTACTTGCGTGTGCGTGATACCACAGAGCCACGCCCTCCCAAGGCTCGTCCGCCTCCTGGAGCTTCCTGCAGGCCAGGGGCGCGGGATCCACACCCCACTCACTGCACACCAGGCCGTCTGTTTTGTTTTGGTTCTACCTCACTTCTGGCAGAAGTCATCTACCTCGTGTCAGCATCTGACCGGTCTCTGAGGAGAATAGTGTTAAACCTCCGGGCAGTGGGTGGGAAGCTACCTCGAGGAGAGAAGGTTTGCGTGAACCCCAGACGGATCTCTCCCAGGAGAAAAACATTTCCTTGACCTTGCAAAAGACACTCTGAAACCAAATATTCCTATACTCAGGCAAATGTAGTCAGAAGTCCCCAAGTGTCCCTTACCAACCTGGCTCCCTGTTAGCGCACACTGTGACCCCGTTGTTCAGTATTACGGAACTACTGGTTCATCTGACCTATTGGAGGACTTGACTGCAAGCAAAGACCTTTAGGTCTCCTCCTCTCTTCAAGAGAACAGTATTTTATCTGTATTTTGAATGCCGACAGGCATACCCTTTTAGGAGCAATTCTGAGGGTCTTCTTGTTGGAAACATCAGCCATTTGAAGGGAATGAGAACCTGTAGACTCCTGATGGTGTTTGTCATTTGTCTGGACCCAGCAAGGGTCATTCTCTCACCATCACCGTGACATTGCAACAATCGCAGTTTCACTGAGCAGTGACTGGGAAAGTGTGTGTGTTTTGCGTTTTAATTTTTTTTTTTTTTTTTTTTCCTACCAAAGGTAACATGTTGACGGGTTGTTCTTTTCCTCCGCTTGTTTATTAAATACTTGATGAAGTTGAGAAGCACATGACCATGATATACTGTATTGCCTGTCTGCCTTTTCTTCCCCTCTTTAATTTTTGTTCGGGTTGTAGGAGAGGGTCCTAAGACCACTGTAATGGTTGTGAATTGGGTTTTAAATGTCATGGTGAAGCGATACCTCAATGATGTCTATTTTTAAACTGATCTTACGGGTTAACACGCCAGCCTGGTGGGATGTTTTCCATCATCATTTAACCAGTAATGGTTCTAAAAGTTTTGTCTCTCCGCATGGTCTTAGACCTCCTTTTAATGATTGTATTAACTTTTACAAGCTCAGGTAGTATTTTTCCTAAGGCTCTGTCTCGGGGCGCACTGACTGAATGCTAACGTGTGTAGCAAAGTGTTTACTTTCCTTAAATAACCAGCTCTGTGATAGTTCTTTATGTTGCTAGGAGTCTGTAGGTTTCTCGCGCTTCTGGGGTTTTCTTGTTTTTAGGGTGCTAAGGTTTCTTTTTTTCCTTGTTTCCCCCGCCCTTAAGAATCAATGCAGGTGAGAGGGTGGGTGAGTAGGGGGTGTTGTTTTTAACTAGCATGTTAGGTATAATTGGGTGGGTGGGAGGGTTGTTAGTATTTTTAAAAAAAAATAAATCTTGTTTAATATTGTCCATTAGCTGTCATGCCCGGTCAGCAAAATACTTTAAGTGTAGAACACATGACTCAGTTGAGTTGTTTTTTTGTTTTGTCCACCCCCCCCGCCTTTGGAGGGGGGAGAGTAAGTGCAGAATTGGAGAAATTAACATGGGCATGTTGCCTGGTGAGACTAAGTAAAACTTTTATTTAAAAAAATTTTTTTTCCAAGGCAGACATGAGGTGTTAAGGAATGTGCACCCTCGGAATAACTGTGGCCCACATGAACCGCACCTGCAAGCCCATCTCGGGTGCTTACTGCCTCTGGACACTTTTAAATGGAATCACGGTGGTGGGGCAGATCCCGCCAATTAGGTAGAGAACTAGGGAGACCAAAAGTTTTCCCTCAAGCCTTTAAAGTGGGTGTTTGTTTGGGATGCGTTCTCCTCCCCACTGTGGATTTTTTTTTTTTTTACTTTTAAATCTTAAATATTATACTGCAGGCCACAGGCATGTCAGCAGAGAACCAATGGGAAAGTGTTCAAAAACTCCTGTGTTGGCTAACGGGCTTCTGAATGTATCGCTTGGTCCACGGAGAAGGCTGGGGAAGGTAGCAAGGAGATGCTGTATCAGCTACCGCAGCCTTAAAACAAAGTTGACATCTCTTTGGACTTTAAAATTGTTCCTATGCAGCCTATTTTATTTTTGTTTAATCAAATAAACAAGAGGGTGTTCTTTTTTTTCATGGAAATACGTGTCTGTGTGATCCTTTAATCCAGAATAAAAATGGATGTGCGTGCTACCTTTATGAAAGGGATTTGATGAGGGAGGCAGGTGGATACAGCATTTTTTTTTAATGGAGGAAATATTAAAGACCCTAGATGTTTTAAAACCTGGACTTGGGGAATTTGGGGGGAATTTCAGATCTGGTGGCCTCAGGCCTAGCTTCCCCCAAGGAGCTGCATAGCAGATGTCCCTTTAGAGGAACAGAAATATGATATCTGCCCTGACCAAGGTGCTCAGTCACTGGGCAACTTCCTGCAAAGCAAAGGGTCCCCGGTTCCATTGCCGAGTTCCTCTTCCCACTCAACCTGTGTTGACCCACAGAGGCCACCACCCTGGTGGGCACTGGCCTTTTGTCAGTGCTCACAGGTATGTAACCCCTCTGCCTGGGATCAGGGACTGACTGGGGCCTAAACTCTGGCTGGGGTAGTGAGCAACACATGCAAATAACTTCAGCAGCGGACCGCCCATGCCAGGTGGATGAAGGAGACTCCTGTGGAGCTCGCTTGCTGTTGGCAGCTCCGTTTTTCATTTGAACTACCGTTGCCCCCCCTTGGCTCACTTGTTCTCTGTGTCTGATCCCACAGCCTGAGTTTGACTTTTGGGTGAGGCGTGGCAGGCTAGCGAGATGGCCAGCACACAGTGCCACTGTTCTCCTCTCGCTTTCTCCTGGTCTTTGTCTCTTCCCTGCTGTGGTAATGGATGGACGTCCTGACGGCAGTGGGTCTTTCCCCTGCAGCACAGGGGATCTCTGGTCTTTGCCCAGACCACATGCTGCCACCATTGAGCACCGACACAGTTTTGCCCCATTTGTGCCTGCAGCTTCAGAACTGTGACCCATCCAGCGTTAGCCGAGCCCTCAGACTCCTGACGGGAGTGCAGCGGAGCCCCAACCCCCGTCTCCACTTCCTTCCCCCAGTCTTCACTGTTGCTTCTGGCCCTGGATGGACCCGGTGGGAGACCTCTGTGTAAAAAGTTCGGTGAATGCACTTGTGTCTTTTAAAAGGAAGGGTCGGTTCTCATTAATCCTCTGAAGGCTCAGGAGAAGCAGGACCCACTGTTGAGGGATGTGCAAAGGAGAGAGGTCTGGAGAAGCAACACGTGGTCTTCAAGACACTATCATGCCACACTCCATCTTGCCACCCCCATCCCATCAGCCTTTTGCAGGGGTGTCCAACCTTTCGGCGTCTGTGGGCCACCCTGGAAGAAGAGTCATCTTGGCCACACATTAAATAACACAAATACTAATGAAAACTGATGAGCAAAGAAAAGGTTTTAAGTAAATTTACGGTTCTGTGTTGGGCCATATTCATAGCCACCCTGGGCCCTAGGTTGAGTGAGCTTGGGAGGACTCAAACCTAAGGGTGATGACACTCCTTGGCAGCTGGCCGCTGAGGTCACCCTTAACAGTTAACAGCCCATATTCAAAACTACAGTACGAGGAGTAGTCGGAACACTCAGTACATACACTGTGGGGTGTGAGATGGTACACTTTGGAACACAATCAGGCAGTTCTTCAAAGTGTTAGGGAAGACCCAGCAGCGCTGTTCCTACATGGTGTCTGAGAGAATTTACACTTCCACACCGCGACCCGTGTGTGAATGTCACGGTGACGTTTGTAGTTGCCAAAAAGTGGGAACAACCCGGATGACAGACTTACGCTGGTGATACAGGATGGTGTGTATCCTCGCAATCGACTACTATTCAGGCATAAAAGGGAATGAAGTACCCATACATGTGATGACACAGGTGAACCTTGAGTGTAAGTGAAATCAGCCAGTTACACACATGATGCCACATACAAGGAATACCCCCAAGTAGGGAAGTACCTGGAGATGGCAGGTCAGTGTGGGACTGGGGGCTTGGGGAGAATTAGCGGTGACTTGCAAGTTTTCTTATTTAGGAAAAAAGTTTCAAAGATGTCTCAATTAGCTAATGATAACTATCGCAATGCATATAAACTGCTTACAACTCCTATAAAGTATTTTTTCTCTTATTGATTTTTATTGAGTTTATTGGGGCAACATTGGTTAATAAAATTATATAGGCTTCAGGTTTCCAGTTCTACAACACATCATCAGTGTACTGGATTGCGTGTTTACTACCCCAAGTTGTCTCCTTCCGCCACCATTTATCTGCCCTTTACCCCCTTCTGCCCCGTCCCCCATCCTTGCAGGGCAGTTGTAGTTTCATGTCAAAAGTCGAGAGGAAGGTCCAGAAACTTCCCATGCGTCCCACGCCCCACCTCCCAGCCCAGCCACACACATGCATACCCTTGGATTATCAGCACTCTGGGGGTTCTTTCTGAGATAATTAAAACTGTTCTAGAATGGTAGTGTTGATAGTTTTACAAATGAGTGGGTGAATTTTATGGTATATGAATCTCAGTATGAAAAGGTAGAGGCAACAGGTACAATCATTTAGTTCTGCCTGGTGGGTTGGAGTATCCGGAATTTGGTGCCGCTTCCTCACTGGAGTATTTTGCCAGCAGGGTGAGCCTTTTCAGAGTTCTAGTCCCTCCCCCGTGGCCACAGGGCAGTCAGGATTTGGGAGTGGGCACCCAGCCAACCAGGTGCGTGCATGTGATCAAAATACGTGCAGTTATTTATTCGAATGTTTTTAAAATCTGTCCAATGACCAATTGAGAAAAACAAGCCTCGGTCTGAGAGAAGATACTTTATAAAGGTGTAAGTAAAGGACTAATATCCCAAGTCAGTAAGGAAAACAACCCAACTTAAAAATGCAAAGTAACTTGCACAGTTCAACTGCACTAGGACTCAGGCAAATAAAAAAGCAACAGTAAGATACAATTTCATACCCGTCCATTTGATTAAAATGTAAAAGGCTAATTGTAGCAAGTGGTGTTGTGAAATAGGAATCGTCCTGCACATCTGGGTGGGTGGGTGGGGGGGCGTTGGAGTGTATCCCCTTTGAAGGGGAAACTTCAAAGTGTCTAGCAAAGCAGAAGACGCAGGTGTACATTTAGATCCGGTGCTAATTTCACCTCCGAGAATATTCTGTGGGGAAACTGCAACACAGGCAGGCAGTGGCCACCCCCTGTGGCCTGGATTAGGCAGCCTATCTTGTGGGTGGAAAACTGAATTTGATACTTACTCAGTAGGAGTTAAATGGGTGCGCTAACCGTGGATGCATCCAAATATCGACGTTGAGTCAAAAGAGCAAGTTCCAAAATGACTTCACGGTATTTGTCTGACCCGGTGTTTGGAAACAAAAACAAAAAAACAAGCCACGAAACAATGCTACATGTTTATTGCAGATTTGGTTTTTGTTCAGAGAGCATTAAGTGGTTTGGTGGGTTGCAGGTTGGGTTTCTTGCCAGACGAAAACGTGAAATTGAAAGCAACCAACCCCCTTATGAGAAATGGAGAGTGACCAGGGAGGTGAAGAAAATCTCAGTACTTTTGTTTCCTCCTTTCTCAGTGAAGATTCTGACTTGCTCATAAAATACGACATTGGAGGCAGAAATATCAGAATAATGACGGTGGAGCTTTGCATTTGTAGAAAGAGTAGAACAGGGTGTGAAATGGTGTCAGTAGCTAGCTGCAGGAGATTTCCTCAGGGTGCCAAAGTGAACCCCCTACCCCCCTCCACCACCCCCTTTCCTCAGACGTGTTGGAAGTTTGTTTTCTCTGCCTGTGATGACAGTCCTTCCTTCCGAAGTGTGTAGTGCTAGACTTAAGCTTGCTTCAGAGTGAGTTTTAGGTCTCCTAGGCAGCAATGCTAGTTATTAAAATTTAACAGCTTCACCATAAATCACCAAGTATATAATCTGATGGAATGTTTAGACAATCCAACTTTTCAAGACTAGCACTTTTCATTGTAAAAGTTTGGGTTTACAGACAATAAATTTCACTTTTTGGAGTATATGCCTGTGAGTTTTGACCAACATACACAATCGTAACCAATACCACAATCAAGACAGAAAACAGTTCCATCACCCCCAAATTCCTTCAGCTGATCCCTACAGCACCCTCAACTGGGCAAACAGTTTTGTTCCCGGGATTTTTTTTTTTCCTCTAGAATGTCACCCAAATGGAATCACTTGAAAAATTGCCTCTAGATTTTCACTGGGAAACCGGTTAGAATAACTGTTGAGCGAAGAATCATGTCAACATGGCTTTTACACGTTCATGCTTATATTAAGAATTGCAAACAGCCTTGGCTGGTGTAGCTCAGCGGATTGAGCACAGGCCTGCAAACCAGAGGATCGTGGTTCGATTTCCAGTCAGGGCACGTGTCTGGGTTGCAGGTCGGTTCCCTGCAGGGGATGCACGAAAGGCAACCATACATTGACGTTTCTCTCCCTCTCTCCTTCCCCTCTAAAGATAAGTAAATAAATAAAATCTTTTTTAAAAAAAAAGAATTGCAAACATTTTTTTCATAATGCTTGCATGCAAACACCAAATACGAATAAAAAGTTGCACACAAAGTAAGGAAAGAAGAAAATGCCTGAATTTATTTTCTTTCTACCACACTGCCCCAAATAAATACGACAACACAGTTGACATGCCAGGGCCCCAGCGACTGAAGCAGGGCTTCGAGGGTCCAGGTGTGTATGGAATGGCCTTGCAACCCAGGGAGGTACCTTCTCCCCATTGCCCTTCTCAGCATCAACCATTTCTTTGCTCCCCCTGAAACTCACAATATGCTATGTCGTTAATTATAAGAAGTCAAACATCAATGAGTGGTTTTGGTAAGAAGAGTTCATTGGGTTGGCCAAAAAGTTCATTTAGTTTTTTCCACAGGATGGCTCTAGTAGTGTGCTTAGTTGTCCTTAACTATATTTGAAACGGTTTTGTTAGATTGTATTGTGACAACTGTCATATCAGTGTGCATTTGCAAAAACATCCCAACTCATCAAAATTGGTGAATTTTTGTGCAGCTATTTTAATATGGAAAATAGAAGATATGCTTCAATTCCCAGTCAGGGCACATGCCTGGGTTGTAGTCCAGTTCCCTGCAGGCCAACTCCCAGCAGGGGAGGCACAAAAAGGCAACCATACATTGATGTTTCTTTCCCTCTCTCCTTCCCCTCTAAAGATAAATAAATAAATAAAATCTTAAAAAAAAAAAGAAAATAGAAGATCTGCAACATTTTCAGCTTATTATGCTTTATTAGTTTAAGAAATGTAAAATGCGTCCTGACTGGTGTAGCTCAGTGGATTGAGCTCGGGCCTGCAAAACACACGATCACGGTTCAATTCCCAGTCAGGGCACGTGCCTGGGTTGCTGGCCAGTTCCCAGTGGGGGACGCAAGAGAGGCAACCACACATTGATACTTCTCTCCCACTCTTTCTCCTTCCCTTCCCCTCTTTCTGAAAATAAATAAAATATTTTTAAAAAAAGAAATGTAAAATGCAACTGATGCAAAAAAGTGTGCAGTGTATGAAGAAGGTGTGTCAAAAGTTGTTTGTGAAGTTTCTTGGTACTATTGACATTTTGGTCAAATAATTCTTTGCTGTGAGGCTGTCTTATGCATTGGAAGATGTCTAGCAGCACCCTCCCGCCGCCCCCCCCCCCCCGCCGGCCTCTATGAACTAGAAACCAATAGCGGGAGACAGCTGACATACTCAATATCCAAATCAGTAAAGTTATTGGTGAAATGAAAAATCTGTCTCTTATTTTACAGGAAAAAACCACATGAACTTTTGGGCCAGCCCAATATTTATTTATTTTTAGAAAGATGGGAATGGAGGGAAAAAGAGGAGAGAGAAACATCAATCAGTTGTCTCTCTCATTCCTCCAGCCGGGGGCCTGGCCTGCAACTCAGGCATGTGCCCTGGCTGGGAATTGCACTGGCGACACTCTGGTTTGTGAGAGGGTGCCCAGCCCACGGAGCCACGCAGTCAGGGCTAGAAAGAATTCATCTTCTTGCCCTGGTCGGTGTGGCTCACTCAGTTGGAGTGTTGTCTCATAAACAAAGGGCTGAGGGTTTGATTTCCAGTCAGGGCACATGGCTGGCTTGTGGGTTCAATCCCTGGTACAGGCACCTATGATTCCGGGTCTGGATGCATACTGGAGGCAACCAATCAATATATTTCTCTCTCATGTAGATGTCTTTCTCCCTTCCTCTCTCTAAAAGAGCAACAACAATGAAAAAATGTCCTCAAATGAGGAATATATATGATATATATATATGATATCATATATATATATAATTGGTTTAAAAATTTGATAAAATAAAATTACCTTTTTTCAAGCTTAATTAATTTTGTGTGTTTATTGAATTACCACTTTCCGGAGACTTTTCTCTGGACGGCTTCCAGAGAGACCTCGTCGACAGTTTTGCCTCCCATGAAAAAGGACTGTTGGTCCTGGCCGGCGTGAATCGTTGGTCGGAGCAGCGTCCCATGACCAAGGTTGCTGGTTTCCTCTTTGACTCCTGGTCAGGGTGCGGCCCCAGACTGTGGGATCGATCCCTGGTTGGGAATGTATGCAGGACGCAGCCGACTGGTGTTTCTCTCTGGAATAGATGTTTCTTTCTCCCTTCCCCTCTCTCTCCCTCGAATGAGAATACAATAAACCTTTTATTTAAAAAAAAGATTTTATTTGTTTATTTAGAGAGAGGGGAATGTAGGGGGAGAGAGAGGAAGAAAAACATCAATTGGCCGCTTCCTGCATACCCCCAGCTGGAGGCCAGGCCCACAACCCAGGCATGTTGCCTGAGTGGGAATCGAACCAGTGACCTTTTGCTTTGCAGGGGAACATCCAAACAACTGCGCCACACCGGCCACAGCAGAATAAAATAAACCCTTAAAAAAGAGTACTCTTGCCCTGGCTGGTGTAGCTCAGTGGATTGAACACGGGCCTGCGACTCAGACGATCGTGGGTTCGATTCTCAGTCAGGGCACATGCCTGGGTTGCAGGCCAGTTCCCGGCAGGCCAACTCCCAGCAGGGGATGCACGAAAGGCAACCATACATTGATGTTTCTCTCCCTCTCTCCTTCCCTTCCCCTCTAAAGATAAATAAATAAAATAAAATAATAAAAAAAAGAGTACTCTTGTCCTTTTGTATGTAAATTTATGCACTCTATTTTCTAACTATGGACTTTGTATATTCCTTCATAGTGTCCTCTCCACGGCCCAAACACTCCATTCAGAGAGAGGACGGAACGTGAGTCGGCGTGGGAAGGGAGCTCTGTTCAGGGACATCAGCGGGGTCTACCTGGGGACTAACTTTGTGGCTGACCTCCAGCGATTCCACGGGCAAGCTGGAGCTATGTTCCCATCTGCAAAAGGGTCTGGGTGTCTTAGCTTGGTCCTTCTCATAATTCATACTCAGGGAGTGGTCGTTTAGTGTAGGCACTTTCTAGGATGACTTCAAACTAATTACAGCCTCCTCACTTAACTCACTCCCAGTGTGGAGCTTCATCCCCCGGGTCCAGCCTGCTGCTGATGTGCTGGCGCTGCTGGAAGAAACGAGGAGGTTGGGAAGGCAGGCCTTCGGTGGGGAGGTAGGGGATGTATGGAGTTGGGAGCACGGTTTGGGAGAGAATACGTCCCGCGGCACTGACGAATGTGAGCCCGATCTTGCTGAATCTGAAGTCACACCGACATGTGGTTTTGGCCAGATAGTCACACACTTTTGCCTGGCAGGTTTGGTAGTGGTAGGGTACTTTCTGCTCCACCAAACCCTTTGGGGCCTGCTAGGACAGGTGGCCAGACCACAGCTTTGTTTTCTTGGGTGAGGTGATTTTTTTGGTGTGTTCCTCAAAAGATGCCAACTTTGATGTTCGCGACTGAGGTTCAACTTGGCCACTTTGGCAGTCAAGCGTTCCCAGCATGTTTCCCAATGGCTGTCTCATCACATACAAGGTCCAGAGTTCTAGTTCTAGCAATGTGTGCTCTCCTCGCTACAAAAGACTAGAGGCATGGTATTTTCTCCAGACTGGCAATGAAGGGGGGGGGGGCTCTGCCCACATCCCCCGCCTCCCCTGCCCCCAGCCAAGAATAAGTCTACCAAGACATGATCTGCTTGGGTAGGAAAGGTGGCCGATCTCTCAGAGAAGGGCCAAGAGCCTTTTCCTCAATGGGCTTTTATTGGGTTTGTTCCGCACAGGAATACAGGCAAAGCTCATTAATCATGATCAGGTAGTGAGAATCAAACAGACAAATAACTCTGAGGGCCTATTTTGAGTCAGGGTCAGACAGCTAAAGAGCCATAAAACTTTGAGGAACAAACCCACTTCTCGCTGGGACCCTTATCATTTAATTGAGAGCATTCTAAACAAAACAGGTTTCACAGGATTTTACATATCCTTTCTTAGGCCTGATCACCCTAGGGGACCCGCCCTTTCCATCATAGGGCTGCACCCACCGCCAGCATTGTTTCAGGCTTAAGTCATTGTTTCAGGCTTAAGTCAGGCAGGGGAAGTAAGGCAGCCAAGAGATTAGGAGAGGTCTCACAGACGGGATGAGGACCCAGACTTTGTCAAAGCTGACAGGGGGGGGGGGAGAGTCCATCACTCTCCCTTTTGCTATAGCCCCCCAAGTCCTTCCCTGGGGCCTCCGTGTGATCATGCCTGTCTTAGATCATTCCCCCCTTGGGGAATCTTACCCATCATTGGCTAATGGATCAAGCACTGGGGGTCAGTTATGGATGAAGTAAAAGGAGCAGAAACGGCACTCCTGCCAGGGAGATAAGCTTCGTCTCCTTAGTGGATTAAGGTCCAAAGGTCGCTCACTCAGCCTTAGCCATGGGGGTGTTACAGCTTCTGAAGCCAGGCAGGGCGGTTCCCAACAAATGGGAACTTCTGAATTTTTTACATTGTGTTCTGGGCAGGGGGAGACCCCACTGCACGCGGAGATTTCAACTGCAGTCTGGACCACCCTGGGACAGATGACTCTGTCACTAGCTATCTGTGAGGGTCTGGCCGAGACAAGTGCTGAGTAAGAATGGACGGAGCAGGGGGGCGCAGCGACTGGAACAGGGCCTCCAACTGCCCTGAGATTGTCTCGTCAATCTCATCAGGTTGGAGGATTCAGTGGAGGAATGTGCCCTCACTTTAAGGCCTGTGATGGAAACGAGAAAGGGTGAGGGATTCACCCAGAACACACTGTCTCGCACCGCCCCCTCAGGCCACGAGGGCTGGGCAGGTACCAGCCGGTTCTAGCACAGCCTCAGGAACAGGCTTTGTTGTGATACCATCTTGTTCTTGCTACACCGTCCACGTAGTGACATCACCTCGCCGGAAAGGTCTCCCTCTAGGATACTTTTCCTAAACCAAGGCAGACCAAGCATCAGGCAGAAGCCCACTTCCACAGAGTAGGGAATAATGTTGCAGACGCAGGGATGGCCCAGTGTGTGGCTTTGGGGGGCTG
Source organism: Sturnira hondurensis (assembly GCF_014824575.4). Lineage (NCBI taxonomy): Eukaryota > Metazoa > Chordata > Mammalia > Chiroptera > Phyllostomidae > Sturnira > Sturnira hondurensis. Next base: position 10,224,844 of record NW_028091637.1, read on the forward strand.
GGCAGTTTGCCCCGAGGGGACGCAGGCCGAGCCGCCCCCTCTGTTTCGGAAGGGTCACTCTGTACTCACTTGGCTTCCTTTCTCGTCTGGTGGAAATGCCTTCATTCTTGATCACACCAGATATGAGTGTGTACGTGTGTGCAAGATGGTGAACATGAAAGTTTATCTTCATACTTGTCGGTTCTCCTGGAATCTCTGCCGTCACCACACGGAAGGAGCTGTACAACCAAATCCCTCTTTCTCCCCTTGCCAACTAGCTTCCCCTGGCAACCTCCTTCCTCAGGCCTGCCAGGGGCGCTTCCATTGTTACCCTCAGACCAGAGCGTTGATGCCATTTATGTATTCACTAGTTCATCCAATAGCCAAATAGTCAGCCTGGCCAGGTAGTCCAGTTGGTTAGAGTGTCATCCTGACAGGCCAAGGCTGCAGGTTTGGTTCCTGGTCAGGGTACATTCAGGAATCAGTCAATGAATAGGGAAAGGTGGAGAAACAAACTGGTGTTTCTTTTTCTCTCTGACTCTTCCTCTCTCTCTAAAATCAATGAAAGATTTTTTAAAAATAGTCAAATATTTGTTGAATATTTCTCTTTGTTTTCTTTCTCATTTTTTTTACTAGCATGTATCAGTATTTTAGGGTATCTTGTTTCTTGATTAATTTGTCATTTTTATCACGTCCCCCTCTGTTGAGCTGATTCACTGCTGCATTTCCATGTGGGAGGCAGTGACACATTGATGTTTCTCTCCTTCTTTCTCCCCCCTCTAAGAGTAAATAAATAAAATGTACATAAAAGAAAGAATATACTCATTACTTTACCATACCTGGGAGAATGTTCTTATCTTTAATAATCTCCCAAGCAGCGTAAAGACTGTATAATATACTATGATATGGGTACTCCATAAGTAATTGATTCATCCTCATATTGTTTGGCCTGGTTTTTATTAATATCTATTCACTGTTTGAATAATGCTACCATGTCTTCCTTTTACATTAAACTTCATCATTAGCTCTCATTCATTCTGAAAGAAAAATTACTGGGAGTAGGATTCTTGGGTCAAATGGTATACATTTCTGGCTTTTAATATATATACACTCAAATCTCCTATAAATAGGCTGAACCAAGTCTCTCACAAGAGTCTGAATGACTGTTTGCCTATACTTTATCAATGAGAATTTTCCTGTTTTAAGAAGACTTGTGCCCTGGCCAAGTAGCTCAGTTGGTTAGAGCCTCCATCGTCCATGTACACCAGGGTTGAGGGTTCAATCCCAGGTCAGAACACACACAAGAATAGACCAGTGAATGCACCAATAAGTGGAGCAACAAATCTCTCTCCTTCTTCTCTTTCAAAAAATAAAGTTCTTGTATAACTGAGCTGCGAGCTTAAGTAACACTCATTTCATACAATTCTCCTATATATTTTTAAATATTTTCTAAAAATAAATATTCTCTTTGGGATTCAAAGGCATAATTTAAAATCGTGGCCAATACAAATTGGAAAATGCTGCTGTACCTGCTGCCCTCTGCTGGCGGGTTCCATTTCCTGAAAACAGCAATTCTCGAACTTCGGTCCTAGGATCCCTGAGGGGAGAGAGAGTAGGTTTCTGTGCCCTTTTCCAGGGGATTGATGATATCAAACCTACGTTTGTAACAATACTGTCACTTTCTGTTTTCCACTCTGGTGATGTATGCGCTGCTAGTGGAAAAGCAATGGTGGGTAAAACCACTGGGACCTCCGGACAAATAGAGGCAACAGACTCATACTATAGACAGACTATAGGCAACTACAGACAGACTCTTCACTGCCTGGAGCTCTCAGTACCGGCTCTCCTTGAACTTGTCCTCGATGAAGCAGAAGACTTTGTTTTCTCTACCCTGGAATTCACGTGGAATTCCATTTAAAAGTCCACAAACGACTTAGAATTTATGGTTATTCAAACAGGTGTTTTGTAGACATTTGATTAAAAATGAAAGGAGTAGACCTGTCATTTCAAGTAAAACAACTGACAGCATTTGTTGCCAATGATAACATATGAGCTTTCAAGTGAAAATGATACTCTTGGGCCCTGGCTGGGTGGCTCAGTTGTTTGGAGCGTTGTCTCATACATCAGAAAGTTGTGGGTTCAATCCCTGGTTGGGGTGCAAATAGATTCGATGTTTTTCTCTCACATTGATGTTTCTCTCTCTCTCTCAAATCAATAAATATATCCTCAGGTGAGGACTACAACAGGACTATAATCTTGGAAAATTTATATGTACTGTGATGAATATGACGATTTCTTAATCTCTAGAGAGTTTTTTTAAAGATTTTATTTATTTATTTATTTTTTAGAGAGGGGAAGGGAGGGAGAAAGAGGGAGAGAAACATCAATGTGTGGTTGCCTCTCACATGGCCCCCACCGGGGACCTGGCCTGCAACCCAGGCATGTGCCCTGACTGGGAATCAAACCTGTGACCCTTTGCTTCACAGGTCGTGCTCAAACCACTGAGCTACACCAGCCAGGGCTAGAGTTTTCTTATGAGATCAGTGGTGATATTACTGAATGTGGATGTGGTAAAGAGAATCGTGAGCCCTAAAGGTGTTTTCATCCTAATCCCTGTCACCTATGAATATGTTACCTTAGGTTCAAAAGGAATTTTGCGCATTTGATTTGAAATAGGGAGAGTATTCTGGTCTATCTGGGTGGGCTCAGTACAGTCCCAGTCGTGCTGGGGGAAGAGTGGGAGAGGAGAGGGATGCTCCACTTCTGGCTTTCACAATGGAGGAAGAGGCGGTGGGATGAGCCGGCCACACACCTGGTCTCTGGGAGCCGGAACAAGCAAAGAAACCTATTCTTCCCTGGAGCTTCTTGAAGAAACCCGCCCTGCTTCAAAATGATTTCTGACTTCTGACTGCTGGAATTGTAAGATAATAAACGGAGGTCGTTTAAGCCACTTAGTTGTGTGATAATTAGACACAATAGCAGCAGAAAATGAATACAATGGTGTTTGGGTATTGTGTAATAAAATGACAGTTTCACACTTTCTAATTTTTTTGTTAATTCAGCTAAACTTATTCAAAACTTATTCAGCTAAACCTTGACCAAATGGATCCCACGTCTCAACTCCATGTAAGAAGGGTCATTGACCAGCATTCAGCAATCAATAACGCCTGTTTTATTTTTCCCCTCTTAGTAAGCCCAGAGACTCAAAGATCTGTCTTAGAATTGTTCACAACGTGTGCATGTCCCATAAAGGAAGATGAAGCCGGATCCTAAAAAAGAGGCATGGTGAGGGGGCTGGGCGTACTGTTTATCCCGTGAGCTCATTGTGCAGGGGTACCTATTGCTCATGTAAGTAATTTTTGCACTCAAAACTATGTGTTGATACAGGTACACACACACACACACACTTGTTTGATGAGTTGTCCCTGCTGTCATTTTGTGATCTGCATAGAGTCGTAAATATTTGCAGAGAAAGAGGAAATCGTTTATTCTAAATTAAACTACTGTTTTAACCTGGTTGATGTGGCTTAGTGGGTTGGAGTGCCCTCCTGTAAACCAAAAGGCTGCAGGTTCTATTCCTGATTAGGGCTGGGTTGTGGGTCTGAGTCCTCATCTGGCGCATGTGCCAGAGGCAACCTATCTCAGTATTTCTCTCCCTCCTTTCTCCTCTTTCTTAAAAACAAACAAACAAACAAACAATACCAGTAAGCATGTTCTTGGGTGAGGATAAAAATAAATAAACTACTATTTATTTCAGAATTATTAATACTACATGAAAAAGTTTTTTAAAAAAATATTTTATTTCTTTTTTTTTTATTTTTAGAGAGAGGGGAAGGGAAGGAGAAAAAGAGGGAGAGAAACATCAATGTGTGGTTGCCTCTCACATGGCCCCCACTGGGGACCGGGCCCGCAACCCAGGCATATGCCCAGACTGGGAATCGAACCAATGACCCTTTACTTCACAGCCTGCGCTCACTCCACTAGGCTACACCAGCCAGGGCGAAAAAGGTTTTATGATTAAAATTCCATTGCACATCAGACATCACTTATATCGGAATGCCCCCAAATGCCACGGCATGAGAAAGCCAGGGTGGAACTGCTCAGCCGTTCACATTTCATCTCCCCCTCCACGTTGGTGTCTGGCACTACGGGAGACTTAGGCTCCCAGCCTTAGCCCCGTGGTGCTGCTGTTTAAGCAGATTGGGGCGGGAGCGTTGATGAGGGGTAGGGTTAGGGAAATGGCAGGGCTGGGGAGTCTAGGGGAGAGAGGAGGAGGGGTGGTGTTAAGGGATGGGAGAGCCCACGTTTGACAGCTGGGTGGGAACACTGAGAAGGGAGTCCCCTGAGGGTATTCTAAGCAGTCTCATTTTAATTGTTGCCAGCCCTACATTCTCCAGCGTAGGGCCCGCTTTGTGGCCCATCACGGTGCCCTCATTTTCTGACAATTTTTTCCTGCTCTTCTTACCCTAGACCAAGAAAAGGAGCCACAGAGGGTGCACCAGTGTGGCCTGTCTTCCAGTCTTCCACCTCCTGCTCCCACGAGTTTCGCCCCAGGATTCTCAGGACCGCAGAACTAAGCTTTTTCCCCTCAACTTTCGTCCTTGTGGTGACTTACGCCACCATCTTGGAGGCTATGGAAACTGTTTCTCTGCCCGACTCTTTCACTGCACCCTAATATATAAGATGGCACATGGAACTGGTTTATAGTTTTAAAATATACAAGCCTGTGTCTATATACTTTGTGTCTCTAATTGTGTTCAACAGGGAAGGGATAGAAGCTGGCGTTGGGGAGGGAGGAAGAACCTAAGCCAGGGCTGACTTAAACATGGAAAGAGGGAGCTGGGTATTCCAAAGACAGGATTTGGTGGTCTGCGCGTGGGCTGGGTGGGTAGGGTGGGGACGGTGCCGAGCAGGTGCCCTAGAGAGCTGTAGCCTTGTGCTGGGACATCTTGGTATTTGAGGGTGTTAAGGGGGTAGCTCTTCTTCGGGTTTTAACCCATCAGCAGTCTCTCTGGTTATATTTCTATTTTAAGTTCCTGTGTGTAGTGGGTGCTGATATCACACATGAGGCTTCAGTCTGGGGAGTATGACATTTTGGGCATTTTAAAAATAAAAAATGTGTTCAATCTGTCTCTAGAAGGGTCACTGAAGCTCACTTTTGGCTGCTTTATTTTGTGTCTGTTTTCCTCTCCTTGAATCAGTGCCGCCAATATTAACCAGGTGGTTTTTGTTGTTGTTGTTGAGTTGTAGGAGTACTTTATATATTTTGGATATTAATGCTTTATCAGATATTTGATTTGGAGAGAGAAACATCAATGTGAGAGAAACATCAGTCGGTTGCCTCCCGTACATACCCCGACTGGCAATGGAACCTGAAACCTAGGAATGTGCCCTGACCGGAGGTCGAATCCGAAACATTTAGGTGTATGCGGCAGCACGCCAACCTACTGAGCCACCTGGCCAGGGCTCCACTGTTTTCTTCTAAGACTTTTATAGCTTTAGTTCTTATGTTTAGGTTTTTTGTCTATTTTGGGTTAATTTTTGTTTATGGTGTAAGCTAAGGGTCCAACTTTATTCTTTTGCATAAGGATTTCCCAGCTTTGTTTGTTGAAAAGACTGCCCTTTCCCTATTGAATGGTCTCGACACGCTTCTTGAAAATAATTCGACCACATATGAGAGGGTTTAATTCTGGGCTCTATTCCTGTGGTCTGTGTGTCTGTCTTTATTGCCATTAACCTATTTATTGATTAACAGCATGCTATTCAATCTCCATTAGTTTGAGTATTTTTAAATTTTTTTCATTGAGGTTGGTTTCTAGTTTCAAGCCCTTGTGGTACAAGAAAATACATACGATTTCAACTTTCTTGAATTTGTAGAGGTTTGTTTTATACTCTACCATATGGTCAAATCTTTGAGAATGTTCCATGTGCATTTGAAAAGAATTTGTGTTTTGCTTCTTTGGGATGAAAAATTCTGTATATATGAGGTAAGTCTATTTGATCTAATGCCTCATTCAGTTCCACAGTATCCTTGTTGATATTTTGTTTGGAAGATCTATCCATTGTTGACAGTGGGGTGTTAAAATCTCTCACTATAATTGTGTTGCTGTCTATATCTTTCTTGACATCCTCCAAAATTTTCCTTATAATTTGAATGCTCCTATGTTGGGTTCATATATGTTTACAATATTTATGTCTTCTTGATGAATTCTTCCCTTGAGTATTGTGAAGTGTCCTTCTGTGTCTCTTTTTATGGTCTTTGTTTTGAAGTCTATTTTGTCTGGCATAAGCATTGCTACTCTGGCTTTTTTTTTTTTCCTGTCTGTTTGCTTGGAATATTTTTTCTAACTCTTCACTTTCAGTCTGTATAGGTCTTTTGTTCTGAGGTGGGTCTCTTATAGGCAGCGTATGTGTGGTCCATTCAGCTACCATATGTCTTTTGATTGGAGCATTTATTTTATTTACCTTTAAGGTTATTTTAATAGGTACTTTTTCATTGCCATTTTACCTGTCTGTACCTGTGTTCCTCTTTCTCTCTTTTTCTTCCTCTTCTTAAAGCAGTCCTTTTGCATATCTGTAATGCCGGTTCCAGGGAGGTGTATTCTTTTAGACTTCTTTTGTCCAGGAAGCTCTTCATTTCACTTTCCATTTTAATTGAGAGCCTTGCTGGGTAGAGTAGTTTTGGTTGCAGGCCGTTGCTTTTCATTACTTGGAATATGTCTTGCCATTCCCTTCTGGCTTGTAGTGTTCCTGTTGAGAAGTCAGCTGCCAGCCATTTTAATGGTGATGTGTCTGGAAGTGGGCCTCTTTGGGTTCCTCTTGAGTGGGACCCCCTGTGCTTCCTGCACTTGTGTGACTTTTTCTCTCATCAAATTAGGGAAGTTTTCCATCAGTATGTTTTCAAACAAGTTTGCTATGCCTTGCTCTTCCTCTTCTCCTTCTGGCATCCCTATTATACAGATATTATTACAAAGCGTGTTGTCCTGCAATTCCCTTAACCCCTCTTTGTTCTTCCTGAACCTCTTTTCTTTTTCTTGCTCTTTCTGGGAGTTTTTCCTACCTGGTCCTCCAGCTCACGGATTTGATCTTCTGCCTCATCGATCCTGCTTTCGAGTCCTTCTACTGTGTTCTTCAGTTCAGAAATTGCAGTCTTCATTTCCTCTTGGCCCTTGATTGTTTCTTTTTCCCCCCGGCCAATTAAAAATTTTATTTATTTATTTATAATTCTTATTCAAGTACAGTTTTTGTTCTATATTCCCTGCCCTGCCCCCCGAGTGCTCCCCACCTCCCTCCCACCTCCGCCCCCCACCCCAATTATTGTCCATGTGTCCTTCATACTTATCCAACCTTGATTGTTTCTATGTCCCTTTTCATGCTGATGTAGTTTGCAGTAATTTCCTCATAGTTTCCCTGTAGGTTTTGGTAATTCTCTGTGAGCTCATTTAGCTTCCTTATAATCATTGTCTTGAACTCAATATCCGATAGTTTACTTACCTTTATTTCATACAGCATTCTTTCTGAGGCTTCCTCCTTTCCTTTCAATTGGGGGGTGTTTCTTTGTCTTCCCATTGTTTGTGAGACTCTTCTTGTTTGTTTCTGTTTCTTAAATGAGTCTGTTTTGACTTCTTGACTTTGTGGTGTGAGTTTCTGTGGCAGGAGACCTGTGAGATTCAATGGGGCAGTCTCCTTGATCTCCTAAACTTGATGCTCTTGGGATGGCCTCTATGTTGTTTCTGTTGTTTTTCTGGATGTAGCCGCATTTTGATTGTAGTGGGGTCTTTCTTTGGTGGGTCGTTCCCTCCAGCTGGTTGACTGAGGGTCACTCCACCTACCACGTCTTGCGTGCTGTTGCACGGGTGCTGCCTGAACAAAACCACAAAGCCCAGGAAACAAACCCACACCTGCAAAAATAACTCCCACCCATAATCTCACTATCAATAGCAAATGAACCAGTATTAATAACGGTGTAAAGAGATTAAAACCATTTTAAGAAAGGAGAGTGAATATGAGATGACTTACTGAAAGAAAAAGGATTTTGACAGGGCAGAGCAAAGAGCACTAATAAGAGTTGAGAGTCATAGCAATGTGAGGAGAGAAAGTAAAATTTACATCATGAATTAAAGGGGGGATGAAAAGCCCTGGCTGGTGTAGCTCAGTGGATTGAGCGCTAGCCCGAGAACCAAAAGGTTAGATTACCAGTTAGATTCCCAGTCTAGGTAGGGCACATGCCTGGGTTACAGCCAGGTCCCCAGTAGGGGGCGCATGAAAGGCAACCACACATGGATGTTTCTCTCCCTTTTTCCCTTCTTTCCTCTCTCTAAAAATAAATGAATAAAAATCTTTTAAAAAAGGGAATGAAGAGCTCGAGCATGGGCCTGCGAACTGGAGGATTGCAGTTTGATTCCCAGTCAGGGCACATGCCTGGGTTGCAGGCCAGTTCCTGGCAGGGGACACACAATGTATTGTGTGTCTTCCCATTGTTTGTGAGACTTTTCCATACATTGATATTTCTCTCCCTCTCTCCTTCCCTTCCCCTCTAAAGATAAATAAATAAAATCTTTAAAAAAAGGGAATGAAGAATGTGGAATGGAGTATGAGAAGGGAAACATATAGTATTAGGTTTAAACAGAAAATAAAATAAAATACAATAAAGTGAGAGGGAGAAAGAAAGAGGAAGGAAAAAAGTAAAATAAAAAATAAAAATATGGGAGCCAAATTGGAGAGAGATCCACCACAGCACTATCAGCAACAAATGAGCTGAAATTAATATAGCTGGTATGGGAATAAGAAGGAAAAAAGGAAAAAGAAAAGCTTAGGAGATGTCTAGAGGAATGGGAAGTCATTTTGAAATGATAGAGGGACAGGGAATATTAAGAATGAGGAACAAAAACCAGGCTAAGACAGGGAAAAAATAAAATTTGAGACGAACGGGGGAAAAGGGGAGAATAAAGAAAAAAATGCAGGATGAAAGAGAAATAGAAGAAAGACAAAAAAGAAAAAAACTGGCTAAGAGAGGGCAAAATTAAAAATGTGAGATGAAAAAATGAGTAGGGGAGGGGACCAGTAAAGTCTGATATTTGAAATACAGAATTAGTGAAGATCTAGAGATAAAATTGAAAAAAAATACAACAACCACCCTACCCACAACCAACTAGCAAAGATCGCTAAAGGTGGAGAGAGAACGTGGGTATTTTAAGAGCAGGGGGAAAAGGATGTGAGATGACCATTGACAAGAAAATCAGTTTTGTGTGTCTGGATGGCAGAGAAATAGTTGAGTGTGGGCTGGAGACAAGTTGTAGCAATAGAGAAAACAATATTTAAAATGAAAATAATGAGAGGAAAGAAGAAGGTAGAATGGGGTAGAAGGAAGGGGCAAAATATGTGAATTGAAATAAAGCACAGTGTAAAATCTAGTGATATAATATGCACAGACTTGCTGGACAAGAAAGGAATGTTAAAAAGCTATGCAGGAGCCCTGGCTGGTGCAGCTCAGTGGATTGAGCACGGGCCTGTGAAGCAAAGGGTTGCTGGTTCGATTCCCAGTCAGGGCACATGCCTGGGTTGCAGGCCAGGTCCCCAGTGGGGGACACATGAGAGGCAACCACACATTGATGTTTCTTTCCCACTCTTCCTCCTTCCCTTCCCCTCTCTCTAAAAATAAATAAATAAAATATTTTAAAAAAATAAAAAATAAAAAGCTATGCAGGAAATAAAATATCTCAAATCATGGAGAAGACCACAGTGGATTTCATCTCGGTTGCCTCGAGTATTGACCACTGTGTTTTTCTTTCTGGATCCACCTCAGGTGATGTCAGATGTTGACCCCACGTGACCTTAGGCAGCCAGTTTGCGAATTCTAGGGATTTACCGTCAGCGGCTGTCTCCTTCTGGTGTTAATCGGTTACTCTGCACGTAGCAGTCAGATTTGAGCACCGTAGGGCAGACTCCCCCCTGGGGTGGGGACTGTTGTTTCCCCCCAGGCTGCTGTTGCTGGGAAGGGAGAGGTCTGTCAGAGCAGGGTGGCTGCCGCCCTAGGGGTGATGACTCAGCACTGGGCTCCCAGTGTCTACGCTCTCAGGTCTCTCCCCAAAGCCTTTGTCTCCAGTCTCTCCTCAGGCGTCTGCAGCCCAGGTAAGTGGCTGCAAATGGAAATTTGTGTGTTGGGCCTTTAAATGTTTCTCTGTGTCTCCAGCCACCCATCTCTGGCAGAGAGCAACCCTGCTGCTTGCTGCTGCTTGTTTTCTGTGAACTTTTGGGGCTCTGGTGCTCTCCACTGGGGATCTCAGCTTAGGGTTTAGACCCCATTCTTCTCAAGGGGCTCCAACTAGTTGCTCAATTATCCTTTGGGTTCCACCATCTGTGGGCACCCAGCCAGCACTCTCAAGTCTTCACTGCACTCCTTACCAGTCAGTTAGTGCTAAAGACGATTCTTCTGTCTGCCCAGGTTATAGGGCTTCTCTCTTGCAGTTGCTCAGTTGTTTGTTCTGGGTGACTTCTCCACAGTTCAGTTGTAATTCCAGATTGGTCGTGGGAGGAGGTTAGTGTGACCTCCATGCACTCCTCCACCATCTTCCTGAAATCAGCCATCTGGTTGTTTTTCATAGTCCATGCTCTTTCCTTGTCAGGTGTCTTTTCTCTTTTTTTCTGCTAGTGTCCTGAGTTTTGTTAATAGATTCTCTAATAGTAAACCAACTTCGCATTTCTGAAGTGAGCTAACTTGGCCAGTATGTATTTTCCAACCTCAGTGAGCCTGGTTTATTAGTATTTTATATCAGGTAATTGCATCGATATATTCATAAGTGAAATTGAGTAATTTTATTTTTTCACTTGAACTGGTTCTTATCAAGGTTATACTCACTTAAATGAATCCAGGAGTATTTTAATTATTCTTGGGTTAAGTTATATTTTATTGATTGGGCTATTAAAATTGTCCTGATGTTTCCTCCTTTGCCCTCTCCACCCAGACCTCCCACTCCCTCAGGCAATCCCCCACCATTGTTCATGTTCATAAGTCCTGTGTAGATTCTTTGGCTACTCCATTTCCTCTACTGTACTTTACAGCCCCATGGTTACCTATTGGTGCTTCTTAGTCCCCTCACCTCTTCACCAATTCCCCTACACTCCCATCTGGGAACCATTAAAACACTGTCTGTATCCATGATTCTGTTCTTCTTGTTTGCTTAGCTTTTTAGATTCAATTGTTGATAGATATGTATTTTTTGCTATTTTATTGTTCATAATTTAGACCTTATTTTTCTTAAATAAGTCTCTTTAACATTTCATATAATAATGGTTTGGTGATGATGAACTCCTTTAGTTTGTCCTCGTCTGGGAAGTTCTTCATCTGCCCTTTGATTCTAAACAATATCTTTGCTGGGTAGAGCAATCTTGGCTGTAGGTCCCTGCTTTTCATGACTTTGAATATTTCTTGCCAATTCCTTCCAGCCTGCAGTTTCTTTTGAAAAAATCAGCTGACAGTCTTATGGGGATGCCCCTTAGGAACTAACTGCTTTTCTCTTGCTGCATTTAAGAGTCTCTCTTTATCTTTAACTTTTGGTATTTTAATTATGATGTGTCTTGGTGTGGGCTTCTTTGCATCCATCTTGTGTGTGACTCTCTGTGCTTCCTGGATTTGCATGTCTACTTCCTTCACCACACTGGAGAAGTTTTCTTTCATTATTTTTTCAGCTAGATTTGCAATTTCTTGCTTTTTCTTTTCTCCTTTTAGCACCCCTATGATTTGAAAGTTGGACGGATTGAAGTTGTTGGGGAGGCTGTTTACACTATCCTTGTTTTTTATAGATTCTTTTTTCTTCTGGTTCTGATTGTTTGTTTTTTGCTTCATGTTCCAAATTGTTGTTTTGATTCTCAGCTTCATCCACTCTATTGTTGTCTCCCTGTAAATTGTTCTTTATTTCAGTTAGTGCATCCTTCATCTATGATTGGATATTTTTTATGCTGTCGAGGTCCATACTAAGTTCCTTGAGCATCCTTATAACCAGTGTTTTGAGCTCTGAATGTGATAGGTTGCTTATTTCCATTTTTTTGTTTAGCTCTTTTTCTGGAGTTTTGATGTGTATGTTCATTTGGGCCATGTTTCTTTGCCTCCTCATTTTGGCAGCCTCCCTGTGTTTGGTTCTATGTATTAGGTGGAGCTGCTTTGACTCCGTATCTTGGTAGTGTGACCTAATATAGTAGGTGTCCTGTAGAGTCCAGTGGCACAGCCTCCCCTATTACCTAAGCTGGGTACTCAAGGTGTGCCCTTAAGGTGGGCTGAGTACACCTTCTTCTTGTGCTTGAGCCTCAGTTACTGTTGGCAGGTCAGTGGGAGGGATTTACCCAGGTCAGTCAGCTAGTTAGTTAGTTAGAAAACTAACTAACACTAACTAACACCACCTGCTTGGAAGGACAGGCTGTGGCAACTGACCACCAACCTCCGTCTTTTGTGTAGGATCAGCTGTGCAGGGGCAGGGTGGTGCTGCTCTGACGTGGTCTGCGGCTGTGTGCTGGGTGTGCAATCTTTGGGGTTTCCTGGATGGTGCAGGCCAAGGTCAGCTCCTACCTGTGTCTTGCTCGGGGCTACCCTGCCTGAGCTATAAAGCAATCTGGGATGGCTGCTACTTGTGTTAGGGTTGGTGATTCCCAGGTGAAGCCAAACTGTGAATCTAGGCTGGTTGTTGCTGGTGTCAGGCCTGTGGCCTCTTAACAAAATGTACAGGCTGGCTGTTGCTTGTTTGAGAGGATTTAGTAAGTTGAGAAGCATGAGCCAAGACCAGCTATTCAGATGGAAAAGCAGCTTGGGTGGGCCCATAAGTTGGATGGGACAGAGTCTGAGGGGATCTCCAGGGTGGGACAAACTGTGTTAGCTGGGTTGAGAGTCTCAGATGTGGCACAAGCCTGCCTCTGCTGGCTCTGTGGTCTGTGGGGGGAGGGTTCAGAAAAGGGACAATGGCTTCTGCTCCCCTTGATGCCAGACACTTCAGTTCCTCCCGGTATGTCACTGGTGCCTTTCAAACTATTCTCCCAGTGCTGGCGCTCAGAGGGAGTGAGTCTGAGTAAATCTGTGTGTGGGTTCTTTAAGAGGCACTGCTTGGGATTCCAGGAGTTTCTTCCACCCACTCAATCCCCACTGATTTTTGTAGCTGGAAGTTATAGGGACTCGTCTTCCTGGCATTGGAACCCTGGGCTGGGTGGTCTGGTGTGGGCTAAGGACTCTCTGCTCCTGAGATATCCCTCCTGCATTTTTCGGTTATAGTGTTTTATATTTTCCATGATGATATTTCCTTTGCCATTTAGGTTACATGAACATATGTCTTCTAATTTTCAAAAGTGTGAGGATTTTTAGTTATGTTAAAAAAATCAATTTGTAATTTGTTTGCAATGTTCTGTTTCCTTACCCAAATTTTATCTGTTTATTCTGACCCGCCCTGTAATATAGTTTGTTTAAATGCTGTCTTGACTCAGTTTGAAGCCCTGGCTAGAGGTCTGTCAGTTCCTCTTTTGGGGCAGGTAGGTCCATATGACCATTACTTCCCATAATAGCTTCTCATTTTTGGGGGTCACTGTGCACCAGCCTCTTTGCTCCAGGCCCACAGAATTATTGAAGTTAGCCAATTGACAGAGAACCCATGAAAACTAACTAACACCACCTGCTTGCCATACATTATCGGCCCCTCTGGTGCCAGTGTGCTGTATAACCCAGTGCTACCCAGTTTTTGGGTGTCCACCCCCACCCCTGCCTTGTGTGTCCCTGCCTGGCAGCCTTCTCTCATTTTAAACTGTGACAAGTCTGACACCACAGCTTTGATGCTTTGCCATCACTGTTTTACAGCTCAGTCCCTGAGCTCCTCCTGAAGGCCGTGCGAGGGTATGACTTCCAATGTCAGATACTATACTGGTCCCTGTGGATGGCTTTGGTCCTGTGTGGGCTGGTTGAAGGATGTCTTCGGTGTTGACATAAGGCTTTGTAACACGAGGGGGCGCTGTAGTTTCATGTTAGTGCTTGCTTCTGGGCATGCCCGTGCTGCGCAGTGCGGCGTACCACCTGGGTTTGGAGGAGGATTGCCCTGGGATATTTTTCCTGACCTGCTCCTGTTTAGCTTTCAGAAACTCAGCCCAGGGGATGACGGTGTCCGTGAAAGCGTGAGGAGTGCAGGTCCTGTGTCTTTGGCCATGTTGTGCGGAGAACACCACCTCCCCTCTCTAGGTTCTTGTTTCCCTGTCTATGAAATAGGGATTACTAAAAACTTGATCCCTTTTTGGGAGAGGCTAGGGGGGAAGTGGTTAGTTCTGAAACCCTTTCCGGAAGGAGAACCTAGTCAGTGTTTCTCCAGGACAGTAATGTTAAATCTTAATGCCGACACCTGCAACTTGCAAACCTGAAACCTTCTTTTGATTTGAGCACCGACTCAGAAATCACATGTGGCCCACTGAGTCTAAGTCCCAATATTTCTTGACTCCTAGTTATGGCCAAGGGCAGCATGCCAGGCTCAGCTCTTTCAAGGGAGAGAGTCGTTCCTGTGCACTTTGTCCGTCCCACTAATTTTCACCACTGCTGTCACGGTCCTGCACCTCTCTGTACCAGGCATCGTACTAAGGGCTTCACAAACATTAGCTCATTAATCTCGCCTCAGTCCTCATGCATTATTACCCTCCTACAGGTGAGAAAATCAAGGCCCCGTAGCTAGAAAGTGGTGGCATCGAGCCCAAACCCAGAGTGAGCAGACCTCCAAGCAAGGGCTCTCAACCAGCATGGACATTGGAGCTCATGGTTTCTCTCACTCCTGACCGGTGATGCCCACCACGTGGCCAGATCCAGTCTGGGGAGCTCTCACCGGCTTTTAAGGGTTCAGCTCAGGACCTAGTCTGACCAATGATCGCATATGGTGATTTGGACTCTGGGTATCTATCACACGCTCTAGAACCTTAACAACCCTTGCCCTGCCAGCCAGGGGCCGGGGAGACTCGGGTGCTGTGCTCAGGTGGGCATGGCCATGGCCTTGCTGGGGCGTGTGCTTTCACACCATCCGCACGGTGCCCCTCAGCTCTCTGGTTTGTCCTTTCAGGTCTACAATTCCATGATAGAAACTTCCTCAGCCTCCACATTTAAGAAATGGTTATTTTATAAATTGCTCTGAGGAGTGGGTATAGATTCACAGGGACATGTTCATTCAATGCCTGCCTTCCAGAGTTCACAATGATATTAGCATCGGAAAGCCACGGGGAAGCATTACAGCAAAGGACTGTATTTAACCTGCACCCAAGCCCTGCGTTGGCCAAACGGATTTGACCACAGATCTCTCTGTGTTTTGCTTTTTTTCAGGATGCCTGCGGGTCTGGATACATAGTGCACACTCTGGGGCACATTGGTCTTGCTCAGGGTTTCTCACCCTCAGCCCCATTGACATTCTGGGATGGACAGCTATTGCGAAGGGCCTCTCCTTTGCCTCGTAGGACTTTAACAGCATTCCTGGCAAAAATTTGTCCTTAGGGGTGAAAAAAAACCCTTTTTCTATGTGTAAAGCACAGGTACATGTATATTACACACACAGATATATGGTTTGTGGTGTTAAAAGTTCATGGGGAGGTGATTTGGCAAAAACAGCTGAGAAGACTCTTTGTGGGGGTGATAAGGAAAAAAGTTTGGTCAACGCTGCTTTAGGTCAATCTTTTTGTTTCTATGCAGGCAACTTCCTCAAGAAAAAATGACACGAGTGGCTCTTTCGAGCTGAACTGCAGAACTAAGTGGTTCTACTCGTGTGGAGGGACAGCGTTTGAAAGCTGGCAGAAGCTGAGGCTAGATACACAAAAGACAGGATTGGGGTCAGCCCCTTGGCTACCAACCGCTAAGCAAACCCGATAGGGACTCCGCCAAGATCACGTCAGTAAAATCACCACGATTTCTAAGAGCAAGGGGCTTGGGGGAGGGGTCTTCCCACAGCCAAAGGGGCTTGAAGCTGTATTGTTCTGTCCTGTGCCCAAGACTGAGGATTTCTCCACTATTGAATGTGGTTGACTCAGGTCTCCCAGGTCACTCACGGACGTGTATATTTGCACACACTTCTCTTCTCTACCTGACTACTCTTTTCCTTGAGTGTGTCTGACTTCTTGTTCTGACCTCCTAGACGCCCCTTGTTCAGAGAATATCACACCTCTTGATTGCATGCTGCTGCGCAACCGTGGTGGGGAAATAGTGAACAGCCCCCTGATCCAGAATGTCCAGAATATAAAGATCCCTTCTCCTGCAGAGAGCCTGCTAAAAGGACAGTTTTAAAATTAGAAATATGGCAAATCAATGATTTTGTTTTACAGGTTTCTCTTTTCAATAATTTACTTCATTTTTTCTCCTTAATCTAGCTTTCAGTTTTGAGAAATGAGTGACTAAGAGTCACTAAGAGTCATTTTCTCTTTCTTCTAAAAAAAAAAAAAACCACTTGAACTCAGCAGTGATGGGTGAGGAGCAGCGTCGGAGCTCACAGGAAGACATGCCCATCAAAGGCACCTGTCTTTCTTGATTCTGCTTCTTGAGCGAGTCTGGCACTGCCTCACAGACCTTCCTCAGAGCCACTATCAGGAAAGCAAGGTAAGCGGGGAGGGAAGGGGCCACTTCCAGGGCTTTGGGCTGTGGGCTGATTTCGACACAGGCGTGAGGACTTCGGAAGCACCGGGGCTGGCCAGCCACTCCCCCAGTCCTATCACCCGGGAGTCTCGGTCAGTCCAGTGCTCATATTTAGCTCCCATTTTTGGAGGTCATGAACGATCTGCCTGGACCCACACCTTCTGAGTCCCCATCTGACGGCACTCATTTATGCACACACCTGGCCCGAGTCCACATGCTCAGAATATGCAGACAATTTTCATTGAACATATACGCTTTTCCGCCTCTCGCTTCTATGAAGACTCCCGGGTCAAGAAAGACTGCAGCAATGACGACAGAATAATTCCAAACACTTACTGGCTGTGTTTACTTTCGTGTGTTTTGGTAATTTCTTAATTCCTCAGCCTCTTTTGTTTCTTTAATTTTCGCTGGCACTATGGTGCAGGAAGACTACAATTGCTCTTCATTTAAATAGAATTGCTATTTGTTTAACACATTTTTTTGAGACCCTGAGATGCATCAGTGTTCAGCATCTGTTTGCAGAAGTAAACCAAAATCTCTCACTTGAGAAACAGAGAGTTTAGGTGTTTGGGTGTGTGCCAGTGAGGGTGGGAGGTAGGCAGTAGCTGTGAATTACTCAGCACTGTGAAAAGGATTTTAATAAGGAGCCTCAGGGTATCATTAAGGAGAGAGCGAGAAGAATAGAGCCAATAATATCATAGTAACGATGTATGGGGCCAGGCAGATACTTGAAACATTGCGGGGAGGGGGGTAACCTGTAAACTGCTTGATTGTTTAATCCCTATGCTGTACATCTGAAATTAATACAGAATAATAGTGAACGTAAATTGTAATTTTAAAAAAAGGAAGCAAGAGGTATTGCCTTTGAGTCAAAGTTCACTCCTAAATTGCTCTGATTCACGTGTGAGCTTGTGTGCGACTTTAAGGTTTTAACCTCTTCATCTGCCGGTTTAGATAGGTGGTGAGAGTGTTGTGAACTTGTATGTAACGTTAAGTGGGTTTTGACCTCATCTGCCGATTTAGATAGGAGATGAGCGTGGTGCAGGATGCAGAGATTTTGTTTCTGGCTCTGATGTGCCTTTTCTAGAGCGATCATACTAATCCCCACTCTGAGAGGACTCAGTCAGTGCATGGGGTTGATTTTCACATATGGTTTCGATGAAAAGACCAGACATTTCCCTCAGTTTACCCAGCTATGTGATGACTGCAACCTTTGGAAGGGCCTGGAGAACAGGTTTGCTGCACTGGTGTCAAGTTGGCTGGGGAGAGGCCAGGCTGGGGGGCCGAGTGCGTTCCCACCTGGGACCAAGCTGTGGCACAAACGTGATGCTGGGTGGCGGGGCCTGGGAACCCACGTGCGCCAATGCTCAAGAGCTGGTTGTGAGACATTCAGGAATTTCATGAGGCAGCTGGTAGCTCGACCTTGTTCGTGGTGGGAGTATTTACACCATGGAAACCAGCAAAAACCGTAACGTGGAGCCCTTCCATTCTCAGCTCCCTCGACCTGCTGCTTTGCCAGCGTACCCTGGGGCTCAGAGTCTGAAGAGCAAGCTCTGTATATACCTGTGTGGCCTTCAGAAGTAACTTAACTTCTCTGAATCGTTCATGAGTCGTCTGCACAATGGCTCGGGATGCTTGGTTGGCCTAGAGCAGCAGTTTTTGTTGGGATGGTGGGATGCTGGGGACAGGAGCATGGGAATGGGGGTAAGGGGACAAACCAGTGAATCTGCTTTGAAATCTAAGAAGTGCAAAGCATGTAGGAGGAATAAGAATTTTCATATAAAGGCAATTCCTTCTAGCTTAATGATCCCCTAAGTGATTACCAAATTTTGGGGGTTATAATCTAAAGGGGTAACACAGGCAGATATTAAAATTCTTTCTGTTTTTATGTCGGAGAGGCCCTTGGTGGAGTGCTGTTGGGAATGTCAGCTAGCCTCGAACTTCCTGCAAGCGACTTCAGTAACCCAGACTACCTTTTAGAAATACATTTCCACCTACCGAGGAGAGAACTGAAGCTCTCAGGAGAGGGGCAGTGACAGAGCTGGAATTGGGAAACTGTCTGACTCCAAAGGGCAAGACTCTTTTTTAAAAAATGTTTAAAAATTTTTTCTTATTGATTTAAAAGAGAAAGGGAGTGAAGGAGAAAGAGACATTGATGTGAGAGAGAAACATTGATTGGTTGACTTCCATATGTGCCCCAACCAGGGAGTGAACCCTCAACCTAGGTGTGCGCCCTGATCGGAAATGGAACTCCCAACCTTCTAGGGTGTACAGGCCAATGCTCCAACCAACAGAGCCACACTGGATAGGGCCAAGACTGTTTCACTGGGCTGCACTGACCTGTGAGAAACCGAGCCCTTGAACCCGGGAAGCTTGAAAAGGATGTAGAATGATCTGGGGCAAAATATGAAGTAGCCGTTCTCTGCACTCAGCACTGTTTTGATCTGCTTTTGTTTTTACAGAAATCTTGTTTGCTCTCCTCCTTATTAGCTTCTTCTGGCTGGATTCTGACCCGCCTTGGGGAGCCTGGTAGATTTGAAAATGAATACCACGGATGTAGCAGACACTACCATGGATGACAGCATCTATAACAATTACTATCTCTATGTAAATATCCCCGAACCTTGCACCAAAAAAGGCATCAAAGCCTTTGGGGGGGTCTTCCTGCCCCCGCTCTACTCCTTGGTCTTTCTGTTTGGTCTGCTTGGAAATTCCATGGTGGTTCTTGTCCTGTTCAAGTACAAGCGGCTCAGGTCCATGACTGACGTGTACCTGCTCAACCTGGCCATCTCGGACCTGCTCTTCGTACTCTGCCTCCCTTTCTGGGGCTACTATGCGGCGGACCAGTGGGTTTTTGGACTAAGTCTCTGCAAGATTATTTCCTGGATGTACCTGGTGGGCTTCTACAGTGGCATATTCTTCATCATGCTCATGAGCATAGACAGATACCTGGCAATTGTGCACGCAGTGTTTTCCTTGAGGGCCAGGACCGTGACTTACGGGGTGGTCACCAGCTTGGTCACGTGGGCAGTGGCTGTCTTAGTCTCCCTGCCAGGGCTTTTATTCAGCTCTTGTTACACAGAGGAGGGGCGTACCTACTGCAAAACCAAGTACACGCGCAACTCCATGTGGTGGAAGGTCCTGAGCTCCCTGGAGATCAACATTCTAGGGCTGGCGATCCCCTTAGGGATCATGCTTTTCTGCTACTCCATGATCATCAGGACCTTGCAGCACTGTAAAAACGAGAAGAAGAACAAGGCGGTGAAGATGATCTTTGCCGTGGTGGTCCTCTTCCTGGGATTCTGGACACCATACAACGTGGTGCTCTTCCTGGAGACCCTGGTGGACCTGGAGGTCATCCAGGACTGCGCCTTTGAAAGACACCTGGACTATGCCCTTCAGGCCACAGAGACCCTGGCTTTTGTCCACTGCTGCCTTAACCCAGTCATCTACTTTTTCCTGGGGGAGAAATTTCGCAAGTACATCATTCAGCTCTTCAAAACGTGTGGGGGCTCTTCCATGCTCTGCCAATACTGTAGGCTCCTCCAGATTTACTTCCCCGACCCCTCCAGCTCATCTTACTCACAGTCCACGGTGGATCACGACCTCCATGACGCTCTGTAAAAAATGGGGATGCCGAAACCAGAGTTCATCTGCTTTCCAAATAAAGAGCTTACTTAAAATTGTGTTATAGTGAGAGTTCCCTGAGCAAGGAAGTGTCAGGGAGAAGATGTACCTCCGCTGCAGTAAGCCGGGCTTCTCACCCTGCAGTCAGCTTTCCTCCTCCGCACACAGGTTCCCTGCAGCGAGAGCTCACCTGGGCTGAGGTGTCCTTCCCTGCACCAGGCTGGCTGGTGTGATAAGCAAACCCGAGGGGAACTCGGAGCAGCTTTTCAAAGAGGTCAGGAATAATGCTGGCAGGGGAAGACCATTCGCTCCTAATCTGACAGATGGGGTTCTCCTGAGGAAGTAGAAGAGAATTGGTGGGATAAATTCTCTCCTTGAGAATTCGCTACTTCCTGCTGGAAAAAAACGGGCTCTTTAATGAATTTCTAGCTTTCACGGAACAATAATAGAAAGCTTTGACATGCTGTCCCCAGGTTTTTTCTAGTAATATTTCTGAAGCCAGGTGTATGCAGAAAGGAATAGAGAAGTGATGAACTTAGATCTGATCCTTTGAATTTAAGCGATTATTTGTTAATGAAAGCCAAATTTTTAATGCTGATTCCGAGTAGAAGTATACAAAAATGCTAATTTGGTCTGGTCTCCAAACACAAAATTCAAGGCATTAAAAAAATCCAAACATACTTGTGGAAATTCAAATACTTTGTTTTAATTATGAGAGATGAATATTGAAAATTTTAAAATGTCACATAGCCCCTGACACATTCATTTGCAGTCTTTTACTTATTTACAAACAGTGCCTTCAAAAGTAAAAATAACAAGGACGACTGGAGCATGACAATGCCCCCTTTGTTCCTTTGAAGTGCCCGCCATCCAGGCAGGTGAGAATAATCCGTGAAAACGTTAATGTTGATGTGACATAAAAATGACTCAAAATGATGAAATTGTGAGAAGTGTCATCCTCTCTTTTAAAACATTGGCCCCGGTTTTTAACTGGGCGTGACTCAAAAATTCAGTCATTTCCTGTCATTTTAATCATGTAATTAATCATTTTACACCATGAAGATCATTCTTACAGCCTTAATTCACCAGTTATGTAAAGACTTGAACCAAGTCTGGGCACGCTTGTAAAACAGGGACACTTATAACCCCTCCAAAAACAAAAGCCTATCTTGCAAAAAAGCCTACCTTGCCATTGACTGAGCAACCTGGTTCAAAACTGCTTCTGTAAATTTACACATTATTGCACGCTTTACATCGAAAAGGAATGCATTTCCAGAACATTTATTTTCAGAAAGGTGATTTGAAAAGGGTACATCGATGTTGCCTTAATAGGAAAAAACATAAAATAAATGTGTGTACAGTTCCATGAGCCTTTTTTCCTGATTGTGTTTGTTTCCGATCTGAGGGGGACGAGAGTCCCAAGCAGCCGAGGTCCCCCTGGGCTTGTCCTCCCTACATCAGCGGCAAGATGAAGATGCTGTGGATGTGCCCATGGGGAGGAAACGGGGGGGTTCGTTGTTCAGATCTCCACTTGGGGTGGGAGATAGAGTTGCTATCTTGCTCCAGTGCGCTTGGAGATCAGAGTGCCTAAGAAGTGGGGGTTGGGGGCAGGTTTCCAGGCGGAGTTTCCTTAGAAACCCCCTACGTGGTACGCTAGGGCCCGCCACATTCCCACTTCCCACTCCCTTGTGAGGCCGAGCTCGTTTCTTTCCTCTCTTTGCCTCTGTTTTCTCTGATCTACAAAGCAGACTGTATTGTGGAGTGATTGAGAAAAAGAGAGGAAGACCCATCCTGGGTCGCAGATAAAGGCGGTTTGGGGAGTGGTTCCACCAGCGGCTGCCTCCTCTTTCCCAGTGGAGCCTGGGATTTTATTCATTTAATCACAGGGAGACAGACCAAAAGACAAGGACTGGCCAAAGGGGTTACTGTCGCTTCATTCCCCATCACACACAATGCTAACTAAGCAAGGGCGGGGGGCCAGCCACACAGCTTCCAACCCTCCACCCGCGCGATGGGGTCATCCATCCCCTCAAGTCACTTGGGGCTTCCCCTTTTCCAAAGCTGGGGGATAGTTCCTCAGGATGGGACTGCAGAACCTCTAGTGACACCCAAACGTGACCCTCTCGGAACACTGAAAAGAAAGGTCCCTCCCAGTCAGTAACAGAAACATAGAAATGCAAGCCCGCGTGATTTCTACACACGGGGGGCTAAACTATGAGTTTTTCGGACACAGGACCCACTCCTTTGTTGTTGCAACACGCCTAACTTCTGGAAGAGTGGGTAGAATTTGTTTAAGAATAATAGAAGCAGGTTTGCTTCCGGGCTGATGTCAATGTTTTGGAACTGGACAGAGGTGGTGGCTGTACAGCACTGTGAATGTGCTTAAATGCCGCTGAATTGTACATTTTCAAGCGATTGGCTTTGTAGTCTATGAATTTTACCTTAATAACACCACCACCACGAACAATACGAATACTAGGAAGTAGCTCTGGTGGTACCTGTCCATAGTACGTGCTCAGATGATACGGAAAAAATAAATATCATTTTTTTTTTCCCCAGGAGAGGAAAAAGTACAGGGTGATGCCAAAGTGTCTGCAGACCTTTAGGGAAATATTTCCTAAGAAACTCTTAGAGCAATTTGGAATATTGGATATAATTCCTATTTGTTGAATGTCTGTTTGGTGCCAAGCAGAATGCCGGGGTATGGAGAGAATAATTGTATAAAAGAGTAAGTTCTGCACTCACTGAATTCACAATCTGATGAAGGATAACTCAAACACGAGATCAACTATAATACTAAATGCAGCAGATACGATCAGAGAATCAGGAACCGCATGCTTCGGGACGCCAGAGGACGGACACGTTGATTCCGTTTTGAGTTTTTGTAATACAGTTAGGTTTTGAAGTAGGCCTGGTAAGAGGAGCTTGGTTTCGATGAATGGAAGGGAGAAAGGACATTCTAGACTGATGAAATAGCACATGAAAAGGTAGGGTGGTGTTAAGAGCACACTGTGCATTCAGGGAGTGGTGAGTAGGTTTTTGTAAAGTGACTGTGTGGGCGGTGGGGAAGAGTAGCAAAGTAAGCAAAGACCAGAGAGAGAGAGAGAGAGAGAGAGAGAGAGAGAGAGAGAGACGGCAGAGGCTGCAGTTCTGGGCTAGGGAGCCAGCTGCCAGCCCCCCCTGCGCTAGAGGAGACCATTAGTGAGCTTCGAGGGGCGCTGCGCGTACACTCCCGTCCAGGACAAGAGCACGCGTGCTACGGCCACCGGGAGCATTGACAGGTGACAGCTCTCGGCTAGTTTCCTTTCAGGATTGCCCTCTCCGGGCACTGTTCACACCCAGTGAGTAGAAAGTGACCCAAACAAAACACCTTCTTTCCTTAATTTGGGACAACTCTGAAGAGTCATTTCAACTCCAGAGCTCCCCGTAAGATTAGCCGAGACCTCTGTTGTAACTAACCTTGCAGGTCACCTTTGCCTGTCGGTCTCGTTGTGCTTCCTTCGTGCTCTTACGGGGAGCGGGGGTGGGGGCTGCTCCCAAGAGGGTTCCCCGTCAAATCTGGATGCTGATCTGAGACCCAGAGTCTGTTTCCAGGAACCTCAATCTAAAATGGGACTTTTGGATCACAGAGGGGACAAGTGAGCACTCTCATATAAGTGGAAATAGACTTCAGGTGTGGGAAAACGAAGAGGCATACTCTGCACCAGGAATGTTCTCTCCTTGCCCTCTGACCATCAGCCGCAATTTGACTCTTGGTTTCTATGCTTCCCTTAGTCAGTCTTACGTTTGCCCCCACAATTTGCCTGCCTCATGCCCCGAGGCATCTTCTTTACACCACTCCCTTCCTGTCTTATCTACCTGTGGCCATGCCTCCGTCATCTGACACCCTATATCCTTTACCGGTCAGTGACTTCCTTGATTTAAATGAACCAAGACACAGCTCCAGCCATTTTTGTGGTTACAGTACTATACCCCCTACAAGTTTGCAGTGGGGAAAGCTGAATTCCTCCAGGACGCATGGAAGTAGAAAGACGGCTGGCTCTCTGGCTCACGAGCTCTCTGGCTCACGGGCTCTCTAGCTCCTGGGCTCTCTAGCTCCTGGGCAGGCTCTTTCAGGCTATCTGGCTCTTCTTCCTCGAGGATGCCTGGGTGATGGTGCTGCAGCTGCCTGCACTTCCCAACAGATGGTATTTTGGATGGGAAGGAACTCCAGGTGCAGCCTAGGACTGGGCTGGCCTGGCAGCGGGGGTGCAGGCTTACTCTCTGGGTGTTCTAGAGGGGCTGAGCTCTGATGCAGAAGCCTGCCATTCTTCCAAAGTCGTGTATGTTTTTGTAACTTATGTATTAGTTTCTAAACTACCCCTAAAGAAATAAGATAACTAAAAACAGGGGGAATGCTAGGAGCACCCGGGTGTTAGAGTGTAGCCTTAACTGACAGGCTTAAGTGATTAAAGCTATAACTAAAGGGTTAAAGATGTAGCCTTAATTGACAAGCTGGAAGTGACTAATGCATGTGGACAGCTGTTTGTCCAAAACTGAAGCTTTGGAATAAAAACTCCTTTCATTTATCACCAAAAAAAAAAAGTTTATAATGGCTCCAAATTTCCTTTCAGAAAATCAGAAGCTCACTAAGTGCTTTCATACTCTCAAACTCTTCTTAAATTAGATACATTTGGTTTTATTCCCCCAAAGAGGTTCAGGAGAAACCGTATTCTAAGCACGAATTAGGCTAACTCCACCAACAATAACCACCAGCTAACTGCCTAGCAAAATGCCTTGTGCAAAGCAGTTCTTTAGTTTAGGTTTTTTGGTTTTTTTTTACTGAATGAGTGAATTTCCTTATCTCTTCATCAAGTTCTCTGCACGGTGATTCAAGTTTCTATTTCACCACGAAAAACTTCACCAGCCCTCTCTCCAAAACCCCCATTAGGTTTCTAATAAAACTTCATGTGACACACTTCAAAGATTGATTGAATTTGCCCCCTAGTTCCAGAAATTAGTAGGCGGTCTTTGGGTCAAAAATTACTTCATTAAGACTCTTGGTATGAACACAGCTGCAGAAGTCTGCATTTTCGCCTTCTCTGGGAAACTGTAAAATAACAGCAAGAAGAATGAATTTAAAACCCCACAAATCCCATCCTTGGTCAAACCTGGAAAGAGATATACCTTTCAGAGTCCAATATCTATGTAGTAAGTTCTACTGAAAAGCAGATAAAAGCTGTGGGAAAAGATGACAAGAAGCGGGGAGAGGGTATAGCAGTACAGACTTCAGGAAGCACTACAAAGACCCATTTCCTGAAGCCTGGGGGACTCTTGAGGTGCAGGAGCTGGGTCGAATAGGGTTGGGTCAGAAGCCTTCCTTGTCCCATTTTCATTGAGATTTGCCAAGTTTCAGGTTTGCAGGAGGCAAGTCTGTTCCGTGGCAAAAGAGCCACCGGGGCCGTGAAACAGCTGTAGTCTGGAAAACTACAGGAGCCCTCGCCCCCCACACAAGCATGTTCAATAATTCAGAGATAGACTCTGAGAAAGTGATCAGGATAGGAGTACTGCAGACATCTAGGAATTTAATATCAAATAGACACCTGTTCTGGCTTTGATGCTTAATGAGGCACTGCAGAGGCGTCCCAGCCAAAAATGAAACAAGACAAGAAGTTGTTCTGCCCTCACCACGTCTGCGTAACATCACGCTGCACGGACCAGCTCTGTGCTATAAGAGGAATAAATCAAAGGGACACAAACTGGACTAGAGGGACATTTTACAAAATGTTTCCCCAGTAGTCCTCAAAACTGTGAGCGTCACCAAAGACAAGGAAAGTCTGAGAAATTGTCACAGCCAAGAGGAGCCCAAGAGACAACTAAATGTAACTAGTTCTGGAAGAGAAAAGGGCATTCGCTGAAGACTAAGGAAATCTGAATAAAGTAAGGTCATTGGTTAATAATAATGCATCAATATTGGTTCATTAAGTACATGAAAAATGCTCCATACTAGTGTAAGATGCTAGTAACAGGAAATTGGATGTGGGGGTAAAGGGGAATTTGCTGTATTTCACAGTTCTTTGTAATTCTAAAACTGTTATAAAATATAAATTTATTTAAACAAAAGAAAAGGTATCCCTAGTTGCAATGATAGTGTTGAATAACTGGAAAACTCAAGTTCTTACTATAAGCAATGAGGTAATTAAGCAAGTTAATAGGGCAAAATATTAATGCACCCAACTCAATTATATTTATATTTATATGTAACAGTCAGAAGATATGAAGAAAAGAAACAGCCCTGGCTGGTATAGCTCAGTGGACTCAGCACAGGCCTCCAAATCAAAGGATCACGGTTCAATTCCCAGTCAGGGCACATGCCTGGGTTGCAGGCCAATTCCCAGCATGGGGCACACAAGAGGCAATGTACATTGATATTTCTCTCCCTCTTCCTCCCCTTCCCCTCTAAAGATAAATAAATAAAATCTTAAAAAAGAAAAAAACAAACCCATATTTTGAAAGAGAGCAGAAGAAATTTTAATTAAAATACATATTATATATCTAAAATACGTAGAAAATAGATGGAACTCCAGAATACTCTGTGAGAAGCCAAGGAGTGGCGGCTTTTGGAGGTGAGCACAGGAATGCGTTATTTTCTGCTCCTCCATATCTGCATTGGCCCACTCATCTGCTGTCAAAAACGGTGAAAGAAACCATTTGCTATGATGTTTTGGGGTTCAAACCCAATGCCACCAGGAAGAACTGAAAAAGAATTACAGGAAGCTGGCCTTGAGGTATCACCCACATAAGAATCCAAATGAAGGAGAGAAGTTTAAACAGATTTCTCAAGCTTATGAAGTGCTCTCATGCAAAGAAAAGGGAATTATATCATAAAGGAGAACAGGTGATTAAAGAAGGTGGAGCAGGTGGTGGTTTGGCCTCCCCCAGGGACACCTTGGATATGGTTTTTGGAGGAGGAGAAAGCATGCAGAGGAAAAGGAGAGGTAAAAATCTTGCCCATCGGCTTCCAATAACCTTGGAGGATTTATATAATGGTTCAATGAGAAAAACTAGTTCTGCAGAAGTATGAGATTTGTGACAAATGTGAATGTTGAGGTGGTAAGAAAGGAACGGTGAGCCCTGTCTTGGTTGCCAAGGTACAAGGATGTGAATAAGAGTTCGTCAGATAGAACCTGGGATGGTCTAGCAATGCCAGGGCCACAGGGGACAGATCGGTCCTAAAGCTAGATGCAAAAGCTGCAATGGAAGGAAGATAGTTCAAGAGAAGAAGATGCTAGAAGTCCGTATTGACAAACGCGTGAAAGATGTCCAGAAGCTAGCATTCCGTGGTGAAGAAGGCCAAGCACCAGCACTAGAGCCAGAGGTATTCTCCGTGTTTTAGAGCAGAAGGACCACACTGTTTTCACTCTGTGAGGAGGAGACCTTTTCATGTGTATGGACCTACAGCTGGCCAGAGCCTTGTGCGGCTTCTAGAAGCCAGGAGCTGCTCTTGACAACTGAACCACAGTCACCTGCTCTCCTCCAGGTCAGATTGTCGAGCGTGGAGATATCAGGTGTGTTTAATGAAGGCACGCCAATTTCTTGTAGCCCGTCTGAAAAGGGTGGCCTAATCATTGAATTTTAGGTAAACTTCCCGAGAAGGGCTTTCTCTGTCCTGATTAATTCTCTTTGCTGGAAAACCCCGACCCGAAAGGAAGCAGGAGAGACCGATGAAGTGGACCAGGGAGAGCTGGTTGACTTTGATGCAAATCCAGAATGATGGTGCCATTACAATGGGGCAGGTGAGGGGGGTGAACACCATCCTAGGCTGGTGTTCAGGGTCA
Source organism: Sturnira hondurensis (assembly GCF_014824575.4). NCBI lineage: Eukaryota > Metazoa > Chordata > Mammalia > Chiroptera > Phyllostomidae > Sturnira > Sturnira hondurensis. Next base: position 10,252,885 of record NW_028091637.1, read on the forward strand.
GAGATCTCGATGTGGCCAGTGAACGACACTCCCTGCTGGCCCTTTATATGCAGTAGTGAACGGGTGAAGGGCTATAACCATAATCGGCTTGCTATTTGCTGTTGTTTTTGTTTTAATATTCAACCACAGTAGTGCTTTAAAAATGAAATGAAGGATAAACTCAAAACACAAAAGCTAAAAAAAAAACCCAAAATAAAAAACCCAAAAAAACCCATCTATTTCATAGGAAATAGATGCAAAATATATTTTAAAAATCCACTTTAAATCTCTATTGCTGGACACCAGAATGATCTAATGAAAGGGCCTAGATGTTCTCAGACAAGAAGTTTCAAAGTTAAAAACGTCAATTTTTCCCAAGTTAAATTCTAAAATTCAACTTTATTTTTCAAGATATATCAATGGTTCTTTTAAACTACATACAATGATTTAAAAATTCATGTAAAAATGAACAAGAATAGCCAGAATCACTCTGAAAAGGAAGAGCAATAAAGATATACACAGTATGTTATGTATATTAAATTAGTCAGCTAATTGAAATAGTATGGCAATTGGCCCAAATGAGAAATATAGTAGTAAATTAAATTTACATGGGAATTAGTATATATTAAAGATGGCATTTTAAATCAAAGGAGAGATACCAAAAATTATTTACTTAAGAGGTGGGCCAAAGGAACTGTCATCTGGGAAAAAAATTAAGCTTGATTTATGTCTCACATTGGTTACATGGTTACCTTGCAAGAAGACAAAATATTCGTATGTAAAAATTGAAACAATGAAAGTTCTAATAGGAAATACTGGGAGAAATTCTGAATAATTTTGGCATGGGTGAGGTCTTTCTCAAAATTCAGAAGCCATAAAAGATTCTTTAAGTTGACTCTGTGACTATAAAAATAAGCATGAAAAACATCACCAAAAGAAAAACCAAAAGGCAAAAGACAAATGGGGAAAATATTGGTCATTGAACTGTTTTCTAATAACTCAGTGGCACATGGATGCTTGTTACATTATTTTTAGTACTTTTCTATGTGTTTGAAATATTTAATAATACAAAAATAATGTCTATTCATACTACAGAATATGATGTCATTAGAGAGAATGACTTCTAGCTCTATACCGACTACTATGCAGAAATGTCCAAGCGCCTTTTAAAAACCTGGGATGATAAACCTCAAATTGAAACTCCAAACTGCTAGCTGTTAAAAAAAAAATTTCCCCTGCTCTTTTGAGATATTACTGATGTGGTCTATTCTCCAGAGGGAAAAAATTATGCTTTATAATTTCTAGGCTTCTTTATTTCTTTGAACAATATACATAACTTTCAAATCTGTCCAAACAATAGAGATATTGTCGTTTTAGGGAAAAAAAATAGAGGAAGGGCTCTGTGATTATGGGAAGCTGACTAATGAACCACAGAGAGGGATTCTAAAACCTCAAGGCTCACAGGTGAGGTAAGCGGGCGGATGTTCCTCCTGGTACACTGACTGCCTACAAAGACGTGCGGTGCTTTGAAGGAGATGCTGACATAAGTCAGGGAGATGGGTAGCAGGGTTTATAGTCTGAGATGGATACAAGATAGCTGTGGGAGTCTGCAGAACGTTTGCATTCCTTTGATCACACAGGAGATAAACCAAAACCATAACTGGAGTCCGATGAGGCACTAAACGGACGTGCGTCAAAACTGGACTGAGAATTCACGGATGATGTCTTATAGAGTGGTACACTCGAAACCTATATAATTTTATTAACCCATGTAACTCTATAAATTCAATTAAAGAAACACTTAACAATGTGTGTGTGTGGGGGGAAGACTGGACTATACAATCCCCTCTTCACAGTTGCCTTGGTCAGAGGGAGTCCTCCTAATTTTAATAACACCACCATGAAAATATCACACGCAAATAAAGTGGACTTTGGTTCGGGTGGAGCATTTTGTGGTTTAGCTGGGTTCCTTTAGGGAGAATAACTGAGGAGGAACTTGGGTGGGTTTGTGCAGTGGACAAAGGGTGAGCTTATGAGGGAAGGGATTTAAGTGGTAAATGAAAGAACTGTCCCTTGAAAAATTCTTGAGGGTCACAGACTCGTTGAATCTACCACTGGGAAGCTGCCCAATTAAGGTGCAGCAAGGAGTTCACAGTTTAGAAGTTTTTCTGTTTCCTGAAATTCACTGAGATGATAGATAGAAATATAACAAGAGGGATTTAAAAGACGGTTGGGTACAATAGTTACCATGGAAAGCAATTTGACAGTTCTTTGTGAGGTTGAACACACACCTACTCTGTGATCCAGGAATTCTACACCGAGGTATTTACTCAGGAGAAATGAAGACCTCAGTCCACAAAAGATCTTGTCCAAGAACACTCATAACATTTGCCCTGGCTGATGTAGCTCAGTGAATTGAGCGCGGGCCTGTGAAGCGAAGGATTGCAGTTTGCGATTCCCATGTGCAGTTTGCACAGGCCTGGGTTGCACGCCAGTTCCCAGCAGGGGACGCACGAGAGGCAACCACACATAGATATTTCTCTCCCTCTCTTCTTCCCTTCCCCTCTAAAGATAAATAAGTAAACTCTTAAAAAGAACACTTATAACATCATACTTAATGGTGAAAGACTGAGTGCTTTCCCTTTGAGAGCAGGAACAAGACAAAGATGTCTATTTTTGCCACTTTTATTCGTATTGTACTGGGGGTTCTTGTCAGGAAAAAAAAATACATTCTAATTGAAAAGGAAGAAGTAAAACTACGATTATTTGCCAACAACATAATCTCTTATGCAGAAAATTCTAAGGAGTCCATAAAAAACGATTAGAGCTAATAAGTAAATTCAGCAGTTTGTAGGGTACAAGATCAATATACAAAAATCAATTACTTTTCTCTATAGTGGCAATGAATAATCCAAGCATGAAATGAAGAAAAACAATTCAATTTGTAACATCAAAAAATATTTAGAAATAATTTTTTAAAATAAATGTATGTTTTTAAAAATTTTTAATTTTTTAACATTTTTAAATATTTTATTTATTTCTCTTTAGAGGGGAAGGGAAAGAGAGAAGTAGAGAAATATCAGTGTATGGTTGCCTCTCATAAGTCCCCTGCTGGGACCTGGCCTGCAACCCAGGCATGTGCCCTGACTGGGAATCGAACCAAAATCCTTTAGTTCGCAGGCCCACGCTCAACCCACTGAACTACACCAGCCAGGGCTAGAAATAAATTTAATAAAAGAAGTGCAAGACAAGTATACTGAAAAACTAGAAAACATCACAGAAATAAATTAAGAGACCTAAAAAAGTGGAAAGATATTCTGTACTCATTGACTGGGAGATTTAATGTTTCAAACATGGCAATACTCTCTAAATTGTCTCTAGATTTAATAAAATCTTTGTCACAATTCCAGCTGGCTTAAAAGAGTTTTTTTCTTTTTTTTCTTCCAAAAATCAACAAGCTGAATCTACATGGAAACAAAAGGAACACAGAAGAGTTGAAATGGTCTTGAAAGAGAACAAAGGTGGAAGAATCGCACCTCCTAAATTCAAAACTTTATCACAAAGCTACTGTAATTGAGACAATGTAGAATGTCATGAAGATAGACATATAAGTCAAGGGAATAGAACCGAGAGTCCAGAAACAAACCTTCAAGTTGATGGCCAATAGATTTTTGACAAGGGTGCCAAGATTATTCACTGGGGAAGAGACTGGTCTTTTCAACAACTTGTCTTAGAACAACTGGGTATCCACACACAGGAAAGTAAAGTTGGACCACTACCTTACTCCAACAGAACAAAGTTAAAATGGATCACACAACCGAATGGAAGATCTGAAACTGTAATGTTCTTAGAAACACCTAGTTATGAATCTCACGACCTTGGGTAGGCAAATTTATAAAGACAAAAATAGTGTCATGGCCGCCTGGTGCTGGGAGAAGAAGGAGCTGGAGAGTGACCTCTGATGAGCATGGGGTTTCTTCCCGGGGTGGTGAAAATGTTCTGCACTTAGATTATTATGGTCGTGGTTGCACGACCCTGTGAACATACTAAAAATCACCGAACTATATATTTTCAATGAGTACATTTTATGGTATGTGAATTACATCTGAAGAAAAATGTTTAATTATGTTTGTAACAGCTTTATTCATAATAACCAAAAAGTGGAAATAATCCACCTGTCCATTAGCAGGAGAATGGATAAACAAGCTTGGTATATTCTTGTAATGGAATGCTACTCAGCAGGGTAAATGAAGGCATCACTCATGGCCGGACACAACAACATTGATAAACTTCAGAAATGTTACTTTGAGCCAAAGAGGCCTGGCACAGAAGGCCATATATTATATGATCTTATTTATCTGAAGTTCTAGAACGGCACGGACTAACCCAGGGAGAAAAACATTGTAACAGTGTTTGCCTCTGTGTGTGTTAAGGAGTCAGCACACAGAGGGAAAATCTGGGTGATGAAAATTTCCTGTATCTTATTGGGTGTGGGCGAGCTGGGTAAATGTTTTTATTTTTTTAATTTTTTATAAAGATTTTATTTATTTATCTTTAGAGGGGAAGGGAAGGAGAGAAGGAGAGAAATATCAACGTATGGTTGCCTCTCGTGAGTCCCCCGCTGGGAACTGGCCTGCAACCTAGGCATGCGCCCTGACTGGGAATCCAGCCGAGATCGTGTGGTTCACAGGCCTGCGTGGGTAAATGTTTTTATCAGCTTTTATTATATAATGCACTTAAGTACGTTTTGTGACCTGCAAATTATACAATACGTTAATGAAAATAATATTGCAGGAAGGTGATGGGGTTAAGCATTTTTGAGGAAGGCCCACAGGTGGGACAAAAAAGCAACATAGTGAGCAAAGCCGAGACCTCAGGTCTGCGTTATGGGGCCTGATGCTTGCAGTAACTTCCAGCAGTTCAGATCCTGCGGGGTAACTGCTCCAGACAACATGGGGGCTTGAAGTCAGGGGTGATGGCGGGGCATCTCTGAAGGGAGATGGAAAAACTGCTGGTTGGCAACTGTAGGCCTCATTAGGCTGGAAGATAAACACAAACTCCTAATGAAGATTTGAATCAAGCCCAAGACCATGATTTAATAATCAGACAGATATGTGATACCCGCAAACCACCACTGGACTTCAGATCCCAACCACCCACATAAGTCCTGCTCGCAGGCTGACTCTAAGCTGTTAACTAGAAGGACCTGTGGTTGGGTTCTCTAGAACCTGAGACAGATTCCAGCGAGAGTGATTTGTTGGGAGTTGTTCCCTGAAGAAGTGGAGGAGGAATGTTGGACAGGGACGGGGAAGAAGCTAAGCGAAGATGTGTTTTGTATTAGGGTTTTCCAGAGAAGCAGAACCAATGAGAGAGGGAGAGAGGGCGAGAGGGAGGGGGAGAAAGAGAGAGAGAGAGAGAGTGCCCCCTTTATAAAGTAACATAAATCTCTCATTCAAAATGAGCAAGCCAACCAAAATTCCATCATTCAAGGAAGAAACATAATTCTAAAACAATGAACAAGATTAACAATCAAAACAAGAGCTTACCTGCGGTGAACTCAATATAATGTAATAGTGTGGAAAGTCCTTTAAAATAAGTATTTTGATCTATTTCCAGCAAGTAATAACACACACTAAGAAAGAACAGAAGGTTCTAAAATACTTACTGACATCAGGAAGTACTGACTCTACCTAAAGGTGTTAGGAATGACATACCTGGGTGTCAACAGTGGGTTTCCTTCTAGAACTAAACGTAATTTGTATCTTGAGTCCCAGGTCTCCTGGGAATCAGAAACTGAATCTTAGTCAATTTGGCATTTTATCCACTCCCTCTTCCCTCAGTAACATTAGGAGTTACAATTTTGGGAGAGGACTCCGTTCTTTGTCATCACTGGTTTTAGCACCTCAACCTGTCTGGGTCTCAAGCATCAGTCCGTGAAATGACCTGCCAAGTTGATCCATGCTTGCATACAGGACCCTCACAAGGCTACTTTGTAGGTATTGTGGACTCCTCAGGACACAGGGCACCCTGAATTTCCTCTTGCTCTACTCTGTGGTCTTAGAGGGCTTAGTAGGGCTGTCTAGAGCCTTTGTTACATCATGCTGCTCTAGCTGGTATGAGAGACCATCCTCCTACTCTCTACCCTGTGTCTGGCTCATGGGGACCCTTGGTCCACGTGCAAACACCCACTTACATCCTGATGGGGAACTTAGGGATCTTGCTTCCTCCCCAAGCTTGACTCTTAGGAATGGTATCTCAAAATCACTGTTTGCTTAAATCTCAGAACCTTAGGGAAATTCTATTGTCCTTCCCAAACCAGGGGTGAAGGCACGGGAGGTGGCAGGGCCAGGACTCGTTTGGAGGATGCTCACTCGCATCTGAATTTTTGCTTTCTTCTGACTCCTCTCTTCCTCTCTGTTAGCCCATGGGTTTCTCATGCCTCGCAGGGCCCCTTCCTAAGAAGCTGGATCTCGAGGAGAAAGACAAGCATGTGTCATTTCAGAAATACATATAAGACCCATTTAGTTTTAAATGATTAGAAATTCAGAGGTGGGGGTGGACCAACCGGAATATCTAATATTTAATACTATTGAGCGTATGTTGTTGCAATGTAGACTGCTTCTTGCCCTAATCTCTTCAAAGCTTCCGAAAAGTTCTAAAGACAAAAGGCCCCGTGTGGGTGAAGTTTTTGTGAAATTCAAGGGACTCAGTTCCACATTTGAGTCATGGCGCTGCAAGAGAATGTGTGGGATGTCGAGATCACTTATTTGCTTCTGAACTTCAGTGGAAGCAGGGGCAGAATGTCTAGCCAGAGGAACTGAGAAAGTGAGCCCCCCACCGGGGTTCACAGAAAACTTGGGAAGGTCTTAACAACCGATCTTACCTAGATTTTTAAAGAGAAGGACACCTCAGCTGCTATCTGTGTTAGACATGCCTAAAGGAATGAGGAGAACACATGGACCCCCTCTCCATCTGCGACTGTTGTCACAGACACACTCTCATGCAGGAAGCATTGATGGAGGACATACTATGGACTAGATGTACTGATTCAGGGAAAGAAGAAGTAAAGTCATGTAGGACTTGTCATGAAGGCTCTCTTGGTCAGTCGCACACAAATAACTACAATATTATGAGCTTGGTGCCAGAGAGAGAACTCTAACCTGAGAAAGATTGACAGCCCCCGGCACTAATAAACAACAGGAGAACATAGCTCGAAGAGGCCATGGGAGAGCTTATTCTCTGTCCCCTCAATTTCTTCTTCTGCCGTCAAGGTTCTCAGAATGGCTCACCAATGTGGTCCTCATCCACAAGTTTGAGTTTCTGATATAGTGTACCTTGCCTAATTAAAAGGAAGTTTCTCTTCTTTTTTGATTATTGATATTATCCTTAGTTATCGCTTTGTGAGCCCAGAACTATGCTGCAGAAACTCCATGACCACCACTATAATGATGCTGCCGTTAAGCTAATAGGAGAGTGCAGATAAAATATTACGAACAGGTGTCTCAAAAACAGGAAATTACCCATCACCTCAAAAACCTTTGTGTGAGAAAGCTGCCTTGTTTTGATTTGCATTTTCCATCTTTTAACTTTTAGCCTTTTGGTATCCTTATGTTTTCATTTGCTTTTTAAAAAATTTTTAAATACTTTTATTAAAAAATTAATTTTATTTTTAAGTATGTTTTATTGATTATGCTATTAGTTTTCCCCATTTCCCCCCTTTACCCACCCCCCTTGGCCCCAACCCTCTGGCATTCCCCTCCTTAGTTCACATCCATGGGTTGTACATATAAGTTCTTTGAGTCCTCTGTTTCCTATATCATTCTTAACCTCTCCCCATCTATTTTATGCCTACTAATTATGCTTCTTTTTCCCTGTACCTTCCCCGCAATTCTTCAGCCCCCTCCCCACTGAAAACCCTCCATGTGATTTCCATTTCTCTGATTCTGTTCCTGTTCCAGTTGTTTGCTTAGTTTTTCTTTTCTTTTCTTTTTTTTTAGGTTTAGTTGTTTATAGTTGTGAGTTTGTTGTCATTTCACTGTTCACAGTTTTTGATCTTCTTTTTCTTAGATAAGTCACTTTAATGTTTCATATAATAAGGGCTTGGTGACAATGAACTCCTTTAACTTGATCTTATCTGGGAAGCACTTTATCTGCCCTTCCATTCTAAACAATTGCTTTGCTGGATAGAGTAATCTTGAATAGCGGTCCTTGCCTTTCATGACTTCAAATACTTCTTTCTAGCCCCTTCTTGCCTGTAAGGTTTCTTTTGAGAAGTCAGCTGATAGTCTTACGGGAACTCCTTTGTAGGTAACTGTCTCCTTTCCTCTTACTGCTTTTAAGATTCTCTTCTTATCTTCAACCTTGGTAACTTAATAATAATGTGCCTTGGTGTATTTCTCTTCAAGTTCAATTTCTTTGGGACTCTCTGGGCTTCCTAGACTTCCTGGAAGTCTATTTCCTTTGCCAGACTGGGGAAGTTTTCCTTCATTATTTGTTCAAATAAGTTTTCAACTTCTTGCTTTTGTTTTTCTCCTTCTGGCACCCCTATGATTCTGATGTTAGAGTGTTTAAAGTTGTCCCAGAGTTTCCTAAGCCTCTCCTCATTTTTTGGAATACTTCTTTCTTCATTCTATTCTGGTTAGATGTTTATTTTTTCCTGTTGTTCCATATTGTTGGTCCCAAAAAGCCTCCAAACCAATCACCACCACCACAACAACAAAAAATGAGACCCTTTTATATTGTTACTGTCTTATAGTTCCTGTTTTTGTTTATTGTAATTCACTATTGTGAGATCCACTGGTCATTACTATTATTGAATAATTAATTTAATGTTTTTGTGTATTTATGAATTGATTTATCACTTTTTTTCCTCTGCTCTTTTTTACATTCTAGACTTTCCTTCTAGAGTCACTTTCCTTCTCCCTGAACTATATGCTTTAATATAATTTTAGTAATAGTCCCTGTTTATGCTTTTCAAAAATGTCTTCACTGGCCAACATTTTTGAGAGATAACTTTATTGGGTATAGAGTTTTAGGTTGGCAGTTGTTTTCTTCAAGAACATTGAAGATATCATTCTGTTATCTTGAGTCTTATTTTTGCTTTTGAGAAATCATCTTTCAGGCTGTTGCCACTCCACTGAAGGTAATCTTTATTCTCTGACTGCTTTTAAGATATTTTTATTTTTTGCTGGTGTTCTTCAGTTTTACTATGATATGTCTAGATATAAACTTGCACTTAATTTACATGTTTGGGATTTGTTGGGCCTCTTGAGTCTATGGACTGGCACCTGACATTGATTCTAGAAAGTTCTCCTCCATTGTTTCTCTAAATGCTACCCCTGTTGCATTCTTTCTATCTCCTCCTTTTGGAATATGTTCAGTTGTTTCACTCTGCCCTGCATGTGTCTACTCCTCACCATACTACGCCCTGCATCATTTCTTTGGATCTATAGTCCAACCCATTTCTCTTCTACTGTGTCTAACCAGCTCCCCAAACCTACACTGAGTTTTAAATTGTGATTTATTTTATTTTGAAGTTCCAGAGTTCTGTTTAGTTCTGTGGCAAATCCGTGGTGTTTCATCACAGAGTTTCCTATCCAATATTTTCCTGCCAATAGTTTCCTGCCAATATTTTCAAGGTTATTTAGTTGTCTTTAAATATTGTAGAACATTTAAAGAATATCTCATAATTTCAACATCCGAAGCTGCTGTTGGTCTTTTTCGGTTGGTTCTTGTTTTCTTGTGCACTTGGTTATATTCGACTGTGACCACTTTTGACCTTGAAGATTATTTGGGAGGATTTCCCAAGATGTAGGATAATTAGTGCCATTATTACAAAGACGATTTGAATTTGCTTCTGTCAGAACATAAAGAGGTGTTATCAACCCTGTATAACACTTCAATTCACTGCCTGAAGTGTGATGGACAATCTCAGTGATACAAATTTAGACCATAAGTCCCTGGCCTGCGCTCATAACCTATCAGGATGGGTTGTTAGTTATTTGCCTTGCTGAGAATCAAGGTGCTTGTCCCTACATCTCTTGGGAATTCAGACAATGTAGGGCGGTTTCCATTTATTTCACTCCTAACTGAGAATTGCAGCCACCTACTCTAATGGGGGCCAGTCATCTGTTAGACTTTCTAAACTTTATGAATGCCAGGAATTAACTTCTGTGTTCCTTGCCTCATGACCCCAACTAAAAATTGTTTCCAATTTCACTGTTAGTTTACTTTGGATCATCCAATGCAAACATGTCTCTGAATGATTTACTTACCTCTCTCACTACCCTGTCAGCATTTCAATGCTCTATGATAGAGGACTATTAATTCCTCCCCGTAGGGGAATCAGTTTTTCTTTATATATTTTATGTATAAGTGTTTACAATAATATAGCTTCTTGATGAATAGTCATTTCATAATTTTTGTGGTGATGCTCTATTCCTAACGATGTTTTGAAAATTAAAGTCTGTTTTGGTTGTTTGTTTTTAGTATCACTTCCAGGTGGAAGCTCTGAGAGTCAATGTGTGATTTCCCACATTCTCTTTCGCCTGTTTTGGGAACTGTGGAAGGAAGTTCCAGGTGGTGACTGTTAGCCTGGGTCCTAGTGTGAAAACACAAATCAACAGGAAACTGAGATTGCCAGCTGATTGGCAAAGAACATGTAGCAAGAATGACAAATAAATCTTGCTTTAAATTACTGAGGTTTGGGTGTTGTTTGTTACGGATTGATAACAGAACTATTGTGCTAATCCCCCAACAATGAGGACTGTATAATATCCTCATTATGCAATCATGTAAAACACTTCACATGTGGCTCCCTGATTGCCCTGTAGCTCCAGATGTTCTCAGTAGTGTCCATCCCCGTCACATACATTTCTACGAATGGTCCTGCTCTCTCTGAGCTCTGCCCATCTGCCTACACTGTTAACTTTACCTGGAATGCTTTTCCTTCATCCACCCTCCATGGGATTGATTCTTACTCATCCTTCAGGTCTCTGTTTAGTCCCCATAGCAGATGCTGCTGATGCCTGCCCAAATCTCCTATAGGAACTGGTGCACCCAGCATCAAGGTGCTATGGGCATTGGCTTCTAATAGGGCACTGGCCTTCTCTTGTTTTTGTACCATCTCCCACTACCTTCCCATAGCCCAATAGTTCCTTCTCCCCTCAGCGGCAGCCTGCAGCCAAGGGCCACTTGGCGTAGCCGGTGGGTATAAAAGTCTGGCCCCCTTGGATCGAGGTAAGACCAACTTTATGGTGCACTTAACCTGTGTGAGTTTTTCTGGAACTAGCCAGCCCAAGCTGACCTACTGACTAACCTCACACACATGGATGAGCTAAGCCAGCATCAGCAGAGTCCTGTCCAGACTAGAACTTCCTAGGAGAATTATGAACTAAATAAGGTTATTTTAAGCTGAAAGTAGTCTTTATTCATTTTTATTCCCCTGCCCCATGTTCTTCCCTTACCCCCTTCCTTCTTATAGCGGCCTCTCTATAAAGCACATGTGTCCAAACCCTTGTTTTAGGTTCTGCTGTGAGACAGAGTCCCTGGCTGCCTGGGCCTGGGCTGTCAACCCCCCTCCCACTCTGGGCCCTCCTGTCCCATGTAGCTCCTGGGCCTGCATTGAATGTGTCTGTTTTCTTTACCGCTCCTCTCGCTATAAACCTCTTGGAGTCCTGGGCCACATTTTTACTATTACTGCTATTAATAGTAGCTCTATACTTTTAAAAAAAGTGATTGAGAGAAGGCGGTATGCAGCGGTTACTATTTTGTCCTCAATGCCTAGCATGTATTAGGTACTCACTAGTAGTTGGATGAATGGATGGATGGATGGATGAATGAAGGTTGTCCTAGATTTAACAAAGGCATGGAGGCCACTGTCACTTATGTAGAGCATTTTTAGAGATTTAAACATTTTCATAAAGAATGGAGCTTGGAGACTTTCCCGGTTCAAAGACCAAGGACTTAAGTGATAGGACATCTGAAATGCAGAAGGGGCAATTCCAATGTATAAAAGCATGGGAGCAGGAAATGGCAGGATTTTGTTACCAAGAGAAAGAGGAGCAGTTGAGACTAGTATCATGTTGAAGGGTCCTGCTCAGTGAGAAGGGACTGAAAGTTTGGTTCACTCCTGCTGGTATGGTTTTTGCATTCTCTTTTAGGTTCTGAACTAAACTTTAGGTTCTGAACTAAACTGAACTACAGGCACTGAACTTTTACACCTGAGTGAGGAGTTAATTATTCTCAAAAGCATGGCTCTATTTGAAAATCAGAGATAGCCCTGGCTGATGTGGCTTTGTGGATTGGGCATTGGCCTGTGAACTAAAGGGTTGCTGGTTTGATTCCTAGTCAGGGCACATGCCTGGGTTGCAAGCCCTGTCTGGTCCCCGGTGGGGGTTGTGTGAGAGGCAACCACACAGTGATGTTTCTCTCCCTGTCCTTCTCCTTCCCTTCCCCTCTGTCTAGAATAAATAAATAAAATCTTTTAAAAAAAAGAAAAGAAAAGAATACCAGAGAGAGATGATTCTTTCCTACCTATCAAGAGGAAAAAGTTTGGTGTTCAGAGCAGAGAAAAAAACCACATTATTCTTCCTATCTTCCGCTTCTGCCTTCCTGAACAATCAGAATTCCATATTTAACCACATTGGCCTCTGGAAAGTTTGTAATGAGACTGATGTGAATCTGGGACCTAAGGACAGGGCCTGAATTTACTGTTCCAGTAAATTCTGCCTGTTACCAGCTTATCAGGCAGTCACAGAACATTTTAATAGAAAGACAGAACTAGCCTTCCACCCAACTGTCTTCCATCTGGTGCTTCTTTCCCATGGATATTTAGTAGAGCAGGTCCTCAAATAAAGCCATTTTGTTCAACATCATTTCGTGACAATGCCGATCTTGTTTATATCCATTAGCCTGCGGTAAAATTGGTTTCATTACACGTTGTTTCACCACATTTCCCAGAACCCACACACAAAGGTTCAGCAAGGACTTACTGTACTGCAAAAATCCCATCTGGTGGAAGGATTCGCATTTAGGTTCTAAGGGATCTCAATTTTAGAATACGAAACCGTGAAGCCTCATGCAGGGCTTTGGAAATGGTCCAAGGACATCTGGCCCATTACAAATGAACTCTTTGGTGTGGTTTCTCAAGTCCTTTACCGTGTGTGTTCTTTGCAACTGAGTGTTGGTGTCTACCCAGCGTGGCAGGGATTAGACAGAGGAGCGCAGTCACCCCTTGTGGGTGAGGGGTGGGCAGGTTGTGAGGGTCTTACCTCCTAAGGGCTGGAGTGGACGTCTGCCTGCAGTGCCAGTCTGTCCACTCTCTGCCTCCTCAGCCCTGTCTCACCGCTGGGCAAAGCTCCTTTCAGAGGAAAACCCGGAGTCACCATTTGACTTCTCAACTACAATTCCATGTAAAGTCTCTCTAGTCACTTCATTCAGAGAATTCGGTCATGGAACTCTTCGGCTAAGTTCCTGGGGAAATTTGCTGAGTGTCAAAGACCAAATTAAAGTGGAAGAGAGGCTGGGCTCTATAAGGGTGGTTTTGTGAGAGAGCTTCCTCTCCAGCCTTGGGAGCAAGCCATTTTCCCGTGTGGGGGGTTCCCCGCTTCCTGACCTGTGTCCATGGGGGCTCCACCCATGCAGGCCATTCTGCTGTCCTCACCTCACAGGTCATTCACCAAAACCGCAGTTCACATCTGGCCTGATGGAAGCCAGGCAGTGTGGCTGAAAATATCATTCTTCTGTGTTTTGAGTTTTCTCAAATGGAGCACAAAACATTTTCTGCGCAGCCTCATCAATCAGGGTAAAATGCCTAGGGGAAGATTTGGAGGCAAGAGTCTCAGTTTCGGCCCTCCCAATTTTGGGTAAATCACAATCCTTCCTACCTCTCACTTTCCTAAACGGCAAATTGGGCTGCATATCACCTGCCCTATTACTTCAAAAGGTTCTTATAAAGACTTGGTGAGACCCTGGCTGGGTAACTTAGATGGTTAGAGTTCCACCCTGATACGCTAAGGTTTCAGGTTTGATTCCGGGTCAGGGCACATACAAGAATCAACCAATGAACGTATAAATAAGTAGAACAACAAATTGATATTTCTCTCTCTCCCACTCTTCTTTCTCTCTAAAATCAATCAGTATAACTTAAAAAAAAAAAACCTGTGAGATACTGCATGCAAAATTAAACTTTAAAAGTATTTTACAAAAGTTATTTCTTTATTGTTACTGTTAGCATCATCACAGGAAAAAGCCACGTGCAGATGTTTCAGCTGACAGACCCGGTCTGAGCTCACACTCCCGGTCGGCCCAGCCCGAACGCCGGACATACGGGTGGAGGAGCCCCCAGATGACTCCAGTAGCCAGCAGAGGCCCAAAGATCACAGAACGAAGGCGAGCCCCTCTGCCCTGTCTGTGGAATTCCAACCCCAAGCCATCACAAAACAGCTGCCTCATGTCACTTATGCAAATTTGTGGAGGTGGTTTGATATGTAGCACAGACAACAACCAAAACGACACACAGGGATGAGAAATGCCCTTTGGGCTAGGACGTCAGCACGTGGGCCCTGGAAAGTGCTTAAGGTTTGAGGACAAGGGAGTGAACAGAGGCTCTCAGGAAGCGGAGCCCTGAAGAAGTCCACGCTGAGGTCTCTGAAGTCCGAACTGGAGATGTCCAGTCTTTCCCGGAGGCTCAGGCCCAGCAACGTCAGGTTAATGTCAGGTTAATGTCAGGTTAGTGTCACGGCCTCCTCGGACGATGCGCCTCCCCCTTTCTGTGCAACCTCCTCTTCCATCTTCCAGTCTGTGTCATGCCGCGGACCGTCTCCTTCACCTCTGCACCCTTACAGCCAGCACGGTGGCTGGTCAGGAGAGGAACCAAGCTGCTGAACCGAGCAGTAAGGGATGCGGGAAAAGGGTGGGGTGTCCTGGGGGGTGTTTCTTCTCCGCCTGTCCCTCAGGTGTCCACATGGGCCTTACCCGCTTTGCTGGAGGAATGTGAGGGGAAATTTCGCATCACGCTGGCATTCGCCCAGTCGGTACCTACCACATGGCTGGGGCCGTGTCGGGTGCTTTCGCAACTGCTGTATTTGGTTAAAACCCCCCACGAGGTAGAAACCACACTTAGGAGATGAGGAAATTGAGGCTTATCGGTGAACCAGTTACTTGAGATCACGCCACTGGTAAGTGATGGAGCGGGAGCATGAACCCGTGTCTGCCCCGAGCCTGTCCTGTTTCAGGTGGTGAGTCAGTGCTGCTGGCTCGGGAGTGCAGAGGACCGGGGCTTGTGGGAGACTTCCTCGCGCACGGGAAGTCCCCCTGGAGGCTCAGCAGAGCAACTGTCTAGTGGGTAATCGGTGCAGAATCTCCGCTGGGCCTTTACAGGCAACCAGACAGCTGCGGGGTGTCCACTTCACAAACCCCGGGACCAGAAGGCTGGAAGGCAGTGGCCAACCCGGAAAGTTATGCTCAGTCAGACCAAGAGCAGAGGCTGGCCTTGAACTCAGAACCACCCACTCCAATGCCCCGGACACCGAGCGGACTTTCCTCACAGCCCATGAGCCTGGTCCCCACTAGCTGTCTATTCGACCACAGACCAGACAGAATCCCTCATCCTGACTGAAAAAGGGACTTCAGAAAATGACTTTTTTCTTATGAGGCAAGAAACAAAGGCCAGAGAAGATCATTTCCTGTTTGTGTCATCTGACAGATGATGTATTGCTTGTTGGGGAAACAATGAAAAAAAAAACCCAACCCAGACTCAGATTAGTGGCAAGCAATTTTCCTCTGAATAAACTGAATTTGCTGAGATACAAAGATGGACAGAGAGAGGCCAAGAGACAAAAAGAGAGCGACAGTGAGCGGCCTGAGGCGAAGCCGGGAACAGAGAGGACGGGAGAAGGGGCTCATGCTCCAGAACTGACTGGGCTCTGCTGAGGGCCACTCGGCTGCTGTGTTTCCGCGTAAGCCCCCAAAGAGAGGTTGTGAAAGTGTTTGGCCGTTTCTTCAAAAGTTCCATGTGCATTTACCACGTGACTAAACAACTCCACTGTGAGGCATCTACCCAAGGGAAAGGCAACATATGATCGTCACACGAAGAACTGTGTGTGGACGTTCAGGTCAGCGGTACTCACAGTCATTCAAAGCGGGAAACAATGCAAATGCTCAGCAGCTGACAGAGAGGCGGACAAAATGTGGGAGGTCCGCACCATGGCATACTCCTCCGCAATAAATGGGACACACTCTTTGTCCTGGCCAGTGTGGCTGAATTGGTTGGAGTGTCATCCCATATACCAAAAGGTTGGGGGTTCGATTCCAGGTCAGGGCACATGCCTGGGTTGCAGGTTCAATCCCCAGTTGGGTCATGTATGGGAGGCAACCAATCGATGTTTGGTTCTGTTTTGTTTTTCTCTCTCCCTGGCCCCTTCCTCTCTCTCTCTCAAATCAATAAACATATTTTTTTTTAAATTTTTTTAAAGGAACACATTTTTGAACATGCTACAACACAGATAATCCTCAAACATACTATGCTAAGTGAGTGAAGTCAGACCCAGAAGACTACCTATTGTGATTCAGTTATAAGAAATTCCTGTAAAAGGCAAAACCGTATAGACGGAAAACAGGTTGGTGTCTGCCTGGTGTGGGGGTGGGAATGAGCATTTCCTGCCTGAGAGCTTTTGGGAGGGCCGGCATGTTTCAAAACTGGACTGTGGAGATGGCCGCACCACTGTATAAATGCAGTATAACTCATCGATATGAGTGTACCTTAATACGGGTGAATTTTATGGTGTGAAAATTATGCTTTTATAAAGCTGTTTTAAAACAAAATGTCCTGCGGCCTGGGGTGCATATAACTAATGGTACAGAGGAAAGGACCAGGATATTCATCACAATGAATATGGCAATGACTGAGAATATGGCAATGTTCTAAGATCTGCAGTGTTATGGCTGGCTTAGCACAAGCCTGCTGAGAAAGTCCTGGAATATTAAAATCAGCTTAGAGACAAAGTTACTATAAAAGGTTTGCAAACCTTTCAATGAAGGTACTGCCTTTATTATTTTCAAAGGTAGCATCTGTACACAGGGTTCAGAAATCACGAGGCCTAAAAGGCACGTCACATTTTGAGAATGACATTGTAGAAGGTGAACGTATGCCCCTCAGAGGAAGCGTAGAGAGCTGACGGGGTGGGGCCAGAGTCCAGGGTGGTACTATTTGTGTGTTAAGATCCTGTTTTCCAGAACATGACACCCTGGAAAAGGGCAGGCATGTGCTGTAGAAAGGGGGAGAATCCAAAAGATTGGCTCACTCTGACACCACCACACTTTGGCTTTGGGTGGGGACAGACCAGATTAGGACCGGACTCTGCCTCTCGCTGAAGCTTGAAATGTTTTCAACTCTGCCCCTCGCTGAAGCTAAGGGCTTGCTGCTGCCGACCTTGCAGTGTGGTTCTCGAAGGTCAGACGGGAGAATGGACGTGCACCCTCAACCAGGTGATCCCGCTTCACTGCCTGCACCTTCCGGAGACGCCACGCTGGCCTCCTAGACAGGGGAGGTGCAGTTTATCTATGTACATGATGCTTTAAAAGGAATCATCTCACGTTTCTTTCCAAAGCTTCCCACTGCACACCGTTGTTGAGCATAACTTTACACATTTTTGGTAACTTAGCAGTGGAAGGAAGAGCAACGAAACCGAGGCCTGGGTCCATACAGTCCCTCTTCAGCCTGTGGGATGCCCACACATCACGCGATGCAGGACACTGAGAAAAAGATGCGACGGAATAGTCCGACGTCAAGTTCCAGTCTCAGTTTGCCTCAACTCTTGCAGCCAGTGCATCTGGTCTGCAAACTCCCTGTTGACTCCCCGATTTTCATTCCTGATGTCTGTGAGATGGGGGGGAAATATACTACCATGGAAACTTGTTGTAGATTAGCATCAAAATCTTTCCTTTCTCCCTCCCTTTAAAAAAGTACCTCTTCTCTGTAAAGGATTTTTTTTTAAAAGATTTTATTTATTTATTTATTTTTTAGAGGGGAAGGAGAGAGGGAGAGAAACATCAATGCAATATATGGTTGCCTTTTGTGCGTCCCCTGCTGGTAGTTAGCCTGTAAGGAACCGGCCTGCAACCCAGGCATGTGCCCTGACTGGGAATCGAACCACAATCGTCTGGTTCGCAGGCCCGTGCTCAATCCACTGAGCTACACCAGCCAGGGTCTGTAAAGGATTTAAAACACAGGTAAGCAAAAAAGAAAAAGGGAGCAATCTCTTAGTCATGTGAATGACCCCAGATAGGGTCATATGGATGTTTTTGTTGATGTTCCAATCCTTGCCTATAGGAACGTAAGCCTGTGCTAGCCAGGCACACAACGTGTGCCTGGACACTAGAGCCAGATGACCTGGGTTCGAACCCTGTCTCTGCCACTTACCTCTGTGTCTCCTGGTAAATTGGGGAAGATGGCAGTTCTTGCAAGGGACGAGTGTATTAAATATATAATATGCCCAGAACTGGGTGGGGCATAGCACAGTGTGCAACAACAGAGAGTTCCTGCCCTGGGCAAGGCATGCGTATCACACAACACCTTGCAGACATAGCATACGCACTCATGTGTGTGTGTGTGTGTGACCACTGACATGTGTGAAGGCCTGTGTTAAGTGTGTGAAGAGATGCAGCTGCTACATCAAAACACACAAAAGGGGCTCAAACTTCAAACAAGGATCAGAAAGGCAGCAGTCCACTAGATCAAACCAGGACGATTTTCCAGGCCTTTGAACCTCGAGCGAGTGAAGTGGCTTCCTCAGCCCACTCAGGTCTAGTTATGATCTAAATCAGAACTATAACTTAATGCCTGCTCAACGTCAAAAACAGTAACATTATGAATGCAAAATTTATTTTTAAAAAAGACAGAATGATTCTTCCAGAATAAAAATCAGAAACACCTCGAAAGCTTCTGTTCCGACTCTGCAGACACACCCATGTACGACCACCCCCACCCACCACGCGGCCTTGGCAGAGGTGGGTCAGTCACTGCGAAGCTGCAGGGAAACCTCAGGTGAAAATCCACAAGCTAAATCTCTTTTCCAATCGAAGTCTCCAGTGAATGCTGCCAGTGCAAGGAAGGAGACATGGGGGGTGTGCAAAAGGCCAGCGCTGCAAAGGATCACAGGCTTGCACCATCACCCAGGGTCTTGTCAGGAGTCTGGATCGGGCAGGTCTTGGAAGAGAGGGTTGTAGGTCACGGCTGCACTGATAACAGGTTTGTCCACAAACTCCACAGCGCATGGTTCTAGGGGACTGTCACTGCAGGGCGCACGCTCCAGTTCTAGCACTACGATGGTGTTTGGGGCTGATGCCACCAGGATGTGCTGTGGCACAAACAAGGTCATCTGGGGGCCCCGTACGGGCCAGTAGCGACCAAGATTGAAGCCATTAATCCACACCTGACCCTGGAGAGAGAGAGAGAAAGAGAGAAACCATCAATCCCAGCTGCACGAATCCTGAGGAACAGGAGTGCCTTGATGCCCGGACATGCCAGCAGCCGCAGTCAGAAAACACCCCCATGCAGGCCTGCTCCGTCACAGCGGAGGCCAGCCTGGGGTCCAGTGTTCTGCGGGGATGACTGGCCAAGTCAGGCAGGGGCTGGGTGGGAGAAACAGCCAGTTGCCCCAAATGCCCACTCCCACTTTAGGAAAACACGTGCTTGGTTCCTCTGCCTGGCTTCTGCTGTCACACGTCAGTGCTGGACAACACTGTGGCAGCTTCGCCAAGTGTCTGAAGTTCATCCTGGGTCCTGGAGGACTACCTGTCTCCACATACCAGCCTCTCCCTGACTCTTCTGTACAGAGAATGGCAAACGGCCTCCTCAAGGAGGTGAGCTTTCCTTCTTGGTTCCCTGCTCCTAGAGGCAGATCTTGACCACGCTGTCACCGTGGACTAGGTGAGCACAGGGCCCGCAGCCTGGGAACACACAGGTCCCAGAGGCTGTCCCCAAACAACCCCTCCAGAAGGATGTGGGGGCTGGGGGAGGAAGAGCCCCATCTGCTTTGGTGTCTGCATAACTGCCGTGTTTACTAGTTTTCGCACCAACATCAGGGTGAGAGTGGCATGCTTGCTTCCAGAAGCAGAGGGGACCCTACAGGCTGCAAAGGCAATTTCTGTGAGGAGAGAAGCCGCTTCCACTGCGAAGCTGAGAGCAGAGGAGAACTTCCTGAAGGAGAGCGCTGACGGTTGGGTGTGCCCCCCAGCCTCCCCGCAGGTGCCAGCATCTGCTCAGGGGGCGGGATGCACCCGCTGGCTCAAGAGATGGACCTTTCTATCCCAAAGAAAGGGAGCAAAGGAGGGACGATCACACACAGGAGAGAGATCTCGAAGGGAAGAATACGCAGGAGAAGAAAGAAAGAAGGAATAAAAGGAGAAAGAAGGGAGAAAGGGAGAAAGAAAGGGAGGGAGGAAGAAGTAAAGAAATTCCTCTCCACAGGGCAGCTCAACTCATGACTTTTCGACACTACAAATTGTGCTAAAGCAATGCATATAACAAATTACAGAAGATGTTACTGTAAATAGGCTTTGTGTTAGAGGATTCTGCCCCACCGTAGGCTGAAGTAAGTGTTCTGAGCATGTTTAAGGGGCTAGGCTAAGCCATACTGTTCCGTAGGTGTCCTACATGCATTTTCAACCCATGAGATTTTCAACTTATGATGGGTTTATTGGGGTGCAACCCCAATGGAAGTCCAGGAGCATCTGTAATGGGGGGGGAACCCTGACTATCACCTGCTGAGCCCTGATACCCAGCATGCTCCTGGTCACAGCTGCGGTCCCTTCCCTTACAACTATTTAGTTGCTCAGCTTTGGGTATTTTTTTCAGCTTTCAGAGATCCCCTTTATTCCAGCTCTCTCTGCATTTCCTAGCTGGGTTTAGTCCCACCACGTGCTGGCTGCCTGATGTTGGGCAGGGCCCAGCTCACACCAGTAGTGAGGACGCAGAGGACAGGAGGATGCAGTGCATGCCAGTGTAGTGCCAGCCCCGGGGAAGTGACCTGCGAGCTGTGGCACTTCTCCTGCGGTCCAGTGAAACAGTCGGGGTCTTCCTNAGCTATTTAGTTGCTCAGCTTTGGGTATTTTTTTCAGCTTTCAGAGATCTCCTTTATTCCAGCTCTCTCTGCATTTCCTAGCTGGGTTTAGTCCCACCACGTGCTGGCTGCCTGATGTTGGGCAGGGCCCAGCTCACACCAGTAGTGAGGACACAGAGGACAGGAGGATGCAGCGCATGCCAGTGTAGTGCCAGCCCCGGGGAAGTGACCTGCGAGCTGTGGCACTCCTCCTGCGGTCCAATGAAACAGTCGGGGTCTTCCTGTACCCACACGAGCAGGCTGGTGATTAAAAACCGACTGTCGTTGGGATTCAGTCATTTAGAAAAAGGATGACAGTTTCACAGTAGCCAGAACCACGTTACTCTTGTTTTTTTTAAACCACGGGACACGTTATCTTGATCCATCCTGAAAGGTAGGTACACTGACAGCTTTACCAGGTTTTTATCAGTTTGACATCTGCCGGCGCCTTGTTTTCACAGGATTAACGAACAGCCACACTTCACTTTCATGGTCGAGGGGGGAGATGCGTTCAGAGGTAGATTAGCATTGGGGGTGGGGTGGGAGGAGGGTTCTGTGAGCAGCCCATGAGGAACAGCTTGTGCACCATGGATGCCACAGTGCGTTCCAGGTGAGGGCCAAGCTGACTCTTCACCCAAGAGTGAGGTGAAGAATGTGGAGGTTTGGTTCCTTCTCCCTTAAAGCTCTTGAGTTGAGTCATATCCCCCTGGAAGACTGGCAACCATTTCCCTAAATCCCCTCCACTCGAGGGTTCTGGGCCAGAGTTGGCCAAAAGAGGACCTTGAGATAGGGAAGCAGCAGCCCTTGAGCTTGGGGGTTGTCCCGGCTACACCCAGCACCGACAGGACCTTGGTCTCCTCTGCTCCGTGTCCACCCCGTCTTCGTGAAGGCTGTTCCGCTGACCGACAGTACAGCAGCTTCCCAGGGCGCCAGTCCCAAAGCCCTCCCCGTGAGCTCCCCCAAGTGCCACTTGGGTGGCCGGACTTGTTCCCGAGAGTCCCCTGAAGCGCTGAGTTGCCCAGTGCAGGTGGGCCAATTAGTGTCCTTCATCTGATGCTCTGTCCCCTCTTCCAAATTCTAACTCCTAGTGAAGGGTCCCCCCAGCAGCCCCACTTCCCAGACTGCACCGTGACCGACAGACACAATGCCAAACTGTCGCTCCCAGTTATTGATCAGAGTTGATACTAGCTTTCTCCTAATCACTTCCTTAATTCTGGACACTGCATATTCTGTCCTAGTTATTCTATTTTTCCCCAACATTATCACATGAGGCCCACCAGGAGCCTCCAACAGCCATACGGACTCTCCCTCCTGACTCACCCCCATGACTCTCCAATTTGTAGACCCATGCCTCTCACCTTCCCTCCCACATCCCCCAAATCCAGGGTCATGTCTTCTTGGGCCTTGGTTAGCTCCCCAAAGCTAGGAACGTCTTCAGGACAAAATTTCCCTTCACATGCAGCTTTAACGAAAGGGCAGCCAATGAAATTGATGGCAGTTTGGTTGCCCTTCCCAGAGAGAGGAATGACAAATTTGGAAAGAGCAGGTCGTAGGCAAAGCCCGGAGGCATCGCCGTTCAACAGAACTTTCTGTGCCGATGGGATGTCCCGTGCTGCCCAACAGAGTAGCTGTGCGCACCTGAGAGCGACTATTGAGCACCTGCAAGGTGGCCGGTGCGAGGAAGGAATGGAATTTTCTCTTTCAGCTGAAACGTAAATAGCCACATGTAGTTAGCAGCTACCGTAAGGCTGAGGTAGGGTGAAGCACCTATAATTTCACCTTCAGACCACAGTCTCTCTGCTTCTCCCCGGCCTCACAGTCCGCCCTCCAGAGCAAGTCGTCCCCACTGCCGCCTGAGATGACCGCAGCCTCCTCTCAGGCCTCCTGGAACCCCAGGCTCCACACAGCAGCAGAATGAGACGCAGGTGACTTCCATGCATGCCTGCCTCCTACCTCCGTGTCATGGCCTACAGGACCCACGCCTTGCTCCTCTCCACTCTGACTCTGCCACTCTGCCCCTTGCTCACTCAGCTCCCCGCTGAACCTGTCCCCATTCCTTTAACACACCAACTATTCCTCATGATGGTGCCCCAGATCGGAAGCCTTCTGACGGCTCAGGTCTCAAACCACGGTCACTGTTCTTGGTACTGGGCCTTCCGCTCCAAGTCCCTCACCACCCCTTCAATCTCTTCATTTTTTCCTAGTATTCGTCATTGTTTGATATTCGTATCATTTCTTTGATTACTGATTCATCAGCTATTTCCAGCATGGGCTCTATGAAGAGAAAGGCTTTGCCCCCCTTGTCTGGGGCGACACGCCTAGCGTGCTCGTCAGATCATACTGGTCGATCCGCCTGAGAAAAGAGTCACCTACAAGCTGACACGAAGCCCTACTGAAAAAATACTTCGTGTTTCTCTGATCTGCTTAAGAGTTTTATTTTATTTTTCTAAGTACAGATTTATTTTCAGAGAGAGGGGAAGAGGGAAAGAGAGGGAGAGAAACACCAATGTGTGGTTGCCTCTCACACCCCCCCCAGCTGGGGACCTGGCCCACAGCTCAAGCATTGTGCCCCGACTGGGGATCAAACCAGGGACCTTCCCATTCACCGGCCAGTGCTCAATCCACTGAGCCACATTACCTAGAGCAAGGATTGTAGAGAACATTGTTGAAGAAAAAGGAAATATTTGCACTCCTCCTTGATTAGCATGGTCATTTAAAAAGGAATATATACCTTCTGACTTTTGAGTCTCTTAAACAAATTATGCTGAAGTTATTGGTGGAAGGGTGAGGAAGCACATGCTGGTAAATGCCACGTAGAAGTAGACACACTCTGAATTAAAGGGGTGAGCACCACGGGGGCCATGCAGTGGCTTTTGGGGCTTCCTGGGGCTGTCCCAGCTGATATTTTCATGACGACACCTGACTTTCTCTGACCATGGCTTGACACTCGACAGGCTTCCCACTCTTTGCTATTATTACTAAGGTGATAATAGTATAAATGTTAGGTTCCAGGAAAGGCCTGACCTATTTAATTAATCAGACAGATACATGTGTCTGTCTGTTCTAAATTCTCTAGATAAGTCAGTCCTCTCCTACGTTCCAATGCTGTTTGAAGTCACGGTTTAAAATTCTTCAAATTTGGCTAAGAGTTTATTAAAAACAACAAATTCGGGCTCAATGTTGATTTGATCACATGCTGAAAGAAGGCATTTAGATACTTGGAGAACTTAAAGTCAAGAGACAAATGTCCATTTCCCAAAATTTAAAGGGCTCTTATCATACACAATTCCCGGGCAATGGTGATGCTAACTTTGGGAGAAAGAAAAGAAAAGCAGATTTTTTTTAGACAGGTAAAATAGTCAAGGGCTTGCTCAGATATGATGTTAGAGAAATCTCAAGGCAGTACCCAGGAGGAAATGAGTTCTTCTCTCCAGCCCAAAGGGGTCTGTGGCTGAAGCACACCCACTACTTTGCTTCCTCTCTGACCCACAGCACTGGTGTGAGAGCATTTTTTTGGTTTCTCTGTAGAGAACCAAAGCCATGAACACCTAAAATATTAGCGTAAAAAATGAATCACGTCTTCCCCCCATCGAACCCCAAATGTAATTTCCTTTCCTTTGAAACTCACAAAAGTTCCATCATTTCTTGATTTTTTTAAAAAAAGATTTTATTTATTTATTTTTAGAGAGGAGGGAAGGGAGGGAGAATGAGAAGGAGAGAAACATCAATGTGTGGTTGCCTCTCGAGTATCCCCACACTGGGGACCCAGCCCACAACTCAGGCATGTGCCTGGACTGGGAATCGAACCTATGACCCATGGCACTCAACCCACTGAGCCACATCAGCCAGGGCCATTTCTTGATTTCATTAATGGAGTACTTTGCTTAACACTAGTCATCATACCACCTCACCTATGAACAAGGCTAAGAGCTGGTGAGCAAAACCCGCCTCCAGGTGGCCATGTGTTTGTTGTAAAGTCCATGCACGGAAAAGCAGAGGTGCCCTCCTTCACTCGGGGCCTGCTTACTCCTGCTTACACACAATTCAGGTTCTGTTAGTAACTTGATGTGTATGTACAGAAAGCAGCCCAATTATCTAGTTTCCAAGTTCACAGGACTTGTGACAAGAAACAACACATTAGATGGAAATGGTAGGGGGAAGAGTAAGTGTAAATCAGTCCAGAGAAGTTTAAAAATCACATCAAATTCAGAACGAAAGTAGGATCAGACAGTACTAAGACCTGTGGCAGAGTGCAAAAATACCCGCAATTCTTTGCAGTTCCCCTTAAAAGGAGGCAGAGTCTGTCTCTCCATCCCTCGAAGGGAGATGGTGTAATGACTTGTGTTGGCCAAAGGACACAGAGTAAGTGACACACAAATTATGGCTTGAACCTTAAGAAGCATCACACGTCTGCATTCTTTCTTTGAACGCAGCCAGTCACCACGTGGAGGAGCCACGTGGAGGATAAGAGAGAGGGCCCAGTCTTCTCTGTACCCTCAGCACCCGGCCAGCCAGCCAGCTAACACCTAGGAGCAGAGCCCCCTCCCTCACTAGAAGGACACGCCCACTGAGACAAGCGGAAAAACCACCCATTCTGACAACACCCAAAAAGATGAGCTGACCTTGGCGGGTGTGGCTCAGTGGGTTGAGCGCCAGCCTGTGAACCTAAAGGTCTTGGGTTTGAGTCCCAGTCAGGGCACGTGCCTGGGTTGTGGGCCAGGTAAGAAGTTTCTCTCCCTCTCTTTTTCCCTCCCTTCTCCTCTCTCTGAAAATAAATAAATAAATAAGGTCTTGAAAAAAATAAGCAGAATAAATGGGTGTTTTAAACCATTAAAATTGGACGGGTTGCGGAATCTACATATCCTGTGACCACAATGCCGCCGTGAGTCTTCTCCTTTCCCTTTCTGGCTTTGATTTGAGTGGTGCTTTTCATGACGCCTGTGATTCGGTGGCAAACCCGTTGCCAAAAACCAGTCAGTTCCTCTTTCACTAATCAGCCACCGAATCTTGTGAGGGCTCCCTCAGGGTGCCTGTGCCCCTCTCAGGGCTGCTGTGAATGATGTGACCGAGTGACAGGTGTGAACACTCAGCACAGTGACTGGCACGCAGTAAGCGCTCAATGACCTGGCCGTTACTGTTATTGTCCCCAGTAGGACCCTCCCTGCCCTCCATCCCCACTGCCACATTAAGGTCCCAGCTGCACCCTTTCTCCCTGGACCACTTCTCCAGGAGAAAAGCAGTTGCCGGGGTAATAACAGTTCTGTTTTATGTGTATCAGGTTGAAGGTGCTTAAAAGACCTCCGATGATAGGCAGTTGGGTGTTTTGCTCCGGGTCCTCAGAAGTGCTGAGTTGGGTGTTACCAGCACATCTGTGGGGCGGATGTCCCTTGGAAATGTGAGAAGGGGCCCAGAATCAAACCCGGAGGTCTGAAACATGGAAACTGAAAGAGAGGCTCAAGAAGGAACAAATTGGGGGAAGAAAAACCAAGAGAAGTGTGGTCACAAAAGTCAAGAGAAGCATTTCAAGGGAGGGAGTGGTCACTCATGTCAGATGTCACATGCCAAGAGGTCAAGGCCCGAGAAATATCTGGGGAACATACCATCATGTAGGCACTGGTGGCCTTGGATGGAACAGCTTCAGAGTTAGTTTCACTGGTTGTGACCTTCTCCTACTAGCGGCAAACCTGGGACAGGTTCCTCATCTCTGCAGTCCCACAACAAGCGCTGAACACCTGCCTTTAACCTGCATTAAACCCACCTTGGGATGTACACAGACTCCTAAAGACCGACAGGCCTTCTCCAGGATGGCCCGAAGGTCTGAAAACATAGATGATGCTATTTCACTGTACTGAATGCAGCTTTATTTATTGTTTTGCTATGTTTCCAGGTTTTATGACCACCTCTTGGATTGATAGCCAAGAATGGATAGCTTCTCTTGACTGATGAGTAAGTGCCTGAGACTGAACATGTCCAAAACAGAGCTCCTCCTGATCCTTCGCCGGCTTCCCCCAGGTTCTCCCCAGGCTCCCCCACCTCGGACACTGACAGCTCCGCCCCTCTGACTCTAGCGTCTCCTTCACTCATTTTCTCCCCACCACAGCTACTCCTTCAGCAAATCTTGCCTTTCCTTTTTAAATGTTTTTATCTATTGATGAGAGAGAGAGAGAAAGAGAGAGAGAGAGAGACATTAATTCATTGTTCAACCCATCCATGCATTCATTGGTTGATTCCTGAATGCACCCCAACCGGGGACCGAACCCTCAACCCTGGCACACTGGGATGGCACTCTAACCAACTGAGCTACCCAGCCAGGGCTGCCTTTTCTTTTCCACACAGAAAAGGAACCCAAGCCCACGATTTCTTACAGGATGACTACAAGAACAATTAGGAAGAATATAAATGTGCTGTTTCCCTACCAGCACTGCTCTTGTCTGTCACATTTACACGTTCCAGTCAGTCATCAAGCACTTCTCCTGGTGCATTCTGCACACGGTTGCTTAAAACCTCCCCCGTTCTACAAAGTTCTCAAGGTCACGTTCAAACTCCTTGGTACATGAGACCACAAAACCATCTTTTCAACTGCGTTTGCTACCACGCCACACCCCACTCTCTCTGGGATGTTTTCTTTGACTTTGACCAGCTCACCAATTCTTGGACACCAACTGGGAGTCCAACAACTCCCTCTGACACCATGTACCTAAGGCTGAAGTCAGATCCTGCAAGATAAAGGGCTCCGTCCCCCAAGACGGCTCTCACTCTGACACCGGTGACAAATATCAAGCCACCCGTGCTTCTGGGCAACATGCTATAAATTGAAGGTTCCCCAAGCCTCCGTCTTAGGTTTCATAATTAGCTAGAATGGCTCACAGGACTCTGGAAACTAGTTTACTTATATTTATGAGTTTATTATAAAGGATGCAACTCAGGAATGGCCAGATGCATAGGGCCAGGTGTGAGGGTGGGGTGTAGAGTCTGCAACCCTCTTCAGGGGCACCTCCCAGCCCTGGGTGGCTCACTGACCCCGAAGCTCTCCCAGTCACCCCAGTCTGGAGTTTTTATTTATTATTTTTTAAATTTTTTTAAAGATTTTATTTATTTATCTTTAGAGGGGAAGGGAAGGAGAGAAATATCAATGTATGGTTGCCTCTCATATATCCCACACTGGGACCTGGCCCGCAACCCAGGCATGTGCCCTGACTGGGAATTGAACTGCGATCGTGTGGTTCGCAGGCCTGTGCTCAATCCACTGAGCTACACCAGCCAGGGCTGGAGTTTTTATAGAGCTCTGTTTCCAGCTCCCCCTCCCAACACTTCAACCCTCTGATCACTCGGTGATCAGGTGTCAGGAGATGACTGGTGAGAAAAGGGATTTTTGTCGGCCCTTTGTTATGAATTTTTTAGTTCATGATTTGTTATATCTTGAAAGAGGTAATGCTTGCCTTTAAAAATAAAACTGCTTTTAGTCAGTGTTCTGCTTTGATTCTGATTTAAAATAAAAGCATCATTCTGGGTGAGGAGACATTGGACGTGCTCCGCCACATACCGACACCCACAAGTGGCTAAAGCATGCAGGAAAGGCCACAGGACATAGTAATACGAGGTTTGCCCGCCCCCACCTGGAGGAGAGGCCAACAGTCCAAATGTCACTGCACTGGTGGGACACAGGTAAAGCACTGCCTGTCTCAGGGAGTTGGCAGGCAGACAAGGGTTCTGTGTAGGCACACGCTGGCCTGTGTCACTTGGATGCAGCAAAACATGCCTGGTCGGCCTGCTGAAATCCCAGCCAAGTTCAGGCATTTAAACCAAAAGTCACATCCCACTCAAGTAAAGCCAAAGTAATCAGAAGGGATTTTTTTATCTCATGAATCACTCTTACCATGACTCCATTCACTAAATCAAAGTACCGTATATTTGCCATGTATAGAGTGCACTCTTGGCCCACATTTTTGAGGGAAAAATAAGGATAAGCATTATACATGGGTTTTACCTGAAATACCTTGTATCTGTTCTTGTGTTTTGTAATTATTTGTCCCATAAAAGTTCTGGTGCCATAATATGTTAAAACACAAATGCTAAAATTCCTTTCTAATACAAAAAACTAGTATCTAAATGTAAATAAATAAATAAATAATTGATTTTTTTTTTT
This sequence comes from Sturnira hondurensis, assembly GCF_014824575.4. NCBI lineage: Eukaryota > Metazoa > Chordata > Mammalia > Chiroptera > Phyllostomidae > Sturnira > Sturnira hondurensis. The sequence goes on from NW_028091637.1 coordinate 10,282,111, forward strand.
CAATTGAAAATGAAAGATTTTGGTTTTTTTTTTTTTTTTTTTTTTTAAAGCTTGGGCCCAAAATGTGGATGTCCATTACACACGGCAAAACAGGGGAATCCCTTCATAGCAAGTCAATAGTGTAAGCCAGGAGGCTGGGGACAGGAGCCCTGTAGGACCGTCTTGATGGAAGAGGGTTAGCCTGCCTGGAGATGGAGTCTGAGAAATGGCCATTCAGTCCCTCCTCCCCCCGCCCCCACAGCTGCCAAAGTGCTCACTCCCCCAGAAGTCAGAACTCAGTGTCCCATAGGGGAGAGAGGTCTGTCTGTTCTGTGTGTGTCGATCACTCAGAACCTCAGGAGTTGGTTCGAGCCAGTGCTCACCACCAAGGACCACTGCTGGCCAGACAATGAAAGAAAACACAGATGCTCTGTTCTAGGTATGCTGTATGTAAATACGTCCTCTCATCTCAAGATCTCCGCAACTGAGATCCGCAAATCCTGTGGATGGATGTGAATGTGTGTGTGTGTGTGTGTGTGTAAAGCTCTGTTGAGATACAATTCACATCAGTGTTTTTTGGTATACTACAGAGCTATGTAACTGTCACCACAATCAATTCTAGAATATTTTCATCACTCCAGAAAGAAACCCTGCAGCCCTCAGCAGTGATTCCCCTCCCTCCACCTCACCCCTCCCTCCACCTCACCCCTCCCCTTCTTCCTTTTCCCTGCTCTAGGCAACCACTCATTTTCCAGGGCCCATGGATTTGTCAATTCTGGACATTTCGTATAAATAGAATCATACCACATGTATGGTTTGTGACTGCCTTCTTTCCTTTAACATGTTTTCAAGGTTCATCCATGTTGTACAATGTATGAGGACTTCAGTTCTTTTTATTGTTGAATGATATTCCATCACGCACAGATATATCACATTCTGTCTATGCACTCATTAGTTGTAGGACATTTGTGTTTTTCTGCCTTTGGGCCATTTTTAACGTATTTTTATTGATTATGCTATTATAATTTCCCAATTTTTCCCAATTTTCCCCCCTCTGCCCAGTACCCTGCTTCTCTCCAACAATCACCACCCCCTCCATGGGTTGTGCATGTAAGTTCTTTGGCTTCTCCATTTCCTGTGCTATACTTAACATCCCCTTGTCTATTTTGTACCTACCAATTATGCTTCTTATTGCCTGCATCTTTCCCCCACTCTCCACGTTCCCCCTACCAGCTGATAACCCTCCAAATGATCTCCATACCTATGATTCTGTTCCTGTTCTAGTTGTTCGCTTAAATTTTTTTCTTATTTTTTAGATTCAGTTGTTGATAGTTGTTTGTTGTCATTTTAATGTTCATAGTTTTGATCTTCTTCTGTTTCTTAGATAAGACCCTTTAACATTTCATGTAATGATCGCTTGGTGATGATGAACTCCTTTAGCTTGACCTTGTCTGGGAAGCACTTTATCTGCCCTTCCATTTAAATGATAGCTGTGTTGGAGAGAGGAATCTAGGTTGTAGGTCCTTGTTTTGATCACTTTGAATACTTCTTGCCAGACCCTTCTAGCCTGCAAAGTTTCTTTTGAGAAATCAGCTGATAGTCTTATGGGAACTCCTCAGTAGATAACTCTCTGCTTTTCTCTTGCTGCTCTTAAGATTCTCTCTTTATCTCTAAACCTTGGCATTTTAATTATGATATATCTTGGTGCGGTCCTCTTTGAGTCCAACTTGTTTGGGACTCTCTGTGTTTCCTCGACTTGTATGTCTATTTCCTTCACTAAATTAGGGAATTTTTCATTCACTATTTTTTAAAGTAAGTTTTCAATTTCTTGCGTTTTCTCTTCTCCTTCTGGCATCCCTATGATTCAGATGTTGGCACTTTTGGAAATGTCCCAGAATCTTCTTTTGCTGTCCTCATTTAAAAAAAATTCTTGTTTCTTCTTTCCATTCTGGTTGAATGTTTCTTTCTTCCTTACGTCCCAAATCATTGATTTGATTCCCAGTTTCCTTCCCTTACCTGTTGGTTCCCTGTGGATTTTTCTTTATTTCACTCAGTGTAACTTTCATTTCTTCCTTTATGTTGTTGCCTTACTCAGTGAGTTCTCTGAGCAACCTTATCACCAGTGTTTTGAACTCTGCACCTGATAGGTTGCTAATCTCTATTTCATTTAGTTCTTTTTCTGGGGTTTTGTTTTGTTCTTTCATTTGGGCCATATTTCTTTGTCTCCTCAGTTTGGCAGCCTCCCTGTGTTTGTTTCTGTGGATTAGGTAGAGCTGCTTTGACTCCCTGTCTTGGTACACCTATTAAGTTGTATGGGGTAGAGCCTTAGGTATTTACCAGGACAGGGCAACCCGCTTCACCACTTTTGGGCTCTGTGTGTGGGGAGGGTTTGGAGAGGGGATAGTGCCACTGCCTGGCTTCTGGAGGTTTGCCTGGCACTCGTGCCTTTCCAGTCACTTCATCCACTTCCCCTGCAACTGGTGCTCTTCCAGCTGTTGCATTGGTGGTGAATGCCAGAGTGGGTGGGTTTGCATACGTTTGAAATCCGTGTGGGCCCTTTAAATGGACTCTCTGGAGAAACCAGCAGTTTCTCCTGCTGCCCCAACCTCCATTGTTTTTTATAGCCAGAAGTTACAGAGCTTTCTGTTCGCAGCGCTGGCACCCTGTGTGGTCTGGCCTGGGGCTGGGACCGCTGGCTCCCGAGGTATCCCTCCTGATTTGTATCCACCACACGTGAATGTGGGACCACCTGTTCCACCACCGCCACCACCTCTTCGTGCCATACCATGTCTCCTCACCTGCGCGCCCTGACTCCACCTCTTCGCCCCTCCTACCCATCTGGACGACTGTGGCTTCTTTAAACCCGTGGTTGTTGGACTTCCATACAGTTCGATTTTCTGGCAGCTCTGGGTGTTGTTTGTTTTGAAGTTAGTTGTAATTCTTGTGGTTGCCTGAAGAGGTGAAACACATCTACCTACATCTCCATCTTGACTGGAAGTCCTTTTGGCCATTTTGGATAATGCTGGTGTGGTAGTTTACGTATCAGTTTTTGAGTGGGCATGTGGATCAGATGGACTTTTGGGGTTCTGAACCCTCTGACACACCCACAAACATCGTGTATATGTACTTTTCAGATATGAAGGGGCAGACCATTCATCAGACTGTTGAAATCAGTCAAGAGCCTCTGCCTGGATAGTTAGCCCAAGCTCCTCCTTGACCTTTGAGGCCTGTTCAGTGCTACCTGCCTTCCTGCCTTTTCACATTTGCTTTCACATCAGACATACCTAGGGCTCAGGGAACTGTTCCACCACCTACTTCCGTACCTTATTCTAGATGCCCAGCTCTCTGAGTATCTGCTCATCGGCAAACAGGAGATAATGCTACAACTTCCTACCACATGTGTCACTCTTAATGATTATGGAGATAGTGTTTCTAAACTGCTGAGAGGAGCCTGGCTCTGGGACTCTTGGTGTGACACCTACATGACCTGGCCAAGGTGAACCCCCCCTGATCTCCAAAATGTCCCGGGCTTTTCCATTTCTGTACCTTTGCTTCTACTATTCTTCCACCTGAAATTCCTTCCCTGACAAAAAAAAATCCCTCCGATTCTGATGAAGAGCTTTCTATCCTTCAGGTCTGTTTCAAGCTCCATCTGAGCCACACATCCCTTCTGATGATCCCTGTAACAGACATGTTCTCTTTCTGCTTTGCATTTCTGGAAAGTTCCTTCTCTTAGGGCACTACATTGCTACCACTCAGTGAGCAATGATTTGGGGTTGGGTCTTCTCGTTTGCCTTGCCCCTGCACCCACAGCACCCAGCAAAGCCCCTCAGCACTCCCATTTGCTTTCTTCCCAGGGTTCAGCAGCAAAGGCACTGGTGCACCTGTTTGCCAGAAAGCATTTACACAGCACCCAGGCCCAGGAGGAGGGCAGGATGGTAACTATGCCAAGCACTTGAAAAAAATGCCCCACATGGAGCTTATGACCCAGTGGCTATAACTAAGGTGTCAACCTAAGTGTGATGAAGCACCACGGTGCTGAGGCCAGGTGGGGCGTAGAAGGGCTCTCAGGAGGGCAGGGCCAGCCCTTTCCTGGACTAAGGGCCTAGGAAGGTTTCCTAGAGGAGTCAACATCAGTCTTGACAGAGGAGTATGTGGTGGCTAGGCGGGCAGAGTGAGAGGATAAAAAAGCATGAACGAGGAGGGGGAAGCAGCACATCAAGGTGGAGAAGGAGAAGTAGAAGGAGGGGAGAAAAGAAGGAGCAAGGGAATAAGAACAAGCCTGCTGGCCAGAGTGGGGACATCCAGGGAGGGCTTCACTTTGTTTCAGGTTGTAGAGACCCCAGATGTCACTTCTTGGCTGCAATGCAGGACTTGGCAGAGAGGATGGAAAGGCTGACACACGCAGGAGGAAGTATGAGAACAGGATCTGGGCCTGGAGGAAGAAGGTGGGGAGGGGATTCAGAGCTTAGACTTCCTCCTAGAGGCCACTGGGCAGGAAGTGAGGGTGGAGGTAGAGAGATAAGGCTGACAGGAAGCTGAGGGAACAAAGGAGTTACACCTGATAGCAGTCAAGGAGGGTGAGCTCTCAGAGGAGGAGGTGGGAGGAAGAATAAACTGGCCTAAGTGGAGTGATGAAGGTTAGAAAGGGCCTCTGAGGGAGGGGGAGAGGCAGACCGGGGACTCCTGGGCAAGGTGGGGGCCTCCAGAGGATGGAGACAGTGAGAGGATCTAGGTCTTGATGAATGCACTGGAGAAGTCCCCTTGCAGTCCCCAGCTACCAGTGAACCAGCAAGGGCCAATGGGAGACCTACTAAAGATGGAGGATAAGCACAGAAACAGAGGAGAAGGGCAAGGGGGCCAGTGATTGATGGCTCTTAAAAAAGGATAGGGATGACGTCTGGGCTGGATAGGGAGGAACTAGCCTTAATGGTACAAAGTTTTAGGTCCTCAGGAAGATTCGAGAGCAGGCCTGGGAGGCATGAGAGTTTGGGGGAGGGACACACCTGGCCAGAGAGAGGACATTAGACCCGAAAATTCTAGAGGTACGATCACCAGAGTGTAACACATGCTGGGTCTGAATCAATTTCAGATTGTGGGACCATCACCCCAATTGAATCCCGGAACATGTCCATCACCCCCCCAAGAAAGCCCATCCCCACGCAGCCTCTCTCCATCCGTGCCGTGAGTCTCCGGCAACCTTCATCCACTTTCTGTCGCTAGAGAACTGCCTTTTCTGAACATTTCATACAAATCGAATCATACCATAGGGGGTCTTTTATGTCTGGCTTCTTTTGCTTAGTGTCATGTTTTTCAGATTGATGCGTGTTGCAGCATGTATCCGTAGTCAGCTCCTGTTTACTGCAGAATATTATTCCAGGGTATGGCACACATTATTTATCCATTCATTAGTCGATGGACATTTGAATTATTTCCAGTTTTTGGTTACTAGGAATAATGCTGTTAAGAATATTCATAGTTAAGTCTTTGGGTGGACATGTTTTCATTTTTTTCTTGAATACATATTTAGGAGTGGAATTGCTGAGGCCAATGGTAATTCTATGTTTGACACTGTGAGAGGCTTTCAAATTGTGTTCCATCTTACATTCCCATTGTAGCCTTTTACATTCCCACAAACAATGGAGGAGTGTCCCCATCTCTCTACATCCTTGCCAACACTTGTTATTGTCCACCTTTTATTGTTACAGCCCTTCTAGGGAACGTGAAGTGGTACTTCACTGTGGTTTGGATTTGTACTTCCCTAGTGACTCGTGATGTTGGCTGTTAATCTTTTCATATACTTATCAATCACTGGCATAACTTCTTTGGTGGAATGTTTATTCAAGTCTTTCTTCCCATTTTTTTCTTTGGGTTGTTTGTCTTCCCATCATTGAGGCGTGAGAATTCTTTATATATTTCAGACAAAAGTCCTTTGTTAGATATATGATTTGAAAAGAATTTCTCCCGATCTGTGGCTTGGATTTTTATTTTCTTAATGACTTCTTTTGAACCGGAAACACTTTTAATTTAAATGAAGCCCGAGTCACTAATTTTCCCCTTTGAGGATCATGCTTTAGGCATCAAATCTAAGAAGTCTTTGCTTAACCCAACGTCATAAAGATTTTTCTCCTTCACCTAGAACTTTTATAGTAGAATTAAATTAGAAATTAATAAAGATAAGATATGCTAGAAACCCACAAATATATAAAAATTAAACATCCCATTTCTAAATAACCTATGGGTCAAAGAAGAGATAATAAGGGAAATTAGAAAACATTCAGACAGAATAATGAAAATATTTTCCATAAACATTTAAAAAGCAAAAAGTATAAAAGGGCATTTATTAAACACACTCCACGTGCATGTTTTGCCCTCTCCTCTCCCAGCTACGGACCTCTGTTTTTCTTTTTCAGAGTAGAACTTTTCAAAAAGAATGATTATATTCAAAGCATCCATACTTCTGTTCACGGGTTCATTTCCTCACCCTCCACTCTTCCAGGGCACACGGCCTGGCTTGCAGAAGCTTCACTCCACGGGCACAGCCCTTTCGGAGGGTCCCGGGGGCCTCCTGCTGCCAGACCCAGCAGCAGTGCTCCTGCCTTCCTTTCACTTGTCCTCTAGGCCGCACCGGTGCGGGCTTTCCTCCTGCTTCTCTGGTCTCTCTTCCTTGCTCTCCGTCACGTGCGTATCTCTCCGAGATCAGCCTCAGACCCTCTTTTCTCCTTCTGCAGGCTCTTTTTAGAGAACCTCATTCATCCTGTATTTTCAACGAACGCCCATATGCAAATGAGCTTGTATGTGTCCTTCCAGCCCAGACCCCTCCTCTGAATTCCCAGCCCTCCTCCAGTGTCTTCTCAGCGCTGTCCTACAAGGCTTCTCCAACTGAGTTTGTCCAAGTCCCAGCTCATGACCTCACTGTCCCAGCCCATGTCTTCCTCCAAAGTTTCTTCTTTCGGTGAATGGTGCCACCCATCCAGCTGCAAGTCTGGAACCTGAGTCACCGGGGAAATGACTCTTTTCTTCAACCCCCTACATCCAATCCACCATTACAACTTATTGATTTAACTGCAAACCTCTCCCCCGTAGTGGACGTCCTCTCCCCCATGGCTACCGCCATCCCAGTTTCTTAAGGAGATTCTGATCCACTTTCCCTGCATTCACACCTATCCTCCCCCAGCCCGTTCTGCAGACTGAGGTGGGAGATGCTAGTCACATCACAATCATGGCCTGTCACTCTCCTGCTTTGATGGCTCTCAACATGAAGACAAAACTGTAATGTGATGCAACTGGCCTATTCCAACCTGGTCTCTACCCACTTCCTTGCCTCTTCTCTGAACCACACTCTCTTTTCTCTGAGTTTCACACATGTGGGCCCTTCCTCATATTCGCCGTTTTCCCCTGGAAGCACATGGCCTTTGAACACGTGGTCTGCTCTGCCTAGAACACGTTCCCCTCCCCTTTTTGCCGTGTTAATTCTTACTTATTCTTCGTATCTCTCAAGCATCACTTCCCCCAAGTAAGGCTTCCCTAATCTCCATGCCAAGGTCAGATACCCCGGTTATTATCAACTCCCAAATCTCTTCTTAGCATCCATTGCAACTCCAGTTTCACCACTTACTTTGGGTTGTTACCTGATTTGGTCTTGCTCCCCACCTAGACTGTAAGTTCCCTGAGGGCAAGGACCATATCTGGTTTTATATACAGGGGCAAAAGGAAGTTTACAGTTGTTTGTATGGAAAATAATAATACTCATATAGAAATAAGCTCTGCGTTTTGCATACTCACAACTGTAAACCTACCTGCGCCTCACCCTGTATTGTTGTACCACATCCTTAGGGCCTAGCACAAAGTTTGACATATGGTAGCCCCTGAAAAGAACTCTTTTGAATGAATAACTGAGCGGTGATAAAGTTATCTAAGATGAAAATAGGACTTGAGGTAGAGAAAATGACAGTGAAGGAAGACACACTAGTGTCTTCAAAGAATAAGGAAGAGCGGCCAAAAAACCAGCTGAGGATCACACAGACACACGTGGACACCCCTAGGGCACGGGGCGTAGGAAGGTGGGGGTGTGATGTAGGCACGGACAAAAGAAAAACAGGCTCTCCCAGAGAGTCACCCCTTTGCTGGGGCCAGATTTTCCTCAAAATAAAGAGGAAGTGCCCCTCATAATCGATATCCAAAGGGGCTATGAGTTTTCGTAGAGGAAGCAGAAAAGCCATCATTCACTAAAGGAAGTTGCCAGTCAATGAAAATGGGGTAGATGACGCCACCTCTAAGCTGGCCATTGAATCCCTGACGACCGGCTGTGGCCTCACCCCCCCGGAAGGGGTTCGCTAAAACCCTCCACTCCCCAAACTGCCGCATGGCATCTCATTAGCAGCTCTTTTTGATTCTTTCTTAGACACTGAACACCAGACTTCTGAGGCTTGAATTCGAACACTTTCTATGGAGACACGTACCTTGGTCCATCCAGGAAACTGGATGAAGGTGTCCTGGGGCAGGTCTGGGATCCCACTGGGAATGGAGAAGTTTCCCGCATAGAAGGCCGGGGCTGTATAGTTCGATGAGCGGGGGGCACAGGCTTTTCCAGGGCGGCTTCCGTCATTGCCATGCCAGTCCCCCAGGAGGCGCACTGCATCCTCTGTGTCCAGTGGGAACATCATCCAGTTCGTGAGGATACTGGAGTTGAGGGTCAGGTTAGAAATCAGACCCTGCAAAGGGGAAACGGGGCAATGAGCTGGGGCAGGGAGGAAAAGGTTTTGAGTGTCTTTGTGTTCCAGCCCTGAATTCCTGGGAAAAGCAAACTGGGATATGAAACACTAGCTGTTAAGACTCCAACCGTGTGTAAAGTGACACAGACCTGGCTTAGGGAAAATCACATCTCCCTGGGAAGAGGCGCGTTTCCCAAACCACAGCTTTCCCTCTCCTTTGCAGGCCAGATGTCCCCCTGAAAGGCTCCGAGTTCTGCCTCTATAGGAAGGGAGTTGAGCCAGTAGGGCTTTTAACCCCAAATCCCTGATTTCAGTGTTTGATTCAGAGCCATTGCTAAAAGGGTGGAAAAGATGGAACCTGAAGAATGCAAAAGGACATTCAGCTCCCTGAAGATGGAGGGAGGGGACAGACTCTGCCCCTGATGTATAACCCAGACCAAGCAAGTCTTGACCTTACGCTCCTCAGCAGCACTCACAAGGGCGGTCACACCCGAGTCCACCAACCTGCCGTAAGGACTAAAGGAGATAGAATCCATGAGGATACTTTGACACAGTAGACCCCCTCATCCCTGGGGCCTTTATTCCGAGACCCCCAGTGGATGCTTGGAACTGTGAGTAGCACTAATACACAATATGTTTATCCCTACGCATAGGCGTACATGCCTTTTCCCTTAAAGGAAATACTTTATGGCTTCTCTTTGGCATATCCAAATTACCTGCATCAATACTTTTGTGCTTTGGGGCCACTGTTAAGTAAAATGAGGGTGACTTGAACACACGCACTGAGATACTGTGACTGTTGATCTGATAACTGAGACGGCCCTGTGAGGAGATGCTGGACAAGGGGACGATTCACGTTCCAGGCAGGATGGCGTGAAAGGGCATGAGATTCCATCACAGTACTCAGACAGCATGCAATTTAAAGCTGGAATTGTGTCTGGAGTTTTCCACGTAATATTTTTGGGCCATGGTTGACTGCAGGTGACTGAAATTGTGGAGTGTGGAACTGTGGGCAAGGGGGTTGCTGAATCCATAAAGGCACACCAAAAGCAGCGATGATGATGGTGAACCTTGGATGTGTATTCTGAACTTGCTCTTCTTATCCAGCAAGGGACGGGGGCAGGTGTCCATGGCACTGGCCACCACAGTGGAGCCTCTGCTCACGGCTCATCTAACTTCCCCTTCTCAGCCTTCGATACGGGAGAACACCTCCATTCCTAGTGAGAGCCCAGATTTGTCTCGGGCCATCTCTCACTAATAAGCCTCAACTGCCCCTTGAGTAATCCAATAAAAGTTAACAGGCAGCTGTGTGCCAGGCTCTCTGCTGGGCACTGGGGACCCAGACACCACATAAGCATCCCTCTCACTCCATGGCGAGAGCCAGGCAGGAAGGGACATTACTTACTGCCTGTAACAGGGACATTTCTATTCAGAGAATGGCCCTGGCATGGCCATCCCCTGAGGCCACAATTGTTTCCCCTCTGAGCTGCCACGAAGGGGGTCAGGAAATAGCTCAGACCCCCGCCCTGTGCTAGACCAGGTTGTGCCATCATCCCCTCGGTGCGGCCTCCTGTTCCCTAAGTAGATGGTGAGGTAGCCGAGGAGCTACCTTGACATCTTTGCATCCCCCGAAGCACCACTCGGAGCAGTATGAGTTTAGCCAATCTTTGTTGAGTAATGCTCTAAAAATGTGTGTGAGGAAAACGTATTTGGACCAGACACCAGGGCACAGGGTAAGCGGCTGAGGCAGAGAAGCAGTGCACCAAGGCTTCGTACAGTTAAAGGTCTGTCGTGGATCGTATGTACCCAGGAAACAGAGCAGACCCAATGCCAGGCCGCCTTTGTGGGCAAGGGGGTGCCTTTTGGGAGCTAGGTGGGCTTTATAAGCAAAGGCAGAGCCCAGTGGAGTGGTTTTCTTCTGTTTCTTTCTGCAGGATGATTGAACTCAAACCCAGGGGAAGCGTTCTGTCTGCAAAGCTCAACTTTGTCATCAGCTGCAGAGGAAATAAGGCCTTCAAAATAACCCAACTTCTAGGTTGCAAAACAAATCAGGGCAGGTTCACTCATCAAATTAGACAACGTATGTGTGCTTTTAAGAATTGCTTCTGTGATAACAGGGCTGCAGGGGGAAAAAACGTATGTGTGAGCATTTTAAAGTAGATTTACAAAAACTTCCTCGGGTGGCTTAGGCACAGTCCTGCCAACCTTTGAACCTCACTCCCAGCAGCGAGGCTGGTCCTACCTTATAATCATTGATAAAATGGCCATAGTTCACGCGTCCCATATTTTCCACCAGAAGGTCCAGGGTGGCTCCAGCCCTGCCTGTTATGTTCAGAGTGATCACGTTGCTTCGGTCAAGGATTCCCTGGGGGACCTGTGGGTTCAGTGTCAGAGGAGAATTACCTAAGGTGAGCAAATCAGCAGACAGGCAGGTCACTCAGTTAATTCAGCACTCGTTTTCCCTCCCTGAAGTGTCACCAGACTTGGGAGGAAATGTTTTGATGGCCCCTTAGTCCCAGTCATGGGCTTTCTAAACAGGAAAGTCACCAGACACAGCCCTGAGCAAGGAAAGGTCTAGACTGGTTTCCTCTGCTTGGGAAAGTTTTGCTTCATGTGTCTACTTTTAAAAATTGACTTGAGAGAGAGAGAGAGAAAGGAAGAGAGAGAGAGAAACACTGATTCGTTATTTTATGTATTTATGCATTCATTGGTTGCTTCTTGTATGAGTCCTGACAGGGGATGGGGCTCACAACCTTGGTGTATCGGGACAGCTCTCTAACCAAGTGAGCTACCCGGCCAGGGCTGCTTTGTGTCTATTTTTAATAGGGAGGGAATGGAAGCAAAAAAAATTCCAGGGGAGGATTTTTATTGCAGGAACCTCTTTGTGTTCTCGTAGTACAAAAGGCAGGCATTAAAAAAAAAAAAGCGTCTAAACAAAATGGTGAGCAGAGATAAAAATCAAATAAATGAGATAAAAATCAAGAGTTAGGTGGAGTGTTCTTACCTCAGAATACCTGATGCAATGCGTCAACCATGAAAATTATATAATGGAGTGAACAAAAACAACAGGCATTTTAGCAGCAACCTATTCCTAATGTGTTCTTTTAGGCTTTTAAACAGAGTTTTAATTTTTCATTAATTTATTTAATTGTTGTTCAAGTACAGTTTTCTGTCTTTTACTCCCATCCCAGCCCACACCCCCAGTGCTCCCCACCTCCCTCCCATTTCCACCCCCCCCCAAGTTTTTGTCCATGTGTCCTTTATACTTGTTCCTGTACACCCTTCCCTTTTCCCCCTGAAATCCCCTCCCCTCTCCCCTCTGGTCCCTGCCAGCCTGTTCTCTATTTCAGTGTCTTTGGTCACATTTTGCTTGCTTGTTTGTTTTGTTGTTTAGCTTCCTGTTAACGGTGAGATCATATGGTATTTGTCTTTCACCGCCTGGCTTATTTCACTCAGCATAGTGCTTTCCAGTTCCCAAAAAAATGTTACTGACTATAATTCACTAATACAATTCCTAAATTGAAATGCAAGAAACAGTCGCCATCAGTATACACATAATGTCTTATAGGAACTTGCTCCCATGGAAAATAAAGCTGCTAATGACAATATAATGGGAATGTTTTAATTTAAAATGTTCTGAACAAATTTTCTTAGTTAGGAAAATCTCTTCATGTGCTCTTTCCCATGAATATTTCAATGAGAGGAATGCATCTGTTATGAAGCCAAGTTCTTTGTGGATTTTTGCTCTAACTCTCATGAACAATCCTTCAGAATATAACTTTCCTTAAACGAATCGCCACTCTGGCATGTACAAATTGGACCCTTTCCTCAAGGAGCTAAGAAGACATGGGTGACATGCGGTGATTAGTCACCCAGGATGGCCTTGCACTGGGGACACCAGAAAGGTTTCCCTGAGGGTGGGGCCTGGAGAACGGCCCTCCCGGTTAAGACACGGGAGGGGTGGATTCGGCCGATGGAGCCTGGGTGACCTCATGAGGCCACAATGGGGCCAGCTATGAGAAGGCTGGAGGGTGGGCTGAGGCCTGGAATGTCTATTCGAAAGGACTGGTGCTGCCAAGTGCAGACCACACCCCCCCTGCTGGGGCGGACATACACTGCCCGAGGCAGTCCTTACCCCATCCACAGAGACATAGGCCCGGTCGTGGACTCCGCCGAACGGGGAGGAGAGTGGGGTTGGGCTGCTGCAGTCTTCGGGAAGCGTGGTCCGGTACAGCACAAACCCAAAATACTGGTCAGAAAGGGACGGAAGAAAAATTCGTCACTTTCGCTATTCATCTTAAGAGAACTCATTTGCCCCTGATCTGGGCGAAAGTGGTATTTCTAAACCGTAAGGAATGGAAGGCCTCCCCAAGCTCTGGGAAAAGTTCAGCCGGGGAGAAGGCAGCTGGCCTCAGTTTTTACATCATGGAATAACTACCATGGTAGCAAATTTCAGGGAGCCGTGAAGACACTTTTATCAAACATCCTTTTCCTGCCTGAGCCAAAGGGACTCCGGAATGTGCTCAGTGATTTGCCCTGAATCTCCGAGGAGGGGTCCTATAGCATATATTTTGTTACCTCGAAAAACCAAACCAAAACAAAGAAACAAACAAAAGAGACAAACAACAACAAAGCCAAGACTGTTTGGTGAAACATTTTCCAGGTCCTTGGGCAATACCTGCTCTAACATGCAAAACAAGAGTCAATCAGAAACTGTTTCAAGGGCAGGAGCAGGGGAAATGGAGACAGCGAGAGGCAGGGGTGTAACCTGCTGCTAAGTCAGAAAATACTTTCAGGTGCTGGTGTCCCTGCTCGGAAAGGGAGGCCCCAGGCAGTCGGCCTCAGTGGCAACAGCACCCACAGCCTCAGGGAGTGACCTTTCTGCTCTGGACATTCGCCAGGGTGAGCTGGGCCACATCCTGAGTCAGTGAAAAGAATCCGAATCGCGATACTTCAGGGGCCAGAGAGAGAAGGTTCCTGGCGTCCAGGGCTTGGAAAGCAGGGCAGTGCACCTCGGGTAAGTGGAGCCGAAAGAAATGCCCACCTGTGTTCCTGGCCTGCGGGAAAGGACTGGAGCCGCCGCTGAACATTCAAGCCCAGGATGCCTCCCCCCCTGACCCCCACGTTTCCATTCATCTTTCTCTCTCTCTCTTTTTTCTTTTAAAAGGACCAGAATAGTAAGTCTTAACTCAGAGGCTGAGAACTTGGTGAAAGGTCCCCAGAGGGGAGTGGAAGCTGAGATGCTCCCTGCAAAGGTGTAGCTCAGGCCTCGCAGGTTGAGGGGTGGGGGAGGTACCAGGGCTGCACCCCACTTCCTGCGGCTGTGCCTCCCATGGGTTTCATTGGAAATAAATGTTTTGTGAGCTTGCTCTAGACTCCAAACAGCTGGGGCTCAGGGAGCCCCACCCAATCCAGAGCGCTGCCTCTGTCAAAGAAGCGGAGGGAGCCTGAGAAACGACAGAGACTCGAAGTGCCTATACGTGAACTTGGAATTCACTTTCCAGGCTCCAGCTGCTCTAGCATCGCGTCTTCTCTCATGGGCTGCAGGGCTGCGCCAGGCGGGAAGGCACGTTCTAGTGTGCAGATGAAGACACGCACACGTAGCCGGTGTACGCTCAAATTAAACAGGAAACTCGGCCCAATGTTAGTGAAAAAGGTGGGGTGGGGAGCTTAATTATTCGTCTTATTTATGGCATACCACATTTGTTGGGATAAAACATTCTTGTAAAATTATACAAGTGTGAAAATAGTCCCTTGTAAAACATTCTCATAAAACTTGTAAAATGTTACAAATGTAAGAATAGTAACTGGAGACAAAACGCACTAAATTAAGATTCGGTGTGTTCTTCCTGCATCATGGTTGCCGTTTTCCAACATAAAAAGTGGGGGAAGCTCTTAAACGAAAGACGGGGCAGTGCCCGGGGATTAAACTCACACCCACGCACCACACAACTCTGCTCCTCTGTTCTCTTCCAAAGCAGAAAAAAGATTCTCTGCGAACCCAATGCAGTAAAAACACAGTCCTTAAACCTTTGAGCTAACTACAAATAATTAAATTGTCATTTTTTGAGTACAAAAATGGTGGTTTTCCACTGGTACCTAGTAACAAGGATTAGTTAGATCAGAAATGCACTCAATTTATAGCTAGTACACAATAATGTTGAAAACAGGTTGAGCTACAACTTCTTTGAGTGAGAATAAGAAGAAATGGGGGAAATATAGGGACAAATCAGCCTAATGTGCAATATTTAAAACTAAAGGAGCCAAGAAATCCACTGTTAGGGTACAGAGGGTCTGATTTATCTGCTTACTATTTTGGTCCCTGTGGGGAGCAATGATACTGCAAGGCAGGATGGAAAGCACATTTTTGCAAGTAGAAAAAAGTATTACCTTTGAAGGCCTACCTGTTTCACCTGGATAAATGTCAAGGGATAAAGGCTTTTTATAGGCCCCTTGGGACACAGAATGTTCAGCGATTCCTCCACTGTCTTTAACTGAAAAGAAACAAAAGCAGCCTTCACTCATTCCCTGTGCACCCCTCCCTGGTCATCAGAGTCGAGCATGTCCTTTGCAAATGATCAAAGTTATTAGTGGACTTGACCACCCCCCTAAATAAACCTAAATGGTTCAAATTCCACTCAGTGCTGCTCCCCAGTCAGTTCCCTGAAGGCTCCTAAAATAAATGCAACCCAAGGCTCAGAGGCTGCCTCCTTTGAAGCCCTCCCCGCCACCCCACAGAGAAGTACAGGCCGGTGACTGCGCTCTCTGCATTTGGCTGCAGCATACCTTCCACACCTGCGTCATTCACCAGCTGCATCCCTTGGCCAGACTGTCAGCTCCAAAAGAGCTGGGTTTGTACTGTGTGCATCTCCCAAGGCCCAGTACATAGTAGCCACTCAATTCACACACACACATTCAGTCCAAACGATTGTGTATCCCGGCAACTCAGGATGCTTATGCTGGGGAAACAACGACGATAACAGCTACCCAACACTGTGTGCTCAGCAAACTCCAAGGGAGACAGAGCTGTACACACAAACCTCCCCGAATCCTCACAAGTACCCAGTGGGGAAGCGGTGATGGTCCCCAAGTTAGGGACTCAGAGAAGCTCACTTGAGCGACGGCAGAGCCAGGATTCGCAGTTAGGTTTGGCTCTAAACCCAGGACTGTTCACCGCAATAATACTGGTGAGGAATTGCGTAAGCGCTCTCCAAGGCTACCTTGCTGAAGTGCACCATTGAGATAAAAAATCGTAAGTACAATGTTATCAGTTCAGCTACTCACGGGGGTGCCTTCCCACGCAGACAAACACAACTCATTGTAAAGGTTTTATCCTGTGTAACTAAGTTCTCTATACATTTAATTCAGTTATGGGCTGATTTGCTCTATCGAACTGCAAGGACTTAGTTAATAACAAAAAGCCTTTTCTGCTCACACGATTTTCTTTCACAGTAAACAGAATGTGCTTTTGAAACTGAGCTAGATTTGTTTTTAGCAATGTTGTATTAAACATTTGCAGTTACTTTTTGTTGTAGAAAAAGAAAATCCTCACCAATGTAAACCCGACAAACCAACTTTTCCTTAAGTGGCAAGAGCAGTGAAGAAGTCGGAGATGCTCCGTTTACAGGTGTGATTCAAGTTTGGTTAATCTTAAGAAAGATGCCTACCAGGCAGGGCAGCCAACCACATTCTCTGTGGAATGTGACACACGAATCTGACACTAGGTGGAAAAACTTACAACAACGCAACCAAGCATAATATCAAAGGGCTTCATGAATGGAAAAAAATCACACACGATCGTGTTTGGCATTTTGCTTAAAGATAAAAACTTGTGATGCTATTTTAGAATATCAAGATTCGTAAGAAATATGCAACTGCTCATGTTTTGCTTTTTTTTTCTTGTGAGTTAACATATGTAGGAGTTAGGGATTATAAAAGGGGAAAACCTGAAGACCGATGGTCAAAACAAAGTGACTTGGGCTTACGTCACTCCTGACTATAAAATGCAACCTCTCTTCGTTTTCTCTTCTAGAATAAACTGTCTTTAACTTTTATTTATGATTGATTTCTACCTTTCCCCTCTGATGTCTCATTTACTCATTTAATGTAGATTATAGACCACAAAAGTTAGCACATGATTTTGAGATGGGAGTGTGTAATTTAGGGCAAAGACCTATTAAAATGCCCGTGACTTTCGAGAACCTCCTAAAATGGAGGTGAATTAGAAAAAAAGCACCTTATCAGCCATAACAAGGTGGCATGTTATTCCCACAAAGGTTTCTGGGATTGCTTTGGATAACTGATGCCTGACCCCAAATGACTTCAATGATCTGGAACACCTCCCAACGCCCCATGCCCCATTTGCTCACCGTGTCAACACGTGTACCCAGCCTCTCACCTCCTGTGCCCCCGTGTTCCCAGAAACATCCTCTTCCCCCTCGGGCTCACAGAAAACAAGCTCACAGAAAAATAACGTGCTGATACCCCAGCGAAACACTTTCACTCCCAACAGCTAAATTCCATTTCCTCACTCTCGATGTTTCTATGATTATTTTTTTCTTACCTTCTTCAGAGCGACTTTTCCATACGCAAACTTGGGTGTCGACGGAGGGATAGGACCTTCTGGCACTTTTTTAAACTATAATCCAGGGTGAAAAAGGGCAGAGAAGAAGAGCGGCTGTTAGACCCTCGGAAACATATCTGTACAATGCATCTTTCAAAAGGAGGGTCAGCGACGGAAACAACGGTGCCGATGCTGTTTTGGAAAGGGAAAGGAACAAAAAGGCTTCCTTCCGAGACAGGATCTGGTTCAGTTTTTACTTGTGTGTGTCTGGTTATGTCTGTGTTTCAAGCTCCAGGAATCATTCAAATAATTACAGAACACAGACTTCATAACGGAGAGCAAAAACAAGTAGGGAGAATGAGGCTGACGGAAGACTAGGGTGGGGCAAGAAAAGGAAAAAGGTTCAGAATCTTCAGGGAGGTAGCCTAGGGAAGGAAAAAATTATTTGTAGATTAAATCGTATCGGCAGATTCAAGTTTTGTATCAATGTTAAAATCGTCATGGTCATGTAAGAGCACATTCCTACCTATTCTTATGAAATGTACACTGAGGTATTTAGGGGTAAAGGGTCATGAGATACACAACCCTTCAATGGTTTAGAAAACACAAGTGGGAAGGTGAGGGGTAAATGACGAAGCAAAGAGAGTGAAATGTTCGTATGGGTGAATCCAGGTAAGGAATATGCAAGTGTTCTTTGTACAATTTTCATTCTTGACATTTTTGTAAGTTGACATTTTAAAAGTTAAAAAATAAAATAAAAATAATCTCTATTAAATGTGTATACACACACACACATATTAGCATCATAAGATATGAGGGGAAGTCCTAAGTCTTAGCACAGTCTACGCCCGTCTGGCATCTCCAAGTAGACTGCATTATGATCTTTCAGGCCCCTTTCCTTTTCCCCTCTCTCCTTCCTTCCTTCCTTCCTCCCTCTCTCCCTCCTTCCTTCCTTCCTTCCTTCCTCCCTCCTTCCTTCCTTCCTTCCTTCCTCCCTCTCTCCTTCCTTCCTTCCTTCCTCCCTCTCTCCCTTCTTCCTTCCTTCCTTCCTCCCTCTCTCCCTTCTTCCTTCCTTCCTTTCTTCCTTCCTTCCTCCCTCCCTCCCTCCTTCCTTCCTTCCCTCCCTCCTTCCTTCCTTCCCTCCTTCCTCCCTCTTTCCCTTCTTCCTTCCTTCCTTCCTTCCTTTCTTCCTTCCTCCCTCCCTCCCTCCTTCCTTCCTTCCTTCCTTCCTTCCCTCCCTCTCCTTCCTTTCCTTCCTCCCTTCCTTTCCCTTCCCTTCCTTTCCTTCTTTCTCTCTCTCTTCCTGTCTTTTTTTCCTTTTTAAAAGTAATTTTTAAAAAAGAGAATAAAAGACTGGTAAAAAGAAAAACAATAGTCTTCTGAGTCACTATTTTCTTAGCTATACTCTTCAGAGGAAACCACTTAAAAATCCTTCAGTGGTACCTACTTTTGCTTCTTTGGCTCTCTAAATAATACACATATCTGCTGTTTCTTTTATGACCCGTTTAAAATATTATCACTGATTTCTTCACTCCCTTCAGCTAACTTTCTCCAACCGACATGCGGCAGTTTTGTCATCTCATTTACTACTCACAAAAGCCCTCATAGCTATTACATTTCCCGAGACTGAGAAATCCGCTCAAGGTTGTAAAGAAAGCAAGGGCAGGCACTGGGCCCTCTGACCCCACATTTACTGTTGTTCCTATTGCTTTGTCTTACCGCCTCAATTGTAACAACAATAGAGGTGTTTTCTGTTAATTCCAAAACACAGTTCTAAGAACAAAAACACGCCACGAGACCTACTCTATTCCAGTTTTTCTCGTAGACCTTCCCCTTAAACACATATATACCCTAAAAGTAAGAGACGATTTTGTAATTTGCTATTGCCACTTATCAAATGTACTTTTGCCATGACCAAATATTGGCAATAAGTTTGTCTATTGCATATTATATTCAAATGGATATGCCAGAATTTATATAACTACTCTTTCAATATTAGGAGTTGAATTATTTCTAGTTTCTAATACGAAAATATTGTTGTACTGAACTACTTCATAGTTACGGCATTATCCTATCTTAAATTTTACTTTGAATAAAGCCCCAAGTGAAGGGTTACTGTGTCAATGATATGAGCATTTTATATGATTCTTAACATAGTATATGCCAAAATTCTTATCAAATGTATATACTTTTTTGTCTTTTACCCAGTTATCTCTTTGGATCTTGATTTTTAAACCAGTGCTATGAACTCATTATAGTATCAATATTAAGTCTCCATCTGTCCCATTTGCCACAATCTTCTCCATTTTCTTTTTAATAATTTTAGCTATTTTCGTTTATCATCATATAGCAAAATCCTAATCTCTTTTCAACTAATTTAGGCTTCAGAAAATAAATAGACACTATTCTTCTAAACCTTTATTTTTCTATAATAATCTGCTTTAACCATAGTTTTCAGACTAATCATAAATACTGCTTATCATCCTACTTATTTAGCTAGACAAACTCAATATAGGAAGTTGCTCTTTTCCCAACGGAATCACAAAGATCTTTCCCCAAGATCTCTAATGTTCTTGCTCATTCATGTAACAAAGTCCTATTAAAAACATACTTTGCGCCCTGGCTGGTGTAGCTCAGTGGATTGAGTGCTGGCCTGCGAACCACACGATCGCGGTTCGATTCCCAGTCAGGGCACATGCCTGGGTTGCAGGCCGGTTCCTTGCAGGCCAACTCCTAGCAGGGGACGCAAGAAAGTAAACCATACATGGATGTTTCTCTCCCTCTCTCCTTCCCCTCTAAAGATAAATAAATAAATAAAATCTTTAAAAACAAAACAAAACAAAAAACATACTTTGCATCAGTTCCTATGCTTGGAACTGGAGATATTAGCAGCTTTTAACAGAGCATGAGATATGTGTGTAAGCAAGTTAATTAACTCACTGTGAGGAGTAGTGTATTCAAGATTTCTACACTGTAAGGTTGTGGCAGAAAGCAAAGTGTAGAAAGCAAACTGCAGAAATACGGATGGAAGACGACTCCCCAGAGAAGGTAACTGAGGTGTGTCCTTATTTTCTAGAAGGATAAAGGCAGAGGGAACCGCATGTGCGGAAGCCAGGAGGCAGAAAAACAGCACTGTCCCTTTCAGAGAAGTTTATGTACCTTGACTTTAAGGCCAGAGAATCACATACAAGAAGGGGAGAATTGAAAGATGAGGCTTGAGGAAAATGGGGGATGAGTCCTAGAAGGCTTCCTGATCAGGCCAGCATTTTAGAGAAATCACTCTGGAAGATCGACTAGGAAAGCCAAGTCCATAGGAAAGACTAGAGCCACAAGGGTGCCAGGGATGCTTCAAAAGGCTCATTCGTTAAGTATATTCACTTTGTCATCCTTAATTATCAGACATAAAGCACTGCATTCCCACCGTGGACTGCAAGAGACAGTTTGTGTCTATCCACTGAGCTAATGTCATTCCAGCTAAAAACCAAGAAAACCAATCAGCCTCTGTAGACTGATCCTGAGGCAAGTTCCAAACTTCATTAAGCTTCCGAAGTGTTGAAAATCACTGTGGCACTTTTGCATCCCCAGTCCCCAGCCCCAGACCTCTAGCTCCAATAACCACCTCAAAGAATCCCAAGGTCAACTCCATGACCAAGATCCTCCCACTATAAT
Source organism: Sturnira hondurensis (assembly GCF_014824575.4). Lineage (NCBI taxonomy): Eukaryota > Metazoa > Chordata > Mammalia > Chiroptera > Phyllostomidae > Sturnira > Sturnira hondurensis. Next base: position 10,303,036 of record NW_028091637.1, read on the forward strand.
GCGATAAATTTCGGCAGAATAACCCATCTCCAAAAAGTCAGCTGGATTCTTCTCTTTGATGGAAAACTCTTTAAAAGTGGATCTGGAATCCACTTTAAAGCATGCAAAAATAAACTCACCCCTACCCCTCTTAAGGCACTGGCAGGGCAGAGGAAGAGGGCACTACCCTACAGTCTGCCAGTTCATCCTCGAGGTCAAAGTGTTAACCATGTCTGGCTGAGTTTACCCACACCAAAGATAATGCCTTAGAAACTGCTAATGTCATGAGTTTTGTCATGCTTGAAGAGTCATGCAAAGGGATGCCTGGAGCTCTTACCACTGAGCACAGGGTTGTGCAGCCTGGTAGGAAATCGTCATCCATGGGCGTACATGTTAGCGAAAGATACTGTCCGTCACCACTCAATCGACTCTAGAAGTGGATCAAAGGGGAGACCCCTTCCGGTCTGTAAGTCTTCAGTGAAGGGAAGCGGCTGGTAGAGCTTTAGAAGGGGGTATTTATGGTCCCACTGTTTCTCTGGAGGCAAGACAGTATTTTGAATACCATGTAGCACACCAGCTAACTGGCCGTCTGCAACGTCTTACAAGAAAGAGCCAACTGGTAAAGCAGTTCATTTCTCTCTTCCAAACTTAAAATACCAAAAAGAGAAGGGAGAAAGGATGACTAGAGGTGAAGCTACATCTATCATAAGGTATCGAATTACATTAGTTTCTGAAGGATCGGTGTCCTTCATGGGTTCATCTTGCTGTGCCCCCTGGTTATAAGCTTGGGAATCCCCAGGTGAGTCTTTTGCTTGACCCACGACCCTTTGTGTTCAGCTCTCCGTGTTCAATCTCACCTTTCCCTGCATTTTAGCCTCCACGCCCACTGCTGACCCCAGAGTCGGAGCCTGTCCTAGTGACTCCTTCCTGGAGGTTCTCACTCTTAAGTGAGGCACTTGGTGCAGAGACCCCTCTACCTGGATGTCACGGGAGGCGTCTTGAGCTGAGCAAGCCCAGAACCAAATTTGTTTCCCCTCCCCATCCCCAGCCTGTGCACTCTCCACAACCCTCTATCTAAGTTGCTGACCCGAATACCCATCCAGTTACCCCATAAAGGCTGAAACCTGGACAAAGCAACAACTCCTCATTCTCTCTCATCTGCATGAAGTCAACTGCCAAACCCTACGGATTTTACTTTCTAAATCTTTTAAAACCCATTGCTTCCTCTCCATTCCCTGCCGCCCTGCTATCACCTCATTCCAGGTTACTAGAGCAGCTTCCTAACTCATCTTCTGCATTCTGAAGTGCCCCGAGGCAAGGTCCTACCAGTGTGTTCATGCAGTTACAGGTTTGTGTAAAANCATCCAGTTACCCCATAAAGGCTGAAACCTGGACAAATCAGCAACTCCTCATTCTTTCTCATCTGCATGAAGTCAACTGCCAAACCCTATGGATTTTACTTTCTAAATCTTTTAAAACCCATTGCTTCCTCTCCATTCCCTGCCGCCCTGCTATCACCTCATTCCAGGTTACTAGAGCAGCTTCCTAACTCATCTTCTGCATTCTGAAGTGCCCCGAGGCAAGGTCCTACCAGTGTGTTCATGCAGTTACAGGTTTGTGTAAAATCTGCAAAACAGTAAAACTTAACCGCAACAGGCTAAGAGCCCTTCTGCACCCTCTTCCTGCCTGGAGTCTTTAGAGTGACTGCAGGCATCTTTGGATTCGACCACAGGGATGCTGAGGAGGGGACTTATTTAATTAGGGTATAGAATATATATCCATGGTACACTGGCACTTCCAAGAGTAGGTAAATGATCGCCAACCGAGTGTTCCCAACACTGAATATGCTGACTCACTTGCAACGCGATCATGCTCTCAGGCACCCACCTCAGAAGTACGTGAGCTGTGGAGGAGAAGCAAGGTCGGAAACATACGGGGTCAGAACCTGTCCACAGAAATTTCTTCCAAATGTTACAGCTCACATATGAAAGAACTTGAGAGATTTCCCCAATTTTGATAACAGTCCTAAATATGTATACAGTCACACCTTGGTACTTGTCAGCTTCAGAACTTGTCATACCTGTACTCGTTGCATTTTGACGAGAAAAAAATGTTTCAGCATTTGGTGCTTGCTCAGGACTCGTCACACTTGCTAGAGCCCGTATGAGTCATACCGCGCCGCAAGAGAAAATGCTTCGTCATTGGGTACTCTTTGGTTTTGGCACTTGTCACAAGTTCCAGAATGAATGACTGGTGAGTACCAAGGTACCACTGTATATCATCATCAGTAACAAAATGCGAAGCTTTCTGTTTTTGTAAACTATCAACACTAAAAAATAAATTTCAGCCCGGGCTGGTGTAGCTCAATGGATTGAGCATGGGCCTGTGAACCACACGATCGAGGTTCAGTTCCCAGTCAGGGCACATGCCTGGGTTGTAGGCCAGTTCCCAGCAGGGGACTCACGAGAGGCAACCATACATTGATGTTTCTCTCTTTCCCTTCCCCTCTAAAGATAAATAAATAAAATATTTTTAAAAAATAAAAATAAAAAAAAAATAATAAAAATAAAAAATAAATTTCAATCAGCCACACTCAAGAGAAAGAGTCCCACTTTCTCTACAGGCAAAGATCACAAACGTGGTTGTCGTGAGAAGAGACAGTGGAATAGCACGCAGGCAACGGTAAGGAAAGAAAGACAGCAGAGGTGTTCCAAACAGTTAATAAAGCCAAACTATGTGATTAAGTTTTGTGATGATTTTAACCTTTTACATTTGTGTAACTCTAATAATTTTTTTACTCATTTAAATAAATGCACATGCATTTTCGTTGCCTCATTCCATACCCTTTCTGAAACGTACCCCGAGCATTTAGGAAATGCACTACATCACTTCCTTCAAGTCCCTTCACATGGCATATTCGCTATCATCAGTGCTCTTGGTGAGGCGGGAGATAATGCCGCCTGTATGTTAAGGGGGTAGTACCGCAGTGGCGGTTTACCTTAGACAAGGAGAAGAGACCCAGGTGCGAAAGAGCTGGAGCTAGGTAAAGGTCCAACTGAGACTGGAAGTACAAATCCCTGTTCCAGCCAGTCCACGCTGACATCCCCAATTCTCCTGCCTGGCTCCAGTGCAAGAGTGCGATGGTCAGAGTGGCCAGGACTGGTGGTCTGTAGAGCAGGGACCCTGGAACATCAGCAGCACAGAGGAAAATGTAGGGGAATGGGGAAAGACTCATTCAACCATCAATCATAAGAACCAGGGAAGGTCACGGAAAGTATGAGTATTAGGGTAGACAACAGGGTAGAAGGAACTAGCTAAAAAATACAGAATAAAAACATGAGGTTATGATAAGGCCATGTAAATATTTGTTTTACAGTCCAATTTGATTTTTTTAAATGTAAGGCATACAAAAAGCTCACTATTTCAGAAAGAAAATTACTCTAAAAATAAACCTGTCGGCAACACTACGGCTAGGTGTCTACTCGAAGGAATCGAGCTCAGGGCTTGGGCAGAAACTCGTGGCCCGATGTTCAATGTAGCCTTATTCAAAATAGCCAAATGATGGAAACCCATGGTTCATCACGAGGTGAATGAGAGACACAGATGAACAAAAGGTGATACACCCAGATGATGGAATATTATTCAGACATAATAAGAAATGAAATTCTGGTACATGCTATGATGTGGATAAACCTTAAAGACATTACGCTAAGTGAAATAAGTCAGACCCCAAAGGAAAAAGTTGTATGGTTCCACTTATGGGAAATATCTAGTGTAGGCAAATTCACAGAGACAGGAAGTAGACTAGAGGTTACTGGTGGCTGAGAGCAGGGGCAATGGGGACTTCTTGCCTCGTCGTTAGAGGTTCTCTCTGGGGTGATGAAAATTTTGGAAATAGCAGTGATGAATATACATTACAAATGTAATGAATGCCACTGATTTGTACACCACTGAATACCACTGTACGTGATATTAAAAAGCAGAATATTGGGGAATAAACATATTAAGATGTGGACAAGAACTATTTTAAGAAACCTTAAAATGGGAAGGACATCAGAGAAGACTCGAATAGATCAAAAAAAGCATTTTCTTGGCTCAGACTCAATCTTGTATATATCACCCCTAATTTGATGTATACATTTAATACAAAATGAATCAAACATCAACAAGTATCTTGCAATTTTGTTTGGAAGTTGATAAAATAATACCAAAGTTTATATGAAAAAGTAAACTTGCAGGAATAGCCATGGAAATTCTGAAAGACTAAAGATGGAAGACTAGTCCTACCCGATAATAAAACATAGTAAAGGCAACAATTAAACCAACATAGTAAAGGCAACAATTAAACCAGTTTGGTATAGGAAAAGGGGGGGGGGGGCAATGACAAAAGCAAGTTCAAAAATAGACCCAAATACTTAAAGAAATTAAGTAGGTCACAAAATGGGAACAACACATCACTGGCAAAGTGATGAATCAGTTACTGACAGGTTCTGGGGTAACCAGCTAGTCACTGAAGAGGTGAATAAGGTTAAATCCCTACCTCACTCTTAACAACAACGGTTACAAAAAGTCTGTGTATCTCAACATTGAAATGTAAAATATGAAATTGAAGATTTAAAGCACTCTATGAGAATCTCTTTGTATGAGTAGCGTGGGGAAGCAGCCATGAGAGAGTCTGAATACAATCAGCTTCCAAGACCTTCACAAGCCACAGCCCCTCTCACCGAAGTCCCTGCAAATGCCTTCTAATTGGTTTTCCTTCCCTGCCCTGGGGCTGCCTCCCAGTGCCTGGTCTCAACATTGCAACCGGAGTCATCAGCTGCTCTGCTAGGCTCAGTTCTACAAGGAGTTCCCGGTTTTATTCAAAGCCAGTCAGTCTTACACTGGCCCCTGAGGCCCCGAGGAGTTCGCCATGATCTCTCTGACCTCATTTCCTACCACTCTCTCCCTTCATTTACTGAGCTCCTGCCACCCTGGCCTCCTTGCTAGTCCTTAAAAATGCCATGCACTTTCCCAGGCTGCATTCTGCATGGACGGCTCTGGCCCTGGATATCCCACATGGCTTTCACCACCTTCAAATCTTTGTTGCAGCTTCACCTGGTTCTCAAGGAACCCTATACACTGGGTCTGGCAGAAGGAACACCTGCTTGAGTGTGGCTGGTAGGGTAATAATATGGGTGTAATAATTCATAGCGGTAATTTGAACATTTCACCTCAAATGGCATATGATGTGCTTGAGTGTGATATTGTTATGTTACAGAATGACATGCTTATGATTTTGTAATAAAAGGGCATTATTTGTGCTGGACCCTGTATATATAATACCAAGCAGCCAAAACTGCACCTGGCATATCGAGGGAACTTGCTAAGTATTTGCGGAATTATTTGTGAATAAACAAACAATGTGGGTAACATCAAATAATGTCTAAAACAATTATAATAATGCCTTGTAGTTGTTTTCCCCAAGAGGAAAGTAGAATGCATTTAGAAATCTAAATCCAAGAGAGCAAACATGCATGACACAGTATCACATATGTCAAGAGGGACGTTCTGGTCGTATGGAGGAAGTAAAGATATTGATGAATTTGAAATTACTGTAAAGTTAAAACTGAATGCTCAAGTTTTTTTGAGGAGTACATCTAGGAGTACATGCTGTGTGAACCTATTTATATAAAGTGAAAAAAAAAAAAAAGTGAAACTAACCTGTGGTGATAGAGGTCAGGACGGTGGTGAACCCGAGGGATAGAGGGAGGTTAATGACCAGGAGGGAGCATGGGAGGTTCCGGGGGTGCTGTGTGCTGGTTACAGGGGTGTGTTCACTTGGCATAAAATTTTCTGAGCCATACACTTAGGAGCTGCGCTTTTTTGGGGGGGGGTACATATTTTATACTTCAGTAGGTAACCACTAATGAGATAAAAAATATAGTGAATAACTTCTAAGCTGGGGATAAAAGGTGAAATAAGGGGGAAAAAACTCAATCCAAAAGAAAGTAATAAATTGAAGACAAAACAGAAAAGGTGGACAAATCGATTATTATAAAATAAGATGGTTGAAATTAGTTGATGTGTATCCAGAATTATAATGAATCAGATAAATAAATACACCAGTTAAAAGACCAAAATGTTCAAACTAGATTTTTTTAAAGTCCACCTATAGGGGACACACTTATATATATATATATATGTTGAAATTAAAGCACTGTGAAAGAGAATTAAAAAAACTTAAAAAGTGACAGAACTACAAGGAGAAATCCATAGACAACCCTGTCAATAAGTAATAGAGTAAGCTGACAAAAAATTAGGAAGGGTAACAAAAATATCGACAGTCTCATTGGTACGCTTAATCTAATGAACACTTATACAGATTATATACAACAAGGATAAAACCTAGTCTTTTCAAGAACACATGGAGTATTTGTTCACATCGGTATATTCCAGGCTCTAGGATTAGGTTCATTGAATTTTTAGGGATTGGTTTCATACAGACTATGTTCACTAAACAGGTGCGAATATGTTAGAAACCAACAAACTAGACAAATACTCATGTTCAGTAATTGAAAAACCCACTTCCCGAATATTTCAAGGGGCAAAGAGAAATCAAAATAAGCATGTTTAGAAGCAAACTATAACCCATTTATTACATATTAAAACTTATCAGATGGAGCTACAGCAGCACTTGAAGGAAACGTATGACCCTGAGTATTTATACTAGACAAAAAGAAGGCCAGGTTAAAAAGCTAAGCTTCAAACAAAGGAAGGAAGTAATAAAGATAGGAACAGAGAGGGCTGAGAACAGACCTATGAGACAGCTTGGGCATCCTCACGCCAAACCCTGCAGTAATCAAACCCGTGGTCAGAAGTAACCTGAGCGACATTTTAACCATACGTTTGAAAGTTTAATGAAATAGACAAATTCTCGGATAAGTCTGGATCATATTTGCTGATATGTTTCATGTACTTTATTATATAGATTTTGACACTTACACTTAAGTTGAGACTAGAGCATGCATAGAACAACAAAAAAAACCCCAAAATAGTCCATACCACTCATACCATTTATAGGCAGAAAAACCTGTGTTTTTATAACTTCAAAACTCAGGTGACTGAGCAGAAAAACTGTGGGTTTTTTTTAACCCACAGCAGAGACAGGAAACCCCACCTGAGTGCTGTGGACGCCTCAAAAGGTCACAGCATTAGCAGGACGAAGCAGTTCAGGCGGCAGCAAGCGCTGTCCCCAATAGCTCACACTGGCACCTTGCTCCCCATGCCCGCGGGTTTTCTCCCCTACGCTTTAGCTGTTTATAGGGACACGCGTTTTCTCACCTTTAGTATTAATAATAGTAATGGCTACCACTCGCTGGATAACATGATGCCTTCATGGGTTGTTTTTAATCCTTATGGCACAACCAGGGCTGCTGGTCCAGTTTTACCAGTGAATGGGCTAGTGGAGTAACCTGTTCACAGGCTCAGTCTTCACCAGCCAGAGACCAAGGCTCAAGGCCAAGACTCTCTGATGTCTCCCTTCAGCTGTCCCTTGAAACCCAGAGGCTCTGGGAAGCTGTCCACACAGCACAGGGAGGCCAAGGCAGGCTCTGCCTGAGACCAGCCCGCCGCAGCCCACACAAAGCACCCACCTTCCGAATAACATCTCGCACAGCAAAATACTTCTCAGTGAGGTCTCCCGCCTCGCTCAGCGGGGCGTCATAGTCGTAGCTGGTGGGCTGTGCTTGGTAGGGCATGTTGGCCCCTAGAAGACAAAAAACGTGCCACTAGTTACTACTAAAGACCCTGGCCCGGGACAAATTCTTTGGGATCCATGCGCTCAGTGTTATGGAGGGAGAAAATAGAACACACGTTTGAACCAATTGTTAAGCAACACAGAGGTGCCCTCCTGGATGCAAGGTTTAGAGAAATTAGTTTCCTCCTACAGGAAGCCCTTGCTAAGCACCGTGGAGCCCACAGAGCATGCTCCCCATGCCCTTTCTGCAGAGTTCACGGTTCTGACATCAGCAGATACCCCGGCCGCGGCACCGGCAGAGCATCTGAAACTCGCTCATCGCGACCAGTCATGGCAGGGCTTATGGCACGACCCGCATCTCTGACAGTTTAGTCCTGCGATCTTCTTCATGACCTTGAACTCTGCAGCTGAGAAAAGGTCAGTGGTGGAGACACGGGTGACTTGGCCAAGGACAAGCAGAAAACAACTGAGGGTCACCAGACTGAGCAAGGTGGGAGATGGCCGTACACACAGATGAACCCACAGAGTTCATCTGTGAACTCCAATATAAGGTTATATAACCTTATATAACCTTATATTGGAGTTCACAGGTTATAATCCAATATAACCTAAGGCCTTTGCAAAGACTGAGCGGGTGCTGGGGTGAACTCCTTACGTTGGAGTTCACAGGTTATAATCCAATACAACCTTAAGGCCTTTACAAAGACTGAGGGGTGCTGAGGGGTGCCTCTCGCATCCCCCTTCGGGACTGAGGCACTCACGTGTCCCCCCAGCCGCTGGGAGAGTTGGCTGCTGACGGCGCTTGGGTGTATCCCTCTCTGGTCACTGGCCTTGGCTGGGCTGCCTTGCTGACGGTTCCAACCCTCACGGGTTAGCGCCTTCCAACAACTGACCGATGTGGGGATATAAAAACTCAGCCCCTTTGCCTCCAAGGACCTTCCCAGCCCCATCCAGAGCTCTGTGTAGATCAGCTGAGCCACTTTTGAGTCCACACCACAGCCTAGTGTCTCCCTCGGCTCAGTCCTGCCCCTACACTCTCTCGCAGGTGTGTCCGTGGGCCCCTCAGAGCACAACCCAATCCACTTCCTGCTGGGTCATCTCAGAGTCTGTTTCCCTGGGAATGCAACCTGCAAGAGAGAGCAACAAATAATGCCAATGCCCTGTGTCCGCAAAGACTCAATGATTGCTGAGGGAGCGGAATCTAGAACAGAGGACCCCAATCTTGTCACACATGACATTCACAGGTGGGAGACTGTGTGCAGTATCGGGCCATGACTGTCCACCAGTACTTAGAAAACTCGCCCAGGAATGAGGTCACGTGGAAAGCTTGGGAGCCGAGATTCCCAAACCCTGCCGGAGATGCTCAGTCCGCAGCTGTGGGCGGGGACCTGAGCCAGACTGCCTCTCCAGCAGGCTCCCAGGAAACACAGACGCTGCTGTCTGTGGACCAAAAAGGCTGTGCCACAACTTTCTCTTCGACTCTGGCGGCATCTGGCCATGTAAGGGCATGAGAATAAAGTTATTTTAGAGAAATCTTATATCCAACCTAAGTTCTAAGTAAACGAGGCCCCAAATCTGAGGGTTCACATATGACTTAGTAACAAAGTCCTTCAAATGGTCCCAAGGCTCAGAATGACGGAGCCACCCTGGGCGATCTGACAGGTGGTGGCCTAGACACAGGAGCGGGGCCGAGTGAAGGCTCCTTTTCATTAGCTCTCTGCACAGAACCTGCATTTACAAATGCCTAAACCCACGGAATGGATTCAGTCATGTTACTTTCTTATGAACCAGAGACAGCTGCCTGCCAGCAGGTGCGCCTGCCTCGGGGGGTACAGATGATAAAACACATCCTTTGTCGTGAAAGGCAATGAAAAAGAAAACCACATCCCTTTTTGCAAGGAGCAGATCTTCTCCTTTGTGGTCCCTTCTCTCGTTCTAAAGTGGCAGCGACAGCGACGGTGCTGCCCCGTGTCTCTCACTTGTATGTCTCCCTGCACACTTGACACTGAGTGCACCTCACAAGTGGGTGTGGCCTCATTGCAGGGGGGTGGGGGGGGGCGGGGGCAGCCAGAGCTGGGACCAAAGAGGAGCTCTGTCAGTTGCCAAGTTGAACAAGGGTGACTTCTGGAAGCCACCTTGACAGGCCAGGAGAACCAGGCTGGGAAGGGGGTTAAAGGATGGACTAGCAAAGTGAGTCTTGGCTCTAACAGCAGAATCTTCCTTCGGAGGTTTTCAGGCCGCCAGCCTGTCCTACACAAACAGGGCCAACTCAAGCCTCTTCTCCACATCAGGGGGCATGAGGTAGGAACGCGAATAAACAGCAAGATTTACCCGACCTTGGCTCCCCGCATGCCGTGAGACGCACAGGGCAGCCTGGAGCCTGTAGGAGCCCCTCTCACAGGTGGGGACACACACAGGCCCAGAGCACAGCACACACACTAACACGGCAAGGGCACCTGACCTTGGGGAGGACAGGTAATGAGCTCATGACGTTTAGTTCTGGCAGCTCTCCCCAGGGAAGCTGGCCTGAGGAACAGCTGTCGAGAAGCAGGCGGGCTCTCCCCGAAGAAAGCAGGCCACTCGGCAGGTCAGAGGGGCCTGGCACTCACAAGAAGAGCTGGTCTAGGGGCAGGCACAGGGGTTTCAGGCTGCAAGGGGTTATCCCAAGGGTGGTGACCACCAGCTCTCCAAGGCCTGAGTTTGGTCCAGGCTCCACCCCCTGCAAGCCAAAGGTTCCGTACCCTGTTTCTCTTAGCTGGAAAGTGAGTCGGTAATCGTAGCCCAGGTGAGACTGCTTTGAGGACTAAATGGAAAAGCCGAGGTGGAAAAGAGCCTTTTATTAATTGTGGCAGGGAAAGGAGCAAGGGAGAAGATTAAAGGCAGGTTCTATTTTTCTCAGTGGTAGTTTTCATACTATTATTTTTAAAAAGAACACTGTATTGTTTTAAGTAGAAGAGTAAGATATTTAAAAATCATATCATGAATAGTAAAGTTCCCAGGTACATCAGTCTTCATTCCCAGATTGGATGATTGCTCTGAATTCCTTGAACGGAAGCTAGGTGGAATTCCTAGTTACTGAATGCAAAGGGCATCCCGGAGGGTTAACTGTTTCTAGCAAGAAGACAGAGACACACGGGGGTGGTCTAACACTTCATTTATCAACCTTGCCCATCATCTTTCAATCAACGGCATTTGAGTTTCGCGACACCTCCACTTCTTGGCTCTCTAACCATTGTAGTAACATCAAAAATATTGTAAGCTCAGCCTTCTCCCAGGCCACCCCACCCTGCACAAAATGGAGCAGTTCTGAGGAGAAAATTCATGAAAAGCAGATCTTAGCAGAGATCTTAGGAGATTTAGATTCAGAGAGAAAAATGTGGATGTAGAGAGAGGTGGGGAATGAGGGCTAGAGAAAGGCCAACCCAGCATGGAGTGTCTTTGTGAAAAGTAACAGCAATGAAGAGAATTGTGTCACCCTTTTTCTTATAAAAAAAACAACAACAAAGAAATAAGACCCTACAGAAAATGTAAAACAGCGCAGCCACTTTGGAAAATGCTACAGCAGTTCCCTCAACGTAGAGTGAGGAACTCCACCCCCAGCATGGAAATGGATTCAAATAAACACGGAGACATCAATGATCATGCATTGCGCGGAACAGCCAAAAAGTGGAAACAGCCCGATTCTCCATCAGCTGGCGAGTGAATAAAGAACACGCCGCGTACCCACACAATGCAATGCTGCTTGGCAGTAGAAAGGCACAAAGTGCTCCCACATGGATGGACCTTGAAAAGATTATGCCAAATGAAAGAGGGTGCACACAAAAGACCACGTACTGGGTGGTTCTATAGATATGACGTTTTCAGAGTAGACAGACCCACGAAGAGGGAGTGAACCAGGGGCAGGGAGGAGGGAGAGTGGGGAGTTTCTTGGGTTTGGGGTTTCTCTGTGAACTGATGAAAGTGTTCGGGAATTAGATTGAGTATATCACAAAGTTGTGATATACTAAATACCACTGACTTGTACACTTGAAAATCATGAATTTTATGATATGTGAATTATATTTCCACAAAAAAAGTTAACAAATGAAAGACCACAGCAGAGCATATACGCACAAATGAGCTAGAGACTGACTGAGGCGTGCCCAGACAGCCGGTTTAAGACAATAAATGCACAATTTGTGATCCTTAGAATTAAAAAAAAAATAAAAATGGCTCTGGCTGGTGTGGCTAAGTGGATTGCGCACCAGCCTGTGAACCAAAGGGTCTCTGGTTTGATTCCCAGTCAGGCCAAATGCCTGGGTTGTGGGCCAGGTCCCCAGTTGGGGTGCATGAGAGGCAACCACACACTGAGGTTTCTCTCCCTCTCTTTATCCTTCCCTTCTCCTCTCTCTAAAAATAAATAATAAAATCTTTAAAAAATGTATACAGGCAATTCTTATATATCTGAAAATATAGGAGAAGACAAAACAAAAATAGAAAATAAAAATTATCTGTAGGCACAGCCCCAAATCAACCACCAGAAACCTGTTAGCATAAGCTTCCACAAACACATATGAAATTGCTCTTACCATTCCAATAGGCAAAATTGGTCCCGCCTACAAACATGTACCTGCAAAGAGACAGGAGAATAGACAGTATACTTCACTGTGAGCTGACAGCTGTGGGGGGGGGGGGGAGTGCCCTCCCCTCTGGAAATTAACACTCACAAATTCACGTTCGCTCCGAGGGCAAGTATATCCTGGAGGGAGGACACTACTGCTTCAGTCTTGACTGTCGAGTGAGGTTGGCCCCAATGGTCTAACCAGCCAGTATAGAATTCAGAATTGATCTAAAAAGAGAAAGGGACATGGAGCTTAGGATAGAGTCATGACCTTCAAATGCCGGGGTTACTGCCCTGTAACTATAGCCCCAGATTCCCCACCATGGCACAGGTAGAAGGGGGAGTTGATATTTGCTGCTCAACCCGGGGCTGGGGGACCAATGAGGACTTCCAATAATGACAGCACTGTCCAAGCTCGGTATTTAAGCACTGGTAACATGGTGTTCCTGCATCAAAATTTTGCAGGTTGACTTAAAGTGAGGTCACCCTGGCCCAGTATTCTACAAGCAGGCTCCAGGCACTTCATGTTTCTCCTGGCCATTATTACCCTGCTGAGCCCTGGGTCTGGAGAAGGAAGAAGGAATCTGGATGTGTTCTGGGGCCTCCTCATCCCGGGTAATAGCTCCATCCAAAGGCTATGAGTGTGGGTTCTGCACTGCTCGCTACGCAGAGGCCAGATTCCAAAAAGGCTGTTTTGTGCAAAGGTCTACAGACAGGGGGGTTGCCTGACCTGCTGCAGAGAAGGCACAGGACGTAAGCCCCAAGCTGGGCTGAGTCACAACAAACTGAATGACGAAGGAAAGAGCAGAGTGCTGGATTGATGGACTGGACGCGCCTTCCTGGGCCTTGTCAGCACTTCCTCCTCCTCCTGGCTGCCCACACTGCACGCCACAAAGCCCAGCACCTCGACGTGCACTCAGCAAACCTGCATCCCAATGCCACCTGGTTTCCCGTCAGCAATGCAGAATCTCAGGCCCCACCCCAGCCCCAGTAGGTCAAAGTCTGCATTTTAACAAGACTCCTACATGATTCATAAGCACACTGAAGATGGAAACACGGACCTGAACTCAGATCCTGGCCCTGCCCCTCTCCAGCTGCACAACCCTGAGCGAGTGACATGTCCCCTGAGCCCCACTGAAAACGGAGACGATTACGCTAGTTATGAGACGATAATACCACAACCAAGATGAACAGGCAAGAACACCGAGCCTGGTGGGCGGCAGGACGTTCACGTCAGTCCCCATTCTGTTCCACCCCAGGGCAGGGCCTCAGTTTCAAGCAGGGGCATTGCTGCTGCTGTCACTCACGTGTCTGGAAGGCTCTGTCCCCAGAGCCAGAAAAACCAGGGATCTGCTCCCACCCTTCTACAGCACGTAACCTCTCTCCCGGCAACTGTGATGAAGTTGGTACAAGCAGTCCCTCCACACTCACTCCCGATTCTTACCAACGGTCCTCTGGGCTCATACTTCCTCTGGATTAGAAAAGCATCCGTGATGTTGGCACCTAACATGGTCAGAAGGAGAAAAGGGGTCAGTTGTGGGAATGACAAGAAACTCCGTAAAAAGAGCCCTTCATAGGACTTGAACCCTAGGCCCCAGCACTCCCCCACACTCCCATGGGCCTGCAACACTCCGAGGCCAGCTTGAGGCTGCACTCAGACCAATGGATGTGTGGGCACCACAAAATGTTGCTTCCTCCCTGAGCAGGTCCCCATGGCTTCTCGTGGCTGCATGGCCTTGGGAGTTCGCTTCACTTGCATCTTCTTCACCTGTGTGTTCCCCACAGCCTGGACTTGTCTCGTGCAAGTCTCTTCACATGGACATCTGGTTGACCCAGCCGTTCCCCACAGGATGGGCCTGCTCTGAAGATGCTTCTCTGCAGTCTCCACAGTGCCACATGCAATAATAGTGCCACAAATATTTGCCCATTAATCAATGGATCAAAGGGATGAAGGGGTCTAATTGCGTCTATCCCTAAATAATGGTGTATCGCTGAATTTTAAGTTGTACATCATCAGCTACTTGCTCTCCATTCTTCCTTCTGGAATGTTCCTTAGGATGCCTCTCTCTTGTCTTTCCACATCTTCTCTTCTCCTTTCTCTAAAAAGAGGAATTTCCCCAGGGAGAGGTCATGGCTGCCTTGTGTTAGTGAAAGAGTGAGCACGCACGGTGTCTCTCCTAACAGAGTATAGGATGCTCTCGTCCCAAACTTCACAGCATCATGAACTTCGCAGCAGGCATCTCCGAGCAGAAGTGATACCGGCCAAGACCTCTTCCATAGGACCCCTTGCTCTCAGATGGCCCTTGGCTTCCCAGTAGGACCAGCTTTCTGAAGAGAATGTGCTGATCAAGAAAGAGTATAATTGCATTTGACCTTCTGGCTGTGAATTTCTCACCATCCAGCATTAGGTGGTGTTCAGACCTTTAGTTCCTCTTCTCCCAAGTCTCTCCCCTGACCTGACCTCCATCCAAGGCCCCGCTGCCACACGGACGAATGAAGCTGCCACAAGTTCACCTGCCCCAGGTTCACGGGCCTTGCAGTGGTCTGTCCTTCAACCCACAGGCAGCAATCCCGCTGCCACCCCACCTACAAATAATGCTTGCGGCACATTCGTGACACCCTTCCAACAGAAAACGCTGCAACGGGAGGTGTGCGAAGGCAGGAGGAAACCCGCACGCCACTTCCTGTGCAGTTCTTTGGAGACGAGTTATTGCATCACCAGGTGCTCTGAGCAGTGTGCGTGTTTCTAGAAACACGTGATCCACTTAGAGCCAGAAAGAATTCTTTCCTCTTTTGGTAATGCAGAAGAATCTCTTCAAAGAATGCAATTACATCCTTCTCAGGAGAAGGAAAGTACGAGACGGGCAACCTGCGAGGAGGGTGTCATCCCTCGGATGGGAGAGCGGCATGGTCTTTACGCTGTTTGAAGAACTTATTTTGCAGTCCTTTGCGAACAAGCAGCAGAGAGGAGGCCCTTTGCCCCCATGCTTCCGTGCGCTTTTCTAAGAGCAAGGGCCGCCTTCCAATAAACACAACACGCACGTTACAACCCAGGAAACTAACGTGGCCACATCACTATTTCCTAACTACTCTACAGACTGCACGCAGATTTCAACAGTCACAACGGTGTTCTTCCCAGCAAAAAATAAAGTGAAGGGCGGTGGCCAGTTCAGGGTCCTTTTCGGAATCGCACGCTGCTGTTCATGTCCCTTATGAAAGCTGTTCTCGACCTAAATGAAGACTCTCCTAATGATAGCCAGAAGCTAATTATATCCAGAAGCATCCTAGCCATGCTGCCCCCCAGCCCAGCCCCGCGAACTTTTATTTGTGGAACCTCTGCGGTTTACATGGCACTCACGAGTCAGGCAGGATGAGTTTCGTAGCATCTACCAAACCACCTCTGGCCCACGAGAGTTCACAGGGCCCCGACTTATACAGAGAAGAAAGCAAGTTCCTGCCCTCCAGGGCTGACAGGCCAACACCACCCAGCCAGGGGCTGACCTCTGAGCTCACTGTGGCCAGGACAGGGCCCCCAAGCACCCAGCCACGATTGGGGGGACACGGAGAAGAGCAGTGTGTCCCAGCTGGAGCCTGAAAGACGACGGCTTCAGGGTCGAGATTCTCACAGCTGGCACAGCTGCTGGGCCCACCAGCCCCGGAGAGAGCGGCGCTCCAGGTTCAAGGCTAGCTCCGCCAGCACTGAACACGGAACTCTTGTCCCACAGACCAGATCGGCGTCAATAAAGTAACCTTAGCAATGGAGGGGGGTTTATCAATTACTCTGTTGCACCTGTTACTGGATAAAGGAAAACGTGAGGAATCCTACTCGGCGGCCCCATGCCTCTTCACATGGCAGCCGCCCAGAGCAGCTGGCTGATGGCGCAGCGAGGGCTGCACCCGGGGCCGTAACCGAGCTTCGTGTGACCCCAGCACACGCACCGACCTGGTCCGAAGTCCACGGTGGCGTACAGCCCCTGCAGCGACCCGCACTGCACGAACTTCTCGTTCGAGCCGTCGGTGGTGAACAGGATCACGTCGTTTCCCAGGTGGTCGTGGAAGCGCTTCTGCAGGAAGCGCAGGTAGTCATAGTCACAGGCGAAGTAGCTGCCGTACTCGTTCTCCACCTGCAGGTTAAAGGGAGGGAGGGTAACAAAAAATCCAGAGATTCCAGTGTGGTCATTCTGATGAACGTTGTCGTTGGGACAGAATACCTGAGCGTCTGTTTTGACATAACAAGGTTCAAAGATTGCTAAAAACATCCCTGGCCCTCAGTCCTCAAAACCCATTTTCCAAAAAGCAGCTCAGCGTAAAAACGTACCTCTCCACCCAGAAACAAGAAAACTTCACCATGTTCGGTTTCGGGCTGTAGTGACATTCTTCACTGTGACAGATAAGAGGTCTTTCCAACGTTACATGAATAAGACCTCCCCACGGTATTAGAAATATTGGAAAATGGATAAACAATGAAAAGAATATGGAAAAATCACCCGTTCATGTTATTACCCAGAGATAACTGACCACCATAAGCATCTGGCATAGTCTTCCAGACACGCACACACACACAGAGCAAATACACACAAACACATGCACAAATGCACGGGGAAGCTCCAGGCTGGGCCTCCGGTGGCATGAGAGCTCCGAGGGCCCTAACCACCCCTGGGCGGGGATCGGAGCCTGCAGGTAGGTATTGTTTCAGTCCTGCTGGCTGACAGGGCTCCTCGGTGGCCTCTTCAAACTCTCTGGGCACCATGAGAAAACACCAGCCTGGTGAACTGAGAAAACTCATCCTGCCGCTCCTTAGCCTGAATGAAGACAGAGCTACTGACGTTTATAGGAACGCCCACCCACGGAGGCACTGGTGACCGGTGCCAGCTTCTTTCTTATCTAATCCAGCTGCCGCCGTTCAATTCCAGAACAGAAGTGACTAGAGGTACACCTGGGCAGGGACAAAAGTAGACTGACTTCCACAAACGCTCCACAGACAGAGGCTCTAGCTGCTTGTTCCGAGTCAAGTGGATGCCAATGGAGTGAACTGGGAAGACTTTCGAGCCAGGAGGACCTACGGGAACTCGCAAAGGACAAGAGGGCAACCACGAATCTAGAGTGTCAACACTTTTTAATGATGTGAAAAAATGCTTATGACATAAGAATAAAGAAAAAAAGGGCCCTGGCTGGTATAGCTCAGTGGATTGAGCTCGGGCCTTTGAACTAGAAGATCACGGTTTGATTCCCAGTCAGGGCACATGCCTGGGTTGCAGGCCAGTTCTCAGCAGGGGACCCACGAGAGGCAACCATACATTGATATTCTCTCCCTCTCTCTTTCCTTTCCCCTCTAAAGATAAATAAATAAAATCTTTTTAAAAAAGAATAAAGTAAAAAAAAAATAGTCAGGTAAGAAACTGTCCATACAGTATGAACTGACTGTAAAAAGAAAAATTTAAAGGTGTTGAAAAAAATTTAAGAAATTCTCTCCCCAAAATGTAAAGAGCTTTGCTCCTGGCTCTGATGTTTAAATGCAAATTATGGGGTTTTTCTTATGTTTTTTTTTTCTGTATTTCCCAACATCATGTACTTGTCCATTTGGTGGCCAGGTGGCACACAGATCAGGTGGGGTCAAGGAGGGTGGACATGTAAGGGGGAGCGGAGGAGGAGGGAGCCAAGTCCGCTGGCAAGATCCACACTTGAGATAAAGGCATTTGTATCTTGAGGTTACCAGAGGTGGTCACAGAGGAAATGCACCCAAGACAGCCAGCTTTGCTCTCCTCTGCACATTCACAGTCAATTACATTCTCGTGACATTTTAACAGCCAAAGGTACCGAAAAGTTGTGATCGGAAACTGAAAGGGATCCAGGGAGAAGCAGAGACTTTCCCTAAAAATGAGAGAAACTGGAGTAAAGCCGCGATGAAGAGAAAGGCAGAAGACCCAGCTGTGCAAAGACGCACCCAGCTTGCAGACTGAAATCTGCACACAGGAAACGGGCTCCTAAACATTTAGCCAGTTCAGGCTCGGGACAGAGGGGGGCGCCGAGTGCTCCTTGTACATCCCTTTGGGGGCAGCGGCCTGGCTTTTGTCGGCCATGCATGTCAGGGTGGATGCCCTGGCCAGCTTGCCCTCTCATTGCTCCTTTGAGCTATTGGAAGGGCAAGGGAATGGCCATGCCCACAATGACAGTCCCTACACAAATGTCCATAATTCGTAAGAAGGAAGTCTGGCCCATGCTCCCTGAGGGAGCGCCCCACTGCACCTTGGCGCTGTTCCAGGATCCAGCTAGTTCGACTTGACTATTCTTTCCAATAAGAGGATCCACGGTGGATAACCAGTGAACACGGTTTGATGTTTTAAGTTAAGTTTACAAACACCTACATTCGTTGCAGGTCAAGCAAACACCCCAGAAAATACCGTTCTTCACAGAGTGACATACGGATGGGAGAAGGACAGTGGAGGACAGGAAGCAAGAAAGAAAACACAGTGGCCCCAGTCCACCACCTCTTTCTGCACCAGTGTGAACTGGCTGCCCACGCAGGGCGGTCACCGAAGTGGCTGGGTCTGTGCCACATCCTTGCAGCCAGAAGGCAACACGGGACGAGAGAAAGAGACAGGCTACAGCGGGCCTGGGGTGCTATGCTGATTCTACCACCTACCAGCTGGGCAACCTTGGACAAGTCCCTTCATCTCTTTGATGTCCTTCATTTAAAGGAGACAGTGGTTGGAATAGTTGAATAGCATGTAAAGGGCACCCAGGAGAGAGTCTGGTGCCCCGCAGGCCTTCAGAAATGGTAAAACCTTCCCCAGCTGCAATTTAAATGGAAGCACCATCTGTGTCACTGCCTCCTGGACAGACAGACTCAGGCAGCCCGGGTCTGCATCCCCGGTAAACGGAGGGAAGCCTCCCCCGACCGCCAGCCCGTGCTCATGGTTACCTGCACGGTTATAATTGGCCCTCCATTCTGATAGAGGAGGGGCTTCATCTTGGGCAGGATGACCCCCAACCACTTGTCCACCGCTGCGAGGTAATCTGGAAAACAAGACAGGTGTGACACCATCATGCCCCTTTTAGTGCAAAGAGACCCACCACAGTCTTATGACCCAGGGGCCAGCCGCAGAGATTGGCATGTGCCGGATTCGACTACGACCTTCTGAAGTGGGGTGACTGCAGGCCCTAAGGGTCAGACAAAAGTTGTCTTGCAAGGAGCTGTCTCCTCCGATGAGCTCTCAGTGGACAAGGACCAATGCGCCTGGTATCTGTCCCTGTCACTAGGACACAAAGCCTGGAGCACAGGAGGCACCCTGCCAGTGCGCATTAAATGAAGAAAAGGGTGATCGAATGGTGTGTTCTCCTCTCTGTCACAGTAGGGTTTTTTTCTTTTTACAGTTAAGTTCCAAGAAAGGTAAATATACACTGTCCAATGGCGATGATAAGTACATCCTCACAGAGTTGCCTCACAGATTCAATGACATGATCCATGTGAAAACACTGGTAATAATACCCTAAGAGTGCAAAACGTGCGGGGAATACACGCAGAGGGAAACGAGCATTCCGCACACCGCGCCGGCTCCTGGCCCAGCGAACTCAGTGGGATCTGCTCCGGGACCATCCGCACCACCACCACCCGCAGAAGAAACCGGACCCTTCAGAAGACCCGTGCGGCGCGTCAGGTTTCCAGCGAAAATAATTTCTGGTAGTTCACAGAGATGAGAGAAAGGGCCTGTCATTTACATATCACCCTGCAGAAGGAGACCGAGGACTGGAAAGCGTCGTCGCAGCCACCCAGCGGTCCTGGGCCCCCGCGCCAGACCCTACGCCTGCCCTGCCGATTAGCTAGATGCTCTCGCCCGCCCTGCGGCGTCCTGTGAACCCGGGAGGAGAAAGCGTTCAGATCAGCGGGTCAACCACAAGGAGGGCCTGATGCCAATTCAAATTTCTGTGAGTCTGTCAGCGAGATCTGGTCAAGCAGTTCAAGAAAGCTTGTTTCCTGCACATTCCCTGTCTGGTGTTCTGCGTGGACGATGGGAAACACTGGCACTCGACTTTCGGAAGCGTTTGCACGAAAGTGCCCCGTCCTTCCAAACACCCGAGTCCCCGGGCCTAAGTCGCCTAAGCTTTCCTAAGTTCTCTGGAGACGTCTGCGGACACGTACCTGGATCAGACGACCGGAGCACCATGTGTTCCTTCTCTAACAGCCAGGCAGGCAGTCCTCCCTCCGATGGGACAGAAAAAAGGGAGCCGTTACAAGGTCCATGCCCGGAAAGGCACCCGGGGAGTCAGAAATCACTAGCAGCTGCGAGGAGGGGAAAGTTTCACGGAGAGGCGGCATTGGGGTTGGGCTCTCTGATTCGGGAACTTCCGGGGGAACTAGAAATTGCATCATCGTGGTAAAAATACGGTGACTCTTCACGAGTGCCAAGTTGGGAGAATCACAGCCGTTTACATAGACTGTTCGACTGAATCTCACAGCTACGCCGTGAAGCAGACCGAGCCCACACACGCTTTCCACAGCGAGGAAACTGAGTCATGTGAGCGACTGCCACCAGGAGGACCTGGACTCATCCCTCTCTGCCTGGGCACCTCCTAAGGGTAAAAACGCCTGCACTGGCCACAGTCACAGGCCCCGTGTTTTCTGGAATTAGCGAGTGACTGAAACTGCTGTGATTCCCCCCGCCCCCCACCTGCCAGCCCACCCTCACCCTGCGCACCAGGCAGGCAGAGCCCTGCCAAGCCACGCTCACCATCTCCCACTCCGCGCAGATGTAGGGCCCAGGCCGCAGGATCACGAGCAGCTCCAGCTCATGGGCCAGCTGAATGAAATGTTCCACATCACGGTCCTCGGAAAACTGGTACTGGCCTGGCTGGGGCTCGTGAAAGTTCCAGGGCACGTATCTGCCAAGACACACACAGCCCCTCCCTGGGAACAGCTCAACCGTCCGGATGCCGGGCGCGCATTTCCCAGCGTCTGCAGAACGGCCAACCTGCAGGGTGCGCACGCAGGCCTCTCCCTGAGGCAGCCTCTGGGGAAGAGGCCTCGTTCTGACCTTCCACAGCAGCTTCCCAAGGGGATCGGGCGTGGGGCGGGGACACTTTCACCTTCACGACCCACAGAGAACGTCCATTCCTATGTACTGCCTGACTTTAAAAAAGGTGCAGAATTACACGAACACGAATTATTGCTATGTACCGATTGTATATATGCCTATGTGAGGCTTACGAAAAATGAAAATATCTGTGCTAGAGTGGTGAGGTGTATAGTCAGTGTCGCTTCACGACGGGGCAATGTTCTGAGGAACGCACCATCAGGCGATTTTTGTCGTGGGGCAAGCACCAGAGAGCGCACCCACGGTAGACCTGGGTGGTCGAGCCCCCGGTTCCTAGGCTACAAAGCCTGTACAGCAAAGCCACGCAGAGTGAGATCCGGGATGAGAGAAAATGATGCAATCAAGAGCCACGAGAGGTGGGTGAGGCTGCCACCAGGGTAACGGGGCATGCTGTTCTACGGCAAACTCTTTTTTAAATAATAACTAAAAATAGTACACTCTGAAATAACAGTAGAGCCCTGGCTGGCATGGCTCAGTGGACTGAGTGCCAGCCTGCGAATCAAAGGGTCACCGGTTTGATTCCCGGTCAGGGCACATGCCTGGGTTGTGGGCCAGCTCCCCAGCTGGGGGTGTGCAAGAGGCAATTGATTGATGTATCTCTTGCACATGGATGCTCCCCTCCCTCTCTTCCTCCCTCCCTTTCCCTCTCCCTAAAGAGAAATAAATAAAATCTTCAAAAAAAAACAAAACAAAACATAGGTGTAAATCTTTGACCTTGGATTACGCAATGGCTTCTTAGCTGTAACAGAGAAAGCACAGGCAACAAAAGAAAAATTAGAGGAAGGACCACCATGCAGGAGGTAAAATGACAAAAGTCCCTACCAGCTACCCTGACTGCCTACAGCATGGAATATAAATTTAAATATGAAGCCACGCCTGGTCATCAGAAAGGTCTCTGGTGACCCTGGCTTGCGTGCGTCCTTTTGCCACGCTCCCATGGTTGCAGGGGTCCCTGGAACTGACGGTCTTCGTCCCCTTGAACACGAGGTTGAAACTATACACAGGCCCCGTGGCCTTAAACCCAGAACAACAAGTGGGGTTCCCCCTAATTTATCTGTCCCAGGAATCTGCCTCTGGGTTTTCTCGTTCTTTGTTTTTGCGAAGCTGTTGGCAGTTCACATCAGCGGCGTCAAAACCAGAGTGGCCAGCCACCTCAGTTCCTCCTAGTTAGTCACCTTGCAACAACAGAAGAGAAGAGATGAGGAGAGATAGCTATTGGGGTGATTCTATAAGTCCCGGCTATAGAGTAAACCCAGAGAACCACAAAGACGGACTGGGTTTCAGGAATCTACCTGATGAGGCATATGCCCCCTACGAGCCGAGAGAAGAAGGTATGACTGCTCACAAACACCCTTCTCTTCGAGTCCTAGCGGGACCTCTGGCTAAAAACATGTGCTCGGGAAAGCTGCGTTTCACCGACTGTAAAGGGGAATGAATGGTTAATGCCTTGAGGAAGTGGACTCATGCCCCGCACAAGGCGAAGGCTTCCTCATCGTTACTTCCCTTGGCCTTCTGAAGCTGGCATTCACTTTATGATTTCTGGCAACGAGCTTCCAGGCTGGAAGAGGTGATGAATTATCCAAAGAAGGGCCAGTGACAAGCCCCTCCGGAACACCAGACAATGCTCTTTCTCCTTCTGAGCAATGAGATAGTTGCATTGAGAAGCACCCGCCCCCCGGGGTGAGTCCGGGCCCAGGTGCGAGCCCAGGGCCCTCCTACTTACACCTGGATGGCGTTCAGCCCGGCCATCTTCATCTTCAGCAGCCGGTCCTTCCAGTAGAAGCGGGGCACACGGAAGTAGTGAACGCTGCCCGAGATGTAGCGGAAAGGCTGGCCGTCCTTGAGGAAGCAGTTGCGGTTGTAGTCGATCGTGAACGTCTTCTGGGACACATTCTACAGGGCGAGAATGAGACCGCATAACTGTGTTACTGGTGGGAAATGAGTTTATTGCAGTGTCTAGGGGAAAAGAGTTACCTGAGACCCACATGGGGACCGGGTGGTGAACTTTATCGATGATGTAAAACTAAGGAGTTCCTGTCCTGATGTCCCATCTCCACCCGCCCCTCCAAGGAACACGTCCGCTCTGGTCTTCAGTAGGGCCAGTATGAAGGCCACTGCCCAGAGTTCCGGCTGCACATGAGAGTTCAATCCAGTCCAGCATCCGGCTGGCTTAGCGTGTGTTTCCAGCTGTGGTCCACTGCTGCGCTGTGGTCTTCAGGCTCCGCCCCCCCCCGCCCCCGAGCCTACATGGGGGTCCATGTGACCATGGGCTGTGTGGTTGTTAGGGCAACGTGGCTATGGAGAGAGGACGTGTGAGTGCAGGTCACGAGCAATAAAGAGAGAGAGAAAAAATGCTTCTTTGTTCCCCGGAGATTGTATCAATGTGAGCTTGGAAAAGACCGGCAGCTTTTTAAAAATGACCGCTCTCCCAGGGTGTCATGGGCTTTGGAGGGGTCTACACCCCCTGGTTAAGACTGACAGGCCTCCATGGTGTAGCACCTCCCCTCAAGCCCCCAGCAGTCTGGTACCAGAGGGGGCAGGGAGGAGCGTTAACCTCCTTGGTGGAGCACAGTGCTGTGCTCCCACGGAGTGTGAGAAGCTGCAGCTTCCTGGTGAGGCAACCAGGCTTCTGCCCCCCCGTTTATTAAGCTCAGTGTCTAAGTTCCTTTGTCCCCCCTTTCTCATTAACAATTAATTAAATCCCGACGGTAACACTTGCACCTTCAGCCTTTTGGAAGTGGACAGTGACCACGGTAAGCGACTCCCTGCCTGTTTAATTGCATCACGCGCTGACAGAGTTCATGTTCGGTTTCTGGGCTCTAGAGCCAACCACGGCCAAGCCGGGCTCCCTGCGTTTCACTCAGGAAACCGAATCCCCAAGGAGGCCCCCCCCCACGCGGGATTCCACGGAGCTGAGCTCGCAGAGTCCAGCCCCGCCTTGGCGACCAGGGGCGCAGACACAGAAGTCGGACGCCCACAGAGGAAACCCTGCGGGAGGTGACCCAGCTCTTGGTCACCACACCCATGTGCACACCTCCCTGGCTGCGGCTGTGACCTGCCGGAGCGCCGCGTGTACCAGAGCAGCAACGTCAGTGGGCAAGAGAGTGAAAGTCTGAGGCCCCGAAGCCTCATCCCAGGTGTTGTTCTAAGTTCCACGGTGACCTGGGCCAGTCCCTCAGCCCTGCGACCCTTCACCCATAAACGTGCAGGATGTCAGACGAAGTGAACCCTAAAGTGGTATTTTCTACCTCGTCGGCTGTGACCCGACTTGTGAGTCATGAACTCAGTTTAGATGACGGTGCTAATAAAGGAGAGAAGAAAATAGAGTGTATTGCATGTAGTAAAGACAAGTATTATTTTATGAAACTTTTATTGTATAATGCATATATACAGAATTGCACATGTGTACGTCTCTATAGGGTTGTGATACAAGGTGTAGTTCTAGCAGTCAAGTCAAATTTCAACAGACACTTTTCTGGTGGGACTTCAGAAGCTAGACGCTAGGACCTGAAGGGGAAGGGAAGCGCACAAAGGGGAGGCCAACAGTTAAGTGGAGGGCAATACTGCCCTCTAGTGGATGAACAAGGCAGCAACAGGCTCCAGGTGGCAACAGAACCGCGGCTACCGTCATTTCACTGTTGGTAAGATTTGTTGAGTATTTCTAGGCTCTCAAAGGTCTCGATAGGAACTTTTCTTAAAAGCCCCTTTTCACGGCAGCATTACAGTCAGTGAGAGCTTGGGGGTGCCTTGAGGTCACATCTGAAGCAATGGCGGGGAAGTGTGTGTCCTAGATCACACATGGCCTGAAGTCCGAGGGCATCAAGGCACTGTGACTGCATGTCGAAACACTCCAAGTAGATTGCTTTGGGGCAAATGGGGAGCCTTCCTCATGTCAATTAGAGCGACCTCAACATCAATTAAAAATAAATAAATAAATAAATAATACCTAATCATAAAATAATCATTTTCATATCGATTCATTCTTCCAGGAAACCAAGGCTTTAATTTCCATTCAAAGGCAAGATGCCCCTAAAGAAACTCACAAAATACAAAATTTATTTCATAGATGAGGTGCCCCAATTTTGTAAGCATTTTTACAGCCTATCTATGACAAATTGTCAAGTAAGGGTTTCCCACAAGTCCTGTGAGTCCAAAGCAGGCTGATGAGTTGGGGTAAGGAGTAAGCCACTTTGGGCAGAACTGGGGAAAGGAAAGGACCGTTTGAAGCCCTTCTGTCTAGGAGGCGGAGTTCAGAAAAGCTGGAGAGGAGGAAGCCAGAGGCGATGTTGGCAGAGTGTGGAATCTGGCCTTTGCCCCACACAGCACCGCACCATCCCTGTAGGTAAAAACCACATCCAAACCCAGCCTCAACAGCTCCCTGTCATCCAGCTAGAAATACTATCGAACACCTGCTGAGTAAGCACAGCGCGCACAGCCCATGGGAAGCTCCCACCTCACAAGGCAGAAACCCAACAGTGAACACAATGAGGCCTAGATAGTAAAGATAAGAGCTTCACATTGTGTACACCTTAAACTTGTAAAATTTACCCATCAATTATATTCCAATAAAGCTGGGGATAAAAAGGCTTCCATCAGAAAGCTACAGTGGTAATACATGACGTGTAATACATGACATGTAACCCAGGCAAGGGGGTGTGGGGGTGGGGGCAAGTTTCCCAGAGGAAGAGCCACCCCAAACTGTGGTTCTCACCCCAAACTGTGGTTCTCACCCTTGGCCGAACACCAGAAGCAATTGCACATGCTTTTAAAAATAGCAAAGTCAGGCCTCACCCGGCAGACATTGGGATTTTAATCGGTCTTGGGTGGAGCCCAGGCATTGGTATTCCTTAAAGCTGCCCAGATGTTGTAGGGTGCAGCAGGGTTGAGAGCTACTGGCCTAAATGAAACCCTAGGATGGAGAAGAGTTCGCCGAGGGGAACGGTGAGGCAGGCAGAGGAAACTGTGTGTGTGTGCGCACGCGTGAGCCTGGCAGACGGGGCAGAGCAGGGCAGGAGCCACGGACCTCAGTGCAGACAGAGCGTGACATCTGCTGACACAGCGCCAGGCTGGGGCCAGATCGAATGAGCCCTGAAGTTGAAGTCCCGGGCCTGGACTTAACGCTAAGAGCGGTGGAGAACAGCTTAAAGAAAAGAATGATCGCATCAAGCATGTGTTTTAAAATACTCAGGACTCTGGCCTTTTTCTAAACTGGCAAAAAAAAAAAGCAGAGACAAGGACCACGGCAGCGATGGGAGGTGGGCAGTGGGCAGGGGGAGGACCCACAGGACAGGGGCTTGGTTAGGTGTAGGACACGGGGCTAACCGCTAGAGGCTCCAGTGGCCAGGAGGAAATTTTTGAACATTATTTTTAAAAAAGAGAAAGAGAGACTTAAGAGACATTGATTTAAAAAAAAAAAGACTTCAAGGATATTAACACCTATGAGTCTGTAATGATATACTGGGGGAAGGAAATTCACGGGTCACCTTTGAAGATTGCTAGATCATTCATTACTCTAAAAAATGATAAATAAAGGGAAGAACCAAGCTGTTTATTTCCCTTTCACATCAAAACTGTATTTCAGGGTAACTGAACAGTTGACAGTGGAAAATTCTGCACAGAGTTCTTTTTTTTTAAAGATTTTTATTTACTTATTTTTAGAGAAGGGAAGGGAGGGAGAAAGAGAGAGAAACATCAATGTATGGTTGCCTCTCGTGTAGCCCCCCACTGAGGACCTAGCCCACAACCCAGGTGTGTGCCCTGACTGGGAATCGAACCTGTGACCCTTTGGTGCACAGCCCACACTCAATCCACTGAGCTACACCAGCTAGGGCAGAATTCTTGCTAATACATGCAGATGGAAGAGCAGACGCTGAAAAACACCCTTTTCTAACACTTCGTAAAATAACAATTTTAAGCCAAATCATCAGCGGATGGTAAAACCAACAGCAAGGTGGATAAAGAAGGGACCGGGCGGATTCTGGGTGATCCCTCTGCTCCAAGTCAGTCTCGTAAAAACGAAACAAGCAGGCATCTCTGAACAGGAAGCACGCAGCCCCGCCTAGACGCAGTTCCCTTTACTGAACCTGAAGCCAGTGAAAGCAATAAGGCAAACCCAAAATGTGGGGCATCCTGAAAGTCTGATGATAGAGTTGCTCTAGCAGACTGATGGTATTGAAATAAAATCAGATAAAACAATTGTGCAAAAACAAAAGGGCACGTAAGAAGCAACAGCTGAACACAGTGTGGGGGCCTGGTTTCGATCCCGACTCTACTTGTAAACAAAACCAGGCTGACGTAGAAAAAAATTGAACACAGGCTGGGCATTAGATTGGATTAAAATAATTATTGCTAGTTGTGTTGGGGATAATGGTGGCATGGTGATGACACAAAAGAACGAAACATTCTTATCGGAAGTATTTTAGACTGATTACTGCATCTGAAGTTACTATAGACCACATGTACAAAGAACAAAAATAGTCGAGAGTATTCAGAGCAAAACGGACCATCGTTGAAGCTGGCTAATAGATGCAGGGTATTCGCGTTCTCTCTCTCTGCACTTTTGAAATTTTCCATAATAAAAAAGCATTTTAAACACGCAATTATCCTTTCCACAATTTTTTCCCAGTGGGTGTACTTATAAGCATACTTTTTGTGGTTCTTATTGCAACACTGTGGGAACCAAATTTCCCTTCAAAATAAAGGCTTTTTCTTGGTTACAAGAGACACAAAAGCATATGGTCATGAAAAGACATAAAAAATGTTCATTGCAGCTTTACTTCTAAGTCCAAAATTAGAAACAACCAAAGGTCCGCCGATAGGAGAATGAGTAAACAAACTGTGGCATATTTATATGGTGGAATACTACTCAGCAATGAAAAAGGGCTACTGGCATTTGCAGCACTATGGACAAATCTCGAAAATGTTATGCTGAGTGAATAAAAGCCCTGCCCCAGGGAGTCCAGACTGTGTGGACTTATTTATATGAAGTTCTGTAACAGGCTAATCGAACCTGCGGTGGGGAGAAAATTGGGACAGGTGTTGCCTTTGGGGCAGTGGGGACAGGTGTGGCTTGGGGAGGACCATGAGGGACTTTCTGGGGTACTGGTCGTATTCTCCAGCTGGATGAGGGTTCCGCACCATTCGGGTGGATGCATCGGTCAGAACTCATCAAACGGCGTAAGGACAATGTCATTGTATGTAGAGTTTACCTTAAACGGGAGAAAGAAAGCTACAAACTAATATTGCCCTCTAGTTCATCATACGCATGCTGAAGTGTCTGGGGGTGGGGGACGAATCGATGTCTGTACCTTACTCTGAAATGCATCCCAAAAAATAAGGCATATTGGTGGATAGACGGAGGGATGGGTTGATAGTAATGTGTTAATGCTCGAATTTGGAGGGTGGGTATATAAATCTCTCAATTCTCTGTGTGTCTGAATTTTTTTCCTAGTGAAATGTTGATACAAGTAAGTGGACTGAGGAGTAAATTATGGTTTCTATGGTGGGTGTATTATACATGCATGTACACACGCATGTATGATGAAGTATTATCTCACTCCCAAGAGTAACGAAGCACCCCACTCTTGCCATTATGAAAGCTCTCCCATACAGAGAATAAAAAGAGAAAGGAGAGAACCCTGTTTTAACACAAGCTTGAGTCTGTAGCAGCTCTTGTGGATAGTCCAGCATGAGCTCGGTAGCCTTAGTGAGGGCAGTGTATCAGCTCAAACTCACACCTGAAGTTTCTGTGCCTTCCTGTCCCAACACCACGGGACCCTGCTGTCCCAGGGGCCCAGGAGTATTGGGAGTCCATGCCCCCGGGACACCCTCAACCAGCCAGGCTGAATAACTGCCGTCTCCGTTTTAGGCAGACAGTCCCGGAGACACCTGTAATACTTTCCAGAAGACCTGGGCAGAATCAGGGCCATTGCTTTTGCTTCTCACCTGTCCCTCATTTCCGAGCTCTGGAGTCACTCCTAAAACCACCGGCACCTGAGCCCATTTCCTGTCATGCATCCAGAGAAACCCAGCTGGAGGCAATTGGTCCCAGGGCGGGCCCACACGGCAGTTCCTCAGGACCTGAGTCTGCACCTGGTCTCCCAGATATGTCAGGCAGCAAGGACAGCCCTGCAGCTGGTGCTACGTGGGTGGTGACCACGCAGGGCCATGCATACCAATGCTAAGGCCCTCACCTGGGCCGGCCTGGGAGGAGGTACTGGAAAGGGAGGGGTGGCATCTGCACTAGCTCTACCGGGAATGGGACGTGGGAGGGACTGGGACTGGTCATTGGAAGGGCTGTGAGGTTGCCGGGCTTTTATAACAGACTTGAAAGCTTTGAAGAGAGAGATTGGCCATCCACTCCGAGCAGTCCGTGAACACACGAGGCTTCCACAGCAATGATCAGAGACCTACATTTCCTCCCGGAAGAGTGAGGCTCGGGTTTAACCACGGGAACACTGGGAGTCATCCTGAGGGCCTGGAACACAAAGCCGGAGGGAGATGAGTGTGCTGACTTGGTGCACGCTCCCTGACGTGTGAGTCAGCGTCTCCGTAAAGCACCTTTAGTCCGTGGCTGTGTGGTTGGCTTGGCTCCCTGAACCTGGTCGTGACACAGGCCCACAGGGAATGAGCCGTGGATGCCAACACTGCACCGGCATCCTGAGGATGCTGTGAGATGCTCGCGGAGGTGGGAGTGTAAACCTGGAGCCCTGACAACCTGCTTTCTGGCTGTGGTCCCCGGGACATCCTTCCTACAGGGGGGCAATGCAGCTGTGGCGGGGAGCCCGGGAAACCCGAAGAGGATGCTGTCCTCTGTAGGAAAGTGGTCACAGAAGATGCTGCTGCGGCCCTGGGCCCTGGCCCATTGTCACTGGGGATGACAAGATGCTGACAGACAATCAAAGGGGGACCGCGTGGCCGTCAGGAGCAGATGGGTATAATCACCATGAGGCCAGGCGAGGCCAGAGTGGCGGCCAGGTGTGCTGACCCACAGTGATCTTAAGCAATGGCTCACAAACCATGGCGTTCCTAGAGGGTGAGAAGGTTGGGCAGCCAGCAAGGGTGTGGCTCATCGTGTCTAACAAGAGGAAAACAAGTCATGAACCCATGAACAAAAGGCTGACTGTCGGCCACTGCAATTGGCAAATGGGTCCCTTCCTCTGGCCGCCAGCTCTGGGACGGCTCTGACAAACAGCCAGGTGACTGACCAGAAGGTTGGATGGACCCCCCCTGGGGGAGGGCCCTGCAATGCCAACCCAAGCAACATACACACAGCAGTCCCCCAGTCCTCCCCCGATGGGACTTAGGGAACCTGTTCCTCAGGGGAGTGGCCAATGGTCTGGGCCAGTACTGATCCCAGGGGACCTGAAATGCCATCCCCCTCCCTGCTCACTCTCTGGGAGCCAGGGGCAAAAGGGAGCCTTGGCCCAGGTCCTTCTCACAGTGGGTCGGACAGTCAGAGAGACCCCCTGATGGTTATTTCACAGGTCCTGGGTACACGCTGGGATGGTTTTACAAAGCAACCCCCAGAACCCTACCACGAGCAAGGGCCATCACGGAGGGAAGGGCCACAGGGAAGTCCTAGAAATGGACCCCATCTCCACTGGAGAGGAATCTGAAGCAAGACCACAGTTCCCCCTGAAGTTGCAGACAGAGTGCCTCCTCCACCGAGACTCACAGGCCACCCCATTCCAACGACTTGCGAGCCCCAGTGAAAACCAGACAGATCATGGTGGACGAGGGTGGCCACCTACTTAACTAACCAAGAAGTAGCCCCGGGGGCAGCTGCCCGGTGGATGTACGGCTACTGGAACATCAGCACAGCCTTTGGCCTTTGGTTTGTGGCTAACATTTTAGTCTTTTCAAAACTATCGATAAAAGGGATCAAAAGCAGTTTGTAAGCGGCCAGGACAGCAGTACACACATATTTGCTCTTGCCCCGGGGCCCTACTAACTGCCCCGCTTTCTCCCGGGAGAGATGTGGACCGTGAGGGCCGGCTGCGGGCTGCCCCGCTGACACCACGCCACTTGGATCTGGGGAGCAGTAACAAGTCTCGCACCGAGGGGATCAACCTGGACAGACGCAGCAGCAGCAGCATCCCCTAAGAGAGCTTCCTGTTGATGACTGCCATGGTCAAGGTTACCAGGGAAAATCCACTCCATGGTTCCAAAGCGAAGACTAGGAGAGGATCCGGCCTCCAGGGGCCAGCTTCTTTAGTATTGCCGTGCTGGGCACCACCGACAGCAGGTGACCAAGAAACGTGGGGGAGGAGGAACGAGGGAAGGCTGCCTTCCAAGTCTATTCCCCCCAGTGAAAAAAATGCAGAGTCTGCCGCCTGTGCAAATTCCAGCCTTGCTAAATTCATGGGCAGTGGGACGAAATGCTGAAGAGCCAGTTTTATTCCACACTTACGGGGTGGGGGTAGCATAAATACTTACAATGCATGAAGTCACAGCAACCCACATCAATAAGTCAATCCAAGCAAGGCCAGGACCACATTGTCCCAAGGTTCCCCGTGTACATTACATATATATATAAAAACTGGAGGAAAATAACCCCACAGAAATACCAACAAATATTATTTGTTTACCCCCAGACCAAATTACAATGGGGACTTAATACTGTCCAACACAACATTTTTAAAGTTATTTATTCAGTTTAGGTTCTTTCAGTGGTAAACAAGCATTTAAAAACGCCCATTAAACATAACACTGGTATTTACATCACCAGGTAATGTGAACATTCCCCAGGTTTCCCAGTCCTCAGGCAAAATGGTAATTATATTTCCACTACCTGTGCACATTCCTCAATTAGAGAAACAAAAGGAGCTCAGTGACCTCACAGCCTATGCAGGGGCCGGGCTGATGGTGTGAAGATGTTGTCTTCCGGTCCCTCCCTGTAACTCTGGTAAGTTCTCACTCAATGGGTCTCCATCCCCAACACTCTACATACCCTTTCAACTCACTCCAGAGACCCAAGAGCCCCGGGGAATTCCTGACATGAGCTGTTCAGGGCCAAGGTGGCGGAGACCCAAGCCTCCCAGGTTGCTGGTACCCTGGGATTGAGGAGGGATTATGGGATGGGGAGAACCTAGGGGCGGACAAGTCTTCACACATCATCGGCTTCCCCACAGTCCACAGAACAAAGAGAAAGAGGACTATTTCAGACGACTATAAAACCAACTCGAATTATGCCAGATCTATCGATCTTTCCAGTACAAAATATCATACTGAAACACCATTACACCAGGCAGGCTGGAGAAGCAAAACCACCACACGGAACGGTGAGAATGAACAGGGACCTGGAGAGATTGGTGGATGAGCTGCTAGAGCTTATACATATTTCTGTTTATTTACCCTATTTTGCCATGTATAATGCGCACCCATGTTTTTGGCCCAAACTTTCAAGGAAATAAGTCTTTCACTTTAATTTTTTATTTAAACTATTATTTATTTATACTGAGAAACAAAACCAATTCTTATATTCCAGGACATTATTTTGCATGTGGATATTGTTATTGCTTTCTAGAGTTATACATTTAATGCATAAGCATAAATAAAAGAATTTAAAACATTTAGATAAATATGGAATTAGTACTATCCATGTATAATGCACATCCTTATTTTTCCCCAAAAAAATTTGGGCAAAAAAGTGCGCATTATACAAGGCAAAACACGGTACTTATGCCTGTCTTGTTTTGCAAAGATTTTTCTTCCGCGTCCAAAAAGGTAAAGAGCATCAGTTACAATGAAAAAGGAGGGGACATGTCAGAATGGAGGAGAAACGAGCCCAGGTGGGACCAGTTCCCCGTCCTCCAGGACTCGCAAACATTGGCAGATTTAGTTATGCTCCTTCATCTCAGAGAAAAGTGCATAGTTCTTCTTTCTAAATAAATTTTTAAAATATAAATTAGTTCTTAAAAGTTAAAAACAGACCTAACTTCACACACAGGAAAGAATCATTCCAAGTGAATCTGAAGTAGTATTTTGACTATATTTTGCCTAACGATAAAAATACATCAGGGAAAGAATCATTTCAAGTGAATCTGAAATGACTATGTCTTGCCTAAGGATAAAAATACATCTTACACTGCATTTAGGCAGAACACACAAACCAACCGACCCGCCTTCAGTAGATTTCATCTTAGTACTAATATTGTATTACTATTTTGAATCTATAATGCCTAGGGTAGAATAAAGTCATTGAGTTATTGCTTTGGGTTGTTAGGAACCAAAACTTTCCGTGTGAAAAAGAAACAAACAAAATCAAAGAAAGTTAAGTAAAAACCCTGTAATCGGAGATAAGGGGGAAATTTTTGTGCCTTCCGCTGAATTTTGCTGTGAATGTAAAACTGCTCTAAAAAAATAAAGTCTATTTTTGAAAAAGCCCATAATCTTCCATCTGCACTGGAAATACTATTATAAACTCAAGCACTTTTCTTTTTCTAAAAAACATGTGCATTTCTTAGCAATACCCACCGA
Organism: Sturnira hondurensis; assembly: GCF_014824575.4. Lineage (NCBI taxonomy): Eukaryota > Metazoa > Chordata > Mammalia > Chiroptera > Phyllostomidae > Sturnira > Sturnira hondurensis. Next base: position 10,336,925 of record NW_028091637.1, read on the forward strand.
AACAGCTTAGAATTGACAGTGGCCATTAGCAATGAACTCCCCTAGCACTTAAGTTATTGTCTATAAATATTATCTACTAAGAAGAGCCAGGAGCCTTCAAAAAATTACTTAACGGAAGTTTGGGGCAGAGTACGTCCAAAATAAGCCTAAAATGATCAAAAACTATTAGGGTCACAACAAAATGACATAATTAGCCAAAAATGAGGTATTTTAAGCATCAAAAGATGTATTGCTTCAATGGATTGAAACACATCCAATATACAAAAATATCCTAATTCATAACACTCTCTCCCACCCCAAAGAAAGCTTATTGGTTATCCCTGGAGACTGCTGGGGCGGCAATTCATTCATCTGAAAATCGATGAGCAAAAGAGAAGGATCTGGTGTCGGTTTTGCCTTTGCTACAGACTTTTTCAGAGCAATCAAACAACTGATGAGGAGAGTTCTTTCCAGAAGGATGACAGCTGATAAATGCAGAGGACATGATGAAATTGAAAATCACTATTTTGGGGGCCGAGGGAAGGACTGTATTTCTGAGTGCCACAAAAACTCTTTCAGAATGCAAAACTGAGGCCAAAGAAGTTCCCATTGTCTCTTGAATATATAAAAGCCAACTAACTACTCCTAGAAAGCCTATTGAGTACACTGGCCTATTCAAGTCTGAATTTAACCTATCACACTATTTTTTAAAAATCGCCATTTTGCAATTGGAAGTGGAATAATGAATTTAAGCAACAATCATCAAGGACTGCTGAAACATTAAATAAAACATTGATGAGAAACTTTCTAGTGGAGGGACCAAGCTAACACCTGGCCCCACGGGTCAACCTTAGTATCACTGACGCAATGAAGTCTTTGTATCAAAAAAGGGGAAAAATTGAACTTGATTCTATTCAGCCTCCAGCTCTAACTTTTATAGATCTCTAGCTCTACCAGTGTACAGAAAATATAGGAATAGACAACACATGAAACACAACCACAAGTCCCAAATGCACAACATTCTAAGGCAGAATATCCTGGTAAGTTGAATAAACAAATGACACAAAATAAAAGAGGAGGGTGTTTAATAGACTTAGAAAGACTTAAGAAATGTATCACATACAACAGATGGACCTTGTTCTTGAATCCTGATTCAAACAAAAGAACTGCAAAGAGACATAATTCTTCAAGAAACCAGGGGAGGCATTATACCCAAGAACAGTGAAAGGAAATAATAAAGATTAGAGCAGAGATAAATGAAATAGAGAATAGAAAAACAATAGGAAAAAAACAGTAAAACTAAGAGTTTTTTAAAAAGATGAACAAAACTGACAAATCTTTAGCTAGATTAACTAAGAAAAAAGAAGACTCAAATAATTAAACTTAGGAATGAAAGAGGAAACATTACAAGTGCTGTCACAGAAATGAAAAGGATTAGAAGAGACTATAAACAACTGCATGCCAGCAAATTGGACAACCTAGAAGAAATAGATACATTTCTAGGAACACATAACCTACCAAGACTGAATCATGAAGAAAGAAAAAAACCTGAATAAACCAATACCTAGTAAGAAGATTGAATCAATAGCTGTAAATCCTCAAAGAAAAACCCAAGAACAGGTGGCTTTGCTAGAAAATTCTATCAAACATTTAATGAAGAATTTACACCAATCCTCCTGAAACTCTCCCAGAAAACTGAAGAGGAAGGGACATTTCTCAATTCATTCTATGAGGTCAACATTACCCTAATACTAAAGCCAGACAAGACATAACAAGAAAAGTACAGACCAACACTCTGATAAATATTGATGCAGAAATCCACAACAAAATACCAGCAAAATGAACCCAACCACACATTAAAAGGATTATACACCGTGACCAAGTGCAATTTATTCCTGGAAAGCAAGAATGGTTCAACATATGAAACTCAATCAGCGTAATACACCATATTGACACAATGAAGCACAAAACCCAAATGATCATCTCAATTGAGGCAGAAAGAGATTTGCCAAGATCCAACACCTTTCATAATAGAACAGCAAGCTAGGAATAGAAGGAAAGTACATCAACATAGTAAAGGCCATATATGAAAGCCCACAGCTAACATCATACTCAATGGTGAAAGTCTGAAGCTTTTCTTCTATGACCAAGAAAAAGGCAAGGATGTTTGCCAACACCGCTTCTACTCAACACAGTATTAGAAGTCTAAGCCAGAGCAATTAGGCAAGAAAAGAAAATAAGAGGCATTCAACTGGAAAAGAAGAGGTAACATTATCTCCATTCACAGATGATATATTATATGTAGAAGGTCTTAAAGATTCTACACAGTAAAAAAGTAATTGTTAGAATAATAAATGAATTCAGCAAGGTTGGAGGACACAAAATCAACATACAAAAATCAACTGTGTTTCTATACACTAACAATGAACAATCTAGAAAAGAAATTAAGACAATTCCATTTATAATGGCATCAAAAAGAATAAAATACTTAGAAATAAACCTACACAAGGAGGGGAAGACTCATACAAGACATCGTTGAACAAAGTTAAAGAAGACAGACAAATGGAAAGACATTCAACGTTCATGAATCCGAAGACTCAGTTTTGTTAAGACGTCCATTCTACCCAATGTGATTTACAGATTCAGTGCAACCTCTTTCAAACCCCCAATGACATTTTTTACACAAATAAAAAAAATCATCCTAAAATTCATATGAAATTTCAAGAAACCTGCAATAGCTAAAACAGTTTTTAAAAGAGCAAAGTTGGAAAATTCACACTTCCTGATTTCAAAATATATTACAAAACTGATACTGTGGTATTGGCATAGAGATAGACAAATAAACCAATGGAATAGAATAAAAAGTCCATAAATTGTCCTGACTAGTGTGGATCAGTGGATTGAGTACCAGCCTGTCACCCAAAGGGTCGCTGGTTGAATCCCAGTCAGGGCACATGCCTCCAAGATAAATAAATAAAATCTTTTTTAAAAAAGGCCATAAATAAACCTTCACATAAATGCTCAAACGGTCTTTGACAAGGGTGCCAGGACTATTTAATGGCAAAAGAACAGTCTTGTCAACAAATGATATTGGGAAAACTAGATATTCTCGTGCAGAAGAATGAAGTTGAACCCTCACCTTACATTATATACAAAAATTAACTTGAAGGGGATTGTAAGCTTCATGATATTGAACTTGGCAATGATTTCTTGAATATGATACCAAAAGCACAGGCACCAAAAGTGAAAAATAAACAAATGGGAAATCCTTAAAAACTTTTCCCCATTAAGAGCAATAGAACAATGTTTGCAAATGATATATCTGATAAGGGGTTAATAATACAGAATATAAAAAGAACTCATAACTCAACAAGAACAAAGAGTTACATAACCTGATTTAAAAATGGAGTAAATATTTGAATAGACATTTCTCCAAAGATGATATACAAATGACCAACAAGGATACGAAAAGATGCTCAATGTCACTGACGATCAGAGGAATGCAGATCAAAACCACAGTGAGTTCTTATCTCACACTAATGAAGAATAAATGGTAACAAATTCCAGGGAAAACACAGGGAAATGAGGTCCGTGCGCACTGTTGGTGGGATGGTAAAACAGGCCGACCGTTGTGGAGAACTCTATGGAGGCCCCTCAAAAATCTCACTGCTGGGTATGAACACCAAAGAAGAGAAAGCAGGGTCTTGGAGGGATATTTGCATTCCCATGTTCATAGCAGCACGAGTCACAAGAAACAACAACAAAAAAAAAATGTGGAAGCAACCCAAGTGTCCACTGATGGACAAATGAATACACCAAATGGGATATATACATACAATGAAACATTATTCAGCCTTAGAAGGGAAGTCTGGTCACATGCTACAGCATGGATGACCACTGAGGACATTTATGCTAAGTGAAAGAAGCCTTCGCGAAAATAACAATGCGTGAGTGGTCAAAGTCAGAGACAGAATGTGAAGTGGTGGATATTGGGGGCTGAGCGGCGGGGGAAAGAAGAGTGACTGTTTGTTATTGTTTAATAACAATAACTGTTATTAAACAGTTAATGGGCACAGAGTGTCCGATCTGCAAGATAAAAAAAGCTCTGGAGATTGGTTCCACAACAGTATGAATACACTTAACACTGGTGAACTGTACACTTAGAAATCATTGAGGTGGTAAAGTTTATGCTAGGTGCTTTTTACCACAGTGTAAAAAAAACCAAACAAACTACTGAGATAACCAAGAAAACTGCATACTAACTCTCTCGACAGTAGACTGCGTTTGAATCCTGGTAGCCACCTGTAACAGATACAGTGGCCTAAACCTCAGACAGTGGGAAAAACACTTTCACTGAGAGGTAGAAGGCCTGACTTCCAGCCCCCACACCTCCTAAAGAGGTATTAGGTGATATCAAAGAATTATTATTAATTTCATTGGGTATAATGGCATTAGGTGTATGCTTTTCTAGAAAAGATTCATCCTAAAGTATTTGGGGGTAACATTATATTTTCTAAGATTTGCCTTAATATAGTCCAGCCAAAAGAGATAGAGTGTGGGATGGGGCTGAATGAGAGACCAGCAGCATAGCCACAACTGTTGAAGCTGGGTGCTGAGAGAACGGTGCCGTTCTCTCTATGTTGTGAATATTTCTTCCATTTCCTCAATAAAAAAAAAATCTAAAACAAAATAAAGGGGGAAAAAGACAGATGGGTGTTTGGAATGGATGACAGTGGGCGAATGCATTTCCCAATAATAGGATCAGACTATACATGACATTGTTGTTGTTTTTTAAAGCATTTCAATTTAACTTGAATTTACAGATTGAAAAAAAAAACGGAAATGGAAAGAATTTTCAAGCTCCCAGTAACTATTTCTCACCACCTCCTCCAGGCATAATCAAAGGAGGTAAGTGTGTGAGGCAGAGAAGTGCAGAGGGGGCTGGGGAGGGAGCCGCATCTGGACGGCAAAGAGAAGTCTCTGCTGGGAAACTCCCGCCGCATCCTGGGCTGCGGAGGTACTGCTGACCATTCCTTGGACACCTAGGATGGCCCTGTCTGGTGTCTCATAGGGCAGAATCAGCCACGCCGGACTGGAAGGCCTGCTGCCAACACTTTGGACATAACCAGGTGGTCTTCAGGATCCCCGGGGATTCCATTACCGACCAGGCGGAGTGTGCACAGGAGACTTAACGCAGGCAGCAGAAAGCAACTCCCCAGCAAATCACTGGGCCCCGGGCAGCAGGAGGCACACGACCCACTCACATCCCCAGGACTGTCTGCTCTGTAAGTTCCCGGGCACCTGTACCCACAGCAGTTCCTTAGCAAGCCCGCATGTGAGGTTTACAAAGCAGCCACAGCACGTGCTTCACCGGTGACTGTGTCACATGCAACTCCTGCGCCACATCCCAGTGCCCTGCCCATGACACAGGGTTGAGGTAATGATAATGTCTCCATTTAGGGTGAGGCCACGTCTGACCTCACTGCCTGACCCGTGAGCAGCAGGGTGACCTCTCATCAGAGTGACTGTCAGTCACAAAAATGTTAACCCTGAGCCCTCCATCTTCTCAGACAGGCCTTTCTTAACAGGCCTGCTTACGGCTACCCAGGGCCCAGGGGTCTCACAAGGGCCAGACCGATGGAGGTGAGGTCACTCCAGACACAGTAACCTCTGCCTGTTTTGCTATGGGTCCGGTGGCCAGCACAGATGGCCCTCTGATTCTGTGACCACAGTCCTAGGGCAGGTCTGATGAGGTCAGGCCAGGGGGCAGGAAGGAAGCCGGCCAATACGAAGGATGGTCCCCACACTTCATGGCCAGGACCCAGCGGGAGGCAGGGTGGAGAGACTCTGCCATGCAGCTCCCCCCACCCCCCACCGCTGCTAGAGTGAGGGGTTGGGGGGGTCCAGTTTTCTAATCCTCCCTCCAGTGTTAACAGACATCCCACACTGCCGACTCCCCTCTGGGCCCTGGCCCATGTGGTTAGGAGTGAACTGAAATCAGCTTTAAGCAAACAACTTTGAATGAACATCAGATTCCAGGCCCTTTTTTGTCCTCTTACTTCTGGTGACTCTGAACCAGACACAGCTGCTGGACCACCGACAGTGGAGAGAACACTTTCACTGGGAAACGGAAGACTTGACTTCTAGCCCAGAGTCTCCTACGTACCTCGTCCCATTGCTAATGTCGGGCCTACAGCTCTCTGCCTGTTTCCTCGTCTCTAGATAGGGGAAAGTAGCCTGTCCTTAATTAGCCCACCCAATTATTGTACAAAAGGAGGCAAACACCCTCTGAATGCCTACCCAGCACTATCGCCATCACTTACCACGAAGCTCTGTTTCTCTCCACCCCACCCCCAACCCCAGAGGCCCAGGAGCACAGGCAGTGAAATAGCATCACTCAAAGTCTGGAACAGGATGAACCCTGTATTCCAGCAGGTTTTGCTGATTCCCTCGATAAAGACGACTCTGCGAGAACCAAGGGGGACACGAAATTCTTCTTCAGCAGCCAGAGGGGCCTCCACCTTGCCTGCTCTACCAGGTTGCCTAGCAGTATGCCCCCTCACCCAGAAAGCTCTACATCAACGATCCTGAAAACTGCCTAAGTCCTAAAGAGGGTTTAAAAAGTACTCAGAGTGCCTTCCTTACTCTGCGTTCTAGAGGTACGCATTTCAAGCAACCCCCCTTTTGTTTATTGTCACAAGCTCCACAGAGAAGGAAGGTTTACCCCACGTCATCTGGAAACCAGGTGCCTGTCCTTACGCACGTGACTTTAGTGGTCTCACAGATGCACAGTAAAAAGCAACTGGCCATCTACAGAGCCAACCTGCCAGGCAGCTCCACCGAAAATCACTCTTCAGGCCAGCTTCGTGACATGCGTGTGTGGGCAGGGCTGGGCAGGAGGACGTAAAGCAGGCGACCTGCTCCGGAGAGGAACAGAGAACAGGGGGCAGGGTGATTAAGAGGCAGACAGGGCAGGGCCAGGTTCAGAGAGCCCGCTGCAAGATGAGCTCTGTGATCTCTGCTCTGCTACCCAATCTCATGGGGATCCCATAGTAAGCTGTGCCTGGGCTGACATATACAAACGTGGTCTGGGCCACTTGGTAGAGACCGGCAAAGAAGGGGTTCAGGAGATAGGCCGCCACGTTCAAGGGGAAGATTTGTCCAGCATGCGTGTGCCCAGAAAGGATCAGGTTAATATCTGGCCTCGTTTGCAGGGCTCTCCTGGCAGCCAGGGGCTGGTGAGCCAGCAAGACGGTGGCGTGGTCCGGGCTGCAGCCCCCGAGGGCCTTCTCGAGATCCATGCCGTGGCCGGAGTAGTGCAGGATGTCTGCTTCGATGTCATCCACCCCGGCCAAGCAGATCCAGTCGTCACCCTCACCGCCGGCTCGCTGGGCCCCGGTGGCGGAAATCTTCACGTTCTCATTGTGAAGGGGCCTGACGTTCAGGGACTCCAGCAGCGCAAACCAGTTGCTGACGTCTGACGTGTAGTATTCGTGATTCCCTGTGACAAAGTAGGTGCCCAGGCGTGAATGAAGCTGGCCCAAAGGAGCCACGGCTGTCCGGAGGATGGAGGCTTCTGAGTCACAGAGGTCGCCCACGATCACCGTGACATCCGGTTGCAGCTGGTTCACCATTCTCACGAACATCTCCATTTTGGTCCTGCCCACGGTGGGGCCCAAGTGAATGTCTGAGAGGAGCACGACCTTGAGGTTGTCCATCGAGGGGGGCAGTCGATGGATGGGCACTGCCACAGTTTTTACCAGCGGGGGCTGGGCAGCGTTCAGAAGCCCGGCTATGCTGAGCACGGTGGTCACCGCCACTGCCAAGGCTGGCCTGAGGGTCAGCTTCCTTGTCTTGTCAAGGCTGCCCACAACCCTGCCACTGCGCCAGGCCAGGAGCTGGCAGGCCTGCTCCATGCCGCTGAGGGTACCGAGGAAGAAGAGCATGATAATGTACGCCCCGAGGCAGGCGTAGGCGGCCAAGGAAAACAGGTAGGGCTCCTCGGCCACCAAGAAGATCATGGTGAAGAAACTGGAATGGGCCAGGCCCAGAAATGTCACCACGGCCACCTTCCAAAGCTGAAAACAGGCCGACTCCGAGGCTGGGGAATGGCTAAGGTTGCTGACTGCGCTCCGCCAGATGTAGAGGGAGCCAATAAGCATGAGCGAGTTGACAAACAGGGCAAGCTGCAGGCGCAACAGCCAACGCCGGGCTCCAAGCTCCAGGCTCTCAGACAGGTAGGAGCGGGAGATTATCATGGACACGAAGACAGTGCCAGCAGCCAGGGCAGCCTTCACGCCCAGGGACAGCTGCCTGAAGACCACCATTTTCTCTGGTCCTAAGAGGGTCCCCTGGCAGTTCTGCGCCGGCGGGCTCTGGGAGGCGAGGTCCTTAGAAAAGACAATGGCCAAGGAGAAGTTTCCAGCTCAGGTCCTCCTGCAACCGGGAACCGGCATCAGCTTTGTGGAATACCAGGGTGTTCTCGTCCCCATTCAAAGCCCGAAGGCTGCTTACAACTGCCCAACCTGCCTCAAATCCAGGCCACTCACTTGGTGGTGGTGACACTTTACTATTAAAACACAAACACTGGCTTGTAACACAACAGGCAGTTTTTATGGTCTTCTGTCCAGTATTTTGAATGCTTAAAGCTTCTCCACAATGCGTATGGAACTTCTTTTATGATAACAAAAGCAGTATTCTACGTCAGCGGTTCTCAAAGTGCGGCCCAGGGTCCATTTAGTTAAAATTGTTTCCGTAATAACGCTACGCCACGACTGCCTTTTCCTTTCTCATTCTGAGCGTGCAGTGGAGTGTTCCGGAAGCTCTGGGACACATGCAATGGCAACACAGAGCACAGAAGCAGGTAGGAGAATGACACTGTCATCTTCTAGGGCAGACACGAGGTTTGCAAACATGAAAACCAATACCACTCTTTGCCCTAAAATTTGGGGAGAAACATTGTTATCCTCCCCTCCAAAAACCTGTAAGTCTCTTTACATAGAATAGAGCTATTATTTCTGAAATAAATTAGTGGATATTTAAAATTTCTACGTCAGTTGTAGTTTGAGAACCGCTGTTCTAAGGAAATGTAAACAAGGAAATCACAGAAAGCTCACCTGCCGGGTAGCTTCCCTCGGCTCTAGGCCCAAGAGGGAAAACCAGACACAGAAGAATTCCTGGGGTGAAGCCAGCCTCCCTTGGTGGGACCGGGCATGGCAGTCCGAGGGCGCCCCACTGCTGAATGACGACTATGCGTGACGATGAGCGCCCATCACGCAGGGGAGACTGCCTTGTCCACCAGGTAAGCCCGTGTCTCTCCCTTCCAAAAGCCCACCCCGTCCCGTCAGTCTCTGCCGCTGTCCCCTGGGGAGCTCCCGCCTTGAGGGGTGGGGGGTGCGCTCCTCCAAGACTCCTAACGAAAAAACTGGGCTAGGGCAGACACACCCCAATAAACAGGGCGAAGCAAACCCTCCATTTGAGGTGACCTTTCCCCAAGAAGAACCCCAAGTTAAAATTATTTCCAGCAGATGTTTTCCAAATATTTAAGATTCTTAACCTCGCTTTAGATAAATGTATGGTTTTGCTCTAGGCCACGTTGTGCTTTACAAGTCAACCAGCCCAAATCTCATCACTTTGGCTTACAACGTGGCTCGGGCTCAGTACCCTCAGACTCCGGAGGAACCAAAGTTAGTTCGCCGAACGTGCAAAGGGGTAGGTGGCAGTTTCAATTCTCCACCGTCCTGCTCGTCCCGGCAAACGTGCCCCTCCCCCTCCCCATCGCCCCTGCAGACCTCGGTCCAGCAGCTCCGGCTGCCACCTGCCGCCCGCCTCCTCTCCGCCCGCGGCCTGGACTACCCCAGGAAGGTCTGGAAAATCCTAGCCATAAAGGGAAGCGGCAGGGAGCGGCGAGATATTTGAAGAGAGCTCCTCGGAGGACATTACCCCAAAGTTCCCATGGCGGGGGCCTCCCCTGACCCCATTTTTCTTTTTCCAAAGCAGTTCGCAGGGCACACACTGGGCAAGGGAGGGCGCCCCAGCCCAGAGCCCCAGGCTTCCTCCAATCACACGCGCTAGGGCACTTCCAATTCCCCGTCTTGGGAAATTGCAGAGCTGCAGAGGCGTGGGCACACCTCGTCTCACCCACCTCGTAGCACCTTGGGGGATGTGGGTTCAAGCGAAACCGGTAGCCGGAGCGGAACACATAGGAGACGAGCTACCGGGAAGGACACGCGCCCCGCTCGGCCCGCCCCCGACAGGAGGGCCAGTCCACTGCCTGCGGCCTCTCTGCCGAGGTACGCCCCGGGGTCCCGGGTCCTGGGTCCCGGGCCCAGCGCCCTGCAGGGCCCCCGTTGGCCGCAGCTACAGCCTGGTCCTCCGCCAGCATGTCCCCTAGCAATGCATCCCCGCGCGGGGGTCTTGTGGACTTACACGCAAGCCGTGCGCAGGGCCCAGCAGCAGGGACACCAGCAGCAGAGAGAGGACGCGAACGATCCCCGGCAGATCCGCTCTCCAGCCTCTCTGCTCCATCGCAGTGGGCGCCCCGGCCAGCTGCTCGGCGTCACTTGACTGAGGACCCGCGGTCTGGCGCCGCCCCTCTCGGGGCCTGACCACAGCCCGGGAGCTTTCTACGCCTGGTGCTCCGCCCTACGACAGCGGACCCGGGGGCGGGGAATGGGCTTGACGAATCTCGAGGCCACGCGCGGCCGCGTGACTCCAGGATAGCGTTATCTGGTTCCTTGTTCGCCTCTGCTACACCCTTTGCGTGAGGCCCGGCTGTCAGCAGCTTGATAAGGCGCCCCGGGCTTAGACTTCACTTAACAAGGGCCTCCCAGCTCCCTGGCTGCCTCAGAGGACAGAAGGGGGAAGTTGAGACCAGATAAACCTAAGTGGCCCAGAGAGAATCCTAGCCCTGCACACCGGACTCTGCAAATTGCAGTCCCTGGACCAAGCCTGTACCTGGAACTTGTTAGAAATGCAAATTCTAGGGCCCCGCCCCAGGAACTGTAGGTCAGAAATTCTAGGGCTGGGGCCCAGAAGTCTCTGTTTCTGCACACTCCCCAGGTTTGTTGGCGCATGCTAAAGTTTGAGAACCACCTTCTAGGTTACCGAGAAATTTAGAGCTGCGAAAAACCCTTCCAAACGCCAACCTTCAAAGCATCAGGGTCTGTAGGATTTTTATTTTATTGCTGGGTTTTGACAGATCAAGAGCAGCACCTCCCACCTTTCAACTTTGCACTTGAGAGTCTTAACAGCCCTGCCGTGCGGATGTAGGCAGACCTGTCACACTGGGGTGGAATACAGTCGTGTCTCCCTTAAGGACGAGATACAGTCTTAGAAATGCAACATTAGGTGACTTTTGTTGTTGTGTAAACACAAACCTAGATGACTATTACACACCTAGGCTGTACGGTACCGCCCATTGCTCCCGGGCTATAATGTTATTAGACAAAACAGCACGAGATTACATCAAACACAAGACAAAATAATGCAGTCAAAAGACGCGATAAACGTGACATGCTACTTCACAGCAAACACTCCTTAAATAAGTAAAAGAGTGCCCTCTAAAACAATGACAAAAGATGTGGTAAATACACGAACCAGTAACATAGCTGTTTATTGTCACAATCAAGTGTACTCTACATAAGTAACTGAGCTATAGTTTTTACGCAGCTGGCAGTGCAGTACGTTTGTTCATGCCAGCGTTGCCACGAACTCAGGAGAAATGGGTTGTGCTAGGACATTACAAAGCCACATCACGAGTCAGTAGGAGTTTTTCAGCTCCATTATAATTTTGTGGGACCCCTATTGGTCCACTGTTGACCGAAACGTGATTCTGCAGCACGTGACTGTAGTATCCTCCCATTTCACACTTGGAAAAACCGATGCTCTGCCACGTGTGTTAACGTGTCCAGGATCGCTGTCTGCCAGGAGCTCCAGGTCTGAAGTTTTGTTTCTTGACCTCGAGGAGTGACACAGGGCGGATAAGCCACAACAGAACTCATTAAGTTATTTATTCGTATTATGTCTCTTTCTGTATCTGTTTTTAAAACAAGTTAAAAAGTTACTTTTTACTTTTAAAAAGTTAAAACATAACATTGACTGTATCCAAAAAAATCGTATACATTGTGTAACAAAATAGCTACAGTTGCACCTGCTCATTCCCTTCTCCTTTTCCACTGGACATTTCCCTGGGAGACTGAGAAATAGTCACTGGCTTTCCTTTCGCAGGTTCTGTTCTTGCCTGGAACACAGGCACACTCCTCTGGGGCTGTGAAGTCCTCTCTAAACACGGCAATACTCGTCCAGAGCTAAGGAGCAAGGGCTTCGGGGCCAGGCACACTTGGGTTTAAATTCTAGCTCTGCTGTTTAATGTTTGTGTGACTGGGCGGGTCACTTCACCTCTCTGAGCCTGAGCTCCTTCGTTGGTAAAATGGGATAATAACATCAGAGTCACTGGATTGTTGAGCTGCACGAGGTGGTAACTAGAACACATTTGGCACGTGCAGGATGTTGGTGGGGCAGCTGATGAAATCAGAGTTAGGCCTGTAGGGTAACGTCCTGATTTTGATAAGAGTATGTAACAGCTAAAGCTTAAATCATATTTTTACACTAATTTATTGCTTTTGATAATTGCACTGTGTTTTTTTTATAAGAGAAGGTTTTTGCTCTTACAGAAAAAAAGGGTATCATCATGGCAACAGCCTATCCTATCAGAAAAAAATATATATAAACACACACATAGAACCAAAAAGCAAATGTGGTAAAATATTGACATTAAGGGAATCAATCAAGGAATTCTTTTGACTGTTTTTACAACTTTTTTCTAAGTCTAAATTATTGCAAAACAAAGTTAAATTTTTAAATTATATTTTATTGATTATGCTATTACAGGTGTCCTGATTTTTCCCCTTTAGGCACCCTCCACCCAGCACCCCCACTCACTCAGGTAATCCCCACACCATTGTTCATGTCCATGGGTCCCGCATATAAGTTCTTCAGCTACTCTATCTCCTATACTGTACTTTACACCCCCATGGCTATTCCCCAACTACCTATTTGCATTTCTTAATCCCCTCGCCTCTTCACCCACTCCCTAACCCCCTCCCCATCTGGCAACCATTAAAACACTCTCTGTATCCGTGATTCTGTCTCTGTTCTTCTTGTTTGCTCAGTTTATTTTTTTAGATTCAACTGTTGATAGAAATGAATTTTTTGCCATTTTATTGTTATCATTTTGATCTTCTTTTTCTTAAATAAGTCCCTTTAACACTTCCTATAATAATGGTTTGGTGATGGTGATGTGAACTCCTTTACTTTTTTCTTGTTGGGGAAACTCTTTATTTGCTCTTCTAATCTAAATAGTGTCTTTGCTGGGTAGAGCAATCTTGGCTGTAGGTCCCTGCTTTTCATGACTTCGAATATTTCCTGCTAATCCCTTCCAGTCTGCTAAGTTTCTTTTCAGAAATCAGCTGACAGTCTTATCGGGACACCACTTAGGTAACTGCTTTTTTCTTGCTGTTGTTAAGATTCTCTCTTTATCTTTAAACTTTGGCATTTTAATTATGATGTGTCTTGGTATGGGCCTCTTTGCATCCTGGACTTGCATGTCTATTCCCTTCACCAAACTAGGGAAGTTTTCTTTCACTGTTTTTTCAAACAGATTTTTAAGTTCTTGCTTTTTCTCTTCTTCTTCTGGCACCCCAATGATGTGAATGTTGGAGCTCTTGAAATCCCAGAGGCTGCTTATACTATCCTCATTTTTTAAAAGTTCTTTTTTTCTTCTTGTTCTTCTGATTGGTTGTTTTTTTTGTTTGTTTGTTTCCTTATGTTCCAAATCATGGATTTGATTCTTAGCTTCATCCACTCTACTGTTGCTTCCGGGTAAATTGTTCTTTATTTCAATTAGTGTACTCTTCATTTCTAACTGGGTCTTTCTTATGCTGTTGAGGTCCTCACTAAATCCCTTGAACATCCTTATAACTAGTGTTTTCACCACTGCATCTGATAGGTTGCTTATCTCCATTTTTTTTGTTTAGCTTTTTTTGTGTGGAGTTTTGGTGTGGTCTTCCATTTGGGCCATGTTTCTTTGTCTCCTCATTTTGGCAGCCTCCCTGTGTTTGTTTCTATGTATTAGATAGAGCTGCTTAGGTGTCCTGTAGGGTCCAGTGGCATAGCCTCCCCTGTCACCTAAGCTGTATACTTCAGGTGCACGCTTTGTGTGGGGTGAGTACACCCTCCTGTTGAAGTTGAGCCTTGATCACCGTCAGCAGGTCAATGGGAGGGATTTCCCCCAGCCAGTCATCTGCAAAGACTGGCTGTGACCACTGACCACCAACCTCCACCCTCTGTGAAGGGTCAGCTGTACAGGGGCAGGGTGGCGGTGCTCCAGTGTAATCTGTAGCTGTCCACTGAATGTGCCGGCCCCGGGGTTTCCCAAGTGTTTGGGCCAAGGTCAGCCCCCACCCGTGTTTTGCTGGGGCACCCTTCCTGACCTACAAAGCAACCTGAGATGGCTGCTCCTTGTGCTGGGTTTGGCGATTTCCAGGTGAAGCCAAACTTTGAGGCTAGGCTGGCTGCTGCTAGTGCCGGGCCTGGGCCTCACTGAAGCCAACTCTTGCTTTTTGATAGGATTTAGGAAGCTGTGAAGCACAAACCAAAACCAGCCTTCCTATGGAAAAACAGCTTGGGTTGGCCTCTAAATTGGGTGGAGCAGAGTCTCTGAGGATCTCCAAGGCAGATTCAAACAGTGTTATCCAGGTTAATGTAGTTTCAGACCTGGCAACCAGCTTGCTGGCTCTGTCGGGGGAGGGTTTAGAAAAGGGACAATGGCTTTTGCTGTCCTTGATGCCAGACACTTCAGTTTCTCCCTGTGTGCCACTGGTGCCTTTCAAACTGCTACCCCCGTGTTGGAGCTCAGAGGAAGTGAGTCTGAGTAAGTCTGTGTGTGGGTTCTATAAGGGGAACTGGTTGGGGCTCCTGACGTTTCTTCCACTGACTCGATCCCCACTGGCTTTTGCAGCTAGAAGTTGTGGGGACTTGTCTTCCTGGCTTTGGAATCCTGGCCTGGCAGCAGGGGCAGGGATGGAGTGTTAGGAACCGCCCTGACTGGTCTCAGATGCTGTAACACCCCCCACCCCCAACCCCCATGGCTAAGGTTGAGTGAGCAACATTCAGACCATAAGCCACTAAGGAGACAAAGCTTATCTCCCTGGCAGGAGTGCTGCTTCTGCTCCTTTTACTTCATCCATAACTGGCCTCAGTGCTTGATCCGTTAACCAATGATGGGTAAGATTCCCCAAGGGGGGAATGACCCAAGACAGGCATGATCAGAGGGAGGGAAAGACTTGGGGGGCTATAGCAAAAGAGGGTGATGGACCCTCGTCCCTCAGCTTTGTCAAAGCCTGGGTCCTCCTAATCTCTTGTCTGCCTTACTTCCCCTGCCTGATTTAAGCCTGAAACAATGCCTTAAGTATGAAACAATGCCGGTGGTGGGTGCAGCCCTGTGCTGGAAAGGGCAGGTCCCCTAGGGTGATCCGGCCTGAGAAAGAATATCTAAAATCCTGTGAAAGCTGCTTTGCTAAGAATGCTCTCAAATGATACAAGTCCGAGCAAGAAATGAGTTTGTTTCCCAAAGTCTTGTAGCCCTTTAGCTAACAGACCCTAACTCAGAATAAGCCCTCATAGTTCTTTGTATGCTATCTATTGTTTGATCCTTACTGCCTGACAATGATTAATGAGCTTTGCCTGTATTCCTGTGCAAAGTGAACCCAATAAAAGCCCATTGAAGAAAAGTCTCTTGGCCATTCTCCTCTGAGAGATCAGCTACCTTTCCTCCCCAAGCAGATCATGTCTTGGTAGACTTATTCTCTATTCTCATCCACGGCGGATGGGGCGCTTTGCCGGCAGAGCCCCCCACACTGGGATAGGACTAGGTCTCCATGCTCCTGAGATATCTGGATATATTTTTCACCTCCACACATGGGTGTGGGACCAGCCTGTTCTGCATCTGTGCCCCTCCTACCAGTGGGGATGGATGTGGTTTCTTTAATTCTGTAGTTGTCAGACTTCCATTTAACTTGATGTGTAGTTGTCAGACTTCTGTTCAACTCGATTTCCGATGACTCTGAGGGACGGTCATTCTATATTTTAGTTGTAATTTTGATGCAGTTGTGGGAAGAGGCGAGCCATGTCTGCCCACGGTGCCATCTTGACCGGAAGACAAAATTAGATTTAAAAAAATATTTGATAAGGCTCAAATAACAGATTCAACTTTTTTTCCCACCTTTTCTCCACTCCAGCTTATAGATCTAGTGTGATAATACACAGCAGGCATGTTTAACTGAATTGAAGCAGAAAGTGTTTAGCCTGGGATTGTGCTAAACAAACTGAAGCCAGCAACCCCTGTCCTGCTGATGCCTGTCTCTGTAAGGCCCGCCCATTAAGGGCCATGTTTACAATTTTGAATGGTTGAAGAAATCAGAAGAATAACATTCTGTGACACTTGAAAACGATACGAGATGGAAACGTCAGTGTCCATACACGAGGTTGTGTTAGAACACAGCCGCGCCCCGTTCTCTGTGTGCTGTGGCCGCTTTCACACTACGGTGGCAGGATTGAACTGGGGGCCTCATGGCCCACAGAACCTATTGACGGTAAAAGCTTGCCCAGGGACTCCAGACTGTAGTTGGTTCCTGAGGTGTTAGTACCTGACTTGGTATTGTCCTTGAACTAGCAATAATAATAATGGCCATTTTTTAAGAGACTTTATTTATTTATCTTTAGAGGAGAAGGGAGGGAGAGAAATATCAATGTATGGTTGCCTCACATGCATCCCCTGTTGGGAACTGGCCTGCAATCCAGGCATGTACCTTGACTAGGAATCGAACCGTGGTAGTTTGGTTCGCAGCCCTGAGCTCAATCCACTGAACTACACCAGCCAGGGCTTAAGGGCCATTGCTTTGTTGAATGCTTTACCAGTGGTGTGTCACTCTGCATCAAGATCCAAGTTTCACTTCACAGAGGAGAAAACGGAGGCTGGTGGAGTTCAATGACTTGCCAACAGCCACAGGGCCCGGGAGTGATGGAGTCTCTAAGTCATGCTGTCCGACTTTCACACTTGGGTTATTTTTACAAGGCCATGCCTCTTTCTGCCCATACTTGATTTTTCAGTTCCTGTCCAAGAGAAGTGTGCATATATGAGGGGGACCCCCCCCACAAAAAACTGAATTGATTTATTTAAAATTGTGTGTTTATCCTTACATATTTAAACTCCAGTCACCTTCAAAGTATTCTCCATCTGATGCAACATACCTATTGAGACATTTTCCCCATTGCTCAGAACAGTTTTTGAACGTGCTGATATCGATGCCTTTTAGTGCTTCTGCTGTTTTTCTCTTTTCACCTCTTCCGCATAGGCAAAACCTTCCCCTTTTAGGACAATTTTCATCCAGGGAAACAAAAAAAAGTCACTTGGGGTGAGATGGGGTGAACAGGAAGGGTGGGGCATGGTGACCCTGACATTTTTGGTCAAAAACTGCTTAACACTCAGCTTGGTGTGGGCAGGTGTGCTCGTAAATCACCCAGCATGAAATGGACAAATGGGTTGAAAGAGTCTTCAAAAAAAATTCACTGAAGCCAAATGCAGCCTCTCACAACAACACCAGCTGGTGCACTGATACAGATGGGTTCCTAGAACATTCCTAGCAGGGGAAACCTGTACTACAAGGGGCCCACCCTCCAGAAGATAATTCTAGGTTTTTGGGGGGCCCCCCCCTCAGATAGTGTGCTGGGATGTAATACCTGCTGCTCCGGGTTGTGGGGGGCACAAAATGACCATGAGAAAGTTGCCCTCCTGTAGGAAATCATGTCCAGTGGAAAAGGTACTCACACACACTGCTACACACAGCACAGGCTCTGTTGCAGACCAGGGCTGCTCACAGTGCGGTCCGAGGGCCACAGCCTGAATGTGGAAATTCAGAGTAGGTACTGAGAAACTTGCAGCCGTTTGTGAAAGCTTGTCTGTTAGATCTAATAACAGGAAGTTGGATGTACATTTTGTATGTATATTTTCATTTCCTTTTTCTAGCCATTTGTTTTTATCATGTTTTTACAATTCGAGGCTCAGTCCTCGAATTGATGGGAAAGAGACTGATAACTATGGACACGAAACTGATTCTTCACCAAAGGTAGTTCGATAAACACAGAAGCCCCGTCCATGGCATAAGAACAACGAGAGGAAGAGAGGCGTGGGGCCCAACAGCACAGATGAAAACTTTGTTTTTCTATCCTAATGAGGCTTTGCACACAAGTTAAGGATCAATCTCGGCCCCTTCGATAGATCAATTTTCCCTTATGGTCCTAACAGAGCTTTCCTTCTCAAATGCCTTTGAAATTTTAGCAAATTTCAAATCTTGACGTCAGTTCTGACCTTATTGCAGTGTAAGAAAGTAACTAATTTTACATGTCTGATATTTCAAAAAGTCCATGGAAGTCATTGTGATTTGGAAGAGATTTCAGGACATGGGTTAGAGGCAAGAAAAAACACAAGGCCTCCATGGAAAGGACATGGCAACCCATTGTGACACGTGTTTGTCTCTTGGACCCCGGGGGGGGGGAGTAATTATGAAAGATGTTCGGGGACACTGAACAAGAGTTGAATGTAGACGATGGATTAGAAATCATGTCGTAGCCGTGCGGCAGGCCTCTAACGGCTCCCTGGCCTCTCACGGCTCCCTGTGCAAGAGCAGACGGCTGCCCGAACCACAGCGGGGCCTCTGCCCCTGGGCTGCGGGAGCTGGGGCGAGCTGCAAAGTGGGGGGGAAAAGAAAGAAAAAGAAAACGTATTGTATTAATGCTACATTTCCTAATTTGGATAATGACACTGTGCCTATGTGCTTAGAAAATACTTGTATACTCTGAAACAGTGAGAGGTAAAAAGGCAAAATGTCTTCAATTTAATCTTAAATGGTAATAATATGTGTACTATATATAATGTTTATACATAATATAAATACGTTTATATAT
This sequence comes from Sturnira hondurensis, assembly GCF_014824575.4. Taxonomy (NCBI): domain Eukaryota; kingdom Metazoa; phylum Chordata; class Mammalia; order Chiroptera; family Phyllostomidae; genus Sturnira; species Sturnira hondurensis. The sequence continues at coordinate 10,355,927 of NW_028091637.1, forward strand.
TATATATAATGTTTGTATATAGGTATAGCACATGGATAAAATAACAGATCAAACAATGGAATGAATAAGCGAAATGTTACCAGTTGGTACATTAGGTATCTTATATCAAAATAAACTTATTTAAAAAAATTAAAAAGTGAAGTCTCCACCCTGCAGATGTGGACAGTCTGGCCGTGCAGCCATTCCTTATCTTCCTCATGTTTAAGTTTTCTGACTCAGAAAACCCTGAGACCTTGTCTAAGGGTTACGTTGAGCAACCAGCTAACGGGAATAGTCGTAAAGGAATAAAATGATAAAACTGAAATAATTGGCTGTTCTGCCACAGCTCCGATTTCCTAAAAGTTAGCAGCTGTGTACCAGGAACAGCGTGCCACGTGACACTCGTGAGTCTTAGGATGTCCTTGTCCCTGTGTCTTCAAACTCCCTTTCGGTTTCTAAAAACAGGCATGTTTTAAAAATATCTAAATATATATAAAATGTCCCAAGTGAAGCCTGCCGTAGGGGAAAGAAACGAGGACTTTGTTTTAAACACCCTTCTCCCCTGTCTTCTTTGTGTCCCTGTACTATCTGTCAAGAGCCCCTGCTTCCCCCGTGTCTCTCAGCTGCATCTTCACAGGGTTGTTCTTTTCCCCTTCGTGTTTGATGTAGGGCTGTGGCTTCTTGCTCACCTGGGACCCTAGGTTCAGCCCGCCCTCTCTTCGTTGCCTCATCTGCGTGTGTGGCTCCCTTCTCTCAACGATCGCAGGCATTTTCTAGCTCAGTTGAAGGTTACAACTAGACACAGCCCAAAGGTGTATTTGTTCTGACAATCACCATGTTGGCTCACCAGTGTCTTAAATTTTATATCGTTACTGGGGTTGTCAACATTTAATCAGGGGAATTTACACAATCTAGATATACAGTTTCTCTTCGAAGATCAGAGGTGTGGCTACACCAGGCGCTTGGTCCCATTGGGTAACCAAAGACTGGAGACAGGTGTGGGGACACTTCTAAGGCACAGCAGGTCCCTTCAGTGGGCAATGATCTCCATCGGCTCCACGTCACTTTTGACGTGACCTGCAGGCTCTATGAGAGATTGAAGTTTGCAGCTTCAGGTAATTTGATCATACCTCCGTGATTGCTGTAGCAGACACATCTTGTGATGCTTGAGGTTTATTAGTTGCTTGTCTCCCAAACCCCAGGCTGCCTGTTTTATGTCAGCTGCCCCGGCAACACATCTGCTACCCCCAAACCAACCATCTGGAGTCTCTGGCTCCTCCAGACATTTCTGGACTCACCGGAATAAAGCACCATGCTTCCCAACTGTCTGCCGAAGAGGCTGGCAAGTACAACCCAGAAGGCCAGGCAAGTTCACTTCCCGTAGGACAGTGGGAGACCAGAGAAGGGGAAGAGCCAGTGAAAAATCCTCTCTCCCTTTCTCCCCGAGATGAACCGTGTCAAGGTGTGGTTTCTCCGCATAGCCTGTCCCGAGACATACCACGTGATCCAGTGGGTGCCCCTGCCAAGAAAATGGCCTTGTGTCTTCGAGGCTGTTGTGGAGCAGTGGCCAGTATAGTAACACATACCCAGTGTTGCTTCTCATCCTTCCCTCTCATGCCCTGTCAGTGACTGTACCTCCCCAATAAACTATTAACATTTAATTCTTGCCTCGGACTGTTTTCCAGGGAGCCCAGGATGAAATAATTATTTACTCAACACAATGAAGTTGCCCTGCAACTGGCCTAGCTCAGTGGACTGAGTGCCAGCCTGTGAATCAAAAAGTCCTTGGTTCAGTTTCCAGTCAGGGCACATGCCTGGGTTGAGGGCCAGGTCCCCAGTAGGGGGTGCATGAGAGGCAGCCACACATTAATGTTTTTCTGTCTCTTTCTCCCCCCTTCTCTTCTCTCTAAAAATAAACAAAATCTTCTTTAAAGAAACTGTCAAACTGTCTTCCAAAACGGCTGTACCCTTTTGCATTTCCACCAGCAATGAGAGTTCTTGTGGCTCCACATCCTTGCCGGCCTTTGATGTGGTCCGTGTTCTGGATTTTGGTCATTCTAATAGGTGTGTAGTGGGATCTCAATGGGGTTTTGGCCAGGATCCTTCAAAATCATCAACGGCAGGGCATGCTAAGCTGAAAAGGCCCAGTTTAGAAGACACTGCAGGTGACACCTAGATGCAATACCTGATCCTAGACTGCATCCTATTCCGGGGGCAAAGTGTTATAAAAGACATTATTGGCACAGTGGACAAAACCGGAACAGGCAATGTAGGTTAAAGTCTTATGTCAATGTTGAATTTGATCATTATCTGTAGTTTCATTCTTAAGACTTAAATACTGAGAGATTAAGGGGAGAGTGGGCCTGATGTAGGTGATCTATTTTCAAACAATTCAGAAAAAATATAAATATATATTTATATATATATAAAGGGAGAATGGGAATGTGGTGTAACGTTAGCAATTTGCGAATCTTGAGGAAGGAGCATATGGGAGTTCTTTGCACTGTCCTTGCAGCTTTCCTGTAAGTTATTTCAAAGTAAAAAGTTTAAACAATTTTTAAGTGCTGCTTTTAACATCCCATCCATATCCTTCTTCCCCAACCCCTCACCCAAGGACATTCTCTCATTGCTTTTACAGGGAAAGAGAGAAACATCAATGAGAGAGAGAAGCATCGATTAGCTGCTTCCTGTATTCACCTTGATGGAGAATCAAACCCACAACCTTTGGGTTATGGGGCGATGCTCAAACCAGCTGAGCCACACCAGTCGGGGCTCCATCCATATTTTTTGATGAGCACAAACAAGTTCTTGTACTATATTCTGAGGAGTGGAATCACAGGGTTGCAAGGTGCTGCATCTTCCACTTGGCTGGCTAAATAGTTTACAAAGTGCCACGGACATCCTTATTCATTTTAGTTATCTTTTTCTATCACCGACAAAAGTAAGGTGGTCAGCAGCGCTGCTGTCAAGAGTGTAGGCCTTGGACCAGAAGCCTCAGCCTCAGCAGGGTGCTGATTGGAAATGTGAATCTCAGAATGATGCTAAGTGAATTAAATCAGTCAGCGAAAGACAAGTACCATATGATTTCACTTAGATGTGGAATCTAAAGAAGAAAATTAACAAAATTGAAACAGACTCAGAGACACAGAGAACACACTGGTGGCTGCCAGAGAGCCGTGGGGTTGGGGGAGGGGGTGAAAAAAAAGTGGAGGGTTTAAGAAGTACAAATTGGTAGTTACAAATAGTCAGGGGGATCTCAGCATAGGGAATATAGCCAATCACACTGAAATAACGATGTATGGTGCCAAGCAGGTACTGGAGATATCGGGGGCACATATGATAAAGTATATGACCATCTAACCACTCTGCTGGACACCTGAAACCAATGTAAATTATTCTGAATGTAACCTGTAATCGAAAAATAACATTAAAAAGAGGTCATGAAAATAAAGTTCTAAGTCATAAACTATAAAAACATGCAAACTCTCAGATCCCGCAACCCAGACTTGGTGAATCAGAAACGCTGGGGATTCAGCCCAAGAACCTGCGTTTTCACAAATTCCCTCAGTGACTATAAAAGTGGCGCTAATTTATGATCCATTAGGACAGCGTCTGCCTTACAGGCCTCTGTCCCCAAACCACTAAACAGTCAAGCCCCCAGCTCGCGTGGGATAGTGTGAGACCTAGTGGTCTGCGCGCCCTTCCCAGGGCGCCCTCTCGTCAGGGCAGTTACGCCAGGACTCTCCGTTTGTTTGGAGGGGGGCGGCCGGACGGGGCGGGCCTGAAGCTGTCGTCTCCGCCTCCCAGGCATTCGGCCAGCCGCATCTCGCCCTCCTTCTTCCTTCTAGCTCCTTTCCTTCCTTCCTTCCCTCCTTCCGCCAGGCGCGATGGAGCCGGGACGCGGGGCGGCCGCAGCGCTGGTGGTGCTGCTGTGCGCCGGTTGCGCGCTGCCCTCCGCGTTTGCCCAGTTTGAGCGCTACAGCTTCCGCAGCTTCCCGCGGGACGAGCTGATGCCGCTCGAGTCGGCCTACCGGCACGCCCTGGACCAATACAGCAGCGAGCACTGGGCGGAGAGCGTGGGCTACCTGGAGATCAGCCTGCGGCTGCACCGTCTTCTGCGCGACAGCGAGGCCTTCTGCCACCGCAACTGCAGCCTGGTGCCGGAGCCCGAGCCCGCCCCCGGCCTCGCCCGCTACCCCGAGCTGCGCCTCTTCGGAGGCCTGCTGCGCCGAGCGCACTGCCTCAAGCGCTGCAAGCAGGGCCTGCCAGCCTTCCGCCAGTCGCAGCCCAGCCGCGAAGTGCTGGCGGACTTCCAGCGCCGCGAGCCTTACAAGTTTCTGCAGTTCGCCTACTTCAAGGCAAGTCTGCCCGGCCCCCGAGGCCCCGCCCCCCGCCTTAGGCTCTGGCCCCGCCCCCGCCCTGGGCTCTGGCCACGCCCCGTCTTGGGCTCTGACCACGCCCCCTGTTCTGGGCTACTTTCCACCGCTCTTACTGAACTCTGCGGTCGAACACGCAGTCCTGACGAAGGACGTCTCCACCTCCGCCCCCTTCTTCATCTTAGAGGTGGAAATATTTCAGCTAAGGCAGTGAATACATACATAGAACATCTAGCAAGGTGTCTGGCACCCGGCCAAGTGCTAGGTATTTGTTACCTATTATTGGAAGGCAGATTCATCTTTTCATATATGCCATTAAAATCCCTTTTTCTCACGTGAGTGGTGACTTTCAATAATTGAGCCAAACGAGGACCTGAGAAGCTGGCCAGCCCCTTTGAAAGAGGAGGAAATGGAGGCCAGGAAAGGGCAGGACTCGTGGTGAGGGCACATCCCAGCCTGAGGAGCAGACTTCAGCAGTGATTCATCAGGGTTGGCACTCTCTACTGTCTGTCTTTCATCTAGAATTCAACAACAGTGGGCTTCCTCCCTTTGGCTGCTGAGATTCCGTCTGTGATTGCTGGCTAAGAATAGCCACAAATTACAGTCCTGTATATCCTCTGAGTCCTTACTCTGGGGACCCACACGTTTTAAGAATGGACTGAATTCCCTGTTACTGGATAAAGAGGCTTGAGCTTGGCAAGTCTTCACTGGGTTTTGCCAAGAGAGCCCGCTCAAAGCCCAGATTCTCCTGTTTGTAATTGAAAACGGGTTTTAAAAGGAATACATTGCATTTATTTCAACGACTACAAAATTAGATGCCGGGCATTGGCCAGACTCTAGAGGTGGAAGTTGGTTGTTTTGTCTTAACTTTGCTTTGAGTCTTTGGCCTTCAAGATCTGTTTTTCGTATTTCCACTGAAACAGCCACGTGTATATTGCAGTCGTATGAGTAATACAATGGCCCAAGTGGAAGAAAAGCTGGGTTCTCTTGTGCTTGGGTGCAGTTTTATAAAACATACCAGTTTTGTGACTGTTTGTCCTGGCAATAAAAAAAGTTTAAAAATGGAACCAGGAATAAGATGAATGCATTTCCAGGACATTGAAAAATAATGGCTGGCTCATACAAGCACTATTTTTCAAGCAAAGAAAATGACTTGTTAAATTCTTTCTCTTTTTTTTGTATAGCTTTTGGCAAAGACAGAACCAAAATTGAATCACATAATCTTTACTTGTAAGGCTTGGGAGTAGCAAAAGCTCTGATTTCTTTTTTTTTTTAAGTTTTTATTTATTTATTTATCTTTAGAGGGGAAGGAGGGAGGGAGAGAAACATCAATGTATGGTTGCCTTTTGTGCGTCCCCTGCTGGGAGTTGGCCTGCAGGGAACCGGCCTGCAACCCATGCATGTGCCCTGACTGGGAATTGAACCGCAATCCTCTGGTTCGCAGGCCCGCACTCGATCCACTGAGCTACACCAGCTAGGGCAAGCTCTGATTTCTTTAATGTGTAGATGAATTTGAAACAAGTGGTGTAGGGAGGAGGGGAGGAGCATTTTACTCCATGTGCCCCTAAGGCCTGGGTTTTCTTCTTGATCGTGGCATCCTCAAAGTTTAGGGAGTTCATAGCTTCTCTTCCAAACCCTTTATAGGTCTTGTAACAATCCCTTAAAAGTCAGTACAATACCATCCTTTCATGGTATTTTGAGATCTCTTATAGGGCAGAAAAACGTTAAGAATTTCCTTAATAAATATTAAAAATTTTCATTGCTTCAACTGAAAATCACTGAGGAAGTGATTTTAGGTCGTGATATTGTGTGTTGTTTTTTGGGGGGGTTGTTGTTCCTTAAGGATGTTTGTTTATATTTTCACATTTTGTTTCTGGGTAGAGTGAAAATGATTGGTGACGGGCAGGTACATCCTCCCTGACTCCGTAAGGCAGAGGTAGATGGTGCTGGCTGCTGTGGCGGATTTGGGTAGATGCCCCCGTGCGGGGCCGATGGCTGGCCTGTGTTTCAGTGCAGAAGGACAAAGTCCTGATTGAACACACGGAGAGGGAGGGTGAGTTCCGGTGGCTGGAGAGAGGTGCGGAGGTGCGGGTGTGCCGTCTTATAGAGAAGGGGCCATCCTCCTGGCGTGTAGCTCTCAGTCCCACCATAGGTTTCATGTCACCAGCCACCTTAGGTTCATGTCACTGCCTGTGGGTTCTCTCTGTGGCTGCCATCTCCTTGAAATGCTCAACTTCCCCACAGGCCAAGGGAAAAGTGGGGTCCAGCGCTTTATCAAATCCTTAACGACTTTGAGCAGACTGAGCCGGCCCCCTCTCAGGCACCTTGTCCCATCCTTTGCCTGGATGTGGACTCTATTCTTTCCCAACCCAAAGGCCTGTCACCTCACTGATTTAGGAGTGGCTCGTTGGGCAGGTGGCTGGGGTCCTTTCATGCAGGTGGTTCTCTCTGTCAGGAGCCCATGGCTGGGTAGAGACTACCACCCCCTTCTCCAGAACCCAGCTGGGGTCTGTGTGAGGTTTAGCTGCCAAGATGTGGCTTCATGTTCCAGCTGGCCGAGCCAGGGTTAAAGTGCATAAAATCACTCTTTCCTCTTCAGAAAGGGGTTCCGCTTTGTAAATGCAGGTCCTACGTGAGAGGCCTTAAAAACCCCACTCTTTCCCCAGCTTTCTACATGCTTTTCTTAGAATTTGAGAATCTGATTGCATTGGCAAAAGGCTGTCAAATGGCTGCATTCATACCTCCTCCCTTCCTTCCGGCCAGGACTCGAAAGCTTTCTGTAGAGCCCTTTCCGACACAGTCTGCAGGCCACTGACCGGTGTCCCCAAAACACCAGCAGGGACACGTGGGAGTCATCCTCGCCCACAACTCTCTATTGTAGCCACCGCTGTTGTCTCTCAGTGACGTGGCTCTGTGCCACTCCTAGATTCTCAGGAATCCAAGTGTGACAAATAGCCCTTTCCTTTCTCTCTTCACACCTCATTCTCTCATCCCTGCATCCAAGTTCCCTCGGGATTGGCTGGAGGAGTCTCTTCGCAGGTGTATGGTGCCTCCCCTGCCCCCACCAGGTTGTGCCGTGGTTCCAGGGGCCACCCAGAGCTGGGACATCAATGTGTGTGTGTGTGTGTTGGGGGGGGGGGTCCTCTGGCTGTTGGTTGTGTGTCCGCACAGGGAGGTGTCCATATCCCTGTCTTCCTGCCCTCTTCAGCCCCCCTCCCCGCACAGCACCGAGTTCCTCCCCGAAGACCTCTGCCCTCGGGGGCTCTGCCCACAAGGGCACCGCAGCTGCTGCTCCTGCTTCTCCTGAAGCTGCCCAGGGAAACGTTTTAGGGGAGTCTCTCCTTCTCCCTCTCCTCCGTTCAGGCCAGCCAGCTTCTGCCCACCGCTCTCTCTCCCAGTTCTTTCTCTCCTCACACTCACCAAGTTCCCTCAATGGCGCAGGGCTTTTGTCCCATGAGTAATTTCTGTGTTTTGTCCAGAATTTACCTCCCATGAAGCAGTAAAGCTCAGAATCAGTTGGCCACTGCCTAACTGGGGAGATGAGAAAGGGGAAGAGAGAGCAAAAGATGGGTTACTTTTTACGATAGTATTATGTAGTCATAACGGTCATGTCCCAGTCACTGACCCTGTGTGCTGCCTTGTCCCGGGAAGTGGACCAGGCACGAGGAGTGATACAGCTGGGCCCCAAAAGGATCATAGTCTGGACGGGGGAGAGAGAGACACGTTAGCTGAGCCCACAGAGAGGTGTGAAAGCAGGAAGACAACATCCGGGACATACAAGGCTCTTCATCGAGGTTGCTAGGAGATAGGGAGGACTCACTACGATGTGTGGTGTATGAAGGCAGGGATTTCCCCCCCTTTTTTGCCTGTTGTTAGTTTCCAGAACAGTGCCTAGCATGCAGGGGGCGTTCCACAAATACTCGCCGAGTGAGTGGCTGAGTGGAGAGAGGATGTGGCGGCAGTCGCTGAGAACAGTGAACAGAAGGTTCTGCGAGGAACTTGGGAGCCTATCGATGGGTCAAGGTTTGGGCAGGAAAGCTGTGGTCTAATCATTTGGGTGAGTGGAGAGAATAAATAATGAAGGTGAGTCCCTTCATTCATAACTTATGTACAGAGGCTAGTGACAGTGGCGTGCAACTACCCTGAGGCCAAAGGGGCAAAGGGGACAACCTGGAAGGAGAGAGACTATATAGAGAGGGCCACCTTGGAAGGAGCTGTGACTTTCAGGTAAGGGACAAGAGCAGGCTGAGGTGACTAGGCAGGGAGGGAGCCAGGAGACTAAATAACCCAACGTTATTCTCTTCCCTCCCTGTAGTCTCCTAATGGGGTTCCTCACTGATGAACCCCACTGGAAGCTGGAGGGCAAAGTAGTTGATTGTTACAGTTCACACCATTCCCAAAGGCCAGCCCTCCTGGGGCACGGAGCCGGGTGGAGATGGGGAAGTAGATGGTGAAAGGCCCACGGGCCATCTGGTCACTTTCAGGGAATAAACGCTTTTCCGAAGTAGCTGGACCAGGTCTTGATGGGCCACAGGAGTTGCTGACCCCTCAGCTGGAAGCATTGTACAGAAACAAGAAGTTACTGAAAGACCCAGTAGGACCTCGTTTTGCAAAAACCACTGCTCACCATCCATTGAGTCGCTTTTGTCTTTCTTCTTTGTACTTCAGGCAAATAATCTTCCGAAAGCAATCGCAGCGGCTCACACCTTTCTACTGAAGCACCCCGATGACGAAATGATGAAGAAAAACATGGCTTATTACAAGAGCTTGCCTGATGCTGAGGACTACATTAAAGACTTGGAAACCAAGTCATATGAGGTATAGCTGGAGTTCACACAGCGGTCGGTTGCGATGTGAATTGTCGAAGAAGAACAGTTCTAGCCATGGAAGGGCTTCTAGTGATTTTTGATAGCATTTGATGAATACCTTGAAAATAGAAATAATTGACTTTTTAGCGTTGACCCATTTAAGAATGAGATTTTGCATTCCATGACGCAGTTAAAACCACCTTTCCTTTAAATGCTATATTTTTAGAAATATGGTCATTTGATTGTTCAGTTATTTATTCATTTGTAAAAATATTTATTTATTTTTAGAGAGAGGGGAAGGGAAAGAGAAAGAGTGGAAGAGAAACATCAATGTGTGGTTGCCTCTCATGTGTCCCCAACTGGGGACCTGGCCTGCAACCCAGGCATGTGCCCTGACTGGGAATTGAACTGGCGACCCTTTGCTTCAAAGGCCCATGCTCAATCCACTGAGCCACATCAGCCAGGGCAGTTTGTTTTTTAGATACAGTTGTTGATAGATATGTATTTATTGCCATTTCATTGTTCATAGTTTTGATCTTCTTTTTCGTAAATGAGTCCCTTTAACATTTTGTATAGTAATGGTTTGGTAATGATGAACTCCTTTAGTTTTTCCTTGCCTGGGAAGGTCTTTATCTACCCTTTGAGTCTAAATGATATTTTTGCTGGGTAGAGCAACTTTGGCTGTAGGTCTCAGCTTTTCATGACTTTGAATATACCTTGCCAGTCTCTTCTAGCCTGCAAAATTTCTTTTCAGCAATTAGCTGACAGTCTTATGGAAATTCCCCTGTAGGTAACTGCTTTTCTCTTGCTGCTTTTAAGATTCTCTCTTTATTTTTAACCTCTGGCATTTTAACTATGGTGTGTATTGAAGTGGGCCTCTGTGCATCCACCTTGTTTGGGACTCTCTGTGTGTCCTAGACTTGAATGTCTATTTCCTTCACCAAATTAGAGAAGTTTTCTTTCATTAGTTTTTTTCAAATAGATTTCCAATTTCTTGCCCTTTCTCTACTCCTGGCACCCCTATGATGTGAATGTTGGGCCTCTTGAGGTTGTCCCAGAGGTTGCTTACACAATCCTCATTTTCTTCTTGTTGTTCTGATTGGTTGTTTTTTGTTTCCTCATGTTCCAAATCATTGGTTTGATTCTCGGCTTTATTAATTACTGTTGTTTCTCTGTAAATTGTTCTTTATTGCAGTTAGTGTATCCTTTTTTTTCTAACTGAATCGTTTTTATGCTTTTGAGGTCCTCACTAACTTCCTTGAACATCTTTATAACCAGTGTTTTGAACTCTGCATCTGATAGATTGCTTATCTTCATTTTTTAGTTGTTTTTCTGGAGTTTTGATCTAGTCTTTCATATGGGCCATGTTTCTTTGTCCCCTCATTTTGGCAGCCTCCCTGTGTTTGTTTCTATGTATTAGGTAGAACTGCTATGACTCCCTGTCTTGGTAGCATAGCCTAATATAGTTGGTGTCCTGTAGGGTCCACTCTGGGTGCTCGAAGTATGCCCTCCTTGTACACTGTGTACACCCTCCTCTTGTAGTTGAGTCTTGGTTGCTGTTGGCAGATCAGTGGGAAAGATTTACCCAGACCAGTCAGCTGCAAGGACTGACTGTGACCACTGACTACCAAGCTCTGCCCTCCGTGGAGGATCAGCTGTGCAGGGGCAGGGTGAAGACTCTGACATGGCCTGTAGCTGTCCACTTGGTGTACAGGCTCTGAGATTTCCCAGGTGGTTCAGGCCAAGGGCAGCCCCTACCTGTGTTTTCTCCTGGGCCACCCTGCATGAGCTATACAACAGTCTAAGAAGGCTGCTGCTTGTGCTGGGCTTGGAGATTCCCAGACAAAGCCAAACTGGGGATCTAGGATGGTTGCTGCTTATGCTGGGCCTGGGACCACTTAGCGAGAGGTTTGGAGGCTGGGGATTCACTGAGGCCATCTCTTGCTTGTTTGATAGGATTTAGGAACTTATGAAGCACGAGCCAAGACCAGCCATTCCTATGGAAAAATCATAGTTAACAGTCTGGCTGGGCCTGTAAATTCAGTAGGACAGTCTCAGGGCATCTCCAGGGTAGGGCCCACGGTGTTGGCCAGGTTGATGGAGTGTCAGACGTGGCACCAGACTGCTGGTTCTGCAGCTCTGCGGGGAGGCCTCAGAGAGCGATAATGGCCTCTGCCCGCCTTTCTGTCTGAGAGAAAACTGTCCCCAGCTTTTGCCTTGATGATGCCAGACACTTCAGTTCCTCCTCATACGCCACTGGTGGCTTTCGAGCTGCTACCCTGGTGCCGGAGCTCAGAGAGAGTGCATGTGGGTTCTTTAAGGGGAACTGGTTGGGACTCCAGAAGTTTCTTCCACCCAGTGAATCCCCACTGGTTTTTACAGCCACAGTTATGGGGACTTATCTCCTGCCACTGGGCCCCTAGGCTGGGGGGCCTGGTGTGGGCTGGGACTCCTTGCTCCCGAGATATTCCTCCCAAATTTTTATCTACCACATGGGAGTGAGGGGCCAGCCTGTTCTGTGTCTGCGTCTCTCCTACCAGTGGGGCTAGAGGTGGTTTCTTTAATTCCGTAGTTGTCTGACTTCCATTCAACTTGATTTCTGTCGGTTCTGAGTGATGGCTGTTCTATATTTTAGTTGTAATTTTGAGGTCACTGCGAGAAGAGGGGAGCCATGTCTGCCTGCACCACCATCTGCCCCCTGTTTATTTCAAGGCCTGTCTTGGCTCCTCCGGGTTAGCAGGTTTTGACATGAATCCAAGATCTCTGTTTATTTCTCGTGAGACTCCCCCTCTTCCTCAGCCCTTGTTATTTCTCTGTTACCTGGTCTGGTCAACAGTGAGCAGAAATTCCTCGAGGTTTCCACTGCCTGGCCCTTGGCTGCCCTCCCCAGTAATTGGAGCTGATGTATGGCCTTCCTGTTTATCACTGCAGAGCAGCGGTTGGACAACAGCTCTGAAGCTTCTATCTTTTCCTTGATTAATTTGTAAGATCAGCTTCACTGAGGTATAATTATGTAAACTTTAATTTTGAATTTGAAATATACAGTTCAACAGGTTTGGGCAAATATAGGCAAGGCTGCAACTACCACCATAATCGGGATACAGAATCTTTTCATCTCCCCTAAAAATGTCCCCTCCTGTCCCTTTGTAGTCAAGCCTTTGTCCCAACCCCTGACCTCTCAGTGCCACTGCTGTGATTTCTGTGACTGTAGTTTCCCCTTTATCCTTGACTCGACCCTGATTTTATTCTTAAGTGCCTGCAACTTTTATAATTAAATGAAATAAGAAATGTTCCGTCGCCCTGGCCGGGTGATTCAGTTGGTTGGAGGGTCGTCCGAGGCACCAAAATGTTGTGTGTTTGATCCCCGGTCAGGGCATATCCAGGAGGCAACCGATCCATGTTTCTCTCTCACATTGTTGTTTCTCTCCCTCCCTCTCCCTTCCTCTCTCTCTAAAATTAATAACTATATCCTCGGGTGAAGATTTAAAAAAGAAGGAAAGGGTGGAAAAAACAAGGCATAAATTAAGTCACTAATTGGCTTCATATTTAATTAAGGGCCAGCGTGGTCCCTTCAGAATTAGTGAGAATGGAGCTCTGTGATGGTCCAATTCCTTTGGGAGGACAGGCGCACCTCCCTTCCTGCCTGGGACTTTCATTAGCCTCTCCTTGCTCCCCCAGAGCCTGTTCATTCGAGCCGTGCGGGCGTACAACGGCGAGAACTGGAGGACGTCCATCACCGACATGGAGCTGGCTCTTCCCGACTTCTTCAAAGCCTTTTACGAGTGTCTCGCAGCCTGCGAGGGCTCCAGGGAGATCAAGGACTTCAAGGACTTCTATCTGTCCGTAGCAGGTTGGTGGGGATTGAATCCCAGACGGCAGTGGGTAGCTAGCTGCGCATGGCCTCTGAGGAGCCTCCTTGGGCAGGGAGGACACCTACGCAGATCAGACCTGGCAGGGGCTTCTGGAGAGACAGGCAGTGTGACGTCCAAGCCTGGACCTGCAGAGGGCCTTTGTCGTATCAGCCCTGCCCGATTACGGATTCCCCACAGGCGTCTGGGAAAATAAAAACTGGCTCACGAGTAACTCGTGCCTCGTGTGACTGAGAGAACTCTGTTGGTGGAATTTTGTCAGCACACAGAAAGGTGTAGTGAGCCTCTACGTAGGTGTCGCCTAAGATAACTTTTGGGAAAAAAATTTCTGCTCATAAAACACTGCAGACTCATTCTAGGAGGTCTGGACAACATGGGAAGGAATGAAGAAGGGGAATGTAGAACCCCATCCAGAGGTAGCCCAGATTTTCCTCTGGTGGCCAGCGTCACTCCAGAAGCTGGGGCGTGGCCACGAAGGGACTTCTTGGGTTGGCTGTGGGAACAGCGACCCTCGGACCGCACCTGGTGGCAAGGGTGCCCTGGGCAAACAAGCCTGGGCGCCAGCTGGGTGCGGGCTGCCTCTCGGAGAGGCCCTACGTCCTTTGACGGTTAAAGGCTCCTAGAAACCTTGTGGTTTGGGGTTCTTGGATCCGGGCTTTTTAATTTTTAAAATAATTTTTTTTTGGCTTAGGTGTCTCTTTTTCCACAGAGTACCTTTCTTTTCCTTGCCAAAACCATGATCTTGTGAAAAATTTCAAACATTCAAAAAGTAGACAGATGAGCCCTGGCTGGTGTGGCTCAGTGGACTGAGCGTGGGCCTGTGCACCGAAGGTTGCCAGTCGGTTGGCAGCTGGTTGCCTGTCGGGCATGTTAGGGAGGCGACAGATCGATGTTTCTCTCTCCCCCTTCCCTTCTCTCTTGGATGAGAATGAAATACACCTTTAAAAAATGTTTAAAACAGGGTAACTTAAAAAACAAACAAACTCTTAACTAGATGCCAGGCCCTGGTCTCTGCTTTCTCTGTGTAGTATCTCACTTTTACAGCCACACGAGGAAGGCGAGAGCAATCTCCCCATTTTACCGCTGAGAAAGCTGAGGCGTAGAGAGTGTTGTGTTAATTGTCCTCAGGGGAAGGGCTGGGATCTGAACCCAGGATGTCTGACGGCAGAGTCTTACCTGTTAACCCTAATGGAATCGTGTCTTACCAGGTGGGGAACATTCCGCTTACACTTTATTTTGTTTTTGATAGCCAGGACATGCACATCATGCAAACGGTGAAAGAGACAAAAGGCCGTGCTGTGAAAAATGAGTCTCCTTCTGTAGCAGTCAGGGCCTGAGTGACAGTAGATGGCACACGTCCAGCAGGGTGGCTCACGAAGGGCTATCTACTGAAGTGTGGGTGAAGGAGACCCCAGAGGGCAACACAGGACCCGGGGCTACTAGTACTGAGCCATTCTCTCCTAGGCCGAGGGGAGGGAGGAGACACGGGCAGCTAAAGGCGGTCTTGCTTCCATCTACTCTCTTCTGCCGGTTCCACTCACCCCCAAAGGGAGCCATTTTTACTAGCTTCTGGTTTATACTTCTAAAAGGTTTTCTTTTTAATAAAAATAAGCAAAGATAAGTTATCTTTGAGATACCTAATATAGGTAGGTAGATAGCTAGGTAGGTAGGTAAGTAGGTAGATAAAGATACGTAGGGGATATTTTAGTTCTATTTTTAAATAATTTCAAACCTACAGAGAAGTTGCAAAAATACAAAGAACTCTCATATACTTCTACTCAGATTCACTAATTTTTTTAATTGATTTTGAGAGAGAGAGAAAGAAACATTGACTTTTGTTTAACACACCCAAGCACTCATTGGTTGATTCTTGTATGTGCCCTGACTGGGGATTGAACCTGTAACCTCGGCGTACAGAGATGATGCTCTAACCAACTGACATACCTGGCCAGGGCCAGAGTCACTAATTTTTAACATTGGTTGTGCTACTTTATCATCCTCTCCTTATGTGTATGTACATAATTGTTCTTATTTCAGGACCACATGAGAGTAGGTGGCACACATCATGACCCTTGCACCCATAACACCAGAGTGTATTTCCTAAAAACAATAATGCTCTCTGCATATCCACAGTGCAGTTATTACATTCAGGCAACTTAATATTGGTGCAATACTTTTATCCAATCAATAGTCTGCATTCTAACTTTGTCAGTTGTCCCAATAATATCTTTTCTAGTCAATAGAAACTCTTTTGCCTGGTACAGTCTAGCCCAGGATCACGTTTGCTAATTATTTTCTTCTTTAGTGTTTTTTAATTTGGAGCGGTTCCTTGGCTCTCCTTTGTCTTTTTATGCCATTGAAATTTTTTAGGAATTTAGGCCAATCACTTTATAGAACATTCCTCCGTTTGGGTTTCTATGATGTGCCCTCACGGTTATATTCAGGCTGTGCCTACTTAGCTGGAGCATTACAGGAGTGCTCTTCTCCGGGTACCACATCCTGATGTGCATGGTGGCTGTCGGCCCCAGATTGGTGATGCTAAGTTTTAAGCATTTGGTTATGGTGTATTTCAGCTTCCACCTTCTCCACAGTGTAATTACTATTTTTCCTTTTGAAAATAATAAATAATTGGTGGAGAGTGTCCATCCAACTCTGTGTTTCCCCACTCCCCCCAACCCCCAACTTCAATCCTCTGATTTAGCCTCTATTGAGGGTTCTTGCCTGAGTCATTTTTTTTTCTATAAAAGGTTGTATAGCGTGGGCCTGCGAACCAAATGATTGTGGTTCGATTCCCAGTCAGGGCACATACCTGGGTTGTAGGCCAGTTCCCAGCAGGGGACTCACTAGAGGCAACCATACATTGATGTTTCTCTCCCTTTCTCCTTCCCTTCCCCTCTAAAGAAAAATAAATAAAATCTTTAAAAAAAAGGTTGTATATACTCAAATCTGTTTTCCCCTTACTTTCATGTCTTCTTCTTTCTTACAGAATAGGTTCCATACTTGATACACTGTTGTGCTTTTTGTTCATTCCCCTTAACCACATGCCCTAACAAGTGCAGAGACATTGGGTCTTTTTTTTCAATCGCTACTCAGTACTTCATTGGTCAGGGCGGGGGACAATATACTACAGTGTATTCAATTATCTGATGGACATTTGGGTTATTCCAATATATTGCTATTACATATAACATTGCAATGGGAAATTTGAGACTTTTTTGTCTAATTATGGAAGC
Source organism: Sturnira hondurensis (assembly GCF_014824575.4). Taxonomy (NCBI): domain Eukaryota; kingdom Metazoa; phylum Chordata; class Mammalia; order Chiroptera; family Phyllostomidae; genus Sturnira; species Sturnira hondurensis. The sequence goes on from NW_028091637.1 coordinate 10,372,192, forward strand.
GTATTTTTAAAGTCATCTTAAGTGGGATTGATTGTGCAAAGAGTAAATGTTTCTGTAAATTATCTAGTATCTTGTTACCATTTTGCATTTCTACCAGCAACGGAAGAGAGTGCCTTTTCTTCTACAGTCTAACAAAATGTGCACCATTATTCTGGAGCCCTTTACTTCTAGTTGCAGGAAGGGAGAAAAGGCAGGGGCCAAGGACCCCATGGGAGATTTCGGGGGAGCAGGCCAAGAGGTAGCATTCATTAGTTGCTGCACTTCACATTTCATTGGCACAGCTAGTCAGATGGCCCCTACTCAACTGCAAAGGAGGCTGGGAAATGTAGTCTTTGATATCTTTATGTTATTATATTTAGATCCACCTATTGTTTTTCAAAGTCTTTATAGATTCTGTTGTTGGTATGTATCATACTTTATTAACCATCACCCTATTGATTGGCATTTAGGTAATTTCCAAATTTGTTTCCTGTTACGAACAGTGCTTCTGGGTGGCTATGTCTAAAAAAATTTTCCAGAATTAGACTGCTGGGTCAGAGGGTATATGTATTATAACCTTTGATACATTTTACCGAATGCTCTTTGAAAAATGTGTTCTTGTTTTGCTTCTACCGACAGAGCATGAGAGCAAGTCTCATTATTGTCTCCCTAACATGGGTGTCAGCATATTTTTTTAAATTTGCCAATATAACACTTTAAATTATCTTCAATGGCATTATAGTTCTTAATTACAAATGAGGTTTAGCATCATTTCACAGTGTTTATAAGGCATTTTTATCATTTCTTCTCTCAGCATCTTTTGGACCATTTTTACACTCGGTATTTGCCTTTTCTTGTTAATTTTGAGAAACTTTGTCCGTTAAAGGTTTCAGTCCTTTATCATAAGTGTTGCAAATATTTTACCTTTATCACCGATATTTTTACCTTTATCATCTGGGGGGTTAGGCAGAAGCATTATTAGGAAAGTGGTGAGTGCATGGCTCTGAAAATGTGTGTGTTTTCTTTCAGATCATTACGTGGAAGTTCTGGAATGCAAAATACAGTGTGAAGAGAACCTCACGCCTGTTATCGGAGGCTACCCAGTGGAGAAATTTGTGGCTACCATGTACCATTATTTACAGTTTGCTTATTATAAGTGTAAGTAGTCCTCCTCCTTGAAATCTTGGGCATGGTGCTTAATCCTTCTAAGACTCGGCTTCCCCCACTGTAGAAGAGAGGTCACCCTTACCTGTGGTTTGGAGATCAAGGTTACATCATCAGCATGGCCTAGTGACTCAGGGCGCAAGACTCTGGAACCTGACTGGCTGCCTGGGTTCAATTTCTAGCTTTACCAGTTACTCGCTTCCCTGAGTCTTAGTGTCCTCATCTGCGAAGTTGACGTGATAGCACTAACTCAGAATGAGATGAGGAATAAACCAGGTGATTGGCATGGACTGTAGAGGGAACTCACACACTGGCACACAGCAAACTCTGTATCAGTGTTTGTTCTTTCGGCCCTTACTTCCTTCCCTCCCCATCACAGGCCTTGCTTTTTTGACTGTTATAGGGTATCATTCCAGTCGGCTCTCCCTCGACCTGAAACTGGAGTTTGTCGGTCAGAGCGTTCCAAGGGGACACAGGGAACAAATGCGAGAGGGAAAGTAGTTTAGTGCTCAGTCGTCAGAGCCGGTCTTTTTGGCGTTCCTTCTCTTCCCATGATGGGCGTTGCTGAGGGCCACTTGTTCGGCAGCAGGTACCTTGGTGGCTCAGTGACAGCACAGGGGGATTGTTGGAGACAGCTGCAGTGGGAACTTCGTCGTCCTATTGACGAAATGCCTCAGTGGCAGGGGACTGGCTGGACTCCCCTTCAAACTTAGGGGCGGCTGGCCTCAGGCATTCGGGGAAGTCCCGGGAAGAGTGACAGGTGACCTTGACTTCTATAGCCCTCCTTCCCCATTGTGGACGTTTGTTCTTGGTTGGGTTCCCTCTTGCTGCACCAGCTGCCTTCCTTTTTATCCCGCCTCCCGTCCTCTTTGGGGCACACTGAAAGACTTGCCTGCTGAAGGTGAAAAGAAAAAAATTTTTTTCTCTACATATATATATTTTTCAATAGTTAATTTTTGCTTCTAGTCAAGATTGCTCCTCTGAAACAGTCATTTTCACCAGGTCTTCTTGAGTTCAGTAACTTGGCTCTCTCAGGAGTGAACTTGATCTTCCGGCAGCCTGATCGGCACCTAAGGACCCAATGAAAAGCTCTGCTGTTTTAGTTGAAACATTTCCGAGATCAGCCAGAGAGTGAGGTGTGTCTTAAACAGGTGTCCTTCCCTGAAGTCCCCATCCATGGGTGGCAGGAATGAGATCTTGTTTGTCACAACAACCCTGGCACTGGCTCTATGGTAGGGGACTATTCAGCACAGAGGATGAGAGTCATGTTCTCCATCATCTACAAACACGTTTCATGTGAGACAGCACTGAGCGCACAGTAGGTCCCCAGCAAATATTTATCGACTTGACTCTAGTGTTAAGGGGATAGTTTCTTACTAGGCAATGTTTTCTTGTGAAGAGCCCTCTTTTTTTGATATAAGCCATTGATTGGTGCTTAGTCCTGGCTTGTTGCAGCAAACCAAACCTCCAGGAGCTGTAGAGAGAAACATCGAGGCAAAGGACCCATTCCCTTCTCCGTCCTTCCGCACCCCTCGCCCCAGTGATAGCCAATTGCTTTTGTTCATCCACACTTGGAAGATCCCGTTTTAATGAGAATGATGAAAACTATGTACACGGTTTAAAAAACAGCTTACTGTGAAAACTTTAAAACACCGTAGAGAGGGTGGGATAATGAACTGCAGTCTGCCCACCACCAGCTTCAACTTTCACCAACACTTGGCTGATCTTGGGTTCACAGTTTAAATTGGATTAAAACATTGGGTTCACAGTTTCAGCTGGATTACAACATAACCTAGTTTTTCTTTTTTAAAGATTTTATCTATTTGTTTTTAGACAGAGGGGAAGGGAAGGAGAAGGAAAGGGAAAGACATCAATGTGAGAGAAAAACATCGGTTGGTGGCCTCTTGTATACACCCGGACGGCGGCCCAAACTCACAGCCCAGGCACGCGCCCTGACTGGAATCAAAACTGGCGACCTTTTTGCTTTGCGTGGTGAAAAGCACTTCATTTTGCTTTGCGCGACCCTTTTGCTTTGCGCCCAACCAACTGAGCCACACCAGTCAGGGCACGTAACCTGGTGTTTTTATTTCATTTTCATGAAAATCTGTGCTGGCGCTTCACTGAGCTGGCCCCCAGCTAGACTTTGGAACATGGGGAGAATGCATCAGGGCTTGGTTCTGCAGGCACAGAGCCAGAAAACGGGGAGTTTAGAAGTGTTCCAGACACTTCCAGACTCTGGCAGCTCGCTGGCCTTCTGAAATCTGCATGTGCTCTCAAAATTGCCCACTCTATCAGGAGCTGTGGCAAAGACTTTTAAACACTGGTAACCAAAACACCTAGCTTTGCTTACTCCTCCCCAGGAAATCTTTGCTTATTAGGGTGATAGGTGCTCAGTGTGAGCAAAATTTGCTTATCAATATTGACTTCGTGAAAGTCTGCTGTGTCTTTTTGAGGACAGGCCTTGTGGATACCTTGGCCCTAAGACCCTGGTTTTAAAGTTGTCATTACCAGAAATAGCCACTGGGTGGCATGATATATTCATACCCAGGCTTTGGTTACTGTGGTCAACCAGAGCTTGAACAAAGGTAGGGTTTCTGGATTATAAATTGGAGTAGATTGGGCCAGAATGAATACCCAGGGCCTTGTGACTCATCACTTCTTCTTCCTTGTCCCCTACCCTTGAGACAAATCCCAACCCCTGCAAAACTTCTATGCTAAAGGTGCTATATAGGCCGGACAACTCTAGGGAAGGAGGCTGGAGGTGAGAATCTCACTTCCAGGAAATGAGAAGACCAGGTGGGTTTTCAAATCTCCTGCAGCCCAGATTGTCCACCATCCTTCTGAGTTTCCTAGATTTGGTTTAGCTGTAGGAGGGTCCACCTGGGTCCGAGGATGGTGGTATCATTTAGATGGGACCCGGGTGCTTGGGAACCTAGATGCGGGTGGCGGTGGGGGAGTGGCAGGGGGGCCAGGGGGTGGCTTGTTTGCTAATAACCACATCCTCCCTAACTCCCTTATCTCCTTGACAGTCCAGGTCTTGGGACCCAGGCCCCTCTGGTTCCAGGGGTGTGAGCCCAGCTCCGGTTGCCAGAGCCCGAGGTGGAATGTAGTAGGCATTTCCACACGGGCCTGTCTGCCTAATAAGGAACCTGTATGTTTTGAAGCTCCAGGCTGTCAGGGAGACCCAGTCTGTGACCTGCCACCCAGGGACGATCCTGGTTGGTCACCAGCTACCCACTGTCTGCAGGAGGGACTGCAGAGGGGACTCGTTTGCACCCTTTTCCTTTAGGAAATTGCACTGGAAGGAAGGGTGGCCTGTGAGAGCCACTGATTTCCTGTTCCTCTTTCTCCACCCCCCCAGTGAGCGACCTGAAGAACGCAGCCCCCTGTGCAGTCAGCTACCTGCTCTTTGACCCCAGCGACCAGGTCATGCAGCAGAACCTGGTGTATTACCAGTACCACAGGGACAAGTGGGGCCTGTCAGATGAGCACTTCCAGCCCAGACCGGTAAGTGCCCCGAAGCCACCTCGGCTCTGTGCCTCCCCGTCAGTCTCGCTTTCAGAAGGCTGCTTCGCACCTGAAGACACAGGGCTGTTTTGGAAATAAAGGAAACTAATTTCTTTCCCTGTTTTCGTCTTTTGACATTTTACTGCTCTATTCTGATTTTTAAACCCGTACAAATTCTACAGATTTCAAACATTAGAGAAGTATTTTACTTAGAGAGTGAAGTTGCCCCATCATTCCGCACTTTCTGTTCACCCCCTGCCTGTAGCTGTTCTTTAGTCATCTGTGCAGCGTGAATTCTCTTATTTTTACAGAAACGAGCTCATACTTCACACACAGCTTTGTGTCCTGCTTTTGTTTTATTTGACTTTTCTAGGGTGACTTTGGTTCCCCAAACCATGCAGGTTTCAAGGGTAAAAAATCACCGGGACATCATCTGCACACGTGCACCCCTGGCCCCAGACACTTGCTTTATCTTTCTAAGGATTCATCAGGAACATTGTCCGGGTCCCGCCCCCACGCCTCCTTTGGTATCATGGTAACCGCGTCACAGCAGGCTCGTTCATGGATGCGTCATCATTTACTTCCCATGATGGACAAGCTCAGCTTCCCATGTGTTCGGAACTCCGTGGGTTATAATTACATTCAGAAGGTCTTTTCTAAATGATCTTTGTTCTTCACTTGCACTTCCCCTGGGATTTCTGTGTGGCGTCCTGGTTTGTCGGTCACAGGTCTTCTTCCTTCACACCTGTACCCACGCCTTCCTGCCCCCACGCACGCCCCTCCCCTCATACATGTCTCGTTCATTAGGGGCTGGCCACTCTTTTTTTTAAAAATTGAGACATAATTCAAATACAATACAATCCACACTTTTAAAGTACATACATCACAGTTTTATTATAGTCGCAGAGTTGTGTGCCCATGACCTCTATATCATTTTAATTATTTTCCTCACCCCCCCCTCCCCGAAAAAATTCCTATGCCTCCTCTCAGTTCTACCATTAAAAGGTTGCTCATATATACTCTTCTCTGTCTGTGTCCGAACAGGAAGCGGTTCAGTTCTTTAACGTGACTGCGCTCCAGAAAGAGCTGTATGACTTTGCAAAGGAAAATATAATGGATGACGATGAGGTAAGTTTTCATAGTNTTAAAGTACATACATCACAGTTTTATTATATTCACAGAGTTGTGTGCCCATGACCTCTATATAATTTTAATTATTTTCCTCACCCCCCCCCCCCGAAAAAATTCCTATGCCTCCTCTCAGTTCTACCATTAAAAGGTTGCTCATATATACTCTTCTCTGTCTGTGTCCGAACAGGAAGCGGTTCAGTTCTTTAACGTGACTGCGCTCCAGAAAGAGCTGTATGACTTTGCAAAGGAAAATATAATGGATGACGATGAGGTAAGTTTTCATAGTTAGCACACATCTGGCTAGGAGAAAATATTACTCACGTCTTCGCTAAACATCACTGGAAGGCGAGTCGTCCCTGAAATAGGAAACAGAAGGGGACCTTGAAACACACAGTTTCTGTGGGCGTGTTAATGAAAGTCAGAGCTCTGGTTTGGGGAGGACGGGCTTTCTAGGAACCTGGCTGAGGGCCACAATCCCCACCAGTGGGGTGGTGTGATGCGCCAGAAATCGAGAGCTGTCCAACCATCATTTTTTTGTACTTTATAAAAACACAGTGAATTTTCAATTACTCATCACGCTGAAGACACTTGGAAACGCCCATTCTGATTTTCATATGAGATTATCTTTTTTTTTTGTAAGTTAGGTCCTTGCTCTAATCCTGAGTCTCACTCAGCTGACTCCTTTCTCACTTACGGACCAGTGATTGTGTGGCTGGGCAGCCTCATCCCAGTAAAGCCAGCGTTAGGGGTAGCGTTTAGAGAGATGCGTTTGGAACAAACTGGGAAATGCTCCCTAAGACAGCCGGGGACATGCCAGCCATTGGAGTTGGAAGAGAGCGGTGAGCTTGTTCTGGTCAGACCCCTCACTTCATAGGTGAGGAGCTTGGGGGGCAGGAAAGTTCTGTGAGTTTCTAGGCACCCCCCCTGGGGGGGGCCCTGTGCCTCCACATCTGCTCTTTCCACTGCCCCGGGTTTCTGTGAAACAGTGCTAAATAACGCATCATCCTGGAATTTGATTTCTGTGCACAAATTTGCGTGGGATGGACCCATCGCTAGAATTCATTTAACTCCCTGGAACTTCAAGTCCCTTATGTATAAAAGGGGGCTAATAATACTGACCCCACAGGGTTGGGGAATGAAACACTAGGTGGCCTGTGGACGGGCTCTGTGAACTAGGAAGTGAGGCGCGTGCCGTGGGTCTCAGGCTGGGTTCCGCTGCAGCAGGTTCTCAGAGACGGTCTCAGGATGCTTTGAAGGAAGAGGTGCTACCGACCTTCAAACAGAGTCGGCTGCTGTGGTTTGTAAAGTGGAGGAAAAGATCTTTCCAAAAAGAGGGAGGAGTTGAGTTTCCAATCATCCAGAGGCAAGCTACTATTGATACTTTGGTATATATGCTTCCAGTTTTTTCTGCACATTTTCCAGCATATATTTATTATAAACTCAACTGTAATTATATATCATGGCTTTTCCACTCAACACTGTACTGTGAGCAGTTTTCCATGTTAGGTTTTTCTAGAGCAGCTGTATTAATGTATTGTTCACACACTATAAAATTATTCTTAAAGTATTCGATTCAGTGAGTTTCAGTATATGTATGAAGTTGTACATGCAACGTGACTATTCAGTTATAGAGCATTTTCATCCCCCCCCAAAGAAACCCCAAACCTATTAGTAGTCCCTTCTCTGCCCTCTGCTCACCTCTCTCTCTCCTCTGCCCCCAGCCCTGGGCAACCCCGAATCTACTCTCTGTTTCTGGATTTACCTCTTGTGGACATTTCATATAAAAGAATCACACGATATGTGGTCTTTTGTGACCGGCTTCTTTTACGAAGCATAATGTTTTCAAGTCCAGCCATGTCATAACATGTATCATGTTATATGTAAAAATTCCTTTTTATTCCATGTTCCTATGCCATGTTTTGTTGATCTGTTCCTCTGCTGGTGGCCATTTGAGTTGTTTCCACATTTTGGCTGTTTTTGATTAATGATGTTATGAACATATTTGTGTCCAAGTTTTTATCTGGACAAAAGCATTCAGTCCTCATGCCCAGGAGTATGTGCCTAGGTTTGTCACGAGGAGTAGGATTGGTCGGCCACTGCTGGTTAACTCGAGAAGTTGCCCGATCGTCTCCGAAGCAGCCGCACCGTTTTACGTCCCCACGGGCGTCGTGGGAGGGTACCAATCTGCTACATCACCATCAACACCGTAGCCTTGGCCTTCTTTGTTATAGCTGCCTGTCCTCGTAGGTGGGAAATGGGGTCTCCCTGTGGCTTTGATTTGCATTTCCCTAGTGACTAATGATGTTGAACATCTTCTCCTACGCTTATTAGCTGTTTGTATGGCTTCTCTGGAGAGATGGCTCGTCTAATCAAACCTTTGGCCCATTTTTTAATCGAGTTACTCGTCTTTTCATTGTGAAGTTGTGGCAGCTCTTTTTATGTTCTGGCTGTAAGTCCCCTGCTGGGTGTGTGAATTGCAGATATTTTCTCACAATCTGTGGGTTGTCTTTTTCATTTTCTTGATGGTGTTTTAACACACAAAAGTTTTAAATCTTGGTGAAATCCAACTTACTCGTTTTTGTTATTTGTGTTTTTGGTGTAATATTGGAGAAATAAATGATCACCTAATCCAAGTTCACAACTCCTATATTTTAAGATTGTTATAGGTTAAGCACTGACATTTAGAACTACAGTCTATTTTGAGTTAATTTTCCCTATAATGTATGCACATCAACATGCAAAAAACCCCACGGCTAACCACACAGTAAATGCTGAAACAGAACACTTTTCTTATAAGGTTGGGGATAGGACGAGAATGTCCACTCTCTCTCTTTCTGTTTGACACTATGCTAGGAGTTTTAGCTAGGGCGGTTTGCAAAGAAAAATAAGTATAAGGCACCCAGATTGAAAAAGAAGTAAAATTAGCATGATATTCATAGAAAACATGATCTCATCATTCCCACTGTCAGGCTGAGGATGTTCTCTTCTTACTTTGTTGGGTAGTTTTATTGTGAAGATTCAGTAAAGCTCTTACATGTCACCAATGAGGAAACTATTTCAGGAGAAGAACCCGGGTCTTGGTCCTTGAAAAGCTCATGGGCTGGTGAGCAGGGCGGAAAGGAAGGGGCAGTCCGTGTGCCTCTGGTATAACTGCTGATGGGACGGTGGAGGCGTGGGGAGGGCGGCACTGAGCAGGGTGTTTCGGAGGCTGGCTGGACTTCCCACCTCACGCTGGCCATCTGTGGGGGCTGCAGAGCACTTGGCTCCAAGTTCACATGCAGTGGAAGCCAGGTGCCTTCCCAGGGAGAAGCCCAGTTCTCGGCCCAAGAACAGGGAGGAAAGGCCGCTGCAGCCCAAGCAGCAGGCAGCTGGCAGTGGCCCCTCAAAACAGTCTCTGCTCACCAGCACCCCTAAAGACAGGCAGCCCAAGTAACAGAGGTGTCCTGTTGTCTCTTACAGGGGGAGGTTGTGGAATACGTGGATGACCTCTTGGAGCTGGAGGAGACCAGCTAGTCCACAGCAGCCAGAGAGACTTCCCCTTGATGTTCAGGAAACACAGATTCTTTGCCTTCCCTTTGCCCGTAGCCCAAGTTGTTGATACCTCAAAGTCTTCTCTTTACTCTGTGAAGTGAAAGGGAAGCCCCATCTCTCACTACATATATCAAGGGGTGAGCCTGCCTTCCCCGTGACCACCCCTGCCCCCGCCCACTCCTGCTTTCTCTGTGCTCACACCTGTGCTCACACCTGCCTCTCCACCTTCACACCTGTTTTCTCCATGTTCATACCCCCCTTTCTCACCATTGTGGTCGGAAGCAGAGTCTTCTATTTGTTTCCCCAGAAAAACGCAACACTATTTTTTAAATAAGAAAAATACTCCTAAAAGATGATGAATTGTGGAAAACCTACTTCGACCTTTCTGCTCTTCCAGATGTTAGTCCTTTTTACCCCTGTGCCCCGACCCAGGAAAGCTGGTGGAAGACAAGGGTAAACTTCCACATGTCCGTGGCCGTCTGCACGTGGCCCGACCCGCACCGTTTCTGGCACCCCCCGAAAAAGAAGCTGGACGGCACCGTGCAGTACAGAACTATGGCTTTGCTCCACACTTGTGCGTCTCCTAAGTCCTACCGTGGTTGTTCCGTTCCAGTTGGGGACAAGACCCGGTTGCCAGGCCCCGAGTTGGAAATGGAGGAAAGCAAAGGGAGTCTTGTTTCATATGTTCCTTCAATAAATATTTATTGAGCACCTCCTATGTGCTGGGCATTGACCTGCCATGGAGATTTTGCACAGAATAAAAGGAAAAAAGTCCCTGCCTTCACAGAGCCTGCCTTCTACAAGGAGAGACAGACAACAAAGAAACAGGAGTAAATAAATATAGGGAGGGTGTGAAGGGTGATAACTACTGTGGAGAAAAATAAACCAGGCAAGGTGGCAGGGAAGCCTGGAGAGGAGGCTGCAGTTTTAAGTAGGGTGGTCAGGGAGGGCCTCAGGTGATAGCAGAGCAGAGACCTCAGGGAAAAGCGTTCTAGGCAAGGGAACAGCACGTGCAATACTTTCCAGGGAGAACACGCTTGCTGTGATCAGGGACCAGCGAGGAGGCCCAGGAGGTGAGTGGACAAGGGGGAGGACAGAAGGACAAGAGGCTCGAGATGTGTAAGTATGGCAGAGTCGGAGAGGACAGGTGCCCTAGGGCATTGCTCAGTATGTAGGGCCTTTGGCTTCGCTAACTGGGATGGAAGCCGCTGGAAGGTTTGGTCAGAGGCGTGCCTTGACTTCCATTTTGCAATGCTTATTCTGGCCGTCATATTGTCAAAACCCTGAAAGTGAGCAAAGTGGAAGCAGGCCTGCGGGTTAGGAGGCTCCTGCAAAATTCCAGGCAGAGGGGATGCAGGCTTGGAGGTAGTCATGGAAATGCTGAGCTAAGTGCTCAGGTTGTGCATTTATTTTGACAGCCGGGCCAATAGAATTTGCCAACAGGCTGGATGGTGACCTCAAGGTTGTTGGCCTGATTAACAGATAGGATGGAATTGCCATTTCCGGGGATGGGGAAGATGGGGGGATGGGTAAGTACAGAATTCAGTGCAAAGCAGGCTGGGTTTGGGGTGAGAGGTTCAGGCTGCAAGTAAAATTTGAGTTTTCTCAGGCCTGGTCTGCGGCAGGGCCCAAGACAGCGATCTGGAGGCATGTGGTTAATTGCCGTGAAAGCCTCCATCCGTGAGTTATTGACTGTACCTGAGTGGGGAGGGGGTGCCTTTCAAGACAAGTGGCTTGGTTAGCCCAGTTCTCTGGAAAAGGGACTATGGATCACTGGCAGCCAACAGGCAAGCCCAGAGAGAAGGTGGGAAGGATGGGGGTACTGGCCCTGTGAAGGGGACCTGGGAGGAGATCCACGGTGCCCACTACTGAACCATCTGCATGTAAATGGTCCTTGAAGCCAGGAGGCTGGATGGAGTCATCTTGACTGTAGGTATATATTGAGAAGCAAGAGAAAAGGGTCGGGGATGGAGCCCCGGGGTCCTCTGGGCCATGAGAAACCCACCGAAGAGACTGAGAAGGAGCTGCCTTTCCGACTGGAGGAAATAGGAGAGTGAGGTGTTCTGGGATCTGAGCTCCCGTCATTCAACCTTATTCTCTCTTCCAATGAGCTGCTTAGTCTAGTTAGCGTGCTCTGGGGATGGAGGCAGGAGCAGACTGGACTGTTCCACAGGGATCTGGAACAGACTGGAAGGGCACTGAGTTTGGGGTCTTTGGTGTAGGGATGATTCACTGCCGGTGGGAAACACACTTTTGCTTTTCCAGGCTTCCTCTTCCCTCGTCTCACTATCCCAGCCTCTGGGAACCTGAGTGTGCCCTATTTCTCCTTTGGTCCTTTCCTGCGGCCTCGCCCCCCTTTCTCCTGAGATCCCTTCCTCTTTCACCTGCACTAAGTGTTCCTATGAGGATCTTCTAGGCTACCCAGCTACTGTGGCTTTGGCTGAATTTGCCCAGGGGCTGTATGGCCAAAGGAGTCAGAGCTATTGCCGTCACTGATGTCCAAAGTCAAGGCACCCCAGCCCAGCGATGAGTCAGATCCCCTATGGCTTCCAACTATGAGATGCTGGGTTCTCCTTTCTTCCCTCGTCCCATCCTCTACCAAAGAAGCTTCTTCTGACGTCAGTGGGGAAGAAGATCATCAGTTGGGACTACGACGAAGTGGAGGGAGACCCAGTGAGTGCCCCCCCACCCCCGGCATTCCTGAGTCATGGAGGTGGTGCACCCTCCAGCTGTTCAACCCTCCTGACGCTCTGGGCTGCCACGGACCTTCCCCTGCCATGCGAGAAAGTGCAAGGAGACCACCCTGGGGACAGGGCTGGGCACCGTGGTCTGACTCCACCCCCCGTACCCTGCAGAGCTCGCATTTGGTCCTCTTGCTTTGGTCCTGAGCCTGGGCTGGGCTTTCTGTGGAGGATGTATTTCTGCACGGGGTTGAGTGTAGGTGGTAGTGGCGGGGTCCTCATTCACTTCTGACCTTGGCCTCTTTCCACTGGGGATTGAAAAGCACCTCCACCCCCATCCTAGTAATGGCCCCCGAGAAGGAAACCCTGGGGACGGTATGGTCAACATCGTCAGCACTTTGCTTTGATTGAAGGGTGTAGAACTCAGTTACTAAGCTTTTTATTTCAAAGGAGACCAAACTGATATATGTGTGTGTGTGTGTGTGTGTGTGTGTGTGTGTATGAGCCAATATGGATGAGCCAATCCCTCCAAACCTACCATGAAACCCCAGTGTGCAGGCTGCACTCACCAACCTCAGCCCAGTGCCTCCCTGAATGGGTGTCTTAGAAGAGCCTAGAAGATTCTTGTACCCAGACCTCCTGGGTTCAGCCTCAGTCTGGTCTGTCTTTTGAAAAAACAAACCTATGTGTGAGCCTTGCTGGAGTTTCCAGACCCGCCTACGATGCCTCGCTTGCCCTCCGACCCACCCAACGTGTGCAGCGTTTGGTCTCCTCAGGCTGGTCGGCCCAGGGAGGCCGCCCACCCTGGGGGCAGGGGCATCTGTCCAGCCACACTGCCATCCTGGTGACCCAGGCAGGGGCACCCACTGGGTGGGGTCTGACGGCTCCTCCGTGAGGTCCCTGCGGATGCTCAGCGGAGGGTTGGCGTGTACACATGGGTTAAGAAGGGACTCATTGTCTGGAATATCTCATGTACCAATACATTGAACATACTAACATCTTTCTGAGTCTCAAGACTTTCTATTTACGGCCACGAACCTGTGGGCCCCCCGCTCCGGGATTGCGGAGACCACTGGGTATACTGACCACAACGGCCGCCTTAGGAAAGGTTGCTTTTAGGAGTTCTTACTCAGGGAATGTTAAAAGCACAAAAATTGTATTGAACCAAACTCCGTGGCAAACAGAAAATGATTTGTTAGATTGTCAGTGGGAAAGGGTTTATTATGACTGCTGGTGGGATAAACAGTGGCCGGTTTCTGCCAACATTTATGGAAATAACGTTTTTAACTTTTAAATGTGAGCTGTAAACCTGAGCGCCTTCAGTTTTTCAAAAAGAAAAAAAAAATTTCAATAGTGAAACTGTGGGGAGAAGGTGGAGTGGAGCCAGAGAAAACATTCTCATTTCATAGTGTTTGCACAGGGGACTACAACACAGTTCGTAGCGAGGCACTGAGAAAAGCCCACAACGAATCCTTCATCGCAGCTGTCTGAACTCTTGATCATCTGCCATCCCCCAAACAGCGACTTCTTTTTTCTGGTGACTCTAGGCTTGAATGACCTAGTGTGGGGAGTTTAAACTATATACAAGGGGCAGGGGGTGGGGAGAGGAGAGGAACCTTAAATAAGCCTCAGCCAAAGGTTTTGTGCATTGGACTTCCTGTGCCCGCAGCCGGGCAAGGCTGCCCCCCGCCCTGTGCCCGTGGCATCTCCTGGAGAAGGAAGACACCAGCGCAGTCCAGCTTCGCCTTGACTGACCCTCTCCTCCCCCAGAACTAAGGGTCAGGAGCAGCTGTGGTTTGTGCCGTCCTTGAGTGCTTCTGTCTCTAGGGCAGGCGTGTGAGCGGCCCTCTCCTAGCACCTCCAAATGCTACGTGAATAAATGGGTTGGCTCACTATGCTCTCGGCGCTGATAGGGTAAGATGCTGGTGCCTCATTGTACAAGATAAGGACAGGAACAAATTAGGCAGGTTGGCTAACAGATCAATCCCAGCACCTTATTGCTCACTGCCGGGGGGGCCGTCAGTAGGCCAAGCCATCCAGGTTGCTGATATAAAGGGGGCTGGTGTCTTTGCCACCCCTCCTCCTGGGGTAAGGCAGTTTATACAATCTCACTCTTGTGGGAAATTAGGACCTAGGAAATTGCTGAAAACAAGAATTTCTTTTTAAAAAATCACATGAACTGTTTTGCTTTTTTCCCCCCGCTACTCTTTTTTCTCTCTATCCACTGGATGAGGCTGTCTGAATCACACCCAGTTGCTCTGGGATGCATGTTCTAATGAGCTCTGTTTTCTCAGGTCCGTGAGATTTCTGACGTTGACCTAGCAAAGCAGAAGCCTCACCCCAAGGACTTTCAGATCTCACTCAGCAAGAGGTCCCTGCCTGAGAGAGGCAGGCCGAGGGCCTTTCAGGAGAGAGAGAGGCTTGTTTTCCCAAGGAAGGTTTTTTTTGTTTTGTTTTGTTTTTTTTAAGAGACCCGGGATTTCATTAGGAAAAACCTTTTCCAATCCAGGGCTGGCTTTGGGTCTGATGAGTTGTTCCCTCACTGCCAGCGTCTCAAAGGGGAAAGAATATTCACGGTTTTAAACAAGGCCCAAACTCATCTCCGGGCCTGGCTGCCAACAGCCACCAGGCTCCGCACATGTCACTAAAGGCAAGCAAGGCGAAAACCAAGAGAATGGAAGGAGGCAGGTGCAAAGAGTGAGGACCTGGCCGGTTCGAAAACAGAGACCCACGGCAGGGAGAGTTCAGACATGAACTTCTAGAGGAGATGGTTGTCACAGATTTTGTTGGTGTCAGTGGAAAAGTTCGGATTGAGGAGTGGTGACGGTGGGAGGAAGAGTTTGTGCGTTGACAGATGTCTTGGGTCTGGATCCCTAGAAGCAAAGCCTTATGCGAGTGATGAGTAATGCCTGGTTGGGTGAGGAGGGGGAGGGGGCTGCGCTCTGTAGGCTCCTCCCGAAATCCTGCTGCCGGGAGAGTTAGGCTTACAGGGTGGGCAGCCTTAGACACAGCAAGTTTTAAGACATTATCTTCAAGATTATTCGACAACCTTTTTTTTTTTTTTAAACAAGAAAAAGTCACTGTGATGTAGCCTAGGTATAAAATACATTAAGCAACCGTTTGAGGAAATAATCATTTATTTTAAACATCTCAGAAGCTTTGTGTTAATGGGCCCCCACTTTCATGCGCATTAAACATTCACTAGTCTCAAAACACGCATAATGACAGTATTTTAATCATTCCCTCTCTGCGTGTGTTTTTAGATCCCACGACATCCATTTAGATGGCACCAAATCAATGAAAACTTCAAAACTTACATGTTGGACTTATTTTGCAGTTTATGTCTACAAAACAATACATTTACATGTATTAATATATTTGCAATACATTTATTAATACGTTTGTATTAATACGACCTATTGTGGGCATGGTATGACATGAATGTTCTTGGGCTATTACATAACAGTTGGATAACACAATCCTAATGTTGAGATGGAGGCTACTTTATGCAGTTAAAAATAGAAAAGGTATCTTATAGATTAGAAAAGAGTCTAATTTATAAATATATACAGTCTCTGGCTTTTATTCTGTTGTGTTTTGCTTTGGCTACTTGCAGAAAGCATTTCATTCTTCTCATTCTAGATTTCATCTGGTGGACAGGTGTCCAGTGCCTTCAGGTCTTCGTTTCACCTGGTCATGGGGGTTAAAGTCTTTCGGTTTTCTGTAGTGTCTTTATAGCTACAGAGACTATTATTTATCCAAAGCTTGCACCCAAAAGAGGCGGTGGAGTAGAAAACATGTTTCAAGAATTCTTTTTTGCCTTAGCTCAAACACCCCTAACAACTGTTCACTTACAAAGAAGTTCAGGATCTCTCTTATGAGACACAACAAAACTTAGACTCTCAGTCTCAAAATAAATGTACGCCTTCATCACTTTTTACCAATGGAAACGATTTCTAAGGAGGTGATTCATATTAGAAAAAGGTACTGTGTTTTGCTTCTATGCCAATGCATAGGAGGCCACGGAAGATGGCATTTCACCAGCCTCAAGCGCTCCCTCCGTAGCACATTGACCTCCGTACAAGACAGACCCCAGGGGTTCCTCATCTTCTGGGCCTCTGGAACTTCAGCAGGCCTCAAAGCTCAAAACTCACTGAAAACCAATGGCTCTCAAACTCGAGCGTGCAGTTAAGGCACCTGGAGGGCTGGTTAAAATGCAGAGCCGAGCCCCCCTCCCAGAGTTTCTGCTTCAGTGTCTGGGGGACAGGCACCAGGGAATCTGCAGCCCCAGCAAATTTCCAGGTGGTGATAATGCCTCTGGTTCGAGGACCACACTTTGAGAAACACTGTCGTGCACAGTGCTTGCTGGGCCACCATGAGATGACCCGGATACTATGAAACGGGTTGCTCAACAGCCAGAGGAGGCCATCCTGGACTCATGCCGTGTCCACAGAACACGCCGTTGCCACAAGAGAGTGAAGAATGGAGAAGCACGGACCGTTTCATCATCTTAGTTCCTGTGCTTCTCCATCAGGTAGGTACCCACATCAGATAGCCTAGTCCTCAGCCCTCTTCAAACGTTTTTCCCCCTCCCATGTCATTCCCGATTACTGAAGTTCAGAGAAATGGCTAATCCTGAGAGAGGAAACCAAGGACTGAGTTCTGTTAGTCCTGGCAAAAATTCTAAGACATTCCTAGGCAGAGACTGGTCAAGGGCAACTAGGCCACTTCTTCCGAGAGGAAGCGGTGTTTACCGGTACAAAGCTAACCTTGTCTTTCAAAAAACGATGGGCGGTCCCGCAGAAAGGGGGGAACAGAAGTGGATGTGTGTCCAGCTACTCCACACAACTCCCCCCCGCCCCGCCTCTGCCAATAAAACGTCAGTCTTAAATTCTCTCCAATTTCAACAAACAATTAAAAAAAAGTCTCAGAGCTTCTAGACTACGTCCTGGTGCTTAGCTCATCTGCCCTCGGCAACGTCACATTAAAAGGAAATAGCCTATTATTCTTCTACGTCCCACTCCCAACCTTTAAATATATGTCACTTATCCTAAATAACACTGCTCTCAAATGCTCCAGTTATCACACCTGTTTCAAAAATGTCAGGTCACGGAGTCGGTCATCTTATTTCTTAACAAAAGAAAAGAAGACAATAGCACGTTGAAGCAGGANTTCAACAAACAATTAAAAAAAAAGTCTCAGAGCTTCTAGACTATGTCCTGGTGCTTAGCTCATCTGCCCTCGGCAACGTCACATTAAAAGGAAATAGCCTATTATTCTTCTACGTCCCACTCCCAACCTTTAAATATATGTCACTTATCCTAAATAACACTGCTCTCAAATGCTCCAGTTATCACACCTGTTTCAAAAATGTCAGGTCACGGAGTCGGTCATCTTATTTCTTAACAAAAGAAAAGAAGACAATAGCACGTTGAAGCAGGAGGTGAGTTTTGGCCTTGTGGTGGAATTAGGGCCCAAGCCCAGGTCCTGGATTAGTGCAATTCGTTCCAGGGTGGATGGTTGAGGAGACGTTGACGGGCGTGAAGATACCATCCAGACCTCCCTGCCGGGTGCCTCCAGAGACCCTTCTCAGCCTGTAAAACAAAGACCCGAGGAAGAAAGACAAGCCCGATGCCACCTGTCTCATGCTCTAGTGAATTCTCAGTGTTTATCAGTGTGATGCGTCATAGTACGTATTCCTACCAAGTGGCTTTGGGAGAGCCCACTGCGAAGGTGGCTAGACCTTCTCCAGCTCAATCTGCTGGTGGTGGTGCCGCGCCTGCCGCTGGCCCACGTTCAGCTTGTACACGGAGCTCTTGTGCTGGCACCTGCGGTAGCCCCACACGGCCCCTACGCCTGCCAAGAGCAGCAGTAGGCACAGGACGGTGACAGTGGTGGCAATGACGGGGCCTCTGCTGAGGCCAGGACACTCGTCTCCCACGCACGGCTCCAAGGTGGGAAGAAGCTCCTTACTGGCACCTGGGCCTGGGCCTTCCTGTCCCAAGAAGTCTTCAGACAGCAGGTATGGGAAGTTATCCTGGACCTCGGGAGCAGTGGTTTCCATGGGTGTCTGGGTGGCCACCGTGACCGTTGAGGGAATGTGGGGAGGGGTCTTTGGGACAGCACTTGTTTCTGTCTCCAGGGTAGAGCTGGTGAGTTCATAGGGCAGGGTGGCCGCGGGAGACTTCTCTGTGGCGAATCTCCAGGGGACAGTTGACTGGTACCTAGGAAAGCCACCATCCCCCTTGGTGGGTCCCTCGGTTTCAGACACACTCTTGGGTCTGAGAGCAAAAGCCTCTAGATCTAGTGTTTGAGATGGAAGAACTGAACTACGGGTCATGTCCTCCCTTGGCGTGAGGGTGGTACTCCTGTGCTTCTTAACTTCCACAAGAAAGGGCTGATGGGGGGTAAATACGATGCATTCTTCCTGCCCTACAGATCCATCCCCCTTGTCGCCATCTTCCTCCGCTTCCTCCTCGTCTGCCTCTACCTTCCTCCAAGCCCCATCGGTCACAGGGTAGCCGTCCAACCAGGATTCATCGCTGCTGCTCACCATTGGGTCCCCCACCTTGCTGTCATTCCTGCCCACAGGTGGCCCCGAGGAACCATCCGTGCTGCTAGAAGTCACCTTGGTGTCAGGTTCATCTGGGGCCAGCGTCATGACGCTGTGGTTGTCCCCAGCAGGGAACTGCTTCTTGGTGTCATCATCCACTTCCTTCTCCAGCTCAAGCTTGTGAAAGGTCTCAGCAGGAAGCCAGAACAAGTACTTCCCCTTCAGTATGGGTCCTGGTAGGTCCGTGGGGGTGCTGCTCCCAGTGCTGGTGCCAGGCGGGCCTGTGGTTGGCACAACGGTTGTGTCCCTGGCTACGTTTTCTCTGCCTGCAGAAACGGAGACCAGACGGTCCTGTTTTGGAACCTGCTCAGAGGCCTCTCCCGGACCCCTGTCCTCCTCTGCCTCTGTCCGGGAGTCCTCCGTGAGCTCTTTGAATGACACGGATCTGTCGTCAGGGAAATTATCTTCATAGTCGATATGCGCCTCTGCCTCCTCTGGAGGGAAAAGGGGAAAACAGCCTCGTTAGGTTCAAGGTCACAGAGCCTGTATGGAAGGCGAGAAAGGCAAATAAAAAGTGTAAGGGTTCAAACAGATGAAATAAATCTGTCGTTTACAGATGATATGACTGTGTATGACAGACAAGCCCCAAGCGTCTATATTCAAAAGTTGTTCTAAGCAATATGTGTTCAAGAACCCTGGGACTATGGTCCATATAAAATACCAGTTGTATTTCTCTATACCAGCAATAAACACAAAACAAAGGTTTAAAAAGATGCCATTTACCATAGCACTGAAAAAAACAATCAAACACCTAGGAATAAATCTAACAAAAGATGTGCCAGATTCCTATATGGAATGGTACAAAATATTGCTGAGGAAAATTAAAGAGAGCCTAAATAAATGAGGGGATGGACCACATTAGTGTAATGGGAGGCTCAAAACTGTCGTCAATTCTGTCCAAATTGATCTGTCTACATTTAATACAATAAAAAAAAAACAAAAAACAACCTGAGCCCTGGCTGATGTGGCTCAGTGGATTGAGCGCTGGCCTACAAGCCAAAGGGTTGCCAGTTTGATTCCCAGTCAGGGCACCACAGGCCTGGGTTGCAGGCCAGGTCCCCAGTAGGGGGCACGTGAGAGGCTACCGCGCATCGATGTTTCTTTCCATCTCTTTCTCCCTACCCGTCTCTAAAAATAAATACATGACTAAATAAAATCTTTTTAAAAATCTGAGACATTGACAAGCTGATGCTAAACTTTATGGAAATGCAAAGGGCCGAGAATAGACAAGGCATTCTTGAAAAAGAAGAAAAAAGCTGTGGGATGTCCACTACAAGATTTCCCGGTTTTCTACAAAACTGCAGTACTAGGTAAGCCTGTGGTATTGACACACGAATTGATCACAGGATTACACTAACATTACGAACTTCCATTCATTTAAAGCCTCCAGGAAGAGAGTCAAAATGCAAGCCACAGCGTTGCAGATATCTTACAATACACATACTCTCCAAAGGGCTTGTATCCAGAATTTATAAAGAACTCCAACAAATGTGTACTACATAGGCAGACAAACCATAGCAAAGTTGGCAAGATACTTGAATGGGCACATCACACACAAAAATCTTAATAGTCATTAAACATGTAAAGATGCTCAGCCTCCCTAGTAATAGAGAGAGGTTCATTGCAGCCATCATGAAATACCATCACACAGTCCCAGAATGGCCAACATGAAGCAGGTGGACAACATCTAGTGTTTACAAGGATGGGCACGTCGTTGTTGGGAGTGTGAATTGGAGCCCTAACTATGGACAACTGAAATTTAACATATGCATGCTCTGTGGCATAGCAATCCCCCTACTCAAGAGGGATTCAGCAGTGATGTGTATCAAGAATAATACAATGGGCTCCTACAAAGCAATATGAAGTAAATGGACAGCTTAATAGAAAAATGGGTGAGAGAATTAATAGCCACTCATTACACAAACGAGATACTCAATTAGCCAATAAACATAAGGTGCTCCACATCGTGAATAATAGGGGAAGATCGAATGCAGTGATGCTGCAACCCACACATCAGGATGCCAAAAATTAAGAAGACTGCCAATACCACTAGCTGGTGAGGATATGGAGCTCCCAGAACTTCCTACCTGTTATGTGTATCTACTACAGTTGACACAAACATACCCCATGAGAGAACAATTTAAGTCCTTGGTATACACTTCAGAAGAGTGGAGGCAACATGGGAACCAAAAGACCTGTTGTTCCCCATTGGGAACAACAAAAATGTTCATCAGCAGTAGAATGGAATACCCCACAGCAAAGAAAAGAGTGAACTACAGCCTCATAGAGCAAGATGGGTGGGTCCCCTAGACATCATGTCGGTCGGGCAAAGGAAGCCGTACTCAAAAGTCCACACACTGTGCTTCCACTGAAATGAAGTTCAAGCCAGGGAAATGTAATTCATGGCTATAGAGTGAATTGGAGTGGTTATTCCGGGGAGGCAGTGACTGGGAGGGAACGTCGCGCGTGTCCTTGCATTGCTGGGGGTGGTCTGCTTCTTGATCTGGGTGAGGATCCCACGGATGTGTTTACGATATGGTAATGCATTATGCTCTATAATCGTTGCTTTTTGAAATGTTCTGTATTTTTATGTTACTCTTAAATAAATATTTCAACAGATGATCAAAAACACACACTATGTTCCAGAAAAAAAAAAAAACTGACACAGAATTTGGCTCCCGAATGCCAAGTTTAAAAAGAATGATTCAACTGATAACCGGGCAGAAAAGGCAAATCAAGAGCAAGAACAGAAATTAAATCAGGCTTGCCTATCATTTCTCCTCGGCATTCCATAGGAGACAGGAGAACAAAGTCTATAATCACTGAGGGAAAGAAAATGTAATTCAACAATATTATACTTTGTTAAAATGTCACTCAGTTATAAAGATAGTAGGCATCCTTTGTTTTTTAAGGATGTTTGCACTTTGAAATATTTCAAGAATAGCCCTGGCTGATGTGGCTCAGTGGATTGAGCACCAGCCTGTGAACCAAAGTGTCACTGGTTCGATTCTCGGTCAGGGCACATGCCCGGATGTGGGCCAAGTCCCTGGTGGTGGTGGGGTCATGTGAGAGGCAACCACGCATTGATGTTTCTCCTCCTCTCTTTCTCCTTCCCTTCCCCTCTCTCTAAAAATAAATAAAATCTAAAAATATATTTCAAGACTATACCATGCGATACTCTGTGTGTTACTCCCATTAAGCTGTAAACCAGTTGCTACTTGGCCTTCCAGACAAGAATTCACAGCTGAGGTGTGGACAGTTAGCATTTTCATCAGGAAACTCATCCTCTAGACGTGGCTGCTACCAGTACTTCTATTATCTGCATCTTGATCAAAACCATTGCTTTGCCCTGGCTGGTGTGGCTCAGTGGATTGAGCGAGGGTCTGTGAACCAAAGGATTGCGGTTCGATGCTCAGTCAGGGCACATGCCTGGGTTGCAGGCCAGTTCTCAGCAGGGGACACATGAGAGGCAACCATACATTGATGTTTCTCTCCCTCTCCTTCCCTTCCCCTCTAAAGATAAATAAATAAAATCCTTAAAAAAAAGAAAAAAAAACATTGCTTTGCTAATCAGCACCCTGAATATCTAAAATGGCTTCCTCCTGGTGACTGTAGTGGCCTATTAACTACTATGATAACTACTAGAGATAGGCTGTCATTGGTAAAGCAAGAGGTATTTACAATACAGGGATTGGCTTAGAATATTTTAGAGACACTTTCGCCCTTATGTGGACAGGATAAAACCACACCAGACCTTGGTGCTCGAGACAAACCCTAAATGGTCTCACTGGGAGTCACGTGTTATCCACTGAAATGATGGGAACAGAGTCTGCCTGTGCCGGCAGTGACCCTGCACTAGGCAGGCACCCTGTTCTCACTGCAAACCCAGCCAGCTCCTCCCAGCCCGGGCACTCTTGGGGCAAGGACATGTCCCCTCTGCCTTGTATTTCCTGCGCACAAGGGAAGTGGTGCTTGGCACAGAGCAGACACTCCATCAATGTTTGTTGAATGAATAAATGAGTGAGTGAAGAGGTGAATAAGTGACTTGCGGAAGTCCGCTTTGACAAAGCTGCATTCAGTCTAGAAGTCTATCAGCCAGGGCACTATTTGCTTCATGACAATAGGAAAGAATCTTAGTTCTAGCACTGAACACAAGCCACGTCTGCTAAATTCCTTTCCCCAGGTAACCCGCCCCATGAGCTTAAATACGTCACAAAGTCGAAAGGTACCTAGAATATGAACAGGACATGTTTTTCTCCCCTGTGCGGGGAAACATCGGCCTAGTGTATAAAATCAGAGCTCAGGGTTTGGGAAAGGCCAGCCCAGTGGCTATGAGTAGGCCTGCCTTGACCTGGACCCTGATGGCCAGTCTGAGTTCTGTGTGTGTGTGTGTGTGTGTGTGTGTGTGTGTGTGTGTGTATGTGTGTGTGTGGTCTGTGTGGATGGCAGCCCAGGCCCTAAGCTGGGCTCTCCTGGTCTCCAAAAGCCAAGGTTCTGGCTCAGAAACAGGTTCCCACTGTGCCGAAACCTCAGAGGAAGACAAGGACAGCAAGCGTTTATAAATAGTCTACTCAGGAAAAAATGTCCCGAGCCTGTTTTTCTCCTCCTGAGTGACAGTCGAGTTTGTCACTCACTGAATTTCAACCAAAAAATCAAAGTCTGCCCACTGGATGAAGGAACCCAGCTCTTTGCCTGGTGAGGTGCTGTTTCTCTGTCCTCCCCTCTGCCTTCCCGAGCCTGCGGGGCTCGCTCTCCTTCATCATCCAGCGATCCTTCCCGCCCCTCTCCCCTGGGCCCCTCTTCCCTGCCCCACACTGTCCCCAAACCCGCCTGTGTGAACCTGCCTCCGCAAACCTGCCTGGGCGAACATAACGTGGGGCCTTGTAAATTAGACCAACAGGCCTAACGTGAACTTCATGGGTTCTCTTGGCAAAAATCAGGCCATCCCCTGTGTGTTGACGGTTTAATTGTTGCTTTAGGCAAACAGAAGGCCACAGAGAGACAGGAGTCAGGCGCAAGAGGAGGGGGTTGCTCGTGCCTGGCCTGCATTATTAGGGTGCGGCAGGGTCAGGGGTGAGCCCAGCAGCCTGGGGTTCTCCTAGCGTCTTTCACCTTCCTCCTCATCTTTCTCCATGTTGTTGCATTTCTGGAAGCCCACACCTACCTTCTCTTTTTTTCCCCCTCCGGTCTTGGCTACACAGCCTTTAAAAATAGTAATTTTGAAAAAGACACACAGACAAGCCAGAAATAACCCCTGGCTCGAGGAACCTCTGAACAAATATGGCAATATTGACGAGGAACGTCTGGGTTCGGCTTCAGTCTCGGGTTTTATTCTCTGAAGGAAGTTTAGCCCGAAAGATGAAGAAAAACAGAAACCGAGGTTAATTTCAGGAAACAAAAGAAAGGCTTTAGAAGGGAGAGGAAGGAGCAAACGACCAGTTTGCGAAGGGGGCCTGGCGCTGCCCGGATGCCGTGCCCCTCGTGAGGTTCAGCTGCCTCTGGAGGGACACCTGGGTGTGACACGGGGGTTGGGATGAGACCTGCCTGGTTTTCCGTCTCGGCTCTGCTTCTCTCTGGCTGTGAGACGCAGGCAGGTCACAGAACCTTCCGGTGCCTCAGTTTCCCCATCCGTAAATTGCAACAAGCCATTTCTACTTGTGAAGATGAACTGAGAAGTGTGGAAGACTCCTCCCATAGAAGGGGGCACAGGGAGAAGCGGTGGGGGGGACGGAAATGTTCTCTTTTGGTTGTGGTGGTTGCTTCATGGGTTTCACACCTGTGACGGCTCGGGGACTGTTATACCTCCAGTGGGTACAGTTTATCATCGGCCCATGACACCTCAATAGGGTTGTTAAGAAAACAGAACAACGACAACGAAAATAGTTCCTAGGATAGAGACGGTATGGAGCAAGTGTGGCCTGGTTGATGTCGGCTCTGTTCTCGGTGCCCACCTGGAGAATGTGTCCCGTTTCCACGGCTGCAACACACCGGGGTGGGGGGTGGGGCATGGCTGCCTCTTCCTTGCTGATCTCACAGGTGGTGGGGCCGCTCGGGTGAGGCTAAGGTTCGTGTCACTCACTTTCCTGATACTACAGACCAGAAGGTACAAACAGAAGCCACAGCACTTGGGGCGTAAACTCTCACAGGCCTTTCGGAGCCTTTGTCAGGGAAAGTTTTAGGGAAGGAACAGGGCAAAGCCCAGGGGAAGAAGTCCACACGAGTCTCTCGCTACCTGGGCTGTCTGTCTCTGGCTACTGCTCTCTCCCGCCCCAACCACAAAGACGGGATGAAAAGCCTTCCCGGCGACAGGACACAGAGGCCACAGGGCCCCTGCGTGCAAAAGTCAGAAGAGCACAACGGTGTGGAAGCCACGGTGAGGCCGGGAGAGTGGGTGCGGGAGAGGTCAGGGTGCCGAGGGAACCACGAGCGCTCCTTAGGAAGGCCACCAGCAGACTTGCGCAGGCGCGGATGCCCAGGTTAAGTGGTCAGGGGGGCGGGGCCTGTGGAATACTGGGAGGTCAGAGACTGGCCGTAGGGTGTAAGCAGTCAGAGGAAAACCATGGCCTTGAAGACGAATATAATAAGGCTTGGCAGAGTAAGAAGCCCAGAGAAACCCAAACTCAGCGTGGAAGTCTGCGGCACCCACACTGAAGGAGCAAAGCAACAGGGTTTTTCTGAAATTAGGGCAACAACCAATTACCGTTGAGATACTGAGAACATTGGAGAGGTATGACAGGCATTTTGGGCTGCCCAACTGGGAATGGAAACCAAGGAGATGTGTGGATTTGGACAGGAGAATGGAAAACTAAATGGCCACAATCAGGCTCAGACTTAGGAACCAAAGCTAGAGAAATACTACCCACAGAGGGGAGAAAATGGCCGTTAAATGAGTCCTCACCCATGGAGGTTAATGGTCGAGGCTGCCCAAGTCCCTGTGTAAGTGAGAGACCTCACAGCCACCACCTGTGGCTGGACCGCCCCGTGGTGGTGAGCGCGCAGCCGGGGCTGCGTGGGGCTGAGGCACCTTCCCCACGGCCCCCTCATTCACCCGCCCGCGCGTGGGGTTCACTCCTGCCTGTCATAAGTCTTCAATTTCAGCAACCTCACTAAGGGATTGGTTTTTTGACCTACGCCCCACGGAAGTGACAGAGAAACCCAGTTCTCCATCGTAGTGAATGCCGGAGGGGGTGTAGTGGGCGTGTCCTGCCTAGGTCCCCTTTCTCAGGCCGTGCGCCCATCCCCCCAGCGGCTGTGTTACCAGCTAACAGTTCACAGCTTTTCTAGAAAACAGCCCTGGTGGCCGTGGAAGCCTCACTTGGGAGGTTACCTGCCTTCTGCCCTCCCTGCCCGGCAGCCTGCAGCCAATGACAGACGGACACAGAGGAACTCAGGGCCGGGCCCCTTGCTTCCAAGCAGGACCAGCCCTGTGATGCAGCTCAGCTCCGTAGCTCCCTGTGGGACCAGGCAGAGCCAGGATCCAGCTGAGGCCACATCCTTAACTTTTCTCTCCTTCCCTATCCTGCTTCCCTTTTCCTTCAACCAACTACGGCCCTCTGAATAAAGAATCTGACCCAAGTCAGTCAGCCAGTGTTCAAATGCCCCAATGGTGACAAATTTGATTGAAATGGTCTTCACAGAAGCCCTGAGCCCCGAGTTCCTAGAATCTCTGAGATCACGGTCATGTGAGCACCAAGTTGTTTTAAATCTTGACCTCTAAGATCCCTGAGCCTTGAGCCTCTCTGGGCCGGAAGAGGTCATGAAGGGAATAGGGGGAAGGGACCCTATGGCCACCTGAACAGGGTGCATGGGCAGGTTCCGCCGGAGGGCTTCGCCTGGGCTCTAGCAGCTCACAAGGAAACATAACAAAATGTAAGGACATGTAAAGAAGTAGAAAGAAATGTTCCGGGGTGGGAGTGAGGGAAGTCCCTGACAGCCACACGAGGTGCGGGTGGGGTTGGTAGCTGGGCCCAGCACAGAGGAGGCCGGCACTCCCTGGAGAACTGAGGCAGCGGAGGCCCCGTGAACAGGATGTCTGGGAGGTGCGTGTTAGAGAGCTACCCGCTGCTTGCCTACGGGGTCCCCATCAGTCTCGTGGGCCATGCCTTTCTTGGGCATTTCTTCCATCTGCAAACACACACCTTCTTTCAAATTTCACCTTCTGCGACCCCACGTTTCCCAGCATTCCCTTCTACCTCACCACCTGCTGCTTTGCTGTCTCCTTTGAGGCACCCTGGGTTTACTAGGGGCAGCTGTGCTCAGCTTTGTACCCACAGCACCCAGGCCTCTGCCAGGGGAAGGGCCGTGGAGCGAGCGAGTGGAGGAACGAACGTTGTCATCCAAACCCAGGCGAGTCCGACTCCGAAAGCCTTGTTTGCCCCACTCTCCCAAGATGACTCTTCTCCAATTTCAAGGAGTTTTCTCATTTAAAAAATTGAGGTTCACTGGAAAAATTACTGCAAAACGGAGCAAACGACCTGGTCGTGATATTCTTGTCACACACGCACGCACACGCTTCTTATAATGACACAGAGACTTGAAATATTAAATCTGCAGAGGAATGAAGACAGTAACCGTCTGTACGCTCGGCCAAGTGTAGAAACCCAAATTCCTGCCCAGCAGCTGAAGGCTCTAACAACTCTGGCTTTGCAGGGAGGAAATAAACACCGTTTTAGACACACAAAACCTGCATTTAGTTCTCACTCTGCTGGGACCAGTCAACAACCCATTTGGCTGATGGGTGTGGCTCCGGGGATGGGGCAGCTTCAGTGCCTGAGCTGAAAGAGAGCCAGCTCGTTAACCATCATCCCTGGGTGAGCACCCGTCCGCTCGCTCGGGCCGACACATTCAACAGAGCAGGCCTTCGGGCCTGAGGCCTGATTTTCTCAGACAGGCGCGTGATCCGAGCTGGCAAGGAGCTCCCACCTGCCACAACGCAGCAGCAACAGAGCATAGCGCTAGGAGGTTGTCTCAGGAAGGCTTCTAGCACTTACCTCAGTCAGTATGGTTTTGTTCCCGGTATGCAACAAGGCAAGTCGGTACACTGCCGGGAAGATGGTAGAAGCTTTTTAAACATGACAGGCGAGTTTAATTTAACAAAAAAAAATTGTGCTCATATTTGGAATATCTTTGTTGAATTTAGTTTTATATTAATTTGTTTTATTGCACTTTACTAAAGTATCAGCCTGCCAATGACTAGGAAAAAAAATTTAATGGTTCACCGAAAATATGAGAAGTGGTAAAACGGACAATAATAAAAAAACTGTTCTTTAAAAGACACTCCAAGAAGAAAAAAACCACAGAATGGGAGAGAAGATTGGCAACGCATTTAGTTAAGAAAGTTTTATGTGAAAAAAGAAATCCTAAATTATGTAAATAATCAGTTCAAATCAATCTGATCAGGTTTGGGAAGCGCTATGCCCATGGAGAGCCTTTTTAGCCTCAACTAAATACTGGGACTACCGCGACGGCCACAGGCTGCCGCCACGGGGCGATGCACACAGCTGTCCTGGAGCTGTTCTCCACGCTTCGCCCTTCGCCCTTTGCCCCCGACACCTCCTGTGAGTGCTCAAGGACAAGGGAATAAGACTCGAGTGTGTTGCAAACCCCATGCCCTGGCACAAGCCACTAGCTCTTGCCAGGGTCCCCCCAAGGGTCATGGTGTGTGGGAACAAGAGTCACCCTCTCAAGGAAGCCCTCAGCTGGGCCTCTGCTGTGTTCATGACGGTCCTTCCAGGCCAGGTTACCAATCATGGGTCACTTTTACCGTAAGCTTGTTGCTTGGAACCACAACTGGCACCCCTTGTGGATCGGCTTCCAGGGACATGAGCCAGACCCTCCACCCAAGGTCAACTCTGTCCTTATGGCAGAAGAGGCGGTTTGTCACCCTTCCCCCCAGCACAGACGATGAGGAGCTCAGGTGTGGAGACTGCACTTGAAATGCTGCAGGGACACCCGGGGGACCTACTGCCAGGCCCAGAACTCGGGGGAAGGGTCTGAGAGCCTCTTGTCAAAGGGATCTTTCTGGAGACGAGCCCCCCACATGAGGCTCTGCTCACGGTGTGGGGGCAGGCGGAGGAGGCCCAGCCCAGGGGTGGCTTACCTCTCCCACAGGCCTGCACCAGGCCGTACCACTCCCCACAGCTGTTACACAGCAAGGTGAAGGCGCTTTCGCGGTGGCCCGTGACGTGGCCTGGGGCGCACACGTACAGCAGCTCATCCCCCATCTCCAAGCCGGTGCGTCCCTGCAGGATTGTGTGTGGGAAGGAAGGCGGGTCTCCGCACGGCTTCTCTGAGGACAAGGAATCACAGTTAGCTTCCCCAAACTCGGCAGGCCTCCTGCAGGGGTGGTGGGAAGGGGAGGAAAAGAACTCAGACAACATCTCTCCTCCCTCCCCCGTGGGTGCTACCCACCCCCTGAACTGGGATCCCCCTGAACAAGGGTCATGGAGGCTGTTTCTCCTCCAGTCTGGCACCCCAGGACCTGACAGAATGGGGCACAAATGATGCACTCAAAATATTTCTTGAATGAATACACGTGTTTTTAAATTACAACTCCATATTTAAAAAATTCCAGGCGACACTACCCTTTAATGTTTCTTTGAAAGGAGGACCCAGAGACAAATGCCCAGCAGCAAGCTCCCCCGCCTTTTTTTTTTGCCTTATTTGCATAAATGAATATGTACTTGTTGTCAGAAGCTAAAACGTTGGAGACTGTAGAGCAGGTCCAGGGTGCCTCTCCCCTCCTCCAACCTCACCCTGGTGGTCACACTGTGACCCCTGTGGCTTATAACAACAAACACAGACCCAGACACAGATGCAAACACACATAGGTGGGCAGAGAGATACACTCGTAGACACAGCTGTATGTATGTGGTTTTTCGCATAAATGGGATCACATCATATGTACTACCAAGAATGTGCTTTTAAAAAAAGCCAAACCTCATTTTTTAGAGCATTTCAGGTTCACAGCAAAAGTGAGCAGGAAGCACAGAGAGCTCCTAGACCCCTACCCCTACCGTGCACGGCCTCACCTGTGACTACATCCCACGCCAGAGGGGCACGGTTGGTACAAGCGATGAACCTACGCCGACATGGTATCACTACTCCCCGAAGTCCAGTTTGCACTTGGGCTCACTCTGCAGTGGAGCCTCACGCTTGGACCCGAAGATGGAGAAGAGCCCCCACGGGGCCCAGGAGCCTCTTCCCGTGCCTGCCCTTGAGCTGGCCCCACTGGGGGCAGGACACGGCCCAGGTCTCCTCTGAGCTCCCTGCCCTGGTTCTTCCGTGAAAAGGTTTCCACCAGTGTGAATAAAAGAGAGGCTATGCAATAAACCTGACAGGCTCAGGGGGCCCGTCAGCAGGCCTTACAAACTCGGCGACCGAAAGGAACCACCCGGGGACGGTCTGGTCACAAATCCCTCATCCCAGACCCACAGCTTCCTCAGCGAAGGTCAGTCTTTACCGTAAGTGGGGCCTGTCCACAGTTCTCATGCCTGCTGCTTTCTGTTTGGGTTATTAATTATTGATTCGATTTCCTTCCTTATATGCAAGACCAGAAACTCCAGGTCATTTTTCCCTTCATATTTCAGAAGTCTTTCCACATCAGAACCATAATTTTCCCCAGTCTTTTGAAAGGCTACATTCTAGCACGCATTATTTAATCATCGCACTGACATTCACATCGATTCCAAGTTTCCACGATTATAAACAACGCTACAATGAACAGCTCATGTGGACATTTTTGTACGTATCTTATTTCGTCTTAGGAAAAACTTCTAGAAGGCGAATTGCTGCATCAAAGTGATGTGGGGAGGCCTTTTTTTTTAAAGGAAGTAATTTTAAATTCAAATTTCCTCTTCTAATTTTTTATGTTGGACAGGAAAGCCTTTAGCGCTTATGCAGTCAAATTACCTAAGAAGCATATTGCTTAAAAGAAGATATGCTAAGAAAGGATGAAAATAGAGAACACAGCTTGTGCGTTAAACCACCTTGACTGGCCTCCCAGCCTGTGGCTTGGGTGCACTTTCTCAAACAGAGCCATTGCTATGCCTGTTCTTTCACTGGAGAGATTTTTGAATGGAAAAGGGTGTGGCTGTACTTTAGGAAGTCAGCACAGAATGTTGCACTTGAACCAAAACTGCCTGGACTGCAGCCCCAGAGATCAAGTACTTATTCCATCTGTGTGTCATGTAGGGACAGGCAGCCATCTGAAAGTTGCCACAAACCCAGGGGCACCCCACTGAGCAGAGAGACATAATCCTTGGCTTCACTCGGCCTGAGCAGAGCATCCTGAGGTGAATGGAGCAAAGTCATGAGCCTAGGTCAAATAAGGTTGAGCCAAATGCCAGCTGGTATCTCAGGGGCAGAAGACTCCATCTCTGTCTCTACCATTCACTGCTGCCTACATCTCACACTGATGTCCCTGTCTTTTCTCCTTTCCTGGGATCTAGTTTCAGGAGACTGTAGGCTCTTCACACTCACTCACTATCAGAGGACTAGTAAATACTTCCATCCCCACACAGCTCTATCGGTGGAACGCAACACCAAGTCTTTGGAAGGAAAATCCAGGATCAGGTAACTGTTTTGAGAGTAAAGGGGAACTTCAGGCCAAGTTCATACCCCATCAGACTCCAGGGACCTTCTCCCTCAGATGTCATTTCCAGAATGGCTCCGGCTAAATTCTGGCTCAGGAAAACCACAGTAACACTCCTGAGAGTCTGGGCCCACACACCATATGTTTCTGGATTCCCCACAAACGTCCAGGACGGGGAACACACTGCTCCTTACGGGGTGTGACTTCAGAAGCTCCAAGACCATTCCATCACTCAGCACAACCAAATGCGTGCCAAGAACACCACCCGTGTCCAGGGGCCACTCAAATCAGCCCCTTTCATTACCCTTCCCATCACTAACCTTCACCAACCTCATAAGGGGCCTATGGAAAACAGCTGGTTGTATGCCTGGGCCCTACCCTCCTCTTTAGGAAAACTTACATTTGGGCGGTCTTTATGGCTATTCTCAATTAATCCATGGGTAGAGATTGGGGTTGGAGGATTTCTCAAGAGTGGGGTTTCAACAGTTTCAACAGAACGAGCAGTCTCGATTATTTTCCCTCCCAAGGAAAGAGCCTGTATAAGAGATCTTGTCTTGCAAACCAACAGTATTCATGAACAATGACTTGTTTTCCATTTAAAACAGTGCATCTGCTGGCCATTCAGAGCTTCTGATAACCCGTTTCCAGAGTCTAGAATGAGTATAAAGGCTGATGCTTTTCTTTTGAGGAATTTTAAGACTTCCATCATGGCATCTGACATTCTCAAGAAGAGCCTGCGAACCCCCATGATGAGGTCCCAAACCAAGGAGGCAGGTAGGAGTTCCCACACAGATGCCTGACCTCTCCTCCTTCCTCTTGGCGTTGCCTAAGCTATGTGAAGACGTTACCCTTTGTGCCCACCTGCCCGGCTCCCTCCCACTTCCTCCACCCAGTGCGCAACCAGCATCGTCCTTCCCATTCCACCCAATTTTGTCATTTGTTCTCAACTCCCGATCATTGCTTTTCAACCGTGACTGCACACCAGAATCTTTTAAAGTACTCGTCACACACACACACACACACACACACACACACACACACTGCTGTGTTTGTGAGTCAGTAGGTCAAGGTCAGGGCCCAAGAATTTGCATTTATAATAAGTTCCCAGGTGATGTAGATAATACTGGTCCAGGGACTACCCTTGGGCGTCTCCTGCTCTCAAGAACTATTGCACCCTCAAAACCAGGCCAAATTGACACATGGTGACGACAATCCAAACAGAGACCACCTCCGGCCCTGTCTGCGTGGGGAGGGGAGGAGCCTTCGTGGAAAAGCCTCCAGGGAACTCTCTGGGGTTGAAGGAGACGTTCTACAACTTGACTGATGATGACTGATTTTAATTTTCCTTATCCTTTTACTACCATGATCACATGTTCATGTTTATAACTAGAAAATACATTAAAAATGGAGCTAGTGAAACCTGTCTCATTAGGTTGTTACCAGAAATAAAGGGGCGTATGCCTTGCCTGGTGCCCAGTACATGCCTGGAACTCCACAGAGACATAAATAAACATGAGTTCCATTCCTCAAGCAAGTCGGAGATGGATGGTCTTTTGAATCATTCTTCAAGTCATGTTGGTAATTGAATGCCCCGTTTCCTCAAACCAAATATAGCCAAGCACAGGATGGCTGAGCGGGAACTGAGGGAGGAGGGGCAAACCAAAGGGGTTCATAAGATCCACTAGAACGTGGGCCCAGCGGCACCACGGCTCTGGCTGCTGAGAAACATCGTGTTCCTGGGAACTGACTGTGCATCAGGACTGACGCAGCCCAGGCAGGGTTTGGGGCAGAACACTCAGTCCTGGAGAAGCAAGACCTGGTGCTGTCCAGGCCTGGGTACTGAGTACAGAGGAGTGCCCCCCCCTCCCCTGCTGACTGTGGGGGGTGAGTGGTGGGGGGATGGTGTGGGCTGCCCTCTCGATCCACTCCGGTCGCTGGGGATGCTCTGAGTCCTGCTCCCTCTCCGGAAGCAGGAGTACCGCGGCTGCACAGAGCTAGTCTCCCCAAACCATCGTTCCTCAGTCTGCAACATCGTCTCCTCCTCTCCTTAACAGCTATTTCCAAAAAAACCCTTTCAGATTCCACCTCGACTGCCATCGCCTCAGGAAGTCTTCCTCATTACCCTCCTTCTCTGTGTCATGGAAACACGTTCGTCTCTTACTTATCCTTACACAGTGCCAGCTCCTTCAGGGTGGGAATGAAATCTCTATATCCAGCTGTCTGTCTGCTCATCTGCCTATCTATCTATCTATCTATCTACTCATCCATCCATCCATCTGAATCATCCACAAGTCTGAGCACTGGACTTCCCCTTACCCTGGACAAATAAACAAATTGCCAATGTCAGGTCAATGGTCACAAGCCCAGAGTCTTCCACATTCCCCCAGGAGACCCTGAGCTAAATACGTTCTACCAGGTGTTCTGAGCACTGCAGTTGGTTCCAGCCACCTGGCTGCAGCCCGAGAATTTCCCCAGAGCCAATGCCGAGGCAGGGGGCCTCCTCCAGGAAGACCTGGGAATTGGCTACTCTCAAAATTTCCCGATCGCTCTCGGGATGAGCCTCCAGCTCTCCTCTTGATGACATAAAGGAAGGGAACGATTCCATTTCTGTTTTTAAGGGAAGCCTCGGCCACGGTTGAGTATGCAAGGGAGGTGGAATGCAGTGCTAAGGAGGGGTGGGTGAGCGGGGCTGGTGGGGAACAGCAGCCCAGCCAGCCCTGGCTGCCGAGGGGTGGGAGACAGGAGCACACCCAGAGTGAAGCCTTTTGGGTGCACTCCAGACCCCACGCCGTGGACCCCAAACGAGCTGCCAAGAGAAGCAGAGCCAGGGAACCCAAGTGGAGGCAGCTTATTTCATCAGCATCCAGTTGGTTAAAAATAACTTCACTTATTAGTTTAAGTGAGATCACCACGGGACTGGAAATTCACTCTCAGTGAGACAAAAGTACTGGAAGGAAAACGAGAAAAGTCTACATTCATGATGAATGTTCCACGGGCTCTGTTTTCCTTTTGGGCTCTCTCTAAGGCACCCGCCTGCCGCGTTTGCAGTTAGCACGCACAGAGCTGAGCAGCGCCAGGAGCATCACTGGGAGAAAGGCAACCTTTGGAGACGATACTGCGCCGGGAAGTATGCTGCCCCAGACCTCACGGACACTCCCGCCAGCCCCAAGGAGCCCCCTGCTCTCAGCTCCTCCAAGGCACGGCCCCTTCCTTCAGCACTGCTGCCTGCTGCCTGCGCTGTCAACCAAGGCTCCCTGGGCAGAGCGGAGGACCACGTGGGAGCAGTGTACCTGCCCTTTCTCAAGGGCGAAAGTCAGAGAAGCAGAGACAGGGCTCTCCCTGAGTGTCCTTGGGGCTTTTCTAGAAAGCCCAAGAGGAAGTGGCCCTTGGCCTCTAATCCCACCTCAGCACGGCCCACTTGAAGACCCCACACAAAGCAGGCCTGCAGGACTAAGACTCCAGTCTTCTCCTCGGAGCCCCTTCCCACCTGCCTGGAGGCCAGGCCAGGCGCAGGCCAGCCGCCCTGGGAAGCACTTGGACCCTGATGCTCTGCACACACGGAGGTGCTTTGCTTCACACGCAGGCTCCCCATGACTCGACATTTTTTGGCTTGGGGGCCTTTTTCCTTGTTGTTGTCATTGTTGCTTTTTTTTTTTGGTGAAGAGTAGGTAGATTGTTTTGTGTTTTTGAAGTTTCTTGTTTTTACAGAATTTCAAAGTTACAGAAAAAAGTATAAGAATAAGGAGCTCCCATAAAACCCTTTACCCAGATTCACCAATGTGCTTTATTTTGTCCTGTTCACTTTACCATTGTTCTCAATAGACAGATAGAGAGGTAGAGCTGTGTACAAATGTTGGCATCGGCACAGAATATATGTGAATATGTACATATGTGCATCTATTCCTGTCATTCTTTTCTGAGCCATTTGAGAGTATGCTGTAGATATGATGTCCCTTTGTCCCTAAACACCTCAGAATGTATTTCCCAGGGCAAGGATATTCTCCTATGTAACTGCAATACAGTTACGAAGACCAGAAAAATGTCAGCAGTGATACATGATTATCTAACTCCTAATCAGCGTTCATATTTCATTAATTATAGCTACTTTCTCCTGGTCCAGGATATAATCCAGGATCACACATTTCAGTTCATTGTTGTCTTTATATTCTATTTTAATGGAGAACAGTTGTTTAACCTTTCTTATCCTCATACATTTTTAAAAAATATTTTATTTATTTATCTCTAGAGGGGAAGGGAAGAAGAGAGGGAGAGAAACATCAATGTATGGTTGCCTCTTATGCATCCCCTGCTGGGAACTGGCCTGCAACCCAGGCATGTGCCCTGACTGGGCAATCGTGTGGTTCGCAGGCCCGCGCTCAATCCACTGAGCTACGCCAGCCAGGGCTCCTTATACATTTTTAAAAAGAGTATAGGTCAGTCATTTTATAGGATGTTCTTAATTTGAGTTTGGCTGGTATTTCCTCACAACCATGCAATTGGGCAGAAATACTGCTGACCTGAAGTTGTGTTTCTCTGAGTGCATCATACCAGGAGGTACATTATATCAGTTTGGCAATTGCTCAGTTTTGGAGTCATCATCATGGTTTTGACCTTGGATGTTTTTGACCTCTGGCTCCTTGCACTACAACTCTGGGGAAAGAGGGCCACACAGTTGCACACACACAACCTACCTAAAGGCCTGTGAGGTAGAAAGCCCAGGCTATCCTATTGGATGATGAGAAACAGAAAGTTCAGTCACCCCCACCACCGCAGCCAACGGCCAGCCCACTGCAGGAGTAAGGCCACCTACCTAGCAACTGACTATAGACTCATGAATGAGCCCAGCTGAGACCAGCAGAAGAGTACAAGCGGCTGGTGGAAAAAAATGAATTAATTAAATAAGCCTCTGCCTTTGGGGTGGTATGCTACATGGCAGAAGCTAACTGAGACTTCTTATATTTCAGGGGAAAGAGAGAAGACTCAGAAGCCCTGTACACTCATTTGAGATCACTGAAGAACGAAGATTACGCTGTTTTTCTTCTGGCTTTGTTTGTCTCCCTTGGGGATCTGAACCATTGCTGATGTTCGGGATACAGGGGATCATTTAATTTACTTATATGATTTTAAAAAACAAACCATGGCCCTGGCTGGTGTGGCTCAGTGGATTGAGGGCCAGCCTGCAGACCAAAAGGTTGCTGGTTCAATTCCCAGCCAGGGCACATGCCTGGGTTGTTGGGGTGTGTGGGAGGCAACCAGTCGATGTTTCTCTCCTTCTCTTTCTCCCTCCCAACTCTCTCTAAAAGTGAATAAATAAATATTTTTTAAAACCCACAGATATTGTTCTCCCCAGGCCTGTCCAGAACAAGGCCATATTTTTCATGCACTTGATTGACAGATGGTAATGGGAGACTCCCAACACTCCTCTAAGCAATCAGCAACCACAGAACCCCTCCTGGAGAAAGACCCGCTAGCAGCGGGGAAGCCTACTGCTACCAAGCACCTGACAAGCACCAGCCAGGGATCGGGTCTCCACTGTGGCTCCTTGACTTATACACTCCTCTGACCCCTTCCCTGGAGATTAGAATTTGGTGCTTCTGGGATGCAACCTGAAGGTTTGTGTTTCTAACAGGTTCACCTGGAATTGCTTATTATCAGAGAGATTGGGGAAACTCTGCTTTAGAGAGGTGACTCTCAAACTGGGCTGCATGTTAAAACCACCAGGAAGCTTAAAAAAAACCCCCCAAACAAAAAACCCCGTGTTCAGAACATTTATATCGGATTCTCCAGGGCTGGCACCCAGGCATCGATATTTCTTAAAACTTCCCAGATGAGACCAGTGTGCCGCGAAGCAGTACCCGGGTGGATGTCTGTGCCTGATGGGTAAGCAGCAGTCTTTCCCTCCATCTGCATGAGCATTCCCTTTGAACAGCTTGTGTTTCTGATAATGAAGGTGGTCTTAATTCAGGGCACACTATATGCTGCCCCAGGGATTCCTTGATGGCTTTCTGTCTCTCACTCGGCTGATATCCCGGGAGGAAGCTGAATTTTCCTTCCTACGATCAATTTCTTAAATCTTACACATTTGGGGGAAAAGGTTTTTTTTTTTGTTTACATTGTGCTGTGTACCATGAAGAAAGACAGAAGGGTAAGTTGCATCAGTGGCTGTAGCAGATGCGTTCAGGGGTTGCCTGTATTCCCGAGATACCTTTCCCAAGCCCGTGTACAGGGGCTTCTGGTGGGCACCTGTGTATCCTGGTTGGCGTGTGGCCCTCCGGCTGCTGGAACTCTTTGCCTGTGCACATCACGAACCAGAAGAACCCAGGAATTTACACCTCCCTGAAACAGCCCTTAACCAATAATGACTGACAGGCACTCCCTTGCACCTGACCCAGAAAACTATGGTGACCCACAATGTCTCCAGAGACCCGCTGTGGACTGCAGCTGCAGTTCCCCACCCCCGACCTCATTGCCACCGTGGACTCTGCTTAGTGTTTCACCATCGCTCAGACGGCCTCTTTCCCGTGTCCACTGCCCCACTGTCCTGCTGGCTCTTCCTAGGAAGTCACCTGACACACGGGGCTCAGTGAATCCTCGCCTGAAGGTCCACTTGTAGAGAACGCAACCTAAGATGGCAACCCCCGCAAGCTCACGCTCCGGGACCTTTCCCGAGGCGCTGGCACTGACCTTCATCCTTCACACAAAGGGCACTGTAGGTGCCACCAGGAGCCGGGCTGCTCTCAATTCTCACATCGACAGCTCGCATGATTTGCGGTTCACCACTCCCCTTGCTACACACGGTTGTCCTGAAAGAGACAGAGAGGACACCGGGGTAAGAATACGAACTGAAAACGGGAAAGGACATTCTTTTCTGCTGTCAGCTTGGAGTCAGCAGAGATTTCTCTAATTCAGGAGCTTGGGATGAAAGTATCAGTGTGGAAACCCTCTCCCTAACAAAAGTCTAAAGTTAGGAAGACATGGGGTGCTCAGGCTGAGGTCATGCGTATGAATGCAAGTTTCAGGGGCAATAAATGCATCGTGGATCTCTTCTGGTATATGTTTGCTTTTTATTTCATAGAACTCTGCTCTTCTGTTTTGGCGGGGGCTTGTTTTGCTGTTCTTTTTCATATGTCTTGAAATGAATGGTTAGTTCATGAATCTTAAGACTTTTTCCTCTTCAGACACAAGCACTTAATGCTTTCCATTTCCCTCTGGGTATAGCTTTAGTAGCACCCCATGGGCTTGAGGATGACGTATTTTCAGTGTCATTCAGTTGTACCTACATGCCAGTTTCCAGCATAATCTATTTTTGTCCCATGATTTATTTAGGTATCTCTTTTATACACAGCCAATACTAGATTTTTTTTTTTAAAACTCGCCTGAAAATCTTTGTTTTCTAATTGGAGCATCTCACCTATTTAATTTAATCACATATTGCTTTGAATTTAAATCGGCCATTTTTCTATTAGTTCTACCCGTTCTTTCTTCCTTTCTTCCTCTCTTTTCTTTCCCCATTTTGTTTTAATTCTTTTCTTGGCATTCTCCCTTCCTCTCTACTGGTTTGGAAGCTATATATCTTTTTAGGATTCTTTCAGTGGTTACCCCTGAGGTTATACCATTTCCTTGACTTAACTAAAATTTAATATTGCTTTTACCTTCTTGCCCAATGACACAACTTAAAGTAATTAAAATAGTATGTATTAACATACTTAAAATGCTTCCTGACTGACATGACATTTTTTAGTGTTTAGCATCAGCATCAGTGATTTATAGAATTACGTAATTTAGGTTTATGCACCATTCACTCTTTCCATTCATCCTCTTTTGCATCTGCAGCCTCCCCCCCCACCCCCCCCCCGCAATGATCTCCCTCCTGCCTCTAACGTTTCCTTTAGTGAAAGTCTGTTATAATGAATTTTCTCACCTTTTGGACGTCTGACAATGTCTTTATCTTTATTCTTGGAAAATATCCTCACTGAGTATAGAATTCTAGAGCGGCAGTAATTTTTATTTTTTTTAGCACTTTGAAGGTATCATTCAATTGTCTCTGGCCTTTTATTGTTGCTCTTTTAAACTACTTTTTTCTCATTACTTTTAATATTTTTCCTTCATCTCTGACTCTGATCAGTTTTACCACACTGTGCCCATTTCTTTGTGTTTGTCCTACTTGGGCTTCATGAGTCTGGGCGTGGATGTTTTCCTTCGGTTGTGGATAAGTCTCATCCTGCTTTTGCTCCATTTCCCTTCCCTTCTTCTTTTGGAATTCCAATCACACGCACCTTCTATGCCTTTTACTCTTCTAAATTTTTCATCCTTCTTTCTTCTGTTCTTTATTCTGAATACTTTCCTCTGAAATACCTTCCCATTCACTAATTTTCCTCTTCAACTCTTTTTTAATCAGCTGTTAGAGCTAGCTCTCAAGTTCTTAATTTCAGTTATTGTATTTTTCATTTCTAGAATTTCCGTTTGGTTATTTTTATAGTTTTTTTGTCTTCTGCCAAAATTCTTCTTCTTACTTCTGTATCTCTAAACATTATAAAGAGTTATTTTAAAGACTGCCTCTCTGAAGTTTCTGTTGGCTATTTTTGTTCTTATTGCCTTAGCTTCTCATGTGACTGGTTACTGTATATTGCGTGACAAACCCCATACTTGCTAAAATTATTTCTGGAAATCAATTGCCTAAGACAGTGTTATCTCCCCCAGAGATAATTTTTTACATCAGTTCTGCTAGCTATCTGGAGCATTGGAACTCCAGTATCATCTTAATCCAAATTCACGGATTAAGGGGTGTCCAACCCTTGGCCTGCGGCCCAACACAAAATTGTAAATTTACTTAAAACCTTTTTTTTCCGCTCATCAGTTTTTTTTAGTGTTTGTATATTTAATGCGTGGCCTAAAACAACTCTTCTTCCACCGAGGCCCAGAGTCGCCAGAAGGTCGGACACCCCCGATGAAAGCTGCCGGTCTTCGGAGGGCCTTGTACTTCTCGTACCTTCCTTACAGCCTCGCCATGTCCCAACCCAAAGCAAACACACGCCCCAGGCCGCCGCCTACACAAAACCTGACTCCA
The DNA here is from genome assembly GCF_014824575.4 of Sturnira hondurensis. Taxonomy (NCBI): domain Eukaryota; kingdom Metazoa; phylum Chordata; class Mammalia; order Chiroptera; family Phyllostomidae; genus Sturnira; species Sturnira hondurensis. The sequence continues at coordinate 10,412,457 of NW_028091637.1, forward strand.
AATCTCCGTCCTCCTTGCCCTACATTGCTATCAAAACCGCCAATCAGCGTTCCAGCCACCATTTACGGAACCTGCAAAGTCTCCCAGGAGACATGCAGCCCCAAATTCTGTATTCACCGCTCTAGACCTCCCTATCTACCACGCCTGCTACGCCATCAACGGCAAGACTTGCTGCGAATTGAATACTTGGTTTTTGGGGGGGAGGGGGGGAGGGCTGTGATGGAAACCCCCCCAGTGAAATGTATGTACATACTAATGGTTAGCTACTTCTTAGTTCCAGTAATATTAGAATGGAAAAACTACTTTTAATATGTTGTGTAGTGAATATATCAAGTGTGTTTGCTTTACAAAGAATGGCCATGGTAGCGAGGTAGAGATCCAGTACGTTGTCTGAACGCTCCAAAGAGAATGGACCTCTCCAGTGACTCGGTCCTGATCATTAATGCCTGGGAGCCCTAAGCCTGGCTCCGAGCCAGCTCTTCAGAATCTCCGGGTAGCCTGGCGATCTGATGCAGTGATGGGAACAGACATCCGAAAAATGTCCAGACTTGACTCCGTAATGGAAACACGCACGAACGGGACATATTTTGTCTACTTAGGAACCTGGATGTAAAAAATGTAAGGGGAGAGAACCATAGTTCCAGATTCACTGACGGGCTTTGGATGGAGCCTCAGTTGTCCTCTTTTTTCAACGGCCACCTCACCTGTGGCACACTGGAGACGTGAGTCCCCATGGTGGCACGTGCTTTCCATGGCCCTCTGCCAGCCAGACATCTTGAGGCCAGTGTCTACCACAGGAGTCCTTGGAGCCCGTTCCTTTCTCGGTGGAATGGCTGCTGCCTTGTCTGAATCTGACTAAGGAAGCAGTCCGCAGCACTCATGGGAGGTTTTCTCCTAGCTGGCCACAGGAATTACTTCCCCACAAGGATTCCATGGGTCAGGAACTCAGGGCACAGTGGCAATGGCTTGTCTCTGCTCTGTAACGTCTAAGGCCCCCGAGCTGGGGAGACTCATAGGCGGGTGACAACTCCACAGCTGACTGCTGGAATCACCTGGAGGCGTCTTCACTCACACTGCTGGCAGGTAATGATGGCTGTGGGCCAGGACTTGGGTTGGGGCTACTGGGGACAGGATCAGGTTGGGGCACCTCCATCTGGTTCGGGCTTCCTCAAGCACGGCCATCTCAGCATACTCAGAATTTTCACGTGGCCTCTCAAAAGTGAGTGTGCTCAGAAACCCAGGCACGGATTTTTCTGACCAATCTCAAAAGACAGTGTTTCTCCTGCTGTATTCTATTGGTTGAGGCAATACTACACTGTGCTCAATTCAAATGGAAGCTGTGTGAAAGAATTCCTGGCTTCATTTTATAACCTCCACACCATCTTCCTATTCCTATGTATGCAGAGGCATATCCACAGAGAAAAACAGGCGAAGGATGTGTACCAAACAGTTAAGTCATGATCTCTGAGGTGGAGAAGAAGAGAGAAACTCACTTGGTACTTTATACATATCTATATTATTTGAAGTTTTTACACGTATTATTTTATAAAGTGGCAAGGAAATTCAAAATCACCAAATCCAGGGGAACAAACAAACAGAACTCCAGAAAAATGTTTTTACATGGGAACTTAGAACAAGAATGCCCTGGAAGGCCCTGCCCCCTGCATTTGGCCTATCCTGGCAGGATTGTTTCATTGTTTCCTCAATGAAACAATGACTTAGCCCCCACAGAAGCCCTGGCAGGGCGACCCTGTGAGTTGGACAGCTAGCCCAGCTCTCCCGACTTACCCCAGGGTGCCGTCCGCCAGCCAGCCCGTGGTGCACATGGTGAGGGTGCAGTCCTGGACCACCCTCTGCAGCTCCTCCGCAGATGCCAGGTGGGCGCCCCTAGTCCTGCAGGAAAGCCGAGCCTCCTCCAATTCCAGCCCCCGAGAGCCATTCTGAGACTCCAGCAAAAAGAGCTTCCCTGTGTGGGGACAAGCATGGACACAGGCTGACTCCGGGATCCCTGGGTAGGGACTCTCAGCAGACTTACTCTCCTGGGGACACCTACTTGCAGGAAGTTCCCAGTGCAGCAACTAGCCCCTGTCACTCATCCCTGGGACTAGGTGTGGACATTCACACTCGTGTTTCATCCCATGTTTGTGTTCTTTAAAAAGAATTGATCATCTGCTCTGACATGTTTATCTGGATAAGGCCTTCAAATATTCCTTTTAAAAGGGTGTTTTACAAATACCATGTGGCAAAGCTTAGTGTCCTATTTCCTTATGTCAGGTCCCTTTGTGTCCAAGGCACTGATTCAGGCTTCAGCTTTGCCTTCTTTCCCCTGTCCCCAGCTCTGGGGTGACGGCACGCCTAACAGGTTTGTTCCTTTCTCTCTGCCCCACCTTCTCAAAGCATTGTCAGGCCCTTCCCACACGGAGTTCACTTCATTTCCCCAACTAGACAAGACAGCAGGGGCCAAGGCTGGTGCACCCTTCCTGCAGCACGTGAATATACAAGGGTGTGTGGTGGGCCTCAGACCCGTGTGCAGATGGGCGAAATGAGAATATGGCTTCAGGCGGAGGTGAAAGCTGATGCTAAAAGCCAAGGTAGCTTTAGGCAAGAAAACCGTGGTGCAGTGGGGAGCACGGTGGCCCCCAGGAGCCCCCTGGAGGGATGAAGCCACACCATGGGTGGCCCTGTGAAGTTTAAGGTAAAGGCAGGAGAAAAAAAAACCCCAGTTAGAACGAGACGTCTTGCTTCCATCTGTCAGCAAAATTATCACACTCTATTGATTTTTTAGCATAAGAAACTTACCGTCATCTACTACAAAGTTATTATAATAAATATAATACCCCCCCCCAGCTTTGGAGCCAAAAGTTCTAAAAAATGCAAACTCTTTCCACATTAAGTGTATCTTGGGCGACTGGTACTCCCTCAGACCCGGTGGAACTGTGCAGCACACACCTGAACCCCTGCACCTGACGGCCCTGCCTAGAGAAGCGAGCACGCACCCCAAGGCCCCTCTGTACTCCCAGCATTTACCCATCTGGAAAACGCCGTTATGAAGTTAAGCTGAGGTTTGCATGGTCAAGCCCCTCAGCAAGGGGACGAAAGTGAAATTCCAGGCCCTGGCCGGGTGGCTCAGCTGATTGGAAATGACAAAACAGCCTTCTAAATAAACCATGGGTTCAAAGCTGCAACCGCAAGTGAAATACAACATTTTAATTTAATTGACAAGAACTCGAGGAGAAACCGAAGGTGGACCGAAGGGACGTGTTCATATTACAGAAGGAAAACGGTTGATGGTTATTTCAATTTCTATCTCACAAACAGAGGGAACAGAACCTAAAAGTAAAGCTTCCAAAGAATTAGGAGAAAGAATTTTTAATAAAGATAGAGCAGAAACCAGTGAAAGGGAAAGCAGATGTTTACTAGAGAAAATAAAGCCAGAAGTGGCTCCTTTCTAATGAATGATAAAGTTGATGGACCCTTAGCAAAACTGACCTGGACAAATAAGATAAAATACAAATCACCAGTATCGAGAATGAAAGGGGAAATCATTACAGATTCCATGGATGCCGACAAGAAAATAAGAGATTATTATGGAACAAATGATAGTACATTTGACAGCTGAGATGAACTGGACAAAAATTAAGCTTGATTCTTAAAAAATCAAGCTTAGCATACCTGACACAAAATAAATAAGAAAATCTGAATATTCCTTTATCTACTAAAGAAATTAAATTAATCATTTAACATCTTCCCATAAGAAGAACTCCAAACACACGTAATCTCATTACTAAACATTAAAACACCAACCAACCAACAAACAAAAAAACCCTCACTTTACAGAAACCTGTTTAGAGAACAGAGGGGGGAACAACTTTCAGATTTGCTTCAGAAACCCTGTAGCCCTGGCTTGTGTGGCTCAGTGGACTGAGCACTGGAAAGGTCGCTGGTTCGATTCCCAGTCAGGGCACGTGCCCAGGTTGTGGGCCAGGTCCCCATCTGGGGACGTGTGAGAGGCAACCAATCGATGCTTCTCCCACACGTCGAATTTCTCTTCCTCTCCTTCTCCCTCCCTTTCCCTTTCTCTAAACATAAATACATAAAATCTTTCAAAAAATCCCATTATAACCCTGACACCAATACCTGCCAAAAATATTATAAGAAATAAAAACTACAGGCCAATATATTTGAGAAAGACGGACTCAATCATCATCTGTTCTGCTCACTCCAGGCTCAGTTCGAAGCCATCTCCTCTCACTAAAACCCTTCCCTAGGATTCCATCCTCACACAAGGACCCACAGTTTTCTCTTCAGTCCAGACCCTCTCCACTTGCCCACTCACGTCCCCACCCCAACCCTCTCCCGCCTGGATGGACAGCTGAACTAGCGTCCTGTATGGTCTTTCTATATCCAGTCTTGTTCTGGTCCCATCTGTTCTCCCTACATCAAAATCAGGGTGACCTTTTCAAACTGCCAATCTAATCAGTCACTCTACGGCTGAAGACCCTTCGATGACTTTCTGGCCTTGTTTGAACTAAAACAAAACTTGGCGTATGAGGCCCCCACATCATTGTCCTCACACCGGTTTTCCTGGCATCGCCATGAACTGCTTTTACCTGTCTCTCACTTTTTCTGTCTCTCACCACACGTCCCATTTTCTCTGCCACTCACAGTTCCTCTGCACACGCTATTTTCTACTCAGACACTCTTCCCTCCCGCTTTTTGTTGAGTTAATCTTACTCATCTTTCAGATTCTCTTACACCAAACCAAAATCTCCTAGTACATGCCCTTGAAGCACCTCTGTCCTTTAACCTTACCATGTATCAAAATTGCAATGACACCTTCCATCCATGCAATTACTTGCTGAATGACTCTCTCTTCCACTAGATTTTAAGCTCCCTGAGAGCAGGACCTAGTTCTCCTCACCATTCTATCCTCAACGCCAAGGGCAGTACCGAGCACATAGTAGATACTCAATAAATTACCCATTAAATTAATTAATCCCTTCCTGTAATCGCTACCCAAATACAGTGCATTTGCATTCAGTGAGTAGGAAGATTTTTCCCTTTCAAAAGTATCTTAGACGCACAGTGGCAGGTCTCCGTTCTGCATGAGAAGCGTATCTAATCAGTCACGTGTAAACTAAATGTTTTTCACTTGAATTTATTTCACCGTCTCATTTTTTAATACATCCATGGAGTTTTTAGTAACTGATTCTCTCTCCTCCAATGTCTGTAACACCCCATAGTTTAACTGAACATCTCCCCTCCTTCCTCCCATTACTGCGGAACACAGCTGAAGATGGAAAGTGGTGAGAGCTAGGCACACAGAGTAAAGAATCCTCTCATGATATAGTTACAATTCTTCGATGGCTCTGTCATAAAAGTTGGAGCTCAGCAAATGGAGTTTCTTGAAAGTCAGTGTACCTGTAATCCTCCATTGGGGAGAGGGGAGAAGGAAGGATAGGAGAAAGGAGAAAGAAAGGCATTTCCGGCAGGCAGTAATAAGAAAACATGCTTGGCTACTGTCCTCACCATCTCCCTGTGCAGTGATGATTCTGCCTTCCGTTTTTTATGGCCCACGTTCAGCCTGAGAGGCACGAAATACCGATCCACTAAGCAGTTAGAGTGGGGTGACGCTCTAAAGACTCCTGGGTTGCAGAAATGTTTCTTTAAAAGGAATCAAAATTGGCACAATACCTTACATTGTTCAACGGTTAATACTAGCTCCAGTTTATTCTACCAAGAATTAACAGTGGATTGACTGCTAACAGTTATGGGATTTCTTTTTGGATGACAGTAATTTTGTAGAAATTGGTGGTGAGGCTCGCACAACATAGTAAATACACTAAAAACCACCGAATTGTACCTCTGAAAACGGTAAGTTCTGTGTGAGTTATATCTCAATTAAAAACTGACAGTGATCACTAAGAGCCTTTGAAGTTAAACATGTTTTCTAAGCCTTTCTCTGGGACGTGGAAGAATAGGACGTTCATTTTTAATTACAAGCAAACCGTTCTTCAAGCTAGCTACTTAGGACAAAGAACACCTAAATTTCTAAGATGGTATCTAGAGGTTTCTCTTGCTTTCTCCTTCCCTAACCACCAGGTTTCTTTTTTGTCAAGTCCTCTAATTTCAAGTAACATTGTTTGCTAAATAGCAACGGCATTTAAAAATACACGTTGCATCCTAAATCAGCCAAGGGTTGTTCTCCTTCGTCAGTCTAATATGCCCCGAGCTTGGTTTACTAGAAACCCCTCCTGGATGTGAGGACTGCTGGTTTCTTTCCTTCCCGACCCTCTGGTCCCAAATCAACCGGGTTTTGTTCCAAAATCAAAACACGGCTGAGCTAGCTTTTCGAAATCCAGTGGATCTAAAGCTGCGATCCTGCTACTCAAGGGAAGTACCGAAAGCTGACTTCAGCTCAGAAAACAAACAAAAAGAGGCGTGCCAATTCTCAACACCTGCAATAATCTGTTCCTTACCTGCATCTCAGGCCCCATGGCGGACAGCATCTTCACTTTGCACTCTGGCTCCAGGCACACTATCATTTACCCCACTTTCCCCTGCCACTCACAGCACAGGGCCTTTGCATGTGCTGTTCCCTCTACCCAGGACGCTCTCCTCTCCCATTCGCCTAGTTGATTCCCACTCATCTTTCCCATCTTCCCGGACCAAAATACCGATGGAATCTTCTGATCACTGGCTTCGCGGTCAGGAGCACATTTGATAGCCGGGGAAAGGTCCCTCTCTGCCGAGGAGGTTCTAGGGCACTCCAGACGTGATTTCATTGTAAAGACCTTTCTTGGAGATCTTGGGAAAGCCAGCGGCGGGACTGCAGGACTAATGCTCTGCCTCCCTCCGGTGCGTGAAGGAAAGGTTCAGGGGCACAGTGCGGGCGTGTGGGCAAGCTGAAACTCCGTGGGCCGGGAGAGGACGCGGGGTTGCAGGACCGCCGCTCGCCTCCTTCCCTCCCAGGCTTGCGGGTTTTCCGGGCTGGTCCGAATGGGGCACCCCAGCCAGCTCCGCTTTCCCCACCCAGACCCCAGGCACCGCTCGGGTCCCCGCCGCCTCCCGGGCACTCGGCGGACACTCACCATCCGCCCGCACCGAGAGGCGCGGCAGACCGAGCAGGAACAGGGCCGCCGTCCAGAGCCGGGCGCGGGGGCCGGGTCCCTCGGCAGCCATGGTCCGGGCGTCCGCGGGCTGGCGGGCTCGAGCGAGGGCTCTGGCTGCGATCCCCGCTGCTTGTGCCGCTGCCCAGCGTGCGCCACTCGGCTCTGCGCGCTTCGCTCTGCTCGCGCGTCGTAGGCTTCGCGCCCGGCGCGCCGAGAGGGAGGAGCGCGGACGGCCGGGGAGGCTGGGGACGCCGGAGCCGCAGCCTTGGGGCCCCGACCTCCCGGGGGTCTTGTCCGTGGCGCCGGGGAGGCGGCTGTAGCGGGGCTCCGCCTTCGTGCCCGGCACCTGGAGGCCTCTGTGCCAAAAGAGGCTGCGTCGGACAGCGAGCTCCCAGGGCGCCGCCGGGGCGGAGGGTGAGGACGCGGGGAGGCGCGGGGAGCAGAGGCTTCAGAGAACCCTCGCCGGCCTGGGGGGCTCTGGACCAAGGGGTGACGCAGTCTCAGAGGCCGAGCTCTTCCCGGAGGACCATTAGGAAACGGATGCCTGACTCTGCCATTTGCTTCCTCACTTTCCAGCCGGCGTCCTCTTACAGAAGGAGAAACATGGTTATGAAAAAGAAGAATCAAGCTTGCCAGCCTCACTCTAAGAGGCGAAATGCACGCAACAGCGAGACTCTTCTTTCCTGAAAGCGTAGCTTGGAAGTCATTCAGATACGGGCCTCTTGCGGACGTCTCCTTCGCGTCTTTTCCAGGTATGGGGGGCGGGGGGGTAGCATCTCTCCAAGAATACCAAGAGCGCCGGTGGGGTTGGCACCTTCGTCAGCCCCCCCCACCCCCAAATCAGGGCTCCTCGATCTGGAGAGGGCCCGAGATTCGGATTCTTTCTGTCTGGCCTGGGACACTACGTTCTAAACAGGTGTCCCGCTGAATTCTGCAGTGGGGGCCCCTGCCATGGATTGATTCCATCCTCCACCTCGCCCCGTCCTGTCTCTCAGCGTCAGCACCTTTCCGAGAAGGAAGGGGACTTACTTTGCCTTCTTCACAGGTGGAGTATAAAGACCAATACTGTTATCACTGGGACACCAGAGGCGTCAACAAAGAGCTATTGAGTGCCCACGGCACACCTGCCCACAGCGCGCCTGCCCCTGTTCTAGACCCCAAATGAGGCTCTAATCTGCCCTGAAAGTGCCCACACTTAAATAAGGCAGATTGAACGATTGGTGCTAAAAAAGCACAGATGACTGTCCCCGTGAGAACGATCTAGGATACAGACATTGAACGATTGTCTATTTTCTTTTTAAGGTAAAAACGGAGATCGGGACCCATACCTGACATCGCACAGGCGGCGTTTTTCAGCTGTCACCGTTTCTGAAGTGCACAGAAAACCGATCGCCTCCTTCCCCCGCAAATGTCAACTGCAAGACTCTTACCACTAGGGATGAATTCCTTTGTAAAATAAAATTTTGCCTAGAAAAATGCAAATACTCTAGAGTGTGAAATGCAGCGAGGCCTGACAATCATTCACACCTAAGTGTAAATGAATTTACTTGGCTGCCTCTCTTCTGCCAGCTTGCTGGTAACCTAAGGAGTGAGACTTCTCCTTGAGAGACCTTTTAAAGCCTGATTATTGCTGAGAATGGACAGGATGGGCAGGAAGACAGTTGCAAGAGACTGACTCACCCAGGAGCTGTGCCTCTGGTCTACTTTTAACTTGCTGCATCGCCTGGAATCATTCTCTAATTTTTCATTGTTTTTTTCTCCCTAGAGTCATGAGGATGGCTGAATACATGCCACCCAACACTAGGCAGATGAGACCGACAGCAATGTACTCCCAGCCTAGGGCAGGAGGACACTGCCGGCCGTGCAGGGCCGCGCAGGGGCTGAACTTGGGAATAGAGGTCACAGGGGCTCTGGAGCATAGGCTTTGCAGTAACAAGAAGGTCAGGCGACCTCTGGTTCCCATGGGAGGATAAGCTTGTCTTGTTGGGATAACTCCTCAGGCTGGTGGGGGACAGAAACCTGCTATGCAGGAAAAAAAAAAACCACAACAGAAACCGTGCCTGGAGCCCCTGATAAGATGGGTTGTTTGGCTGGGGGACCTTATCGGTGGGAGGACAGGTGGGAGGACAAGGGGGAGGCTCAAGGGAGCCTCGCCATCGGAGGCCCTCCTGATTGCACCAGATGTCACGACCTTGGGGAAACCATTTAAGTGCTGAGCCTCACATCCTTGTTTATTAAACGGGGATAATAATTCCAGGCCCACAGAGTTCTTGCTGTGATTCAATGAGAGGTCACAGCACACTGTAAACACAGTGAATAATGGACTAAGCAATAGGCCTATAATTCATTCTCTTTATTACTTGGGAGACACAACCAGGGAAGAAAGAAGGTGATCGGTCAAATCCCTTTGGAAACATGTTCATGGCAGAACGTCTAGCAAACAGACTAATGGTGTTTGCCAGCAGGAGGCTTTTAGTAGGTTGTACGTGGTTGCCTAGGTTTGCTTATGGTAAACAACCCTGTGATCTGTGGATTTCTGAGGCATGGACGCCTAGACATGCCGTGTAAGTTACGGGAGCATCTAAATAGAAAACGGAGATGTGCTGTGGCTGAGGTGACTCCATCTGAGTAGCAGTTTGTCACAGCGCGCATGTCTTGACTTTCTATGTCGGAGTGTAGACAATGACGTGAGATCTGAGGAAACCCTGTGATGTGGTAGAGACCTAACCAAAGAAATGGGACATGAGAACAACCTAGAAGAGGCAGAAATGATACAGGGACAGAAAAACTTCAACACAGTAACCACACTGCCCTCGTGGAGATGAGAGAAGACACTGCATCAAAAAAGCTAGGATAGGGTGATGTACCAAAAAAAGAAGGGGGGAAGGATATTCAGAGAGAAAAAAAAATAGATTTCTTGGAAATGAAGACGTGAGATCAGAGACAAAAATTCAATAGATGGGTTGGAAGATAAAATTGAGAGAACGTCCCAGAAAAACATAGCAGAAAGACAAAGGAGTAGAAAATAGGGGAGAAAAAAAGGACACCCAGGAATGCCCTTTCAGCCTGCACCTTGCCTTGACCTCAACCACGTGGCCCTTCCAAGGATGCCACGTACTTCCTCCTGGAACCTGTAGGTAATAAATCTCTCTATTCCACTGTCCCTTCTTTTGTGTCTCTAATGAACAAATGTTAACAAAGTCACAACATTCTGTGGAAAGCCCACGGTCCACCCAAAGGTTTCTCCGATTTTTTGAGCTACTTGGGTGTCGAATTCCTGCCCCACTTCCGGTTCGACAGAAAGTGACTTTCCTTTATGTCCACCCTGGGGGCCCACTCATATATGAATTCATGTTGGAGTCCTTTAAAAAAAGTTACCAAAACTTTAATTATTTAAGGCTTCTAATCATGATAGAGTCCTTTATCAAAGGTTTTAGAGAAGTGAGGGTTTTTTTCTTTTGCATAAATGCAAACAACTTAAAACTGAGCACAGTAGTGCCCCCTTATCCACCATTTGTAGTGCCACGGTTTCCGTTACCCGTGGTCAACAGTGTTCTGAAATATTAAATTAAAAATTCCAGAAATAAACAAGTCCTAGGTTTCCTTGTTTGTTTGTTTTTTTAAGATTTTACTTATTTATTTCTAGAGAAGGGAAGGGAGGGAGAAAGAGAGAGAAAGAAACATCCATGGGTGGTTGCTTTTTGTGTGTCCCCCCAAATGAGGACCTGGCCTGCAACCCAGGCGTGTGCACTGACTGGCAATTGAACTGGCAACCCTCTGGTTCCCAGGCCGACGCTCGGTCCACTGAGCCACACCGGCCAGGGCACAAGTCCTAGGTTTTTAACTGCATGTTGTTCTGAGTAGCGTGGTGAAATCTTGCACTATTGTGCTCTGTCCTGCCCTGGACTTGAGTCTTGTCTGCTGTAACCACGCTGCATGTGCTCCCCTCCGGGGAGTCGCTGGGGAGCCACGTCAGTGATCAGGTGACTGTGGTAGTATTGCAGTGTTTGTGGGCAGGTAACCCTTATTTTGCTCAGTGATGGTCCAAAAGCACAAAAATAGTGAAGCTGGCAATTTGGGTATGCCGAAGAGAAGCCATAAAGTACTTTCTTTAAGCGACATGGTATGTATGTATAGGACAAAAGACAGTTTACATGTATAGGATTTGGTACTATATGCAGTTTCTGGCATCGGCTGGGGGTCTTAAAACGTATCCCCCCAAGATCGGGGTAACTGCTGAATTACACTTACCTCTTCTTAACCGTCCTCCTGACCCTCCGCCGTTTTCTGTGGTCATCTTCTTTTGCTCCCACCTCCCCCTCTCGTCTTTCCTCTACTCTCTCCCACTCCCAAACTCATCTCCCTTTCAGTTCCCCTTTCCCGCTAGCTTCCCATCATCACATACAAAAACAACACTCATAAACATCCCACAGGGATTAAATGTGTAAAATGACATGTGGAGTGAGCTTAGACTATACCCGAGAGTTCCATGATTTGCATTCGAAAGATTTTGCTGTGGTTAAATTATTTCAGAGTTGACGCATTTAAAATGATGTCTGGCTACGCACAGATCCCTATCCCTAGGCCTTTCTATAAGGTCCAGCTTGGCCTCTCACATGTAGGGAAAGCTGGTTTTCTATTTAAAATCTGATCGAGGATTATGTTGGCCTGGATCATGGAGTAGAAGCTCTTGTTGTTATCAATAAGAATTTCAAACTTTAGTTAGCCTCGCTGGCCTCACTTACGTTTTATTATGTCAAGATTTCTCCTGGGCACATGGAATCAGAAAGCTTAATATTGATCATAGTTATTTTAACACTGGAATAATGGATAGTGATTGTCCTAAATAAACTTACATTACTTCGGAACTAGAAATTTACTCCACAATGTTGTGTGTGCACTAGGAAGTAATTACCTTTTATTGATCACCTATGATAACAAGGCACTTTAATCTAGACTTTTATTTGTAATCCTTACAACGACTCTACAGTCAGTTTGCAGATGAGAAACGGAGCTTTTTTCCATGTAGGTTCTGCAAACCGCCCAAGGTCCCACAGCGAGTATGGCAGAGGTGGGATTTGAACCCACCTCTGTGTGATGCTAACGCCTCTGCTCTTACCTTCACACCATATGGCCTCTTAGATGCCCTGTAAGCATTTTTCCCCATTAAATTAGGTTCTAGGAAGGCAGAATCCTGTGCTAACATTCTGTGTCCCGGTGTGATTAAAAAACAAAAACAATAAGTAACCAATCGAACACCTTGTGACTGTCCAGCATGGGTCGTGTGCTGTGATCTTATATTTATGGATCTAGCCCTTTCTATGGGGATAAGGGAAGAGCCTTACCATCTCTGTATCACCAGTGTCTACCGCAGCCACCCTCCCAGTGCCTGGCACATCAGAGCTACCCAATACACGTCTGATGAATGAATGAGTGAGGCATTGCCCATGGTATTATGGACACTCCACTTTCCACAGTCCATCTGGTTGAACACCTACCCAGCTGTCTTGACTCAATACTAGCATCATCTCCCCTGTAAGCTCTTCTTTGTGATTCAGTCTGCGCTCTGTGCTCTCCTCTGTGCTTACACTGTACCCTGGACAGCTGTCTCGGGAACTATTGCTCTGTGGGTCTGTCTCTCCCGATAGTCTGAATGTCCTTGACAGAGCTCATGGCTTTTCTGTGCTTTTTGTCTCTGGTGCCTGGTTTACAGTAGGTGCTCGACCTATGTTTGATGAAGTAATCGAACATTAACCCCAACCTGTTGGCTTCACTCATCAAAGGACCCCAAGGAGAGAGCACGTCAAGGGTCACAGGAACGCTCTCAGTAAAATAAGGGACGTGTCAAAGGGTGGCATGGGTCTCTTCTTGCCATCTTCTTTTTTGACCCTGCCCTTTGCTGTCTTTCTGTGTCTGGCAGCTCGTAACGTACCTAGCACAGACGAGAAGCTTCGACGAATGGAAGGAGGAATACAGGAGCCTCAAGGGCAATGTATACCAGCCAATGTAGAATTTCAAGCCCGATGGATCTGCAGCAGTCTCACAAATCATTTGCCACCAGCCTGAAGCCACAGAACTGAAAAATCACTGCACAATGTAGCATTTACATGCAGGCTGCCTTCAGGGCGGTGGAGGTTGTGGGCTGGGTCCTGAGTAAACATGGGCTGCACTGAAGAGCCATTGTGGGCACTGGTGGTTCTTTCAAGTTCCTCTGGGGTCTGAAGTTGATTTGCAGCTGGAGCCAAGTCCTTGCCAAGCCCCTCTTTTTTTTTGGCAATTGAATTATTAACTAAAAGCAAACCATCCAGGGTGTGGGAGTTAGCAGCGGCCTGCCAATGGTAGGGAACTTTTGTTTACCCAGAGTGTTTGCACCTAATCTAATGAAAAGTAGGAACGAGCCCTCAGAAAGCAATTCAGAAGCCCTGGCCGCAGAGAAAGGTATGCTTTGGACTTGGCAGCAAGGCAGTTCAGGGCGGCCAAGGACTGGGGCTGCAGTCCTACCCGCCAGGATAAGACTGATTTCCAGGAGGGTGTTAGCCACAGGTTGCTTCTGTGCTGGCTTTTCAGGGACCCTGGCAGGGCTCCAGGGCTCCAATCTCCCAAATATCTTCTGCACTCCCCAGTGTGAGCCCCGCAGCTTTCACGGGAGACTTTGATCCTTGTCGAGATGCAGATGCCACCCAGAGGGGCAACTTTGCAAAGCAGTCAGAAGAACTGAGTTCGAGTGTGATTTTTTGCAACTTCATCTCTATGGAACCATGAATGCATCACTTTACAGCTCTGAGCTTCCGTTTCTTTGTCTGTGAAATGGGGATGATAGTGCTGCCTAACATGCAGGGTTTTTGAGACTGGAATTTGTAAATCAAAAATTTTCTGCCCATAAGATGATATCCATACTGATTTCTACATGCACGGCACCTTAGCACATTGCATTGCCCTGTAAGCCACTTGAGGGCAAGGGCTGTCTTGCTTTGCATCTAGCCTCTAGCTCTGTCCCTGGTGCATAGTAGGTAGCCAATAAGGGGGAGGTGAATTGAGCAGGCTGCTCTGCAGCAGCAAGAAGGGTAAGGAGTCTCCAGTCTTCTATCATGTTTAACATTAAGATGCTCTCTTTAAAAATCTCTGAGTCACTCCTGAACTATGTATGTCCTTTTGCTCTGGGAAAGCAGGGCAAACGGACCACCTCTGCTAAATTCCCTGTGGAACTCACATCCATTTAACACAAGGGCTGCTATTCTGGGGACTATGCATCCTGGATCTCCTTCACACGGTCCAGGTATCGATAATAGACAGTCCCAGTGTGCCCACTGGTGTACATGTACTTTTCAGGCTCCGTACCCAAATCTTTGTTTCCAGAAGACTGGTCACCATGTACATGGGACATGGTGATAAGGAAGGAAAAACCTAACCTAGCAGTGTGACATCGTAAATAGCTCTCACCTTAGCTCCCATGTTGGTTTTGCTTCCTACTGAACTATAACAAGGCATCGATACTTTAAAATTTACTTTGAGAAGTACTGTGATAAAAGGCCCCGGGTGCTTGGACATCAGAAAACTGGATTCTACTATTGGTCTATTGTCAGCCTATTGCTGGGTTAATCATGCCTTTGCCCTTCGTGTCTTGTCCAGCAAAGGCCAGCAATGGAGAGATGACTTCTGAGGAGACCTCCATTATGTCTTTTGGATCCCAAGGCCCCTTTCCTCCCGCACAGCTGTTTTCCATGGTTAGAATGTCTCCTGTTGGCCAAGCTGGAGTCTCCACCCCATGCTCCCCAAATCTGTCAGAGCATGGAACCAAATGTGACCCCTGCTGGAAAGAGAGTTGTCATGGGGTTATCTTGGTCCTGTCACACGAAGCCATCTGGAAAGGCAGAGACTTTGGCAGGAAGAGGACTGTGTAAGCTGCCCTAGGGCTGAGCAAAGAACTATAAGGGATCCCCAAATAAAAATGCATGCACAGGGGACAACGGAGCACAAACAGGTGGAGAGGAGGTGACTTAATGCCAAGCAAAGTTGTGCATTTCAATAGTTAAGCGTCTAGTGCCAATTTCTAAAACAAAATTGTATCTGTAAATTTCAGTGGTGCTGAGCATACCTTAAAGTGGAGAAAACGAACAACCTGTGGACCCACGGGGAGCTGGAGAACAGGGACAATTATCCCCACTAAACAATACCCAAAGGAACTATGGGAGGTAAACGTAAACGTGTGCTTTGATCACAACCCATGCATCCCCTCTGTTCAACATACCAACTCACATACCGTGACCATGAACAGATCGCTTAGCTTCCATACATTCGTTCATTCGTTCGTTCATTCATTCGTTCAACAAACAACTCGCGGGGCAACAAGAAGTTTAGAAGCAGTCTCAAGGAACATTCAAGTTGAAGGAGGTTGGTTGACTAGTAAAGTCTAAAAATGAAGCTGGGTTGGGATTAAGAGAGAGCAGTCACCACACATGGCAGATGCTGTATAGGCCACAGGTGGGAAACACAAGGCCCAAGGACCGAATCCAGCCCTCCACCTTGCTTTATCCAGCCTGGCACCTTGTTTTCCCCCTGCAGCAGTGCCGAACTCTTGCTTAACTGTTAAGGAACAGTTACATTTATATAGTCCTAAGATTCCTTTCAGCCCTTAGAAGGCAACCTCGAGGCTGATGTGGCCCCCAGTGAAAATGAGTTTGACACCCCTGGTATAGGTATATCGCCCTGAGGAGTCCCCCACCCGGACATTGAATTAATGCCCAATTAAACCCAGCGGAAGGGCACCCCCACTCTCAGAAGACTTGCATTATCTGCAAGTCTTGGATTGCTAGGCACGCCATCTGCTGTCTCGGCCCGTTTACTGTTTATGCCAGCCAGGAAAAAGGTGGCTCAGCTCGCTTTGCTTTATTGAAAAGCATAGAAATAGCCTTGAGAGAATAATTAAAAGCCCACTGTTTTTCATTATATTACATTTTAAGAGAGCATATTTTCCTGTCTACTGACTTTTCAGAGGGCCCTGCCAAATAGTCTTTGTGAGAGTAAATGAGCAAATAAAGGGATTGTTCTGGAGCTCTTTGGACTTGGTTTTGGAGGAACTTTATCTTATTCATATGAAAAAATAAACAAATTCTCAACTTCAGCTCCTCCAAGTCCCACAAAAATGCACAATATGTGCCTACAGAAGCAAAAGGGAAAAACTGTGGAAAGAATGACTCAGTATTCAGAGCAGAGTATTCTGTGACCAGTCAATGGAGGACCCTGTGTGGATTGATTACGTAGTGATATCGACCAAATTCCTGGGGAACACGGAGGAGCAGTAGGTTCTTCTGAAACGCTGCCGAGAAAAAGCTACCATAGATGCAGAGTGTTAAAAATGATCCCCAAATGCTAAAGAATTTGTCTGGCAAATGACATTTATACCCAAACGTCTTCTGTTCCTACTCCAACATGCCCTTTTCACGAGTATAGTTCTACTTATCTTTTGAATTTTTAATTACACAAGTCAAAATGAGTTCATTCAATTTATTAAAAAAATTAAAATGTTATACAAAAGCCAAAGAACCCTTTGACTATCAAATGAAGCAAAGATGTACCTCTATATCAGAAATACCCATCATTACGAGTTTAGTGGGTATTATTCAAATGAGAACAAGGAAGCCCCAGACGTTCTGTTAAGAAAACAAAGAAAGTCACTGAACATACATTATGATACTGTTCGTGGAGAAAATATACCCTAGACAATTCTATATATACCTATATCTATATACCTATATCCTATTTATGGTAATGATATTTATGTCTCTGTAGGATATAAACAGAAAAGGTTTAAGGGGATTTTCACTTCTGGTAATGGTGAATAAAATTTAAATGTCTCTTTCTGAAGAGAAAAATGGTTTTAAAATCTGTACAAAACTTGACAACATGGACTAAAAGTCCTCAAGCAGCGAGTAACAGGGTGTTAGACTAGGAACCATGGAAGGGCAAGGGCTAAGGGACATGGTCCCAGTTATTAAAACCTCTTTCCCTTGGGGGATAAGTGACTCAGTATAGAGGGGACTGTTGAGAGGAGGAGAAATGGAAGATTCTTGGATAGCCTGTTGGGCTAAGGAAACAGGAACGGGATAGTTCAACCAAGAAGGGGTGTCCCTTCGCTTTGCGCTGGGACCTCAATGCACCACGTTAGTAGTAAGGTTACACAAGAAATGGCAGGTTCCTGCAGAAATTGCAGCTCAGCTTTGAATCATTTTAGCCACTGAATTTGGCTCCAGGTTAACTCATAATACTTGGCAAACTGTGGTGAGTGCCTACCAGAAATAAAGAAATATTTCTCTAGAGGAGGAACACATCATTCTGGAGAATAACTTACTCTACAAGCAATTTTGCAAATATATATCTGGCCTACAATTAAAACAAAACAGGCACGCAAAGGCTAAAAGGAAAAATAAGAGTAAAACAAAAGCAGAAACAAGTGATAAAAAGAGAACCACAGCGAAACCAGATACTGGAGCTGTCAGAGAGTAACTTCCAATGACTCTATTATTCTCTTCAGGGAGACAGAAGATGAGCTGGAGAGATCTGGCAGACAGCTAGAAACTATAAAAATTTCAAAAATGTAAAGACTACAACTAAAAATTATAACAGAAATGAAAAACTCAGTGGATATTTTTAATAGCTGATTAAATATTTCTGAAGGGAAATTTAAGGACCTGAAACATATGTTGGAAGAAAATATCTAGAATTAACCCTGGCTGGTGTGGCTCAATGGATTGAGCACGGGTCTGCAAACAAAGGGTCACCGGTTCAATTCCCAGTCAGGGCATATGCCTGGGTTGCAGGCCAGGTCCCCAGTAGGGGATGCACAAGAGGCAACCACACATGGATGTTTCTCTTCCTCTTTTTCTCCTTCCCTTCCCCTCTGTCTAAAAAATAAAATAAATATATTTTTAAAAAAGATAACATCTAGAATTAAGCATCAAGAGACAAAGGGAAGAATATATAAAATAAAACAGAAAATTACAGATGTAGAGAATGTGGGAAGATCAAACATATGATAAATTAAGTGCTAGAAGGGAAGGAGAGTAAGAAAGGGGCAAAAATTTTTTTGAAGAGAGAAAACGACCGCCAACACAGAATCCTGTGCTCAACGAAAATACCCTTTGTGAGGGAAGGCAAAACGCGGACCTTCTGTGTTCAGATCTGCAAAGACTGCAGGACACCAGTGCACTCACATTAAAAGAAATACCAAAGGTGTTGTTCTGGCAGAAGAAAAATGATCCATAAAAGAATATTAGAGATAGGAAAGAACAAATATTAATAAATATGTAAGTATAGGTGATTACTGACTGCATAAAACAAAAATGATATCTAATGGGGTATAAAATGTTTAATAGAAACTAAAATACAGGTAAACAGCACGTAAGTCAGGAGGGAAAAAATGAAGTTAAGATGTTCTAAAGTCTTCGTATTGTCCAGGAATGGGGTATGCAATGGTCCAAACATTTGTTTCTCCCCGCCCCCCCCCCAAAAATTCATATGTTGAAATCCAGTCCCCAATGTGATGGTATTAGGAGATGCGGCTCCTGAGAGGTAATTAGGTCATAAAAGTGGAGCCCTCATGGATGGAACTAGTGCCCTGATAAAAGGGACCTCAGTGAGCTTTCTTGTCCCTTCCACCCGGTGAGGACACAATGAGAAGATAGCAGTCGGCCACCTGCAAGAGGACCCTCCCATAGAAGCTCTGCTGGCACCTTGACTTCGGACTTCTAGTCTCCAGGAGGTGAAGAAATAAAATTGTGAGAAATAAGTTTCCACTGTCTATAAGCCACTTGGTCTATGGAACGTTGTTACAGTGTGTCCAAACTGATGAAGGTGGGGGGGAGGAGGTATCCATTTAGAGTTTGAGGACATCTGGCATTGACTAAGTTGGAGTATGTCCACCACAAACTATGTTTTATTGCAACAATGTACTGGGAACAAAACAGGAAAAGCAAGTATGAGGGAACTCTGAAAAAGCACTGGATAAAATTTAATATACAGGGGCAGGCAAAAGTTGGTTTACAGTTGTGAGTACACAAAACAGAGTTTATTCTTGTATTACTATTTATTATCATATTGTTTATGTGTATTATAATTGTAAACCTACTTTTACCCACTTTTGTATATTCAGTAAAACAAGGCACAACAAAAAAAACAAAATATTTCCCAACAAGTTAGGAATAAAAGGCAAGCTCCTTGACTTAATAAAGGCACCTGCAAAAAATCTATAGCTAACATCAGGCTTGATGATGAGATAGTAAATGATTTCTCCCTTCAACTCAGAAATCCCTGTCCTGGTTATCTATCCAAATGTTTTAAAAGTTAATGTTCATGCAAAAAATCTGAATGTGAAATGCTTACAGCAGCTTTATTGAAAATTGTCCCAAATTGGAAACAACCCAGATGTTTTCCAACAGCTGAATGGATAGACAAATTGCGGCACGTCCATACAGTGGAATACTACTTAGCAAGAAAAAGGAAAGAACCGCTGATTCACATAACAACGTGGATGAGTCTCAAATGCACTCTGCTGAGTGAAAGATCCAAAAGTCTATATACATTGTATGATTCCAATTCTATGATATTTTTTCAAAGACAAAGCTACAGACATGAAACATAGGTCAGTAGCTGCTAGGGGGTAGAGGTGGGAGAAGAGGTGACTATAAAAGTGTAGAACAAGGGTGTTTTGGGGATGATGGAACTAATCTGCCTATGTCTATGGTAGACCTGGTAGGCAGGTAAGCAAAAACCATGTAATGTTTCTTAGCAGAATTCAACGGCCTCTTTCCTCACTAAGCACTGGTGTTTGGTTAGATTCCAGAGCTCCAAAGAAGTTAATTCTGCCAGCTTTTGCCACCTTAATTCTTACTGGGGAGGCCAATTCTTACAAGGGACCAATCCCTTGCAAGGGACCAATTCTTGGAACTTCCTACTCTGCTAATGCCATGATGCCACTTCTGTTGTGAATTCTTTGGAAAACAGTTTGGTACAAACCGGCAATTCTGCTCTCCATTATTCACCCTAGAGTGGTGATTCTCAACTGAGAATCACTTTCCAGCAAATTTGCCTTTCCAGCAAAATTAGGGAATGCCTGGAGACATTTTGGTTTTCACAAGTGGAGGCATACCACTGGCTTCTAGTGGGGAAAGCCATGGACACCACTAAACATCCCATAATACATAGTCCTCCCCGCCCAATATCCACCTATGACAAAGGATTATCTGGCCCTAAATGTCAAAATTGCCAAGGCTGAGAAACCTTCAACTAGAGAAGTGAGCACTCATATGCAGAGGAGAAGGCTCCTAACTGCATTGTTTATAGTGGTCCTGAACAGGAAATGGCCCAAACAACCTAAGTGACCATCGACAGGTGAATGGACATATTCTTGTATATACATCCAGCAGAATGCTTTATAGCAATTAAAATAAACGAACTATAAAACTTATAAAAAGAAAAGCCAGAAAATGTTTTATATAAATATTAACATAGTGGTCACTTGGAAAGGGGGGTGGCTAAGATTGGGAAAGAACACGTGTGGTGGTCGGGTTTCTGGCAATGTTCAACTTCCTAAGTCAGATGATGTTTACATTGGTGTTCACTTTTTAGAAACTGGACACTGATATTTTATTACTTTTACGTTTGCCTCCTAATAAAACAGACAAACGCTGCCAGTAATTACAGTTTTTCTTCTACTACACTCCCTACTTTAACAGGTCATGTCCATAGTTGTATCTTCAAACTGACCATCCAGATCGTAGGATCTGTGTTCATTCACTCATTCAGTCAGTCAGTCAATCATCAATGTTTGTTAAACACCGACTCTAAGTCAGGAACTGTTCCAAACACTAGGAGCACAGAGGTGGAACGAGGCAGACATCTGCTATTCCAGGGTGAAGAGACAGGCAGTAATTCCTATGCCAAAACACCCTCAAGATCATTTCAAGGAGTACTAAGTATTTTGAAAACAAGACAGTTATGAAAGAGAGGGTGACTGGGGTGAGAAAGAATAACTGGGGTGAGAGCCTTTAGACCGAATGGTCAGCAAAGGCTTCTGGGAAGATGACGTGTGAGAAGACGACTGACTTGCGTCAGGTGACGGGATGGAGGAAGACTTTCAAATACAGGAAGGCTCTGTCGCTGAGGCTTGTAAGTGGGAAAGTGTTTGACACGTGTGAGGAACCTCGGGAAATAAAAGGTGGCTAGTACGGAGTGAGTGAGGGAAGGGAGGTAGGAGATGAGGTTAGAGCAGTAGGCAAGGCCCCCGTCATGGAGGGCCTTGGAGACAACGGAAGAGTTTAGATCTTTCTCCTGAGTGCCACAAGGAGCCACTGAAACACGGCTGTCCTGTGGGCTGTAGGAGGGAAGGCAGGTGGTGTGGAGACTCAGGTAACACAACAGACGATGGCAGCTGTGATATGGAGGTGGTGAGAAATGGATGGGCGCAGGCTTATTTAGAGTCCAGAACGTTTGTTAATGGACTGGGTGGGAGGCGTGAGTCTGGGAGAGACTCAAGAACGATCTGTAGGTGTTTGTCCTGAACAGCAAAGGGGACAGAGGGAACTTTTGCTGGGATAAGGAGGACTGGAGAGTACGAAGCTTAGATCAAAAGTCTTATTTGGGCTTTATTAAGTTCGAGATGCCTATTAGACATTCTAGGGGAAATGTCAGATCTGCTGCGGATTATGTCTCTTCTTCACAGACTTAATGGGCTGGGTGTGAAGTTGCCTTCAACTGTATTAGAAATAGTCAACAAATTACCTACTGATTTCAGAAATTAGGAGTGTACACACACAATGCTACTCCATGAATTGACATTCAAAGATAATTTTAATTGAAAAAGTAGATTATTAAAGGTGCATATGGTTTGCTTCCAATTTTAAGACTACAGTATAATAAGTATTCGTTGGAAGCAGATAAACTGGAACACAAGCAGTGGTTGCCTCAGCTGCTGGCACTTGGCACGGTTCTATTCCTGTACCTGTGTGAGCTGTTTCTTAAATAAAGACTCCATAAAGGGCTTTTCTAGCTGAGCGGTCTGCTGTTCGGCTGTCAGGTGAGGGATGTCAAGGTGCTCTGGGTGATGATGGACCAGGTGCAAAGTTAGGGACAGCAAAGAGACCCCGCCCCAGAGTCCAGCGTGGGGCACCGAGGGGGCGGTCCAAGGGGGGGTGTACCACGCCTCTGTGTCACGTGCTCGCCGTTCGCCAATGGCAGTCTCCCGAGCCCACCTTGGGGACGGGGCGGGGCGCCCAGCTGGCGTCACCAGGACAACGGGCGTTGCCGCCGCCTTGTGACTCGAGCTGTGGGCGCGCTGGCGGCTCTTCGGCCATGGTGAGTCTGGGGGCCGCGCCGGCCGGCCGCCCCGCCCTTCCCGGCCCTGGCTGTGTCCCAGGGCGGCCGCCTGCTAGGGTACCGCGGGCGGCAGCGGGGGCGCCGAGAGGCCGGGCCGCGGCCTGCGGGGCTCGGGGGCTGGGCAGGGCTGGGCGGGCCCGGGGGAGGGGATCCCTGGAGGACGCGGAACGCCCGCTGCCCCGGGCGAGGGCGACGCAGCTGCTTCTGCGGCTGACTCTCTGGGTCACTGCTGGGACCCCCCCTCCTGGTGGACGGCGTGACGCTATTTGGCTGTGGCGAGCCGGGGAAGCCACCCAGAGAGGGTGTGGTCCACAAGGAAGGATATGAATCAATATCATGTATTTATATTAGAACTACGTTTATTGCAGCCTGTGGGCTTCCTGTCTGGTTTCTGCAGTTGTGTATATACAAATATGTAATACATGTGTATTTCTTTCCGATTCATCCTTCTGGCAGGTTTTTTTAAAAAAAATTTATAGCATGTGGAGATTTAAATTTGTAATTTGGGAGATTTTCCCTCCTTTCTTAAAAAATGGGGGCAGGAGGATTTTATCTGCACGCAGCACCCTCAGGAATTCATAGTACATTACCTGAATTCCGTCAACTTGAGAGTGGGCGTACCTCCTGGCGCCCATTAACCTCGTTTTTATAAAACCGGACTTGAAGACGCAGCTGAGATGTTGACTTAAACAGAACTCGGGAAATTGCCAGCCATAGGTGTGTTTTCTCCAGAGGCCTCCCGAGTGTGTAAAGGGAGAGCCGAGCCGACTCTCCACTTGGAGACACACCTTCGGCATAGAATACGGGAGAGGGGCTGGGGCGGGTAATAAGGAAATGCCTATTTTTAAGAAACAGGTTTCTTTCTTTCTTTCTTTGTTTAAGCCATCGGTGATTTAGTGTGGATTAGTGGAGGTGCTGAGTTGAGAATGCAGGGTGCTTCCCAAGTGCCAGTTGGCCTTCTGGAGGGAAAAGTCTACCGTTTGGACCCTCGGCTGACTCTGTTTTTTTCTAAGTGAGGAGAGGCGTGGTAGGAAGGGAGGGTGTGTAGTGGGCATCTCTCTCTGACTGTAGAACAACCACCGGCCAGGTGTGTGGCTTGTGGATAACAGGAAAAGAACATCACCCACAAATAACAGCGAGGTCTTTTTTATCTGGTGTGTTTCTTTTTAATTATGGACTGCTTTAAAGTGACAAATTAATGGAGCCAGCAAGAGCCTTAGAAGATGAAATTGATAGAACGCTTGTGTTTTAAATATCGCAATGACTGACTTTTATGTTACATGTGAGAACAACCCTTACAGTCAAGGAAGCATACTCAGGAATTAATTTTCACCTCTCTCTGAAGTCTCGAATTCCTCCTGTTGTCCATTTTCTTTCTCTTCTCCTTCCCCTCCCATTCTGACCCACAGTTCACCTTGATTTACTTGTGAATTTTGGAGGGTTTTTTTACTCTAAAATAAGAGCATTTTACTGTAGTTGTATACAGTAAATACAACTACAGGCTGCGTTGCTGAACTTAGAAATGCTTTGCTTTTGGTGCATTGTTAAGCATTAAGATTTTATTTTGTGGGAGGGATTCGACTGGGTGAAAAGCTGAGGTCTGAGCTCCGAGGAAGGTGGGGAATGAGTGGATGATGTGGGAGGGGCCATGAGGAGGCTTCCTACATAAGCCCCAAAACTGTATTTGAGGTTGTAACATTAACCTCCGTTAAATGCTTGAATTTAAACATATAACTTTAGCAGTTGATATAAATGACTTGGCTTGTGAATTTTGGAATTCTTTATTTCTCTATGAAACTTTCTTCAATTAAGCCACTTGTTTCTGTTGCCTGTATAAAAATGATGGCAGCTGACATTGATTTTGGATATTCTATATATGAGACATTTTTTTTCTAAGCACCTTTATGTCTTATTTCACTATCACAACAACCCTGGGAAGACACCATTTTCCCATTTTAGAGGTGAGGACATTGAGGCACAGAGAGGTAATGTAACTTGCCCAGGTCACCCCGCTGATAATTTGAGCCAGATTTCAAAACCAGGCAGTTTGTCACAGACCCTGCTTATGAATTAAACTAATGTATAGTGTATCATTATATGTTCCTCAATATATTTGCCACATATATATATGTGAGGAAATTCGTTTTCTTCCTTGGATTTTAATGTGAGCACATGCGAGTACTTACATTTGTTGTTCCTGGCACTGGACTAGATGCCACAGGGCAAATTAGGGATGCCTGGCCCTCCCTCCCCTTCCTTTTCCCTCTCCTCTTTCACTAAGATGAAATGAGGAAGAATTGACGAAGACAGGCTATGAGATTAGGGTCCATAGGGTCGTGGCTGTAATAGCACTGAAAATTTCTCCTGTCACTTCGGTGTGTGTTCGGGAATTGGCACCAGTGTTAGTGAATCAGAAAGGCCAGGGCTTCACATAAAGGCGTTTAGGTTTGAGGGGGGGGATGAAACTTTAGAAAATAAAACTGTATTTTCTGAGATTTTTCCTAATATTAACTTTGACATTTATTTTAGTTGTGTACTCTAAAATACATAAATATTATGTAAAATGCATAAAAACATAAAATGTTCCAAAAGCAAATAATTGTTCAAACTTTAATTCATATGGATCAAAATATACATTAGGACGCTAATCACCTCTAGGTTTTTTTTAAATTGCTTTACTATGCCATTCCTTTAGCTTGCAAGGCAGATTGATTTTTTGGAAATTAAAAAAAAAGTGTACACTATTTGTAGTATACACTTTTCCCATTTTCATTCGTGCTCTTGGACTGTCCCCTACTTTGGCACTTCCCTTTCTGTAATGGTGTTGGAAGCAGACGGTGAGGGAAAAACTTTAAAGTGTATCTGAGGTCCGCAGACAGTTTTGGTCTGTTTGCCATCCCGTGATATAATCCATAGAGCCTCCATAATGAGATCTGTGTTAGTACACTGTGGAACGAAGAGGTTTCTCTATTACTTTTTTTTTCACCCTTGACAGTGTTGGACTCCCTTGTGTCTGCGCTGGGGTTGGAACGTGGTTTTTAGTACTTAATTTGAACAGTAATTCTCTTTCATAGAGCCTTTTACTGTGTCTAGTTTTAGGCTGACCAGTTCACATTTCATTTAATCCTTCCAACATTCCTCGGAGATTGGCATTATACCCATTTAACACTCAGATGGATTAGGCAGTTGGCCCAGGGTCTCATAGCTGACGAGTGGCAGAGCCAGGATTTGAACTGTAGACCAGCGTGTCTTCAAAGTCTGGCTTCTCAACCATCATGCTGTGGCTTCTTTTCAAACCAGAGATCGTGCCCAGCGCCTGGTGTGAGCGTACTACACCCAAATTAAGAGTCTCGGTGTCTTAGCAATGGAGCCCGCAATCTCTTTTTTATTTTATGACAAGCTCTCTTTGTGCAGGGTTTACTTGGCTTTCCTGCCGGCCACGTCTGGGCATCCAGAGCTCAGATATGGACAGGTGTGGGTTGAACTACACGCTGACCCCTGCCATCCCTGCGTCACATTGTGCCTCACTTCTGCCCTGTCGTGTCTGCCTCAGCCACTGCCACTCCCAGCCCCGGAGTGGCCTTGAAAGAGATGGGGCTGGGGCCGAGCAGTGCAGTCTCTGGGAAAGGTTTTGTGGAGTCAGAGTCATACAGTGTGTGGCCTTTTGTCCGTGTCTTCTTTCCTGTGGCATGGTGTTTTCAAGGCTCCTTGCTGTTGTACTGTGTGTTAGTACTTCATTCCTTTTGATTGGTGAGTCATTTTCCATTGTATGGACATTCCCCACTTTGTTTATCTCTTCTTCAGCTGATGGACATTGGATTGTTTCCACCTTGGGGCTATTAAAAATAAGGCTGCTACGAACACGCATGTGCTGGGTTTTGTATGGCCGCATTCTCATTTCTCCTAGGTAGTTACCCAGGGTTGGAGTTGCTGGCTCAGAAGGGAACTCTGTGTTTAACCTTTGAAAAACTGCCAGACTGTTTTCCAAAGTGGCTATTTGGAACTATTTTACGTTCTGACCAGTGGTACGTGGGGGTTTTGATTTCTCCACATTCTCGCCATTATGTGTTACCTGTCTGGCTTCAGCCGTCTTTCTGCCTGTGACGTGTCCTGTGTTTTTGACTTCTATGTCCCTGAAGACTAATGAATGATGGTGAACATTTTAAAAGTGTGTTTATTGGCTACTTGCATATCTTCTTTGCAGACATTCTATTCAAATTCCATGTCCCTTTTTAAACTGGTTTACCCATCTTTTTATTGTTGAATTATGAGAGCTTTTTAATATAGATTCTGGATACAGCCCTTTTATCAGATACACTATTTGCAAGTATTTTCTCCTATTTTGTGGGTTTTCTTTGAACTTTTTTGGTGATGCCCTTTGAAACACAGAGGTTTTTGATTTTGATCAAGTCCATTGTATCTGTTTTTTCTTTGGTTGCTTATACTTTCAGTATCATATCTAAGAATCCATTATATAATTCAAGGTTACCAAGATTTATACTTGGGTTTTGTTTTAAGGGTGGTAGTTTTAACTCGTATTTATTGAGGTCTTTGATCAATTTTGGGTTAACGTTGTATATCTTGTGAGGTAGGGGTCTAAATCTGTTGTTTTGCGTGTTGATAGCCAGCTGTCCTGGCCCCATTTGTTGAAAAGACTGTTCTTTCCCCCATTGAAGTACCTTGACAGGCTTGTCAAGAATCAGTTGCCCGTAAATACCAGGTTTACTTCTGGACTCTCCATTCTGTTTCATTGATCTGCATGTCTATCCTTACGGCAGCACCACAGCGTTTCAGTTACCATAGTTTTGCAGTAAGCTTTTTAAAAAAAATATTTTGTTTATTTATTTATAGAGAGGGTGGAAAAGAAGGAGAGAGGGAGAGAAATACTGATGTGTGGCTGCCTCTCGCACACCCCTACTGGGGACCTAGCACGCAACCCAGGCACGTGCCCTGACTGGGAATTGAACTGGTGACCCTTTGGTTCAACACAGCCCACACTCAATCCACTGAGACGCACCAGCTAGGACTATGCAGTAAGCTTTGAAATCAGGAAGTGTGAGTTCGTTTCCCTTTTCGAGATTACAGTTATGCATTGCTTAATGATGGGGAGACATTCTGAGAAATGCCTCGCTAGGCAGTTTCATCACTGTGTGAACTTACACAAATCCCCGGGGTGCAGCCTGCTGCACACCTAGGCTATATGGTATATCCTCTTGGTCCCAGGTTATAAACTTGTACAGCATGTTGCTGTACTGAATACTATACGCAGTTGTCACACAATTGTAAGTATTTGTGTATCTAAGCGTACATAACCATGAAAAGGTGCAGTAAGAATACAGTATCAAAGCCCTGAGTGGTATGGCTCAGGGGCACGGTCCCATAAAGCAAAAGATGGCCTATTCGATTCCTAGGTTGCTGGCTCAGTCCTTGGTCAGGGCACATGCAAGAGGTAACCAATCAGTGTTTCTCTCCCTCTCTTTCCCCCTTCTTCTCCTCTCTCTGAAAATAAAGAAATAAAGTTTTTAAAAAGTACCGTGTAAAAGATACCAACAGTACGGCTGTATAGGGCGCTGAGCGGGGATGGAGTTTGCGGGACCGGAAGCTGCCCCGGGGAGTCCGTGAGCTGGAGCGGTGCCTGAGTGGGAAGGCCCGGGGCATTTCCGTGACTTTGCTGAGCACTTGATGACACTGCCCTCCGCACCGCCGCAGACATGAGGAGCGCATCACACTGCGCTGTTACGAGGCCTACAGCGCCCCCAGGGCCATGGGAATCTTTCAGCTCTGTTACCATCCTGTGGGCCCACCCTGGTGCATGCAGTGCTTCCCTGACCAGGGCATCGAGATACCGTGGCTACTCTGGGTCCCTTGCCTTTCCATATGTATTTTAGGGTCAACTTTTCCATTTTGTTAAATTTATGGATCAGCTTGAGAAATGTTGCTAATGTAACACTATTAAATCTTCCAATTCATGAACATGGGTTGTGAGTATATTTGTGTTTTTAAATTTCTCTCCACAATGCTTTGTGTAAGTTTTCAATATCTGTTTTACATTTCTTGAAATTTATTAATAAGTTTTTTATTATTCTTATTGCTGTTGTAAAAGATTTTTTTTTAAATGTCAGTTTCAGGTTTTCATTGCTAAGGTGTGGAAATACAGTGTATTTTTATATAAATATATCATATTTGTATTCCGTATCCTGCAACCTTGATCAACTCCTTGATTAGTTCTAATAATTTCTTTTGTGATTTTAAAAGACTTTTCTATGTACAAGATTGTCATCTGTGATTAGCGTTTGTTTTACTTCTTTTTGATCAAGATGCTTTTTATTTATTTTCTTGCCTAATAACCTTGACTAAAACCTTCAGTACAATGCAGTATAGAAATGGCTGCATTGCCACTTTTAAAATAAAATAGTGATAGGATATGAACTGTTCTGAAAGCTGTTAATATTGGAGTGTGGTGGCTTCCTAAAATTAGTCTCACATCTGTGGGACAGTGATTGGGGTGTTCTGATCTGAAAAAACATGTAACTTTTAAAAAAATCGATTGAGGAACACTAACAAGTTCCCTTTTATCTCCTTTTAGGTTTTCTCAAATAATGATGAAGGCCTTATTAACAAAAAGTTACCAAAAGAACTTCTTTTAAGGTAAGTAAGTATAGATAAGCTTTAGATAAAGAATTCAGATTTGATTCCATCATCAAATTCCAAGACAGTCTTCTTTCTCACTGTGAGTCCATAGCACAGAAAAACAGACAGAATTAGCCTAACTGACTTTTTGTTTTTGTTTTATAGAATGCTGTTCAGCTTGTTGTTAAATTTTACTTGGTCTAATCCAGAATGTACTAAGTATGTACATAGCATTGGTCTGGATTCTTTTTGTAATGTGGTAAGTATTGTAATAATCTTCAGTAGGTGCCATTGTTTTGGTATCAGTAGATAACCTTGGTGTAGTCAATAACATGAGGAGAGAGTATTGTTAAGGTTGTGAGCTCCTGAAGTCGCAGACATCCAGTTATTTTCTGATAAATTTGTTTTAAAACAAGTACAGTTATGTTCTTACTGAGCATTTAAAATGCTCTCAGCCCAAATATGGATGTTTTTATCCATTTTATGAGGATTATGTGCTAGGTGGCAGTGAGCACCATATACGACGGGCCTTTCGTCCTTTGTTTGTGGCGCCCCCGAATGTACAGTGAGTGCTACTTTCCGTGTCATTTTACCGAGTAAAGCCATCAACCAACCGTTGCTGACCCCGAGGCCCTGCGGTTTCCTTTGGTGCTTGCTCCCCAGTCACCACATACATCTCATTGTAGGTTTGGATGTTACATTTTAATTGTTTACAGATAGTAAATATACATCTATGTGGTGATCTTTGTGTGCCATTTCCCAAACTCTTTTTATATTGGGTTGGCCACAAAGTTTATTTGTTTTTTTGTATACAGTGGCTCTAGTGGTGTTTAGTTGTCTTTAACTTCATTCGAAACAACTTTATTGTTAGAGTGTGTTGTGACAGCTGTCTTGTCACTGTGCATTTAAAAAAAAACATCAAGATTGGTGAATTTTTATGTAGCCATTTTAATATTGAAGATGGAAGAAGATATGTGACATTTTTGGCATATTAGGCTTTATTATTTTAAGAAAGGTTAAAGTGCAACTGAAATGCAAAAAAAAAAAGATTTATGCAGTGCATGGAGAAGGCGCTGTGACTGATGGAACGTTTCAAAAGTGGTTTGCGACGTTTCTCAACACTGTCGACATTTTGGCCAAATAATTCCTTGCTGTAGGGCTGCCTTATGCACTGGAGGATGTGTAGCAGCGCCCCTGGCCTCCACCCACTAGAAACCAATAGTGGGAGACAGCTGACACACTCAGAATATCCAAATCAATAAAGTTATTGGTGAAATGAAAATGTCTCTTATTTCATAGAAACAACTAAACAAGAGTTTTGCCAACCCAATATCACTGATGTTACACCAAACAAACAGAAAAACTGGTTTTGTACACAACAGATATGGAAAACATAGGGTCAACGAAGCTAGTTTCCTCACTGCATGGCTTCTCAGAGCCTCAGTGCGCTAGTAGGCGTCGTGAAGCTCCCAGATGCATAGTGGTGGCATTTTAAACTGACCCTGGAACCCTTTTAATCCTCTGTGGAGAAAAGGCTGGGAGGCGCTGGCATTCAGTAGGAGACTTACTAGCTGCCTCCTTTCCCTGGCTGTGCTAAATCTCATCTGAACTCCTGGGGAATGAGTATGAATTTTGTTTGGAGTTCACCACAGGGTCACGCTGTATAGGCCACAGATTACTAACTTTTGCTGTCCTCAGAAACAGGGTGAGGACTTGGCTCCTTTGTGGTGGGGATCACGTTTCAGGGCTTCAGAGGCTGTGTCATGAGTCATCAGGTGTTGTCTGTCACTGTTGTCACGAGCTCATGCTACTCAGTTAATAAAAAAGGAAACGAACTCATGGCAGGCTCATGTGAAAAATACATCCATTATATTTTATTTCAATAAAACAAGATTTGTTTGGCTAAGGCAGCATTTTTGGCATTGTAGACCGTTTGAAAGTTAAGCAAGTGCTAACAAGGGAAGAATGAAGTGTTTATTATGAAACCCGCGAAGTCCTGGTTAAGCACAATAAGCCATTAGAAGCAGCGTGGCTGGGTTAGGGTGGCAGGCGGTCAGCATGACTGTGGGGGGCGCTGTCCACAACAGGCTACAGGATGGAGGTGTCCCCTGGAACTGGGCAAGGTTTCATTGTTGGTCTGAGCAGGTTTTAGCACAGACCTCAAGCGGTAACATGAACATGTCATTTTTCCTCGGGGGAGTCGTCACCAGCTCCAGGCAGACCCTTATTCGTTATCAGCACTGGGGTGTGATTAAACTGCACCGTGCTCCTGAATGCTGCTGCTGTCTGTGACTCCAGGCTGCTGACTTAGTATTTTTTCCCTTCTGGTAGGTTTAGCGTTTATACTGTACTCAGCCATGGAGCAGTTTCTATCTATTGAGCACCGCCCCCCGCCCAAATCAGGAAATTATATTACTTTTTGTGCTAATGTGATTTCTGAACTGCTGTTTTAGAAATTTTAGTTCTTTTAAAGATCTGCGATGGAGCCAGCTGTTAAGAGTCCCAGAGTTACAGGGTTTTTAAAAATACATATTTTATTTATTTATTTTTAGAGAAAGGGAGGGAAAGAAACATCAATGTGTGGTTGCCTCTCAGGCATCCCCAACTGGGGACCTGGTCCACAACCCAGGCACGTGCCCTGACAGGAAATTAAGCTGGTGACCCTTTGGTTCACAGGCCAGCGCCCAATTCACTGAGCCACACCAGCCAGGGCCTGGAGTTACAGTTTTTGAATCATGCCACACGGCTCATATATAGGTCATTTTTCAAAAAGAATTGCCATTCGAGAGCAAATACGCATAGTGTATCTATTCCTAGGTTTGCATCTCCACTTCTTCCTTTGGAGTCTGCGAGGGGAATTGAGGTGTCAGCACCGCCACCGTGCGCCTTCTCTGCTCTGGAATCTCAAAGTCAGCACTGGTCACTCCTGGTGTTTTAACTTTTGTCGGCCTTTAAATCATTTCTGCCGTTTTACTCTCAGACTTTATATTCTCAGTAACAGTAGCTCTCCCCTCGCCTAGCTAACCTTCCTAAGCAAACTTTTGGAGGTTTGAGCCAGGTTACCGAAGCAGCCATCTGCGTCACCAGTCGGGTGGGGAGCTTCACTGTGCTGGGGTAGATGATGTCTTCACACTTTCGGTCTGTCCGAGGCCCGCATTGTTATTTCACCGGCGGTCTTCGCCACAGCGCACTGTCACTCCCCTTCTCGTGGAATTCCTTCTCACCTTCAGTCTCGCCGCATCAGTAGGTGTGATTCTTTGACTTTCTGGTCACCTTCCTTGCTTGTAGGCGAGGTCATTCCTCCCCCGCCTTTGGGACTGCCTCTGTTACCACCCCCTTAAACTCTGCCAGCTTCCAGGCAGGTCCGGTGGAGCCTCAGCTTCCGCTGTGGACCATGAACAAGTGTAGCCTGGGCTGATACGCTGCTGTCCATCTGTTTATGTCACTTCGCATCACTCAGAAAGATCTGTGAGGTTTTCGTTCCATCCGAACATCTTAACGCCAGTTTTAAGGCAACCCAATATTCACAGATTTCTTCTGCCACCCAGTTTTAGTTTGTTAATTAACACATTATTACAGTTTTGCTTTTTTTTTATGGCTTTCACTCATAAATTCAAGGTGTTCAAGTTCTCCCTGTCTACCTTCTCTCTCACACATTTCAACAATACAGCTTGTGATTTTATTCTTCCTTGGGAGGCAGTTGTATGGGAATATCTAATTTGTCGTAATCTGTGGATCTAGTATTAGTGAGTTGTGTTGTTATTGCCTACGTTTGTCTTCGTCACTGCTGTTTATATTACGTCTGGAGCCCGCCTCGGTTGGGATTTCAGCTTCCCCACCGACTGGTTGTGATCCCAAAGCGACTTAACTCTCTGGGCCATGATTTCACGTATCTAGGAGTTGGTAAGAGTAACATTGCCAGCCTTGTGGCATTGTTGCTAGCTCTCAGAGTACCTGGCATGTGATGACTGTTAAGTAAGTGTTCGTTTCTTGTTATTAATTGGTATCATTTTGGAGGCCTGAAAACCCACGCACTCTGTGCTGTTGGGCAGTCAGTTCTAGTGCGAACCACCCGTGAAAGCCGCTGTCCTGAAACGGACCTAGTTTACGGCCCTGCCAGCAGTGTCTCAGGGAAGAGCCTGCTTCTTCAGTAAGTTAAGAAGCCCGTCAGCTGACTTATATTTTAAAAATCAAGTCTTTCCTCTTCCAGGAGCTTGATTGTGGATTCTTTAATATCGGCGGCGTTCTGGCAGTAGAGTCGTCACTGTTTCGGCCTCCTGCGTTTGCACGGAGTCAGCGCTCTTTCCTCTGACTGTGGTCCTTCCTCTTGTTTAAAATGTCTTTATATAAATGTAGTCAGAAGCTGGCTGACTTCCGTTTACGGTGTTTTATTTTAGTTACTTTTTAGTGCCCAATGTTGATGATGAAACCTTTACTCATGAATTAGTAATGGAATAATTGGAACGGAGCCATAAAATAATCTATTCTTTATCAGAAAATGTAATGGTTACATTTTTTAATAATGAGCTAATTAGCTGTAACTTCTTTTGAAAATGTGGAGGGTCCAAACCAGAGAGAGGCTGTACATTCATGGGAGGCTAGCTTTCCTGTGTTGGAGTCATTTTCTTTCTTTAATCTTTTCTTTATTAGATTTTAAATTAAAAAGCTTGATAACTCCAGCAAGTGACACAATAAAAGATGCATAGAGAAAAGATGAATCTCCATTAACGCACGCACCCCGGCTCTCACAGTCTCAGGTAACGAGTGTCGATACTACCTGTACCGTCGGGAACATTTTTGAGGTAGTAAACTCTTCCGTGCTGCCTCATAATTACTCTTCACCAAGAGTTAGTGTAAGGTTTCCTCTGATTTCCTTTCGGAAAATGAGTCTTTGCACTGTGTAGTTCTGACGGGGTAGACTGTAGGGAGAGAAAGCAGTGGCTGAATTTGAGAATTTCCTCATCTGGACAGTTGAAGTAAATGTGCATGTTAGTCTCATAGTTGAGTTCTTTGGAGACGCCCTTAAAAGAAGACCCATGGAATTCAGGGTTTTTTTTTCCCTTTTAGATAACATCACTAAACCAATAAGTCTGCAACCTCACATTTAACATTTGCTCGAAGGAAGGACCTTGGTGCTTTCACTAATGTCCCTGGGGGCATGAGTGCTGGCGTGGTGGTCTTAGGGGCCCACTTTGTTTTCTGTGTCCACACTCCAAAGACCAGCCATCTGCACCAGAGAGCGGAGCCTGTGTTTTCATCTTGGGGTGTATCCCTCTAAGTAGGTAGTTCTCTGAGGAATGTGGAGAGGGCCTGGCATCGCTTTCTGGTGGCCTAAGGATAGGGAGGCAGTGCGCACAGACAGATGCCAAGAGTCCCCGTGTTCCGGGGCTCACTGCCTCTTTCCCTCCCGTGATTTCTAGCAGAACAGCCGATGTGCCTGTGGTCCAGTTCCTTA
Source organism: Sturnira hondurensis (assembly GCF_014824575.4). Classification (NCBI taxonomy): domain Eukaryota; kingdom Metazoa; phylum Chordata; class Mammalia; order Chiroptera; family Phyllostomidae; genus Sturnira; species Sturnira hondurensis. The sequence continues at coordinate 10,447,023 of NW_028091637.1, forward strand.
TACTTCCCCAAAGGTTTGTCAGGGTTCTGCCTCCAGTTTGAGAGAAGCTGTTGATATTCTTGTTGCATTCTTTTGTTTGTTTCAGAAGTTGTTCTCAGTGGGCACCACCCCCTGAGACCAGCGTGGACTGCTGATGGTTATTTGGGGAAGAGAGGAGTGTTCCTTGAGTGCCCTGTAGCAATTCCACTATCACCACTGGGTACTCAAAACAGTCTTTTAAAGTGGGTAGGACAGTTAACCATCCCCATTTTATCGACAAAAAACCTGAGGCTCAGAGGTTGAATGAGTCAGCCAAGGCTCCACAGTCATTACAGACGTGGTATGTGGGGTTTGCAGGGTCTGTCTGGGTCTGAGACTTTAGCTGAGGCCTCTTTGTTTTTTTTTTTTTTTCTTTAAAGATTTATTTATTTTTAGACAGAGGGGAAGGGTTAGAGAGAGAGAGAGAGAAACATCAATGTGTAGTTGCCTCTCGCATGCCCCCCACTGGGGACCTGGACCACACAACCCAGGCATGTGCCCTGACTGGGAATCGAACCAGCAACCCTTTGGTTTGCAGGATGGTGCTCAATCCACTGAGACACACCAGCCAGGGCCCCCGAGGCTTATTGACGTTGAATCTCCTGTTCTCCTCTATATCTTATTACTTTTCAGTCAAAAAATTGTTTGCACAGTATTAGTTTTATAATCTACCAAGAACACTTCACATATCAACCTATAAAAGATGAGGCATATAACAGATTATTCAGCACTATAGGTTATATGTCTAATCAGAAATAAACTAGCTTATGTACCTAAGTTTTGCTTTTTGCTACAGTAATGGAAGTGAAGGTTAGTTGATATCCTACCAGGGGTGTCCAACCTGTGGCCCAGGATGGCTGTGAGTGCGGCCCGACACAAAATCATAAATTTACTTAAAACATTATGAGATATTTTTGTGATTACGTGTCACAGTGTATTTAGTGAGTGGCCCTAGACAACTCTTCTTCTAGTGTGGCTCAGAGACGCCAGCAGGTCGGACCCCCCAGCCCACTGGAGTAGCGCATTCTGTATTCCATGCTATTGATTGTCATCAAAGAAGAGGAACACCCAACTTCTGGATCCTGTAACCTTATAATTGGGGTATCAGGAAACCACGAGGAAAACAGTAGCCATAATAGGGTAAAACAAAAGAGTAAACACGTAGTTCGAGAAAGAAATCATCTTCGTACACCCATACCTGGGGTTAGCAAATCAGCAAGGCCGGGGTTTTAAGCCGCCCAGAGAAGGGAAGTGAGGCCTTGCGTGGACGAGGGGAGGGACTGAATGTGACCCCTGCACAAGGCAGAGACCCTGGGAAGTTTCCCTGCATCGTGTACGATGGGAGTGGAAAAAATCCCGGACCCAGAAAACAAACAAACAAATTTGTTTCTGACCAGGGCTTTGGGTGAAGGGGAGTAAGTCTTGAGAAATCTAATCTCATGTGTACAAGATTTAGAAATTCCAAGCTTAGAAGTTAACTTAAAGTTTATGCCAGAAAGATGAAATCTTTGAGAGAACTCGGCAGAATCAAATATGAAAAAATTTTAATGGGTCATTTCAAGAACCAAGATTCATGAGCTTTCCACACATCAGTACTTAGAGGAAAATGAGGCCGTGATAATTAGAAGACACCTAAAGGAAACTATCCACACTAGAACCAGTAAATGGATTAAATGTCTATTAGATGAAGCTGACAAGGAATAGAGAACTGGAAAATAGAGATGGGAAATTTATACATAATTCGGCATTGAGAGAGAAGAATATGGAAATACAGAAAAGGTTAAGAGACCCGGAAGATGAGATTAGATGATTCAACATATGTGTGAAGAAAATTACAGACAAGGAGTACAGTGAATGTGTGGGAAGGGTCATGTTTAAAGCTAAGTGGCTAAGCATCTTTTAGACTGGATTAAAGGAGTTTAATGAGGCCGGTATTACTATAATACCAAACTAAATGGGAATGTTATTTTAAAAAGGTAAATTATAGGCCAGCATTGGTCATGATTGGACTTCTCTGAGCTTTTGAGTCTGTAGTTTGGTGTTCAGGGGCTGGGTTGGAGGGGGGCCATGGCAGGGAAAATGGAGACATCTGTAGTAGTGTCAGCCATAAAAAATAAATTATAAAAAATATTTGAATATAGGGATAGTAAACTACTCCACAAAACCAGTGAAATGTGTAATTAGAAAATTTTTTAAAAACTTCTCAGCCATTATTGTCTCAAGTATTTTTTTGGTAATGCCATTAGGTGTATGAGGGGGGACCCCCAAAATCTGGAATTATCTTCTGGAGGGCAGTCCTCTTGTAATACAAGCTTCTCCCACTAGGTGCATGTTCTAGGAACCCATCTCCAGCAGTGTGCCAGCTGGTGGTGGTGTGAGAGGTTGCATTCAGCCTCAGGTAATGTTTTTTGAAGACTCAACACATTTGCGTATTTTATGATGCGTGATTTACTAGCTCACCTGCCCACACTGTGCTGAGTGTTCAACAGTTTTTGGCCAAAAATGGTGTGACCTCTGTGCCCCACCCTCCCCATTCATCTGATCTCCTCCCAAGTAGCTTTTTTGTTTGTTTTTCTGGATGAAAAAGTCCTCAAAGGAAAACAGTTTGCTGATGTGGAAGAGGTGAAACACAAAATGGCAGAAGCACTAAAAGGCATCAAAATCAGTGAGTTCAAACACTGTTTAGAGCAGTGGGAGAAACATCTCGGTAAGTGTATTGCATCAAATGGAGAGTAGTTTGAGGGTCACCGCGGTTTAAACATGTAAGAATAAATACCCAATTTTTTATAAATAAATTACGTTTTGGGGGGAGTCCTCCCTTGTATGTTACATCCTTTATAGCTGCCCCACAATCCATCTTTTGAGATAGCACAAGGTTTTATTCCTTAGTTCTATTAATATGAATTACATCGATTGATTAAAAATGTTAAGTCGATGTTCTACTCACCTGTGATACGTTAAGTCTTTCTACGTGTCACTGGATCTGATCTCCTACTACGTTGTTTAGCGTCTCTGCACTGTGTTCACAAGGGGGACTGGTCTGTAGACCTCCCTTCTTGTAGTTCCGGGCACGCTTCCGGATCGGACGACTTAGTCTGGTAAAGATCTCAGTTCTCCTTCAGCTTCCGTGAAGTCCCAGGAAAAAGTGCATCAGATTTTCTTGTGGAAATTGACATGCTGATTCTAAAACATAAGTAGAAGTTTAAAGAGCCAAGAATAGCCAGCAATAACCAAGATAGTCTTGACGAATAAGAACAGAGTTGAAGGACTCAGTTGCCAGGCATCAGGACTTGGTACAAAGCTTCATAATTAAAATGCTCGTATTCCACAGAGGTAGGCATGCAGACCAAGGGAGCAGGATACCAGGCCCACGAGTACACCTGCTCTGTATGCCCCTGTGTGTGTGTGTTGATAACCAAGTTCCATTGTCGTGCTTTCCTAACTAAAGCTGAAGTTATCATCCTTTGAGTTAGGAAGGCATTTCTAGGAGGAAATGGTCTGGAAGGGCTAGAATTCAGTACTGCACTGCCCTAACTCCAGCAGCTGTCTCTGTTTCTGCTGCTGGGGTCCCGGGTTGTGCCACTCAGGGCATGTACTTTATTCATTGAAACGTGACTCAGGAATTTGGCATAGGCTGCAGGTTGGCGTTTTGGGGTCCAAATTCAACCACATGGAATCATGGGGGCCTTGGGGAGAGGGAAAATAATGTAAATACTGAAGTCGATCTATTCTTCATTCAATAACCATGACATGGGGTAGTAAGCCTGAGATGAGGAAAGTGGACTTGTGTCCGCCTGTTGGGTCCCCCGTGTGTCGGAACGTGTGAGCCTTTTGCTTTGGTCCGTGTGGTCCTAGCATTTACAGGTAGATGTTGTCAGTGCACAGACCCCTGCACCTGCTGCCCAGTTGAGGAAACGGCACCTTGTCCAGTCCCAAGGGGAAGCTGCATTCAACTTCAAGGTGGTTTGCAGAGTGGCCATGCACTCGGGCTCTCAAGCCAGACTACCTGGGTTCCAATTGTAGCTCCGTTCTTCCCGTCTCTGTGGTCTGGGCAGGTCACTTAGCCCCTCCACCCTCAGTGTCCTTCCCTGTAAATTGGGGACCGCATTGTTGTGACCGTTAAATGACCAGCATACACTGTGGCTAGCACTCAGTAAGTACACACTCAATGTTAACTGTTGTTACTGTTACACTTTCAAGAGGTGATAGAGCCTGTGGTTTCCGAGGTGGCACATTCGCAAGGGATTGTCCAGGAAAACTTAGCCAACCCCTTTTCACCTTCAGCTTGTACCGTGGAACCCAACCTGGCGTGAAATATGGTTCTGCTGTGGAGCTGACAGCAAGTCGTGGCTCACTGCGGAATGGTCGTGTGGCACAGAACGAGGACACCTGAGGCGGGAGCGCTTGCGGGTGGGGCAAGATGGGCTCCCACAGAGGCCGTGTGGGTGTGCAGACACCCTGAAATGTGTTTATGTATGTATTTGAGTACAGACTTTCAGCCACTAGCATTTTCCTGTGTACAGAGTTGTCCTGAGTCTTTTAAGGTCAGTGCAGTGTCTGTCCTTTGCTTTTTACTGGGAGACGATTAGAGCCTCGTTAAGAATGGTGTTTATGCTAATGCCAGCCTTGTGGCGCTGCTTGTGAGTGCATTGCCATAGGATACAACTCTCTGCTGTTTTATTACTATTCTTCCGGAGCGCGTGGTTTTTCAGCTCACCGCTGGTTGTTGTCTTTGAAGAATTCTGAAGAACTTGCAGGTGGCTGTTTGCCTTCTCCACCTTCTTTCCTCCCACACACAGAGCAGACTCTCGTATTACCTTCTGGGGCTGCAGGAATTAAGATCCTATTATTATCCCTGATCTCATCCCATCCACCTGTCTTCTCATAGCAAAGATGATGTTTGTCTTCAGCTGCGACTGCACAGGACTGAGGCACAGGCAGCTAGCTATCTGTCACTCCACCATCATCAGTGACTCATCTCCACTGCCACAACGTCAGGCCTGGCTCAGACCCCGGCCGAGACAGCTCCTGCTTTCTTTAGGGGCATTACCGATGCCAGCTAAGGTTTTCGTTTGTTTCTCTCTGCTGTTCTTTTTCCTTCTTTTTCCCATCTTCCCTGGCTTCTTGGCTTTTGCTCACACAAAAAACTGGTCACTTACAGACTTTGAGCTCCATCTTTCTGCCCGAATGGATTTTATCATCGAGCTGTTCTTGGCCATGCTGTCTGAGGTTCAGGTACCTGAGCCTGGTTAGAGCATCTTCCACCCAAAGAGGGGTTTGTGCTGTGCGTTCAGGGCACGAGAGTTAGACGAATTGAGCTCTCAGCGGGCACAGTTCCTGGGACATTCACATTGGTCTCTGAGAAGAACACATTATGGTTTGTCTCATGTCCATGCCTAGAACAAAGGAAGTAAAAGTTTGAGAAGTTCTGTTTTAAGGGGTTTGTGTAGTATGTCTAAAACAGCTTGGGAACATGCAAACATTTAATATTTCTCAGTAGTATGTGAAATTACAGCATACTTGTGTATTGCAAATTGAAGGATCTTGAAAAAAACGTGTGATATATCCAGATGGAGCATTAGACTATATCTTTCAAGTTACACATGTCCTGAAATGTTAACCCCATCTCATTTTTTGTTTTTCCCCCTTTCTTCCCAGAATATTTTCCTTCTTGGATATAGTAACTTTGTGCCGATGCGCACAGATTTCCAAGGTAGGGTATTAACCAGATTTTTAATCAGTAAATTTCAAGTTTTATTAGAATGAGGATGGATTTTAGTTCAAGTAAACAGTTAAAAATGAAAGTGTCATCTTTTATATTTAATATAACCCAGCATTGTATGATTCCGTATTTGATGATCAGCTTAATGTGTATCAAGGAGAAAAGTTTGAAAATACAAAGGTTGAATCAGACTTTCTTTAATGGTCTCAATAAATGTTCCTCTTCCACCCCAATCCCGGGCCTTTTGCGCCCACCTCCCAGGCGTGGAACGTCTTAGCCCTGGATGGAAGCAACTGGCAGAGAATAGACCTTTTTAACTTTCAAACAGATGTAGAGGTAAGTTCACCTTGTTTTACACAAAAGACTTTTTAAAAGATCCGTGCACTGCTCAGTCCTTCCTGCCTTTTTATTTTGTTGCACGTAGATTCAATATGAAGCTGGCCAGGTAGAACGGAGAGGGAGAAAACCTGGAAGGTATTTTCATACATCGAGACCAAAATTCTGCCTGTGTTTTACTTTGCTCTGTATCAGTCATAGGTTGCTCGTCCGCCGTGTTGGTATTTATAATCTGAGTTTCACCCCTCAGCTCTTTAAAGTCTCACACCTGCCTCGCTAACACCTGCTTCAGTGCTTTAATAGCAGCAGATGGTTGACAAGTATTTTTTGATCGGAAAGGTCCAGTGGGACTTGCAATTCACCGTCGAGATTGGAGATTTGACAGAAGCCGGGGCTGGAGGAGGGGTGAGGCCGGAGGTGTCACCGGGGTGTTGCGCCAGCTCGGCCACTTCAGCCATTTAACTTCTCAGCGCCTCAGTTTTATTTTCTATAAAATAATCTTTAAAGCCTTTTATAGTCCCAGGATTCTGGTGTCTTTATCTGGAAATATGTGTATCTCCCTTTAAGAGAGGTAAACCACCAAATGAGAAAAATTTATTTAAAAAAACTTTAATGTTGAAGTCCAATTTCTAACCTGCCCCCAAAGAGGGAATTAACAAAGAACATTGCCCGTCATAATTGTCTGTAATAATTTAGTGCTGTTTTAAGGACTTGGAGATTCTGAAGTTTAGCATCTACCCAGCGTTAGGAAAATCTCGTTCTGGTTTAGCCAACTACAGTTACAGCAGTGGGATTGCATTTTGATTCATTGACACATACAGCGTGTTCCTGCAGTGTTTTTACCAAATCGTAAGTTTGCTGTCTTTTTCAGTGGATGAGGAAATGAATGCATGTAAAACCGAAATGGGCCCAACAGTTTCCTGTGAGTTACTTGACCTGGTGTTCCCTAGAAGAGCTAGCAGCCGTTGTGGAGGCCATCTGCCCCCTGCTCTAGGTTACTGGCTGCAGCAGAGTCTCTGGTCCAGGCTCCAGCCGGTGGGCAGAGTGCCTCCAGCAGATGGGGCTGAGTGTGGGGTTTCCAACGGTTGGTTTCTTCTCGGGCGCTCTGAGCTGGAAGCGGGGTTGGGGACTTCAGGGCATCACACCTGCCCTGGAAAGATAAGTTCCAGTCCCTGGTTCGGACTGTGGTCCCTGAATTAGGAGTTCTCCAGTGCTCTTGCCAGATTTAAATGCAGCGGTGGTAACGGTGTCCCACCCAGACATGCTCATGTGGGTAATTCCTCTTCAAAGTGATGATCTCTGGATCTTTAGTCCCTGTGTTTACTTTGTGAAATTGAGGAGAATGTTACCATCCCCAAACTATAGTATTTTCTATTGGCCAGTGGACAGTCATGGCTTTAAAAAATTTTTGCAAGATTTTTTTTCTCTTTTTCTGTGGTTTGTATTGTCGCCTCAGATTTCTTTGATGCCTCTTCCAAACTATACAACTTTTTGGAAGGCATTTTAAAAACTTAACTTCAGATGTCAAAAATACATGTTCCAGACATGCTCCCTCTTCCCTTGAATGTAAAGCGGGGGGCCAGGATGCTGTAGTGGGTGTAAAATGAGCCACAGGAGGTACAAGACAGTGTTAAAATCGAGTCCGAAATAGAGAAAGTGCTTCATCCACGGGCAGTCGCCCTTTTCCTCCCCCGTGCTCCTTCAGGACAAATGCACTGAAACAGGCGATTGCCAGGGAGGATGAGGAGAAACTTTTATGATACATTTTCAGACTTTTAGAGTGATAATGTTTAGTTGCAATAGAATTTCTTTGTTGAAGCAACATTGTGTTTGATCTCTGCCTGGCAGCCCTGGGTTTCCGCAGCTGACCTGACAAAGCCTTGTAGGTGGTGGAGGGGCTATGAGCCAGGGAGGCCTGCCTTCAGAGTTTTGGCTTTCAAAAAATAATGCACTTAAAAAATAATGCTTTAATTGAAAACATTTTTCAGTGTGTGCGGCCCCTTCATGCTTCAGGGACAGGTCGGGGATTGGAGAAACGTTCCAGAATCCCTTCTCTTACACCTGGAAGAGTATTCCGTCTGTCAGATAAGCAGCATGAACAGTGTTTCTTTCCAACTCTCGATTCCAGGGTCGCGTGGTGGAGAACATCTCCAAGCGATGTGGCGGGTTCCTGCGCAAGCTCAGCCTGCGGGGCTGCATTGGAGTTGGGGACTCCTCCTTGAAGTAAGTCGGACCGCAGCCGCTCCTTCAGGCCGGGCCGGCCTGTGCACCAGCAAAACTGAACCCCGCGTGTTGTGTGCTTTCCTTCGGTGGAATTCTTTCTGTGGAAATGGGCACAGAGTCATGAGAGAACTTTGACTTTGGAGTCAGCGGGCCTGGATTAGAAATTGCGCTCTGCTGCTGTTCAGGACAGGACGTGACCTTGGGAGGAGTTACTTCCCCTCCCTGAGTGCAGTGTCCTCTGCAAGGTGAAAGCCGTTACAGCACCTGTGCAGGAATGTCAAGAGTATCACGTGAAACCACATGTATGAAGCGCCTGGCACGTGATAACACTGTAATATTAGTGCCTCTGTCTTCTGTTCCCTTCTTTGCTTTCCCTTCTTCCTACTTTCCTTCTCCTAATAGTGGCTGCCTGTTTATAAACATTCTACTAATAAAATAATTCTTCCCATAACTTCCTTAGCATAACCTGGAATTTTGTGTACCCACCATGGGATGTTATTTTCACGTTCCTTTTATTATAGTTAGCAATGTACCCTACCCAACTAAATATATATGCATGCCCACCCCTTACTGGTGAGCCATTATTTATTGGAAATGTTGTCCATCCAGGGTTAATGTGCTTTGAGCTTTTATGGAGACAAGACATAATTAAAACTTTTTTGTCCTTGTCCTGGGGTTTCTGGTATAGTTTGAGGTCGGCTAATCAGGACACACGCTGCCCCCTAGTCTTTGTCCTTTGCAGACTGAGTATTACTACAGTGTACACCATTGCAGGCCGCCAGGGAGAACGTGCAGTGTGTAGAGACTGTAGACAGTAGAACTTGTCACTGAAACATCTGCTACACTGTTGCTAAGAAAACTGACTCATAACATCTTTTAAGGATCAAAACACTCTCTTTAAATGTTATGGAACAAAGTGATTTTTTAAAAAAATCAAATTGAGATCATCAGACCAAATTTTTTGCTGCTTCTAAAGCTTTGTAAACCTGTGGAAAAGGTTGAGTCTATTTTGACAGAAGGCTTAAATGAACCAAACAGGGCCTGAGATAATTTACAGTAGAGTCTAATAGGGGTTCCGTTTATTTTAGTAGGAACTAAAATAAATGTAGTGGAAAGTAACATACATGTGATTTGGATTGTCAGTGAGGAATATCAAAGACAGATACTCTTGTCAATTGGAGTGAGGCCACATACACTAGCAAAACCACCCTGCAAGGCTAAGCATGTTCATTGGCTTGCCCTGAGTTTAGAGCAGAAGCCTAAGTTAACATCTGTGTAAGTTTCTGATATGAGACCAGACTACTGTGAGAAATAATAAGCAGAATTACGACTCAGAAAGAATTTTGTCATGCCTCCAGTTTTTTATTACAATCACCTAGAATTAGCCTTGACCTCTGCCCCTGTATATATACTGTTTTGGTAGGAGGGGGGCTCTTCATTTGTAAATGTTCACTGAGCATGTACTACACCAAGTACTGATACAGGCAAAGGAGACAAACGGTAGTGATCAAAACAGATTAAAATCCGAGTGGTAGTGGGATCTTGGGTGTATGTTCTCTCTAACTCCTGCTCCATCCTTGTATGTGAAGTCCTATGGATTTTTAACAGCTCTTTTGAGATATAGCTCATACACGATAACTGTGCATATTGGCAGAGTACAGTTTGATGAGTTTCAGCATTCGTGTATATACCTATGAAACCAACACTGTAGTCGCGATGATGGAGGTGGGTCCCACAAGTTTCCCCACATACCCTTCTGATTCCTCCCTTCCTCCCGCCCTGTCTTTGCCCCATCTCTAGGCATCCATTCCTCTGCTCTCTGACCCTGTAGGTTAGTTGGCATTTTCTAAAATTTTATATGTAATTATTCAGTATGTATTCTTTTTTGCCTGATCTCTCTCATTCAGCATAATTGTTTTGAGTATCTCAATAATTCATTCCTTTTTTTGCTGAGTATGGATATACTACAGTTCAGTTATTCCTCCATCTGTCTATGAACACTTAGATTCTTTCCAGTTTTCAGTAGAGCTGCTATGAGCATCTGTGTACAAGACTGAATGTCACGTGTTTCTATTTCTCTTGGGGATGTAACTAGGGGTGGAATGGCTAGATCCCTCGGAAGTTACGTGTCTAATTCTTAAGAAGCCTCCAAACTATTTTCCATGATTGTTTTGTATGTTTTACATCCCCATCAGGAGTGGGTGATGCTTCTGGCTCCTCCGCCCGCCTGCCCGTCAGCACTGGTCCTCCAACAGTAGGTCCTCCTACCGTTGACCGTTCTGAGAGATAGGCAGTGGTGTCTCATGGTGTTCATTTTGTTTTCTCTAATAATGAGTGCTATTGAGCATTTTTATGTTATTATGTTATTGAGCATTTTATGTGCTATTTAGCAATTTTTTGCTATCTGTACATTTTCTTTGCTGAAATGTCTGTTCAAATATTCTGCTGTTTTTTTCATTAGGTTGTTTCTTGTCTTACACTGAATTTTGAGAGTTCTGAATATGTTCTGGGTACAAGTCCTTTGTCAGATACGTATTTTGCAAATATTTCCCCCTAGTCTGTGACTTATCTTTCTATTTTTTTAACTGTCTTTTGAAGATAAGTTTTTAATCTTGATGAAGTTCAAGTTATCAATTCCTTTCTTTTATGAATCAATGCATTTGGTGGTATATGTGATATCTTTGTCTAACCCAAGGCCGTAAAGGTTTTCTCCTGTGTTTCTAGGAGTTTTGTAGTTTAGACCTATGATGTATTTTGAATTGGTTTTTGTAGATGGTGTGAGACAGGGATTGAAATTCTTTTCTTTTTTTTTTTTTTTGCCTCTGGTGTCCAGTTCTCACACCATATGTTGAAATGACCACCTTTTCTCCACTGAATTGCCTTTGTGCCTTTGTTGGAAATCAGTTGTCCAGATAATAGTGGGACTGTCAGTGTACTGTTTCTAGTTTTCATTGATCTACTTGTCTATCTTCACACCAAACCACACTGTCTTGATAACTGTAGCTTTATAATAAGTCTTGAAATCAGGGAATATTAATCTTCTAACTTTGTTCTTTTTCAAAACTGTTTTAGCTCTCCTAGATCCATTCCATTTCCATATAAATTATATAATTACCTTGTCAGTTTCTACAAGAAACCTTGTCGGAGTCTTGATTAGAATGGTGTTGAATCCAGAGGTCGGTTTGGGGAGACTTGACACTGAAACCGCCTGAGCATCCCCTCCCACGACCGCAGGGTGTCTCCCCGCACCTGGTGGTGCACTGACATCTCTCTCGGCGTGCTCTGTGGTTTTCAGTGGGCAGGCAGTGCACTTCTTTCCTTGTATTTATCCCTAAGGTTTATGAAATGTTACTGTAAATATTACTGTTTTCAACTTCAGTTTGGGTTGCTTATTGTTAGTAAATAGAAATACTTTTGGTTTTTATAGTGATCTTTTATCCTGCAACTTTAATATACTCTTTAGTTTTAGTAGCTGTTTTGTTGATGGCTTTGGATTTTCTGTGTAGACAACTGTGTTACCCGTGAATGAAGAAAGTTTTTCTTCTTTGTTTCTAATCAGTGCTTTTTCTTATTCTTGTCTGATTGCACTGGCTGGAATCTCTAGTATGGTGTTGAATAAAAATGGAAATAGGCATCCTAGCCAGTTCTCAGTCTTAGGGGGAATGTATTAAGAATTAAGTACAATGTTAGCTATAGATTATTTGTTCAATGATCATCAAATTGAGAAGATTTTCTTCTATTCCTAGTTTGCAGTTTTTCAGAGTAGATGGTAGATTTTGTCAAATGCTTTTTCTGCATATTTTAGATTATCATAGGTTTTTCTTTGTTAGTATGGTGAATTACATTGGTTAATTTTTGAATGCTAAACCAACCTTCCATCCCTCATATTAATCTTACTGTAGTCATTGTGTATTATATTTTTTATATGTTATGGACTCACTAAAATTTTATTTTTTTTGTATCTATGTTGATAAGGGATGTTGTTTTGTGGTTTTCTTATGATTTTTTTTGGTTTGATTTAGTTACCAAGATAATACTGGCTTCATAAAACCAATTGGGAGGTGTTTCCTCCTCTTCAGCTTTTTGGGGAGCATTTATGTATAATTCCTATTGGTTATTTTTCTTAAATGTTTGGTAGAATTCATCATTGAGGTTATTTGGGCCTGCATGTTTCTTTTGTGGAATGGTTTAAACTACAAATTCTATTTCTTTCCCTCTTTTTAAAAAAGATTTATATTTTTACAGAGAGGGTACAGGGAGGGAGGAGAGGGAGAGAAACATTGATTGGTTGCCTCCCACACACCCCTAGTGGGGGACCTGGCCCACACCCCAGGCGTGTGCCCCAAACGGAACTGAACTGGAAACCTATGGTGTGCAGGCCGGCACCCAATCCACTGAGCATCACCAGTCAGGGCACAAGTTCTACTTCTTTAATATACACACAACTCTTCAGTCTTCTGTTTTTTCTTGAGTTAAGCTTTGCTGTAGTTTCTGTCTTTTAAAGATTTTGTCCATTTCATCTGACTTCTTGAATTTATTGGCATAAAGTTTATAATACCCTCTTATCATTTTAATCAATATCTACAGTGGTATCTCCTCTCTTTATTCCTAATATGGTTTTATTTTTACCATATTAATGTTGTTGTCATTTTTAATAAAAATTACAATGATTATATAATTGAAATTTATATAGTCTGAATTTTTTACTGGCATTAATAATGCATTTCAGAAGAGCAAAAAATGAGTAAATTCCTCTGAGATTGTTAATTTTTGTCTTTTTTTCCCCTGGTCTCTCTGGCTAGAGACTTACTAGTTTTATTCGTATTTGCAAAGACTTAGCTTTGGGTTTCATTGGTATTTTATTATTATTATTATTATTATTATTATTATTATTTACTTCATTGATTTCCATTCTGATATTTATTATTTACTTTCTTTTGTTTACTTTGGGTTTCATTTGGTCATCTTTTTTTAGTTTCTTTTTTTAAAAGATTTTATTTATTTATCTTTAGAGGGGAAGGAAAGGAGAGAGGGAGAGAAACATCAATGTGTGGTTGCCTTTTGTGCATTCCCTGCTGGGAACTGGCCTGCAACCCAGGCATGTGCCCTGACTGGGAATCGAACCACAGTCATTTAGCTTGCAGGCCCGTGCTCAATCCACTGAGCCACACCAGCCAGGGCTTTTTTTAGTTTCTTAAGGTGGAAGCTGAAGTCATGGACTTGAGAATTTTTGTTTCTTTACTAATGTAGAAGATTGGTGCTATGAATTTCACTGAAAGTGCTGATGTAGTAGCATATCAGAAATTCTAATGGTGTTTGCGTTTTTTAGTTCAAAATGCATTCTCTTTACCTTTTGATTTCTTTGTTGACCCATGGCTTATTTAGAAATGTATTCTCCAGATGTTTCCAAATATTTGGACATGTTCCAGATTTTTACATTATTGATGGCTATTTAATTCTATTGTGATCAGAGAGTCTACTTTATCTGGTGTGACTCCTTTGACCTTTGTCTCCATGTTTCCTCTTAGACATTTCCATCGCTGTTCCTAGGAGCTCACCTGTTGTTTCTCCCCCGGTGTCGAATCTGCTCCTCATCCCATGCAGCCAGTTTCTCTCTCTGCCACTGTGCTTTTCATACTTAAATGTTTTAAGTTGGGGCTTTAAAAAATATCTTTCAGCCCTGGCTGGTGTAGCTCAGGGGATTGAGCAGGCTTGTGAAGCAAAGGGTTGCTGGTTCGATTCCCAGTCAGGGCACATGCCTGGGTTGCAGGCCAGGTTCCCAGTGGGGGCCACGTCAGAGGCACACTGATGTTCTCTCCCTCTCTTTCTTTTTCTCTTCCCCTCTCTCTGAAAATGAATAAATAAAATATTTAAAAATATCTTTCATGTCTCTGTATAACATGTTTTTAAACATAGCATGCTTCATCTTTAGCTTTGTAGAATTCTAGTCCACAGAGGACATTTGTAATAACTTTTACTGCCTTTGTCTGCTGTTTCTGGTGTCTGGGTCAGTTTGGAGGTCAGCCTTGATGGACTGAACTTGCTCCTCGTCGTGGAGAAGACATATTTTCTGTCTTTGAGTGCAGGGTACTTTTTTGTTCAATGCCAGGCATTGTAAATTTTACTTTGGGTGCAGATATTTTTGTATTTCTGAAAATATTCTTGAGTTTTGTTCTGAAGTACTTGAGTTACTTGGACCTCGTTCCTTTCAGATTTTGTTTTCAAAATTTGTTAGTTTGGACCAAAGTAGCATTTGGCCAAGGGCTAATTGTACCCCACCCCTGAAGCAAGATCCTTGTCATTACCTTGCCCCATGCCCCCTGAAGGGTGACATCGGACACTCTTGGGGGCGGGGATAGGCCTTGTTCCTGGCTCCTGGAAAGCTCTGGCTACTGCCCCTCTAGTCCTTGTTGGAGGGGATCCCTCTGCAGATCTCTGAATTTCTTTCCTTGTAAAGGTCATTCTTTTCTGATAACTCTAACTGCCTTGGTCAGAGACTTTTGGCTTCACATCCTCAACTCAGGGATCCTGTCCGGCTCTAGCTTGGTTCCTTTCCCTGTGCTGCCACGGGGCAGAAGGATGTCACAGATAGAGTGACATCTGGCACAAGTGCAGCTTTTGGAGAGGTTTGGGTAATGCATGGAAGAGTCAGGGCTCAGTCTTATAAGATATGTTGAAACTGAATTTTAGGAAAATGCAGAAAATGCAGAAAACCTAGCTGATAGGTTAAGAATTAAGTGGCAAGTAGGAGATGTCGAATTTTCTGCTTCTGGCCTTGCCACCAACCCACAGAGCATTGAAGGAGCTGCCCCTCATTACTCAGTGTCTTCCCCAGTGAGTGGCCAGTTCTTGATACTGATCAACGACCCACCCCATCAATGGCCAGAGGTGGCTTTTCCAGAAAGGCTGCAGGGCACCACGCGACAACATGGCACAGCCCAGGAGGGATGCGGACTTCTTACTTCCCACGGACTTTTCTTTAAAGGGAGGTTAACAGGGGCTGGGCCTTGCTTCTTAGTGGACCACAAAGTGTGGATGAAGAGAGTTCAGACTGATCCGTAGTCAGTGCCGAGCAGGGGTTTCCACAGTGTGCGGTGGCACAGCCGTGTGCCCCGGGCTTTCACAACGTGCAGTGCCTGACTAGTCGGGGCACCAGCCTCTTTTCCCATAGACTGTGAAATAAAAAATGACCACGGCCAACACAACAGTAGCTGTTCGCTGAGAATGAATCCAAATTATACCTATTTGTTGTCAGATCAGCAAAAAATATTTTTTGGTGTGCCATGGAGCTGTAGTGATCAGTTTGTGTGTGCCATGAGGTGGGAAAGGTTGAGAGTCGCTGCTCTAGGACTTTGCTCTTTGAAGAGAGGTCCCCAGAGCAGCCGTGCTTTGCACGGGGACCGGAACGCCAGCTTCTTCGTGGAAGCATTAAAGTTTGAGGAGCCCTAGTACCTGTAGTCAGCAATAATATATTGTCCACTTAAAATTCTGTTAAGTGAGTAGATCTCTTGTTAAGGGTTGTTTGCCCAATAGAATAAAATTTCGAGGGGCACCGTGCTAAATGTGAATGGTTACTCATGCCCTCTAGTGGCTACCCAGCAACTTGCAGGGAGTTTTTAAATGTTTTCTCATTTCAGGACCTTTGCTCAGAACTGCCGAAACATCGAACATTTAAACCTCAATGGCTGCACAAAAATCACCGACAGGTAAGTAATGAAAATTCGTTTGGTGACTAATTGGCTACGGGGAGACGGAGAGGAGCGAAACATGGTTGAAAATGTCTTTAGTGCCTCTGCTCTCTTTCAGCACGTGCTACAGCCTCAGCAGGTTCTGCTCCAAGCTGAAACACCTGGATCTGACCTCCTGCGTGTCCATTACCAACGGCTCCTTAAAGGGGATCAGGTAAGAGTACCTGCTGTTTGTGGTCGAGGGAAATACCCAAAGCCGAGAACATGTTGATGTGTCCGAAGCCCTTCTGATGGTCCCCCGGGAGCAGGAAGTTGGCGGCTTGCACAGGCCCCGGAGGTTCTCTCTCCCTGGAATCACTGGTGGTTTGCTAAACTCAGGATCGGTAGTAACGCCTCCTCGGGATAGACTGCGCATGTGTGGTTCTGCTTCTCGTTCTCGCAGTGAGGGCTGCCGCAGCCTGGAGTACCTGAACCTGTCTTGGTGCGATCAGATCACGAAGGATGGCGTGGAGGCCCTGGTGCGCGGCTGTCGAGGCCTGAAAGCACTGCTGCTGAGGGGCTGCACGCAGGTATGGGGTGGGCTCGGCTGGGTGCGGCTACCCTTTGTCTAAAGCTGGGTGCGGGCCCTTCGTCGGGCACTTGCTGCGGCGTTTTCCCTGGTGTCCCCCGGCTCCCTCACCTGGCCCCACCCCTCATTTCCTCTGTCCACCCAGTTAGAAGACGAAGCCCTCAAACACATTCAGAATTACTGCCACGAGCTCGTGAGCCTCAACTTACAGTCCTGCTCGGTAAGTAACGTGCCTTTCCTGTGCGCCCCTCCTGCCCCGGGTTTGCCCCCTCAGGGGCCTGCTGCCAGGGGCCCCGCCGACGCACCCCGGGCGGGTCTTCTCCGGTGTCCTCCTGTGATCTGCCCGTCTGCCACAAGGTGCAACACGGCCACCTGAGCAGACGGGCCAGTGCAAAGCCGCTGACGTTTCTCCTACAGAGGATGTGCATCGGGGCTCGGGTTATTTTAGGCTATCAGGAACCGGCACAATTCGTGGTAAGGTCTCAGTGTTCTACTTA
Source organism: Sturnira hondurensis (assembly GCF_014824575.4). NCBI lineage: Eukaryota > Metazoa > Chordata > Mammalia > Chiroptera > Phyllostomidae > Sturnira > Sturnira hondurensis. The sequence goes on from NW_028091637.1 coordinate 10,464,075, forward strand.
TAAACGTCACGGTGTCTCCGAATAAAAAGGAATGACAGATACGCAAATGCTTTGAAGACAAAGGGCCAGAGCAAGGTGTAACTCTCCTCAGAGCAGCAGTCTCAGAAAAGCTGGCGTTCCCGCTTCGCTGCCCTTGTAAATATGAGTCACTGGGGAGAATGCTGTCCGCCTCCTACCGGGTTTCTCAAGGCGAGCGTCCGTTTTGAGAAAATAAGAGAAACCCCTCGCATGCGGCACTTAGTGACTGAATCACAGAGCTTTAGAATGGAGGGCAAAGGGGAAGCTCTTCCGGACACACAGCGACCTCAGGGGCCGCACCGCTCCACACAGCGCCTTGAGCTTGCCCTGGCCGTGACTTAGTGTGACATAAAGGTGCATGTTTACTTCCATGCAAATTAATACATTTAAATAATGATATTATTTTGAATGTTCACTTACCAGTGATTTAGTGATTTACTTAGCTTTGCTGTTTTATAAATATTTGAGGAAATACTCTAGACATTTAGGATTTATGTGGCAGGTAACTAAAGCATTCATCTATAGAATTCAACCAAAAATTAATATGTCACTTAGTCAAGTCTCATGAGCTCTTTCTTTAATCATATTTTTAATAAAATTTTATGAATTTTTCTTGAAAAAATATGCAGTGAACCTGGGAAGGGAAATAGAATTTTACAGTACGCATCACTGTCCTTGGTGGTGCTCTGCTTCTCAGCTGCGCAGAAGTAACTTAAATACACACCTGCCGTGTACATCACCTCACCTTGTTTAAATTGCTGGAACCTAGTGTTGGGGACCCGCGACTGAAGCTGAGGAGCCACACAGGTCCCCGTGTTCCTGCCGCTCCCTTTCAGGGTGCTGGCGCCCTCTGACCCTCCTCTCCCGTTTGGTTTCCAGCGCATTACAGATGAAGGCGTGGTGCAGATTTGCCGGGGCTGCCACCGGCTGCAGGCGCTCTGCCTCTCCGGCTGCAGCAACCTCACGGATGCCTCCCTCACAGCCCTGGCTTTGAACTGCCCAAGACTTCAGTGAGTCACTGTGCCTTGCTTTGCTATTCATAATGTGGTGGGGCTGACCTGGAGGGCTTCCTGGGGGAGGAGGAAGTCTGGCGAGCTGGTGGCATCAGTGCTGGGGGAGGAGGCCGTGGTTATCGGGTGGGTCGAGGGGGGCATGTGGCATCCAGTTCATTCTGGGACGTAGGGGTAGTGCTGAATGTTTAGACTTTAGGGAGTCTAAACCGGGGTGTCTTGATGGGCTGCACACATTTAGTGCCCACTCTGCCCGGTTTGCTTTGTCCTGTCACGTGACCTGATCGTGGCTTGATCCGAGTGACCTGATCGTCAGCAGGGTGATAGCCCTGCATCCAGATGTCATGTTTCTGCCTCTACACCAGCGGCTAAATGGGCAGAATTGGGGGAGGGGTGGGGCAGGGGCATTCCAACTGACATGTTTATCATCCCCTAGCAGGAAGCAAAGTTTTGTTTTAATAAATAATGATTTATTTTCTGATTCTCCACATAATTCTGTGAATGTTAAATCTCCAGTAATGGCAACGAAATATTAGTCATCACTAACCGCGGTTGAACTCTAGGCTTCGTGTTAGGCCCTTTGATAAGCAGTATCTCACTTAATCCTCACTGCGTCCCTAGGAGGGAAGCACTGTTACTTCCACTTGTTTCTTAGGGGAGAATCTCAGGCTCCCCACCCCCCTCCCCAATCACGTGATTTGTCCTGGATCATCTGAGTAAGAATTAAAACTGGGACTTGAACTTGCTGAGTTCGACTTCAGAACCAGCAATCTTAACCCCTTTACTATATTGTAGTATTTTTTATTTGCCAGTGAAACTGATCCATTTTTCATGCTTATATCAGTTACATATCTTTTAAGGATTGTCTACTTTTGTCTTTTGCCCATTTTTCTTACTGGTAAGGAAGGTTCCAGATAATTCTGATGTTTCTGCATAGTAAAAGGTATCTGTGTGGTTAAAACTGGTCAGAAAGTCAAAATTATATATATAATTATATGTACATATGTCCTATATATAATTATTAAATATATATGGTATCCATCCTTGTTGACACAGGTATTGAGAATTAACTTTTTTTTAACTCTTTCATTGGCTGTAAATTTTTTAATTCTCCTTATATAGTAACTGAGAATTTCAGTAAGTGCAGTACTTATCAAGGTAATTTTGTTCAGTAAAAGCTCATTTTAATTGTGTTTAAAAGTCAGCAAACACTGGAAAACTATTTAAAAACAGCAGCAGCAACAATGTACTGGTATTGTGGGAAGACCCCTGGATTTACCCCGGAATTTCGGATGGGACTGTGGGACTGAGGGCAGGTCATGTTCCTCCCTAAGCCTCGTTCTCCTGTCTGTCCCGTGGGGCCATCATTTGCATTTACAGCCCTGAGGGCGCGACCAGACAAGGGTGTGCCACAGAGTGTTTCCACCGCTAACAGTCGCTACTCTCTTCTCCCCCACTCTGCATCCCAGGATTTTGGAGGCTGCCCGGTGTTCCCATTTGACCGACGCGGGCTTTACACTTCTCGCTCGGGTAAGGTGGGGGCTTTATAAAATAAAGCCCAGCTCTAACTCGCCTCCCTCAGTCAAAGCGACTTGGAGGGGTTTCGGAGTATGCAGAGAACTACCTTCAGAAGTGACCGGGGCCATGCAGAATAGTCCTTGGGTGTGCCTTGCACTTTCCCAGGTGGTGGGAAGCTAGGGAGGCCCTGGGGAGGGTCGGTAGTGGGCAAGACTTCTCTCTGTGGTCAGGAGGGGCTGCAGTAGAGGAGCCTCCTTCCCAGGCCGTGCCCTGCCGCATCCACACCCAGCTCAGCCTCTCCTCAGCTCCCCCAGCTGGGCTGTGCTCCGCCTCTGCTCCATCTTCCACGTTGCCCTGCACATGCGGACCCCCTTGGGGCCCCCTCTGGCCTGTGTCAGGAACCCTTGTCCGCCTGGGGAGGCCAATACACTTTCTTCTGTCCCTGCCCTCACCTGCCCAGGCTGTGGCCCAGCACCCCCNGGGCCCCCCCCCCCCCCCCCCCCCCCCCCGCCTTGTCCTTTAAGAACCTCCTCTGCAGCTGGTATCTGAAGGTGTAGGCAACCGCCTCTCCTGGGTGAGAGAAGGAAATGCAGTCCAGGGCAGCCCTGTCCCCATTTCCAAAATGAGTGTGATTCAAAGGGCTCCTGCTGGCCACCTGGGTCTCTTTCGGAACAGGACACATTTCCTAATGGAAGAGAACAAGGATACGGGGCCAGTGCTCGGAGGGTGTCACGGGGCAGGCCACCAGGGCCGCCCTCACCACTGACCCGTGCTGAGGGGTGCCTGTGGACTCTTTCAGAATTGCCATGACCTGGAGAAGATGGATCTTGAAGAATGCATCCTGGTGAGTGGACCCCTTGTGGCCCTGGCACGGGGGCCATGGCTGTGGAATGTGTGAACTTCGGTCTGTTCTCAGCCATCGGAGAGTACGGCTGAGGTGGTCAGCATAGCTCTGTGTTTTGCCAAACATAGAAAAGACTCGTATTTTCACAGAACTTAGAGAAATAAGCTTGCACTCTCAGTGGTGGGGTGACTGCATAGAATCCCAGAGACCCTCTTTGCCCTGTCTCTTTGTTCCCAGTCCCTAGGCCCCCGTAGGGAACAGAGAAGAGACCAAAGAACGCTTCTGCAGGAGGGGGCAGAGTTGAGGTTGCTGATGAAAAGAGGTGCTTCGTCCCTGCCTGAGCAGAGCGGGCTTGGGATGCGTTTTTAATTCCCTCTTGATCCCCGGGCTCAGAAGCCATCATTAGGTGCTAAGTTCCGCTGTGGAAGCCACACTGACGCAGTGCATCTCTCTCCAGATCACCGACAGCACCCTCGTCCAGCTCTCCATCCACTGCCCTAAACTGCAAGCCCTGGTGAGTCTGTTTCTGTGACCTTTTCTTCTGTTAGGGATGGAAAGGCCTCGCCACAAGGGTCTGGTTTCCTTTCCATAAAAGTGTCATCATTCTTGGTTTCAACGGTCTCTTGGTTGGGTTAACACAGGAGGCAGGGTATTGAAATGTCACTGCTTTCGTTTTAGGATGTGAACCTAAATAGAGGGACCCACATCCTTACCACTGCACGCGAGTTCCTGTTCATCGTGTCAGGTGGAGTGAAAATTAGCACGCTACAGTGACAGCACCTAAGACAGAAGACTGATTACTCGAACTTTGTAACACAGTTTGAGATCAGGGAGGAGGATGCTCCCGGCTTTGTTATGTTTGCATTTCATATCTGTGCATATGTATATAGGTACAATTTCTTTTCCATATACAGGTATATACTACATAATAAATACTAATAAATAGAATGTATTGAAAGACCCAAAGTTGAGCAGTGAGAAGTCACACTGACTCTCATGCGCACATTTCACGCCAGGAGCCTGGAGTAGGGATGGGATCGGGTTCACTGAGCCAGCCTGGGACTGTGCTGCCTCACCCACTCACTGGACAGTGTCTCGTTCCACCCCTCCATAACCCTGAGTGACCCACTGTGGACGTCCCCACTTTATTAGTGGAACAAATTGAGGCCCAGTTACACAGCTGCTTGGAGACCTGAGACCTCCTGACCACCACAGGGCCTGGTCTTCCCAGCCCTGAGCACACGATTTGTTGTAAGCCAGCCTTCTCTGTCTTTGAAACGGACTCTGTCCTTGGAGGGTAGAGTTTGATAACATCATTCAAGCACCTTTTGGCCTTGAGTTACTCTTTACTCTCCCCACCAAGTTCCCTTATTTCTACATTCCCTCTGGCCTTTGGACAGCTGTGGGACTTCTAAGACCCCAGGGTCAGATTTCAGAGTTGTCAGGAATCTACCTGTATCCGGGTTCTCTGACTAACCTGTTTCCCATCTGCATATTATGGTAACTTTGTAGTTCCAGTGAAGTCTTAACTCCCACATTGTTCTGCTTCCAGGTGAGATCATAAGGTGTTAATCCTTCTCTATTTCACTGGGCATAATGCCCTCAAGGCCCATCCATGTGGTCACAGATGCAGGAGTTCCTTTTTTGTGGCCGAGTTTGTGTGTGGAGTCTGTCTTACACTGTCTTGACCCAGTTAGCCAGCGGTGGACACGGAGGCTGTTTCCACATCGAGCCTGTTGTAAGGAATGCCGCAGTGAACACGGCAGTGCCTCTGGCTTCTTTAAACTGACATGTTCATTTTCTTCACATACATACACAACAGTGGAATTGTTGGATCATCTAATAGTTGTTACTAATTTTTTTGAGGAACCTCCTCCTGGTTTTGATAGTAACCGCACCACTTTACATTCCCACCAATAATGCACAAGGGTTCCCTTTTCTCCACATCTTCAACACTTTTACTTCTTGTCTGTTTGATAACAGCCATTCCAATAGGTGTCTGTTTGTATGCCAGTACCGCATTTTTTTTTGTAAACTTGAATTCTATTTTGAGTACACCAGGGTTATGTTTAAATGATAGTGCCTTTAGAAAACTGTGCTACATTTTTCCTCCTGTTACCTGAGAACACAATGTGTATACATATATCAACTATATCTTACAAATGTCCATGTCATGTTTACTAGCTGGAATTCTTTTACTTAATGTGTGAGTATTTTGCATTGTGGTATTTAATCAGGACATTAATGTGAGTAGACGATTGTTGATGTAAGACAAGTTTGACATCACTAAAATTAATTGTATGTTTGTCAATGAATGTTCTGGTGGCTGTGGAAGCTTTACCTTTTCTTTTTTGTTTTCTTAAAAATATATTTTATTGATTATGCCATTACAGTTGTCCAATTCCCCCCCTTCATTCCCCTCCACCCTGCACATCCCTCCCCCACCATTCCCCCCCTTTAAGTTTATGTCCATGTGTCACAAGTTCTTTAGATTTTATATTTCCCCTACTATTCTTGCCTTCCCCCCTATCTATTTTCTACATACCGTCTATGCTACTTATTCTCTGTACCTTCTCCCCCCTTCTCCTCCCCCCACTCCCCTGTTGCTAACCCTCCATGTGATCTCCATTTCTGTGGTTCTGCTCCTGATCTAGCTGTCCTCTTGGTTTGCTTTTGTTTTAGGAGTGGTTGTTAATAACTGTGAGTTTGCTGTCCTTTCACTGTTCATATTTTTAAACTTCTTTATCTTAGATAAGTCCCTTTAACATTTCATATAATAAGGGCTTGGTGATGATGAACTCCTTGAACTTGACCTTATCTTAGAAGCACTTTATCTGCCCTTCCATTCTAAATGAAAGCTTTGCTGGATAGAGCAATCTTGGATGTAGGTCTTTGGATTTCATGACTTGGAATACTTCTTTCCAGCCCCTTCTTGCCTGTAAGGTCTCTTTTGAGAAATCCGCTGACAGTCTGATGGGAACTCCTTTGTAGGTGACTGTCCCCTTATCTCTTGCTGCTTCTAGGCTTCTCTCCTTCATTTTAGTCTTGGCTAATGTAATTATGGTGTGCCTTGGTGTGTTCCTTCTTGGGTCCAACTTCTTTGGGACTCTCTGAGCTTCCTGGATTTCCTGGAAGTCTATTTCCTTTGCCAGACTGGGGAAGTTCTCTTTTATTATTTGTTCAGATAAGTTTTCCACTTGTTGCTCTTCCTCTTCCCCTTCTGGTACCCCTATAAGTCAGATGTTGGAATGTTTAAAGATGTCCTGGAGGTTCCTAAACCTCTCCTAGTTTTTTTGAATTTTTGTTTCTTCATTCTCTTTGTCGCTTAGAAGTATTGGCTCTGGGGCTTTGATCTGTTCTTGTTTGAGCCATAATATTTTGGTCTGTTCGCGCCTGTTACATGAGGTGTGGAGCCTTAGGTGTTCACCAGGGCAGGGTGACCCAGTTGCTGGGTTTTGATGCTGTATGTGGGGGCGGGGTCAGAGAGGGGTAATGTCAGTCCCCTCTGCTGCTTCCCGTTGCTGGGGCCAGTGTGGTCTGTCTCACTGCTCACTCCTCTGCCTGGTTTATCAGTCTGGCTGAACAGTTCATTGTTGTCGGACTTCCGTACAGTTCAATTTTCTGTGTTTTGGTTGCGTTTTTGTTACTAAAACTTTGTTGTCTTTAAACTTGGTTGTGCAAGGAGGCACAGTGTTTCCACCTACGCCTCCATCTTGGCTGGAAGTCCCACATTGTTTTGATTATAATGTTGCAATATAGTTCGCAGTCTGGGAGCATGTGCCTCCAGCTTTGTTCAAGACTGTTTTGACTTACCAGAGTCCTTTGTCGTTGCACACAAATTTAGGATTGTTTGTGAAAAATGCCATTGGAGTTTGGTAGGGATTGCACTGAAGCTGCAGGCTGCTTGGGTGATATGACTGTTTTAACAATAGTAATTTCCCAGCATGGAATGTGTGCCTACAGTCTCTTTCACCCATGTCTCATGGTTTTCGGAGTGCAGGCCTTTCGTATCCTGCTTAAACTTATTTCTAGGTATTTTATTCTTTTTCATGAAGATGTAAATGGGATTGCTTTCTTAATTTCCTTCTGATAAGTTTATTAACCTATAGATATGATTTTTATATACTGATCTTGTATACTGCAACTTTACTGAATTCATTTAAGTTTTTTTGGTGGAGGAGTCCTTAGGATTTTCTGTATATGTATGTCCTTTGTAAAGAGTGAGTTTTACTCCATTCCAGTTTGGATGCCTTTTCTTTCTCTGGCCTAACTGCTTCGGCCCCAGCGAGCACGGCCCCAGCCCAGGCATCTGCTGTATGGCAGAGAGGGGACCGCTGCCATACAGCTCCTTGGGCTGCAGCTACGATGATCTGCTAACAGGCCTCCTTCACAGAAGGACTAAGCTTCCTGGGTCTGTGGGCTCTTACTGGGCCCTTGAGGTGGCAGCTGTTTTAAGAACTCTCTCTCTATTGGTTACAGTCCTGTGGGACCTACCCATGTAAGCCCCACTGGCCACCAGGGACAAGAGATGTAGGTGTCCCCTGGTGGCAGCTACAGGAGGGACCTGGACACCAGACACGTGTAAAAGCTTCCCTTCAAGAGATAAAGGCGCTCTTCAGTGTGGCAGGGGGTGCCAAGAGGGTGCACACCAGCTGGAGAGGCAGAGGCAGGGGGGTGCAAAGAGGGTGCACACCAGCTGGAGAGGCAGAGGGGTCCAAAGAGGGTGCACACCAGCTGGAGAGGCAGAGAGGCAGGGGGGTGCGAAGAGGGTGCACACCAGCTGGAGAGGCAGAGGGGTGCCAAGAGGGTGCACACCAGCTGGAGAGAGGCAGAGGCAGGGGGGTGCCAAGAGGGTGCACACCAGCTGGAGAGAGGCAGGGGGGGAGGAGAGATACAGTCCCAGCAGGAAAGGAAAAAAGCCCCTAAGTTTAAATGGCACCCTCCGGCCAGAGCAAGGCAGTAGTGCACGAAGATGGCACCTCTAGTCTCCCTCACCAGACAGCACCCCAGAAGACCCTCAAATGGGTGTATAAACAGACATCCACCCCTCAGGGTGGTGCTCCAAGCAAATAAATGAGCCTCTCCTTCATTTGTCCTGGTGCCCCTTGACTGACTGATGTGCTGGTGAAGCCAAGGTGCAAGCCTTTGAGACCTGTTTCTCAGACTGCTGTGGTCTTGTGGCCTTGAGCCTGTCAGTATTCTGAGGTAGTTCTTTTGGGGGCCTCTCAGGTATAGGCCTCAAAGTCAAAGTCAGCACATGATGTGGGATTCTAACCCCTCCTTGAGCACCTCCAGCTGTGGATCGCAGCACTGTGTCCCAGCCTCTCCTACCCAAGTTGGTGTGGGCCTTCACCCACATGTAGGGGTTGCTCCGCATGCCAGGTTTTTTTTTTTTAATTACAAATATTTTATTGATTGATTGATTGATTGAGGGGAAGGGAAGGAGAAATAGAGGAAGAGAAACATCAATCTGTGGTTGCCTCTCACATGGCCCCCACTGGGGACCTGGCTCGCAACCCAGGCACGTGCCCTGACTGGGATTTGAGTCAGTGACCTTTTGGTTCACAGCCCGCGCTCAGTACACTGAGCCACACTAGCCAGGGCTCGCATGTCAGGTTTTGTAGAGGACATTGTTCTCCACATAGCTGTGGATTTGTGTTCACGGGAGGCAAGTTCAGGATCCTCTTCCTTTGCCATCTTGAACCAGACCATGCCCTGTAATTCTAATTTCATGGTCAGAGTGGGGGAGAAACCACTGCCCAGCCACAGCAAACCAACGGCCTGTGGACCACGAGCATCTGATCTTCCCGTTGACAAGCGGCTGCTCTGGGACCCTGCACAAGCCAGCCCTGCTGCCTTGCCTAGGTTGTGAGCCTTGGAATGAGGGTCTGGTAAACATGTTCATCTCCTCCTGTCGCAGAGTCTGTCCCACTGTGAGCTCATCACAGATGACGGCATCTTGCACCTGAGCAACAGCACCTGTGGCCACGAAAGACTGCGAGTCCTGGAACTGGACAACTGCCTCCTCGTCACAGACGTGGCCCTGGAACACCTGGAAAACTGCCGTGGCCTGGAGCGCCTGGAGCTGTATGACTGTCAGCAGGTCACCCGCGCAGGCATTAAGCGGATGCGGGTAAGTGTGGCAGGAGTCAACAGATCCAGTAAGAACCAACATCCTCCCTGAGATGTATAAGTAAGTGGAACAAGTCAGTGTCTCTCTCTCCCTTCTTGTCTCTCCACAAGTAATAAAAAACCGCCCACATTCTACGTTGTTCTAAGCCCCCAATTACTCAAACTGATATTACACAAGTACCTCCTTAGACTTCAAAATTCCCTTAATTAGACCCCACCCTGGAAGATTCAGCCTCCAGAACGGGTTCCACAGTTGTGTAATGAGCACCTTTACAAGGAAAAGGGCTGCAGGTCATTCCCACTAGGAGGTCGAATGTGGTCTTGGCTAACTTTTCCATGACAGTGCCTTATAGAATGTAACTTTCTTGAATACGCTTTAAAATATTTAACTTTGCATACAGGGCTGGTAATGACCCATGGGCAGACGCAGTATAAATCCATGTTCCTGTCTTTAGAAGGTGCTTTTACGTAAATAGGATTTTTTTCTTTTTTTAAATTTTATTTATTTAATCTTTAGAGGGGAAGTGTTAGGGAGAGAAACATCAATGTATGGCTGCCCCTCGTGCGCTCCCCGCTGGGAACCGGCCCGCAACCCAGGCACGTGCCCCGACTGGGAATTGAACCGTGATTCTTTGGTTCACAGGCCCGTGCTCAATCCACTGAGCCAAACCAGCCAGGGCAACAGGATTTCTTTAACTATTTGCCTAATAGTAAAAGTGAAGCCATTCTACATGGAGAACTACAGGTTTTTCTAGGTTTATGCCTACAATCCCCAAAGTATCAGTGTGAAGATTATTCCACCTTTTCCTTCTGTTTCCAGGCTCAGCTCCCTCATGTCAAAGTCCATGCCTACTTTGCGCCCGTCACCCCCCCGACAGCAGTGGGAGGAGGCGGACATCGGCTGTGCAGGTGCTGTGTCATTCTCTGACAGTGGCTGCGTGGGCCCAACTCCAGGAGACCTGAGTCTTCCCCACCTTCTCCACCATCACCGCCATCTGTTGGTTCTCCATTGGGAAAGGCATTTGCAGGTAAAAGACTTCTGTAGGGATCGCAGTAACTTCTGTAGGTGATGGTTTTCACCTTGATTCTGCTGCCAAGCAATCAAATCAACGCCTTGTGCCAGGAACCACATGGCAGGGGCGTCTCCATGCAGCCAGGGCCGTGCAAGAAACCTGGTGAAACCCGGTTTCTTAAAGAGGTGGGTGCACCTTCCCAGGGAACAGAGGTTCTGTCCCTGGCCTTGTCAGCATTGCGCAGACAGTCCATCAGTGTTAGCACAAATTGGGCAGAAAAAACAGGCTGTTGATTTTCTACCTGATACTTAAGACAGTGGCCTACTTTAATTCACAGTGATTCCATTTTGATTAGCAGGATTTTTCCACTTTGAAGATTAAATAGCAACTGCATCAGTGACTATACTGCAAATTCATAATACCTGATAGTTTTATATGTAGAGACTTACGTGAAGGCACGTTAAGAAGTTTCCATGAGACACCAAAGAAATAAGGACTCTAAACTGGGTGGAGCAGGGTCTTCGCCTCTGTTTCTGTCAACTTGCCGTATATGCTTTTGGGGACCAAAAACAAAGTCGACTCAGAGTTTGTGCTGCCTGGTGGGAAACTCTAAGCTCTGGTGTATGCTACAGCACAGTTTTATTATAGGAGAAAAGCTAATCACGTCATCTCACAGAATTTGGGGGACCTTAAAGCAATAGAATTGAATAGGCTTAGGTTATTTATAATTGATTAAAAATAATGAATGGATGCATGTAGAATGGGTGTGATTTTTTCCAAGTTTATTTTAAAATCTTAGAAATCAAGTTACACCAGAACTATTCAGAAGTCATACACACTTAAAACTCCGATCAGTAAAGTGTTGGCACCTTTGTAACTCAAAATATAAAAATGGATAAACCATTGCAATGCTTATGTCAGAGGGTTTTATTGCTATAATCTGTGGTAGATCAATCTGAGCAAAACAATTTCCTAAATTCAAGACCCATTATCTAAACTCCAGTAAGGCGACGGATCTAGTTTCTGCCAGTGCTGTCCACTTTTGTTGTCTTTATGGGAGCTGATCCTTCCTAGCAACCCCCACCCCCGGACTGAGGAGTCCAGAGTTTGTGAAGTCAAACAGCAAAGACAAGGTGTCATTTTTCCCGTGACTAGCAGTACTTCTATTAGGTGGACTGGGTGGACAGTTTTAGAAGCATTTAGGATACGATGCTTCAGCTGCACTCGAGGACGAGGGAGCATCATGTAAATCTACAACCCCATAAATCAACTTAACAGGACTACTCGAACAAGCACTCAAGTCCTGATGATTTTATTGCTTTATGATACACTCTGATATTCACTTGCCTACAAATTTTGCAGTTACTTAAATATACATTTGCACCACTGTGTGGGGATTGATGCAGGATGCTATTTAAATAAACACAGATGTGCTTCAGTGATTATGCATTATAGTTTCTATCTGATGTAAATGCCTAACCTATCAGAGTGCTCAATGACCCGTGACCTCACTGACACAACAGGAGAACCTCTGATAAACTCAGGTCTGCTTCAGGTGTGGAAGTTACTGGGAAGAAACAGCATGGGCCGCACCCCTTAGAAAACATTCAGATTGGTAGGAACTCAGAACATACCCAGGGAGCCGCTTGAGTCAACTGTCCTGCGACACTGGCAGGACCTGGGATTTTCAAATGAGACACACGTTTGCAAAAACAGTCGGAAAACATTTATTATACTGAGATGTATACATCCTACTATTAAAAAACAAAGTAGCAAATTTGCTGGTGCCATAATTTAACTTGTTTCACTTGGACAGACTAATGCTCCACCACCAACTTGGTGTAGTTTCAAGTTTGACGAGCTTTTGATTATTTTTACCCCACTTCTAAAACCCGACGCAGAACTCACTATAGCACACAGCATTAAATGACACTTACTGTTCCATAGATCTTGAGACTCAAAAAGAAATGCTAAGTAGACAAGCAAAACTAAAACAATGGAAGCTGACTTCTTTCCCAAGTGATTGGTATAGAAAATGTGGTCATATAAAAGCAAAGGGAAAACGACAGAAAGGAAGGCTCTCCTGCTTTAGGGTCTATGAGAGTTACAGATATTTTAAAACTGAAGGTGGAGATACTTAGAAACAGTCCTTCTTTGTATCAGACAACCTCCTTTATGGGAGAGATTTTAAGTTCAAAATGACTCATTACTGATTCTGCCTGAACAAAGATCAAGATCAAACAACACATTCGAAACCAAGACACCTGGGTGAGTGGACAGAGGTGCTGTAATGAACATGGAATTGAAGTTTAAAAACCAACTGGGCGTGCTACACCACGGACCTGAAAAATGCTTGCTGATGAATTTTGGGAAAGGCTTTGGGTGAAGGGAAGATAAAGACAGTGGGAAAAGATCACGAAAATAGCAGATTCCCTTTGAAAAGCACACTGAGACACGGCAGTTGTTTTGTGAAAGAGGCAATCTCTTTACAGAAAAGGAAACTATCGCGTGGTGTATAAAAAGCCTCTGAGTAATCACCAGAACATCTAATCATGATTGTACTAAAAAGCTCCACGTCTGAGAAGTTTAAGGAATTTTCATGGTGCAATATAGTGTTGGATTTATGATGTTTAATGTTCCCAGAATAATTTCCACTTGTTGATAATGAAGACCCCTCACCACAATGTCAGAAACTATCTGTTTTCTCCTGCTTCGGTCACCTAGCTCTGACACTGGGGCAGGACTTTTTAAAAGACGTTTCAGAAGGGGATGGTGCAGGCTGGGGTGGGAAGGGCGGTTCAAAGGGATCAGACACAGGGACAGAGGAAACAGAAAGAAAACCACAGAAGTTTAAAGGCAAAGGGGCTTCAAAAATGACAGAAACAAAATGCTAAAAATGAAAGCACAAGCAAAAAGTTTTTCAATAAATCTGTGACAAAGCAAAAACACAGAAGTCTTTGTACCTATTAGGATTTACACTGATCCTCTCGCCAAGGTACTCTGGATAATGCAGCTTGCTTCCGGCCCTCCTGCTTGGCTCCTCCCCATCTGGCATGATGACATGAGACGCACACCCTTAGTTAGACATGATTTCTTCCGAGAAGGTGGCAAGCCTCTTACCTGACCACAGTCACCGTGTCAGCACGTGGCACCTCTCTGCACACAGATTCCATGCTGGCCCCACAACAGCATTGTCCCCCAGTCCCAGCTCAGCAGAAGGTTCAGGCAACACAGGCCACAACTGGCACAGAAAGGTAAATGCCCACAGTATGTTTTTACATTCATTTCCAAACCGCATACAGTGTAAAAAGACAGCAAAGGCTGCTTCTAGGAACTCTATCTACTGGCCTCTGCCAGAGAAGCAGGCAGGCGGCCTGCCTGCGCCTCGGCCCCTAGAACAGGCGTGCTGTCCCGACGTGCTCACTCTCACGAGGATGCTTGGCTATGGCAGTGACAGTGAGGAGATTCGCCTCTCGTACAGCTCATTAGAAAGGTCATCTTGTGTTTTCAATATGAAACATTTCATACAGTAAAATCCAATCCCAAGACTTCTTGGATTCAGTCTTCACACACTTTTAAGCGTGACTTTATTTGGTACTGAATATAGTTCAGACTATGTAAGACATCACTTCAAAATTATGTGGATACCACCACTATTTTCAACTGCAGAAAAAGGAAAGAGAAGTTAGGTTTTTTTTTTTTTTTAAAGCCAAACCGGAAAATTAAGACTCTGAAATTGAAAATTCCCAGAAATCTCTAACCTCCTCCCCCAGTTCAGAGGTCACCTTTAAATAATTCTACAGGAATAAAAGGTCGCCTCCTCCAGCTCCCCCTCCCCGAGGCAACTTCATGTACACACTCCCTTTTTAAACATTCTGCTTTTTCTGTGTCTGGCTCACAGCCCCATCAGCACCATGTGCCCACCGACTTGCAGGGGCGGTGGGGGGGGGGGGAGAGGAATCAACAAAGTAGCGAAGTGCTGTCGGCAAGGGGCAGGCCAGGCTGTCAACTCTCCACACACACGTACAAATAAACTGGGTGCTTTGTGTCCATCTTGCTTGGGAAGAAATTTCTTACTGATTTTTAGAGAGAGAAACAGCGATCTGCTGTTCCACATACTGGTGCACCCGCTGGTTGCTTCTTATTATGTGACCTAACCAGGGTGGAACCCACAGCCTGGGCCTATCAGGACTATGCTGTTTAACAGGGCCGGAAATAATTTAAGAACTCCACAGAGGTAGATCTGAAACACTTAAAAAAGTGTTTTTTTGTGTTTTTGTCTGGTGCCCTAGTTGTTTTTCCAGAAATGGAGAGAAGCAGTACAGGCATTCACCAAGGAAAAATGAATTTTTTTCATGAGGACAAAAGTGAAAAACTGTGCTGAGTTTGGAGGGGACATTCTGTGATGTCTGACATAGGAATGCCCACCACGTTCACAGAACACAACCTGCAATTAATTACAGTACGAGTTTCCTTTCACTAGGTAAGGTGAAAACTGTACTGTACTGCCCGGAGATCAAAATATTGAGAAGAGTACCAAGCTAAAGAGTTTGTGAAAATAAAAGATGAAGTGAACCACTTCATAGTTAAAGCTCCGCCTCACGGGCAGCCTGATGGCATGGGCAGTGTGTCAGGCAGAGAGTGAACTCGTATGTCAGCACCGTGGGGGCTGCTCTCGTCAAGAGTGACTCCTGAGAAAGGGTGACACAGGACAACTTGCTCTCTGAGATGCAGCTTTTGTGCTGAGACTGGGTTTAGATTTTAACCCGTCAGACTTTTAAAAACCTTTTTTCATGTAATTTTGCATTTAAAAACTCCTTCTTACAGAGAACTAGAAAAACAATGAACAAAATGACAGTAAGTACATACTTATAATTACTTTAAATATAAATAGATAAATGTACCAAAACAGACACATGATGGCTGGTGGTTAAAAACACGAGCCATCTGTATGCTACTCGCAAGAGATTCACTTGAAATTTAAAGACACAGACTGAAAGTGCAGGGGTGGAAAAGGTATCCCATGTAAACAGAAATGAAAAGAAAGCTGGAGTAACAATACTTACATCTGTCAAAAAATAGACTTTACAAATGAAAAATGGAAAAAGAAACAAAGAAGGACATTACGTAATTTTAAGTGGGTCAATCCAAAAAGAGGATACAATAGTAAATATCTATGCACCCAACACAGGAGTGGCCAAATACATAAAGCAATTATTACAGACATAAATCCACAGCAATACGGGAAGTGCAGTGGATTTAAATACTCGACTCCCATTGACGGTAGATAACCCAGTCAGAAAACTAAGGAAATTACGGTAAGATCAACTTAATAGACATCTATAGAACATTTCATCCAAAAACTGCAGATACACTTTTTTTTCAAGTGCACATCACATGTTAGGTCACAAAACAAGCCTCAATAAATTCGAGAAGACTGAACTCGTACCCAGCACCTTTTCCAACCACAATGGCATGCAACTAGAAATCAACTATAGGAAGAAAACTGGAAACAGACAAGTACAGGGAGGCTCAACAACATTCTACTAAATAACCAATGGCTCAAAAAGGAAATCAAGAAATCAAAAACTATCTTGAAACAAAAAAAATAAAAACACAACTTTTCAAAATATACGGAATTCAGCAAAAGCAGTTTTACAAGGTAAGTTCACAACTATATGGGCCTACCTCAAGAAAAAACCCCCAAATCAACAGTCCAACTTTACACCTAAAGGCCCTGGAAGAACAAAACCTGAAGTAAAAACCCCACTAAGGGGCAAAAGCCCCTTTACCTAACGCTCCTACTGGAAGTCGGGTCCTCACATCACTGCAGCAATGATTTCCATGGCTCTGAGTCACACCTCACGCCCTGGCCTCTCCTGCCAGCCCCAGACAGGGATAACTAAATGCCAACTTCAGATTCCTACACCCAAAACGGAACTCTTGAACGACTTCCCCCAACCATAACTACTGGGACCACTGTCCCTGCAGTTTCTCTCCAGCTCAAACCACTCCTCCCCCCGACTGTGGACACCAGCAGAACCCTGTCTACACACGTGTCAGATGACATCACCTCCCTCCAAGTTTTCCCATCTTCTCACCCGTCTCCAGAGTTGCAGAGACAAAGAAAAAGCCACACTACTCCTTTGTTTATACAACTGCATTAGCTTCCCGGCACATTGCCAGGAACATCCACACTGGTGCCACCACCAGGTGTTGCTCTCCTCACCCACCACACACTGTGTGGTAGCTTTCAAACTTCCTCAGCAGCCACGGTTCTTTGTGCACACATGGCTTTGGGATGCTCCTTGCATGGTTGCCTCCTCATTCTTCAAGCCTCAGCACCAATGATACCACCTCAGAGAGGCCTTCCCCAACAGCTTCATGTCTCCCTCCCCAGCTTCTCCTTACCCATAAACACCCCACGCTTTCCCATTCTTTCATGGCACTGAAGTTTGTCTAAGTACGTGCATCTGTTGGCCAATTCTGGTTTGCTTCCCCCACTAGAGGAAGAGTTCCACGCACTGTTTTGCTGAGCCTTTCCTAGTACCGCAAGCATGGTGCCTGACAGATGCTCAGCTGGCTGGCTAAACTGAGGTTATCTTCCCCAGTCATCTAAAAGGATGGACTTCTCTTCCTTGTTGGCTAGTTGATTTCTATTATGACCACGAGAAATATCCTCTGGGTTCAGCCCTGGCTGGGTGCTCGGTTGGAGCCTCATCCGTGGTTCAATCCTGGTTGGGGCACGTACCCAGACTGCAGGTTCGAGCCCCAGTCACAGCACATATGGGAGGCAGCCGATCCATGTTTCTCTCTCCCTCCTCCTCTAAAACTGATAAATGTGTCCTTGGGTGAGGATTGAAAATACTCTCTGGATTCATTTTTCCAACTCTTCTTAAATTAGTAAAGCTGGCGTTTGAAAAGTGAACACAAGGTGAGTGCTGACTACAGGCATACATCATTTCTCTCGGCCCCAGCATTTCAAGATGCATGCACACACTCAAAGTACCTTTTACTGTGGAGAATAAAAAACAACTCTCATCCTGAAAGTTCTGAACCATCTGGAATGAGAAAGCAGATGTAGTTAAGATCCAGCTGTCCTTCTATAACTGACTTAAAAAGATTAAAATGGGTAAAGGAAAATGTCATGATCCCCACACCACTACAAGAGCACACGGTCCAACCGATGACGCAGGATGTGGCAGCAGAAACTGACACCTGCTGCTTGGCGGCAGTGATAGTCCCCGGGGAGCTGGTCAACGACCCCCCCGACCTGCTGGGGAGCATCTCCACCAGGTCCTCTGAACAGCTGTGACAAAAAGTCACTGCTTAAGTGCTCTTCTATTACTCGTCACTGAACACCAGAGGGAAAAACTGAACCTCTAACCTTCCTGTTTTTCAAAATTAGTCACCAAATAAATAGCGGAAAAAGGAAAACACATCCCAATCCCTCTCCCCATAAAAAGGGGCCAAAGCCCCACTACCCTGCAGTTCCCCCGCCACAGGGAGTGTCTGAACTGAAACGGGGGAGGGGAGGCGGGGTGAGCCATAGCTCTCCTCAGTTTTAATTCCTTGCATCACTGGAGGACTCCCTGAAATCATGGTTATCAATTCTCACAGATTTTGATTCCCAAGAGTTTGAAATGATTTTCAGGAGTACTTGTAAAAGAGGCCACATAACTGTTCTATAGCTCTTCAGTGACACACACACACAGGTGAAAACCGGTGTGAAAGGGAAAAGCAGATGGGCACGTGGGTTCGAGTTACCTGGTCACTAACAAGAATGTGAATACCAGTGGGACCCTGCCTGTACACCTGGTTAATCTGGTGGAAAGGGATATTAAACACCAAGGCAAGTTTTCGAGCAACTTCTGAGGCAACCATTTCTTCCAAGTAGATGGCATGATAAACTGAAAAAAAAAATGAGAATAGCATTTCAGCAATAATCTTTTATCTGTTTCCCACCTGGACCTATAGGAAGATCACATCTTTCAAAGTACTAAAAATATAAACATTAACGGTAATATCAGTACAAAAGGGTTTGAGATTTTCATTTTCATGAAAAACAAACAGGAGCTGACTGCAAACGTGCCCAGGGGGTCTTTCTGGAGACACGGAACTAAACCAGATTATGGCAATGGCTGCAAAACTGTACATTTACGAAAATGTCACTGAATTACATAATCACAGCGGGAGGATTTTAGGGCATGTAAATTATACCTGAAGGAAGCTCTTTTCAAAAATAAGACGTGATTCTAGCAACATATATGTATATATTTTTAAAAACCTAACAATTTCATAGTTTTTGATTCAGCAATCATGACTGAGTTGATGAAGAATAAAAGCTACCTCCACCCCCCCCAACAGTATAGTATGATAGCACACAGAAAGTCAAGGATGTGGATGATGAGGCCTGTGGCTACTCTACACAGTCCCAGGTGCGTTCTACCGCAGGTCCTGTGTTTCTGGACCGTAGAACCTGGTGTCAGCCACTGTCTGCACAGCGCCAGGCACATCTGCAGTGGGTCTGATGCTGGTCCAGCTCAGTTACTATCTATTCAAGCCAGACATTGACGGGGAATGTAAGTGCTCAAAATCTGCTTTCCCAAACAAGGGTTTTTTCCTTGAGCGTTTTAAGTATAGAAACCTTTGCTGATTATACACTATGAAAGTACTAGAATCTGGAACTATAATTAGGGCAACGCAGAGATGCTGGAGAGCAGGGTCACCCAACCACAGCCTATGGGGGCCAAACCCTGCCCTCCACTCGTTCAAAAATAAAGTGTGATCAGCACCGAGCCACACCTGTCATCTACACAGTGTCTGTGGGTTCTGACACAACAGCAGAGCATGGCTTTTAACAGAAAAAGGTGGTTGACCCTGACCTAGGGTGAGTTCACCAGTATTTCCGCACCCCCCTCCACTAACACTCATGTTTGAGGAGGCACCTTCCAAAACATTACCATCCTGACCACGTGTAAAAGATGCAGAGGACCTTGATGATACATGCAGAGTTCCTTTGAAATGTTAGCCTCTAAGACCAAGGCTTAGCATCTACAGTCTTACAATTCATAGCTTTTGAAGTCAAAATGACACCAAATGGGGAAGAGCTCATAACAGTGACGCTGTCCTTGGGATTTTTTTTTAGTAAAATTCAAAGTACCACAAAGTATTTTTCAGAGTTCCATCCAGTATTAGGGCAACTAACTGCCTCTCTGAATTCCGTATTTTTCCCTGAAAAGCTCTGAGTGGGCCATGCTCACTGTGTTTCAGAACATGGGAAGAGGGGAGAACGTGTCTCACACCTGCTTTACAAATGAGAACACACACTGTTCTTCCCAAAGACCACATTTAGAGGGTGGGAAGGGGCCGGGTTTTTATCTCTGCCCTAATTCAGGAAAACCTGCGGGCAGATGAGGCCCTCCCAGTACTCAGGTGATAAGATGTAGAGTGTATTTATGATGACACAGCACAGCCACCAGACTCACCACATAGAGCTCACAGAGCTGGCCAGATGCTTGCCTGACAGAAGGCCACACACTCCCACTGATACACAGAAAAATACATCTTTACGCACGTGACATTTTAAGTCTTCTCCCCCAGTCAGTAAAATGGATAATAAGAAAAACCCTCCTGCTTTCTTGACAAGAGGCCAAGGTCATATTCATCACTGCACCTGAGATTTTTTCCTAAGGCTGCAAACCCCCAAAGCATCAAGCTAGTGTTTTTATGTGTTAGATATTTCTGGCATGAAGGGCCATGTAAAAAAAAAAAAAAAACAGTATCATGTGGCTGAAGTAACTGAGAGATGGCCCCATCTCCCTGCTCCCAGGGGACTTGGCCCTAGAGCTCCATGCTGCTGGGACTTGCACGACAGCAATTTGACAGTCCTAATGGGACAGGTGTCCTTCAAAGCCCTGGCTGACACCTTCTGCTGGTACCTCGGTGTCAGAGGAGTGACGGGAGGCTGAGCTGCCCATACCCACCGTAGGGGGTCCCGCTGCCATTCTCTGCTCCTTGGCCCACAGCCGGCTGCTGCCCCTGCAGCGCTGTGCTGCCCGGCTGCTCCTGGCACACGTAGATGGTTAAGCGTGGCCTAACCGACCTGCAATCACAAGATGCCACTCATGAGCCCAGGGGAGAGCGCGGCTTCGCCACATGTACAAATGACACTACAGGAATCTAAGCGCTAGTTCCTTATGAGAACTTTACAATGTTAATTCATTATACAAAATAATGTACTAATAAAAATATAAAAACACACACCTCACACCAACTATCACAGGTGGTCTAATCTGATGATCCAGACTCTAAACCACTGAGATGGTCTGTCAGATGCTGGTAAATTTAAGTTTCAAGATTAAGTCAGCAATTTAAAATCAGTAAGGTTCAATTTTAATGGAATTTTCACACAGGTCTAGAAACAGCAATGACAGTAAATGAATCCTAAAAGCCAGCACAGTTTACGGTTCTTTCATTTTAATGCACAGTTAGAGGTTTACATTTTTAATAACTGTTTAGTAGCAGCCATATGACCTTGAAAACCATAGATTCCGTATAGCTCACCTAAATGAGAAGTTTGTTTTCTTGGCAACAAACCCAGTCGTCTTCAAGAACTCAGTACTGCCCATGTGCATTGCTACCCGTCTTACCGTCTACCTCTGCCCTCATCAGTGCCTGCATCATATGTGGGCCTGCCCTGAAGGTGTACACAAAACAGTCTCCTCGTGAGCATGACGCTGCCGACGCGCGGCAGCGCACAGGCACACGCCCACCTAGCGTGGACACCCATTCTGCCCACAGCCCCACACAAAGAAAGACACATTCTTCTCTCAAGCAAGACGGTTCCTTTGAAACACAGTATTTTACCTTGACTTCAGGGAATTATAGAGCCGAATTCCATCGGCTGCACCACAAATTTGTACTAAATCTTCCTTTGTCAGTTTTAGTAAGTCGGCACCTGGAGAATAGCATAAAGAGATTCTTCTCAAAGAAATGGAAAGGGAGCTAGCAGGACTGGCTGCTTTATGGCATCTGTCTTTACACAGTTAAAGGTCTTTCAAAATCATCACAGGTCTCCTGTGTATACACACACACACACACACACACACACACAAGAATACACACACAGTTTCTCAAAGCCAAAGGAAATGCTGGCTCTTCCACATCCGGTACGAAGGAGCTTAGAAGCCCAGAGGCTGGCAAACCGGATCAACGAGTGGGGCCAACAGGACGGTTTGCTCCAACACAGGGCTTCACCACCTGCGTTACTTGGGTTGTGCTGTGGTCGTGTGGACAAACGTGATTCTGACTCCACGTAATTTTCCTTGTGGTCACCTAGACCAATCTTTCATTTTATAAAAAAAGGAAATGAAGTCCAGAGTTCTGGGCACTTGCCTAGCTAATGCCACACAAGTTGGGAGGACACCTAGGTGTAGGCCTCTTCTGCAACATGCCCGGTGAAGCCAAGCTTTCTGGAACAACTGTCACAGCAGCCAGCTTGGCACAAAAGCATGGCAGAGAACTGTGCATTATGCCTTTAGATTCCACCCTCACCCCCAAATATCTGTAAGTGTAAATGGCCTATCTGAATATGTTGTAAAATACAACAGAAAGGGGGGGAGGGAGTGGTAGAGTCAGACCGACCAAAGTCTGCTCATGTTTGAGGCTGGGGATGGTTACACAAGAGTCCATCATACTCTTCGGTCTACTCTTTATGTCTGAAAATCTCTGTAATCTTGTTTTTCCCTTTTATTAACACTCAAGATGTAGTTTATTGGGAGAAGTGAGATACCCTATGGGATTCAGGCATGACTTCCATATGACAGATATCCACTTACCTATGTAACAAGACAATAGGGTTACTTTCTATTTTTGAGGGCCTGAAGGTGAGAGCCCACCAACTACAGCTGGTTAAGAGATACAAAGACCAGAGAAACACATTTCCCATGAGGCACGAGCACTGATGGAGTCAGTGAAACCAAGACAGGATCGTTCTTATCTCTCTACTGTGGCCAACGACATGCCCCCTGAACACTGGACTGGCTCACAGGTGTGGTCTGTCAGTTACAGGTGTGCGCACCTGTAACCCTCCACAGAACTGGACAGATACTCATGTGCACAACCTTCCTGAAATGTGGATGCCCAGGAGGCTCAGAGCAGGAGCTCAATCTCCTGCTCACCCTTCTGTTACTGGGAAGCTCAAAGGGTAAGGGCCAGAGGCCAAGGCAGGGGATCACGGTCACAGTGGAAAGAGCTTAGAACTCTCTAGATGGAAAGATGGACCAGTCTAATATAACAGGCGTAACCTGGGACCAGCCCCTAGTTCCAACAGTCAAAGCTTTTTGTATGAATTTTACTCTTGACGAGGGTTCAAGATGTGTTTCCCTCTCTCACACACTGAAAACTTAGAATTTCCAGTTTTCCACAGATAAGGTTCTACTTAATCAAACAGAAGTGCGGCTGGTAGCATGACTTTATCCCAGTGCTTTAATTTTAGAGAGACAAAGAATGACATGTGAAATGACTAATCATCGCACAAGCATCGCCGTACATGGCTGACACGGAAGTAAGCCATACTCTTTGTGGGATCACGCTTTCCTCTAGGCCAGGTATATGCGCGCCAGTGCTCCATCCCCCTAAAAGGCTCAAGCCGCATTTTTATGGCCCACAGCACCGAGGGCAAAGGAGAGCTAAGTGACACTTTACTGCGGCCCAGTGGTTCTCAGGATGCGTCTGTTCGTATTTCGTGGGAAAAGGGTTCTGGAGCCAATATGTTTGGGAAAAATCTTCCACCTGGTGTATCTATTACTGTCCCTCTAAACAGGTATCCTATTGCATCACCCAAAGAAGCACTTGCTTGGTCCCTTTTAAAATTCCACTTAATATTCTTTTAGCTAATTATGCAAGGTTATACTTAAGTATTATAAAAACCATACCTGAGTACACTCATACCATGCAAATGCTACACAGCAATAAAGAGGAATAACAAACTATTGATACAACTTGGACAGACTCAAGGGCATTATGCTAAGTTAAAAATAAAGGCCAGGCTCAAAAGGTCATATACTGTATGATTCCATTTATGTAACATTCTTGAAATGACATAATCACAGACAACACACAGACTGTCAGGATTAGGGGTTGGTGGTAGTGGGTAGGACGGCAAAATGGAAACTCTGTAGGGGCGTATTTCTGAATCTTCAGTGGTGGTTATACAAATCTGTGCGTGTGAGAAATGACACAGAACTATATACACACAGTGCGCCAGTATCAATTTCATGGTCCGACACTGACTATAATCGTGTGAGTGAAGGATACCCTGGAACATCTCTGTACTATCTTTGCGACTTACAGTAAGGGAAGAACTACTTCAAAATAAAAAGTCAGTAACGAAAAAATTGCACAGAACTGTATGTGCCCATACACAAATGCAGGCACACCAACTGCGTTGATGTTAGCCCCTGATTCTGACATGTGCACAGGCCATGTGAGCTGTTACCGCTGGGGGAGGCTGAGTGATAGGAACACAGGACTTCCCTGGACGGGTTTCTGACAACTTTTTATAAATCTCTAATTACTTCAAAATTTAAAAAAATAAGGTTAATGAAAAGTACAAAGACAAAAATACACATGTACATGCATGCGTACACACACACACACACATACCTGAAAAGTTGGAAAACAGTCTTGTGTAGGAAGAAAACCTGTTTTTGAGCAGCCACTGCTGTGTTTCCTGGGTCGTGGCTGAAGGCTGAAGTTGCTATTAACAGAGAAAACATGAACAGAACCATTCAAATTTACAGAAAAATGAAACCCCAGGCCGTTGGCATGTTATAAAGAACACTGGAACAATAGGCAGGGACCCTCCAATGCTGAAGTTAAAAAAACAAAACAAAACAAAACAAAAAGCCCCAAGGAGAGCACAAGTCTGAGCACTCAGTGACCCAAACAATGCCTCAAGCCCTCGCCAGGGCCTTGAAAACACAGGGCCTGGGAAGCACGCGGCAGTGTGCGGAACACGACACTCACCTCACCAGAGGTCTGTGGAACTCCATCTCCCTGGTGATTTGGGGAAGAAGAATTGCTGGGGAGAGGGGAGAAGGAGGAAAAGATGGTTATTGTTTGAGTGGGTGTGTACATTGTAAAAAACACCATGTGACAAAACAATATAAACTTGCAGTAAGAATACTGACACAACAGCTGGTCGGGTGAATATGATGAGATTACGACAGAAGACTTTCTTAATTGATGCTGCCTCTTTCTCTCATCTCTTCTGGTGAGAGATTCAAGTTTTGTGAAACTAAGGGGCTCCAATTATCTCCAGGATAATAGGAAAATGAAGGATACTCATTTTAGTTGGGAAAAAATGTGAGAAACCAAGGAAGATAAACAATGGGAAATTACTGCCAAAAAAGTCTAAGACCACAGTAAGCTGTAAGAAGTGGTATGACAATTCTAAATCAAAATGGAAAACGATGCCGCTTTAATCAATACATTTACCAATGATTCAAGAGGGTGAAATTCAAGAGAACGAAAGAAACCAACAAACATGCGCGCCCTCCTTCTGTTACTAAGGTGAAAGGAAGATCACTTCCCCAGGGAACGGGGCCACCTCCCTCCCAGGTCCTGGGCTCTCGCTCCTCTCTCAGCAACTTGTACTCGAGTTTTACCTGGGTTCACTGTGTCGACTGTTTACCACCCTCCTTCACCCGCCAGAACCTCAGCTTCTCAGACAGGGATCTGTCTCTGAAACATCACAGCACCTGGAAACAGTGCTGAGCACACAGGAGCCTCAGGAAATAGCCACTCAACTAGTGAGTGCACGAATTCATGGCCTGTCTCTAATATCCTAATCATTTTCTAAGACTATTGAAGCTGGACTTGACTGAAACGGGAAGAGTCCCCCTACATGGCAACATGCTGGTGGTCTTCTGGACTCTTCCATCTGAGTTGAATTTTTTTCTACTCTTAGAGCACAACAACCTAAAAAACTGGCTGCCTCGCCAGCTTTTCCTTCTCCTTGGGGAAAAAGCATGTTTGCATCGTATGTTGAAATCTCAGGCCACAGGTTGGGAGGCGGGGCCGGAACTTCCTCCCGGCAGGAAGGTCCTGATCTGACCCGACTGGCACCAGTCCTTCAGCAAAGCTGGGCAGGGAAGTCCCGTTGGGCACTGCGGCCGCACGTCCAGGACGCCTGAGACACCGCTCCAGCTCCCACCCAGAGGGCACGGGACTTTCAGTTGCATGTCAAGGCCAGATAGTGGAGTAAGCAAAGTCCACCATTCCTGTTTTTAAAACCACTGTAAGTCCTTAGAAACTGGAAGCCCTTCCTTTAAGTTTGAAGACTTACTAAACAAAGAGTACATTTATTAGGAAGGAGAAGAAATGGAGCAGAAAGTAACCCTTGTTTGATATGATAAGCATTTGTAACAACTGCAATCACAACATATTCAAGCCATAGCTTCACCTTTAAACCTCACTGCCCTTTCTCTATCCATCAACCCCACTAATGTTCTTTTTATCTCAGGGAGAATCTACCTTGAAAACACCCCCGCACGTACAATTTCCACAGTTTGTGAATGTGTGAGACACGAGGCACTGGGAGGCAGAAGGCAGGCGGGGGAAGATGATTTTTCTCTGAAATTGGGAGGCCACTTCCCACGACTACATACATCAGAAAAACAGAGAGAGAGGCTGCTGTAAATCGAGGGGAAGGGCAACGAAGGAGCTCGAGCAGCAGCCGGCCTCGGATGCACAACGACACAAAGCAGGTACCTGTCGGGGACACTGCAAGTGCTCTGCTGTGGGGATGTGAAAGTGGGCGCCGCGGAGGGACCGTTATTCACATAGGCTGTGGGGGTGTCGGGCCACGGAGAACACTAAGGACAGAAACAAAGATAAATTAATGGTATGCTTTTAAAGGACATGGAAAAACACTTTGTATTTACTCTCTAGTCTGGCCGAATATGAGATTCTAAAACACAAGACACCTGACGCTCATCAAGCAACCTTGTGGAAATGCATCAGACTGCCTTCTGCTGCACAGGTCTGGGCACTAATTCTAGAGAAGACTGGAAGTGACGATAGCAGCAGAGCTTCATGCAGGCATTTTACATGTATACTGATGTACAATTTGCTTTCGAGAGCTCTTCACTTTCCTCTACCAATTCTCCAAAAAGTGCCTATCAAGGGTCAAGAATAGCAGAGGCAAGAAAGGACGCGTAAGCAGCATCTGACCTCACATGGCGGCGGGGGCGGGGGGGGGGGGGGGTGTCTGTCCTACCTGTACTCCCTCTGCCTCACCAGTGCCCACCTGCTTCCTTAGATTTCTCTAAGATTCATAATCCCCAAGTAAGATGAGATCGGTTCAGACCAAAATACAACTGAGTATGGTACTGCCTGTATCTGTCTATCCATGTGTGTCTATTATTTGTATTTTCCGGAAGGGGCGCGGCAAACTAAAACACCTTTCAGCCCGAAGCACAATTCTGGCCCAAGACAGAGCAGAGACACAGAGGCGCACCGACACTGAAAGCATGCTGGGCAGGCCAGGGTGGCGCCCAGTCGGAGTCTTCACACCTGGCCCTAAAGGGAATCTAATCACTTCACTCCGTGTATTCTTTCTAAAACTGATCTGAGAACGCCCTTGCTCTCAGAGGTCCCCTTTCATAAACATCCCTATTGCACACAAAAAAGGCTTTGGATCTCACCATGGCCATACAAGACTCCCCCAAATCCAAGCAAAAGATCTACTCAAAGGTATTAGGGCAGATACTAAGGAAGAACACGACTCTACAAAAGAAATTCTTCTGCGTGTCAGGTGGTCTTCAATTCTTTGCTTTAAATTCGGAAAAGTGCTGTCAGCTGAAACACAGTTTTCAAATAAACCTAGGATCATACAAAATGAATCACTGGGACTTTTGGCAGATAACTCAAAAGGAGTTTCAAGACCAAAAAGACACTGCCGAAAGAAAAATAAGTATCTAAATAAAATTTCTCTTATCTATAACCCCCCCTACAATTAGTTATGTTTTATCCTGTCTCATTCAAAATGTATTTCCAATAACATTTCTATTTCATATTAAAAAATTACTCATCAAAATTTACACAATTTGTTGCTTTGATAACCTGGCACCAATAATAATGAAGTTAAAAATTTTTTCAACTGATTTAGCCTCTGGTCACAGAAAATTAAAAAAATTAAATGTCAATGTATATATTTGTCATACAAAATTAGGCTTTCAGGCATAAAAGTATGTCATAACGGTAAAATTATTTAAGGGGAGTGGAAAAGAAAAGATGAAATGAAGAAGAAGAAGCAGAGTAAAGTTTCAGACTTAATAAAGGGCTTGCCCATGAAATTTTAAAATAACAACAGTGGGTGTCAAAATTGCTACGGGAGTCAGGGTCCACAGAGTACGCTTCAGAATTGTAAATGCAAATACCCACTCTGTCAGAAAACTGTCTCCTCTGGAATTATTTTTTAAAAATTTTTATTTATTTATTTTTAAAGAGAGGGGAAAGGATGGAGAAGGAGAGGGAGGGAAACATCAATGGGTCGCATGTGGTACATGCCCCGACCGGGCACCAAAGCTGCAACCCAGGCTGTGCCCTGACCGGGAATCCAACCAGCTGTATTGTGCTTTGCGTGGTAATGCCCCACCGACTGAGCCACACCAGCCGCAGCTCCTACTTAAATGTATATAATGAAAACTTTTAGTTGTCAACCTAAAAATGTAGAAGGAGCTACAAGACTATGAAGCACTTTATTTTATTGGCTAGAGGAACTGACACCTGTCGAAAGCAAGGATACAAGAAAAACAAAATAGAAATCCCAAATCTTAGTATTATTACAACTACCCATGTGTTTCCTTTTAAAAATGGGGAAAATGACGGAACATATTGTTCTCAACCTTCAAAAGAAATTTCCTGGCTGGACAGCATTGCTAAGCACCTTGCACAGCAAACTAATTCCACTATAAATTTCACACCACAATGCTCTTTCTTAAACCAGGGCCCCTCCCTGTTTGACTTTCCACCTTATGACGCAGTTACTTCCTGAGCTTATACGTAGTGTGCGGAACCCAAGACCTTGTGAGCCAACTGGCAGAGGGAGTAACTTAGGAGTGTCCCCTGCTCAGTCATCTCCAGCACCTGAAAGAACTCCCCGCTACACCCTCCTCTCCAGTACAGAATAGTGCAGTGCAGCATAACACACACAGCTAAATATCAACCTCTTAATGTCAAGACTCCCACAGTTTGCTTTGGTAATTATTGCCAGCTGCCTACTGAGGACACGAAGCCATCAAAAGCTTCATATTAGTACGGGAGACACCAAATTGACGGAAACCTCATAAACATACCTATTTTCAATTTTACATATCTAGACTCTTTTAGCAATAGAGGCAGGGCTGTTAACAGCTGATATGTAAGAACTGCCCATAAATATGAGACTGATTTACTGAATACCAGGAGACCAGTGTTCAGTGATAACCGGTTCTAAGGGGAAGCCTCTACTTTTAGAAAGTAACATTCCAAGTTCTTGAATGGCCTGGCTAAATGAAACACTAAGACCTACATGCCCGCTTGTGTTTCACAGGTTTCCCTAGCAGTCTCAGCCCAGGATGGTAAAGGCCTACCAAGGATATTTTCACCATGTTTCTTCTACCTTGTCCTTCCCAGTCTTTAAAAGTAAGCAATGGTCCTCTTGTACACCCCCAGCTGGGGACCTGGCATGCAACACAGGCATGTGCCCCAACTGGGAATCGAACCCAAAACCTTTTGGTTTGCAGGTCAGTGCTCAATCCACTCAACCACATACCAGCCAGAGCCCTTGGGTAACTTTTGAAACTAAGATTAATATTGCTGCCCTGGCTGGTGTGACTCTCTGGACTGAGTGCCAGTCTGTCATCCAAAGTGTCGCTGGTTCGATTCCCAGTCAGGGCACATGCCTGCATTGCAGGCCAGGTCCCCATGGAGAGTGCACAAGAGGCAAACACACATTGCTGTTTATCTGCCTCCCTTTCTCTTGCTCTGAAAAAAAATAAATAATTAAAATCTTTGGGGAAAAAAAAAAAAAAGTAAGCAGCCCTGGCTGGTATAGCTCAGTGTACTGAGCGCGGGCCTGCGAACCACATGATTGTGGTTCGATTCCCAGTCAAGGGCACATGCCTGGGTTTCAGGCTAGTTCCCGGTTCCTGGCAGGGGACGCACGAGAGGCAACCATACATTGATATTTCTCTCCCTCTCTCCTTCCCTTCCCCTCTAAAGATAAATAAAATCTTAAAAAAAAAAAAAGTAAGCAATGGTGCAAAATACACCACTGTCCTGAAGACAACCTGTAATCCACTAAGGCTCCAGCACTGCCTGGCCTGGACTCTTACAGTCACAGTGTTGGTACTCCCTCCTCAGGTGGACTAGAAGATGACCCACCGTAGACTATAGAAATTAGCCACCCTGATCTGAGCCAATAAAGTACAGCTCAGAGGCAAAGACAACAGACACCTGAGCAGGGGTTTTGTTCTGCAGCAGAACAAACTGCTTAGAACAAATTGTTCTTAGAAACCAACAAAAGCCCTCTACTAGATGGGAGACCACTTCACACAGCACCTTTCAACCCTGACAGGTAAGTCTGGGTATCCCTTCCCTACTGAGAAGAACCAACCGTGACTTTCCAAGGTCTGTTAAAAAAAAAAAAAAGTGCTGGCCTCCCTTTTTAGGTACTTGCACAAATACATGCAATGCTGCAGACTTTCTTCTTTAGGGGATTAGTTTGTACCTTGATTCTTAAAAAGAGGTTTCCAAGAGGAGTTCTAACCACCCCTAGAAATATCCTAACCAAACCAAATGCAGCCTAGGGCGACAGCCAACACAGACGAGGAAGATGTGAAATCCCAGGCCAATGAACTGCTGACGTTTTGCATGCTTTAGACTTGAGTTAAGAATCATTAATAATTTGCCAATAATTCTACCATCTTCAGAGTAGCTCTGGGTTCGAGTAGATTATTTTATGAGTGAGCAAAACCCATTCCGTTTAATTAGTTTTTAATAAGAGGGGAAAAGTGATTTGAGCTACCACGGTTTCCCCCCGAAAGTTTAAGAACCACTTGAGAGTCTTCAGCTAGGAACCTAGAAGAGGATAAACACTAAATTGGAGGGCCCAGCATTTGGGGAAGGAGTACTGAGTAGTTCCACATAACCTTTGATTTGCCTCAAAAACCCCAGTTAAAATGCAACAAGGGTGCTCCCCAGCCTTTCAGAGGAGTGCATTTTCGGTAGCAGTGCACACAGAAGCATTTAACACATGTTCCCTCGATGCCTTTACAATACTTTGGAAACGAAGGTCTAGTGACGGTGCTTGTGACTTTCAGAGCCTACAGAGAATCGCAGACACGTTTAAGAGCAAGAATTCCATTTCCGGCACCTTGATAATATGAACACTGCAATGATGAACACAGCAGCCATTAATGCAGACGGTGAGTTATTTAAGGAAAGGGTTACTACTGTGTTTACATTTACTTGGACACACAGCTGAGCCGGACTGTTGGATGAAGAGTGGGGTCAGAAAGTAAGGGTGTGCTGCACTGAAGCTGACAAAGCTTGTATGCAACCCAAACCCCCCTGGCTGTGTGTGGAGGGGAATCTGGCCTGAAGCGTAAGCTCACAATGCAGTGCCAAGAGGAAACACTGATGCAAAGACCTTTTTCTACCAGGGCTGCCAAACGAGGCTTTGAAAAGCTCAGACAGACACACCTTCTTCTACTGCCCACAGGGAAATGTAACCCGAAGCAACGCGGATATTAACGTTAAGCTTGCTGCCATCATGTCTCTAGATAGCCGGGAAAATTTCTCATCTGCTGGACACACGAAGAAGCGAAACCTTTTTAAATTACACAAAAACGGTAACTACTTTACTGAAGAGTGTATTTTCAGTTAATCCAGTGCTCCTGAAGGAAGTGCGTGTGACAAGGAGAGAGGGAGGGAGGAAGGGAAGGAGAGAGGGAGGGAACACATTTCTGGGTGTCGTTTTTTCCCTCCAAAACCACCCAATAAGCTCAACTTTGTTTTAAAGTGTTAGATTTAGGAAGTTTTCCTTAGTGAGGAACAAACAGAAAGCAGGAAGTCTAAACAAAAGCAAATTAAACCAAGACAAAGACATTAAAAACAAATTTGGCTTTACTTTTCAGTGGAAGTGGGTCCTATATCTAACACTGCACAAGGTTTCCTGCACAATGAAAAGAGAAGCAGAAGTCCCTTACACTGCCTCGCTTTGCCAGAGAATCACCGTAGTCTGCTGGCAAAGTCCGCTTGCTGGACTTTTTCTGCTCATGTTCAACTGCATCTTCAATTATAGGCTCAAGCCTCATCTGGACAAACACCAAAGATTGGGATCAATGTGTTTTCATTATACAAAGAAAGATCTAACACCCTATTTTATGTCTCTGCAGTCCAATTAACCACATGACTAGCAGGGTTCAAAGTTAAAGAAAATGCAAAACCCCAGCAGTGACAAAAATCAAACTTTCTAGGCCCCGACTTAATCTCTTGCCAACTTCAAGGTTTTTAAGGTCTGTCTCTGAGACCTGTTTGGGATTTCAGCATCTTCATTCAAGATCCCACCCAGGAAACTAATCTATTAAAATCCCAGAGTTTAAATAAAACATTTCCCCCCCAAATTCACAAAGAACCTATGTCAATCTATCCCCCGCCGCCCCTCCCCCAACCCTTTTGCAGCGAACTCATCCTTAGGGAAGTGCCACTGTGCAAACCTCCGCCTCTCCTCAGACACCGAAACGCCGCTCTGCATTACCTCTGTGAGGATCGTGGTATCATAGGATGGCTGATACTTTTCTTTTTCGTGAGCGGTTCTCTTCTCCATCTTCTCTCGATCAGTTTTCTGTTTCCGGTCTGCACCTTTAGGCTAAAATACAATGCACAGGAGGTTATTTCATCTATCAGGTTACAAACAGCAGCAGAACGGGGCTTTATTTACTGAAAGCTTGGTTTCTATCTCTTACCTTAAAAACTTTGATTTGGCAGCTAGCTGAGTGTAGATGGTCTGTGTACTCTCCGTTTTCATTCTGCTTAAAGGTGTCCACCTGGATCCTGAAAGGCACCCCTTTTTCACCTCCGTGCTTCCGGGGAGTGAATTCTGTGCTGATGCAGTGTACCTAAATGATTTGGGAAGGGTTCCAAGTACCATCCACTGGTTTGTTCCCTCTGTTATGTCCTGCCACCTCTATGAATTCAAGATCCTTTAAAACAAACTCCTGTATCTTAGGCATGTATCTGTTACGGATTTCTCTGATCACTTTTAATACTGGCTTTCCTTTCACAAATCTGAGCCTTTTCTGAGCTTTTGGGAAGGAGCTCTCGTTTCCCACTCCAGTGTCTCTCCCTCTAAGGCAGGACTTGCTCCCTTCAAGGGTACAACAGTACAGAGGTGTCCTGCCTACATCCCCTACCTGCACTTCAGAGGGTATTCTGCTCTCAGATCCTGGGTCCTAAGCCTAAGCTCAATCCACAGCAACCCTCACCTCATCATTCAGAGCTTCCACTGTTTGCCCTCTCCTGCCATTTCCTCCACTCTACCCTGTCAATCATCTTACAGCTATTCCAACCTACATCAACTTGGGGCACTTTGCCTGGGGAACTTCCACAGTCCAGAAGCCCATGGACTGTCCTACTTGTATGCATTTAAACTCTTTGTCAGCCCTTCAAAGGGTCCTGAGGGAAATACGCATCTCCCACCACTCTGCACCCTCTCCTAATACCACCACAAAGGTAGCTTCAGGATACCTCACAGGATTAGGAAACAGATTTTGGTAATTCCTGACTGCTGCACATCCCATCTTCTAGTGACTATTGAAGTTAAAACTGATCCCTGGAGTACACTGTGGACAGCCTGAGATGCAAGGCCAGCTCTTATACTACTTTCATTCACTACATCACTAGTTGTCCTGTTAGAGAAACAGTATGAAACAACGTTCAACAAATATGAGCCATGTCCCTAGGGACCATTAATTTATGGGAGATAATATTTTCCAGGCCACAAAAATTCAGAATACCAAAGACTCTTTACTGTTCACAAAAACCATAGTCTACTTAGACTGGTCAGCAATTAAGCAACATGCCTTTTCTACATAAGAGTACTTCATCAGTTGTTTTACCACTTACGAATTCTACCACTTACGAATTTGAACATTCCAGGTATCAGAATTACCATTTATTTTATATATATTAATGTTTAAAAAACTTATCTCTTAGATACAAACTGAGTATTTTTAGGTGAAATGAAGTGCCTAAGAGTTGCTTTAAGGTACTCCATCAGTAACTTACAGAGGGGGAGGAGCTAACAACTCTTGAAGTCACGTGGTAATTACACAGAGGATTCATTATTACTGTTCTTTTACTTCTGTGGACATTTGAAAAATCTCAGTATTAGAATGTTTTTTTAACCAAGAATCTTCTATTTTGTCAATCACATACTTTAAAATGGCAGCTTTGGGTCAAGAGAAATGCATCTTATGCAAAATGGAAGTTTGATTATTCTTACTACCAGAACTATAAGTAACGTTTGAATGTTTCATGTATCAGATTGCTTTTGTATGTGAGTTTGTAAAATAATGGATTTAATAGATTAACCCCCAATTTAACAGTGTATATTTTTAAAAAGACAATACAAAGCAGTTTATAAATAAGATTTTATTTAAGAAAGTGATATCATGCATCAAGAATTCAGTCTTGCCCATGGCCTCATAAAGGCTATGCTAGTAACGTCATTACCTCTAGGAATGTAAAAAATCCAAACCTGAATGAAGGCGGATGTGCGTTTCGCAGGGTCCCACAGAAATTCAACTGCATTTAACTGGCTTGGGTTTGTCCTTGTGTCAATGATTCCCACTGACATTGGAATATCTGTATTGTAAAAAGGAGTTACACAGAAACTTATGTACTGTGAATAATTTAAAAGCTTAGCACTTACTATAATTATGTTCTAGTGAAAAACGGTATACCTCCAAGATGAACTTTTTCTTCAGCATTCTCCACGGTCAACCATTTCAACACCAAAACCCACCTAATGAGTATCATACTTTCTTCCAGCACTGTTTCCACCATATCATTCTACTCAGAATATGATGGGTAGTGCCAACTGAGAATTAAATAAATAGTTTTGAACTCATAAAATTCTTGGCACAGGGTCTTTTAGCACCAAAAGCTAAAGCTGGCCCTCGAACAACATGGGTGAGAACTCCATGGGTCCACTTACATGCAAATGCCTTCAATAAATACTGTAAATATACAGTTTATGATACAAATAACATATAAAATATGTGTTGACCAACTGTTTATATTATCTGTAAAGCTTCCAATCAACAGTAGGCTATCAGTTAAGTTTTGGGGGAGTCTAGTTATGTGCAAATTTTTGACTGCATGGGAGTCAGCGCCCACAATCCCAGTGTTGTTCAAGGGTCAACATTTTAAACTATAAAACAACTCAAGGCACATAGCATCCACTCACTCCAGGACTCTTCCCACAGCTTCTCTCCCCACGCCATGGGGCCACGCCCACACAGCTATGTCCATGGTGCTGACATGGACATAGCTAAAACGCCTTCATCTCTCTCTCCGAGGTCTTCTGACGATCAACTGTACCTAAATCAAGAAGTCTGTCTCCTGGGCGATTCCACTTCCAACCTTCAAGTTGCTGATGCTCTGTATACTGTAGCCGTCTATCATGGAAGACAACTCTTATGATGCTCTATGAAATAAGTGGGGAAAATGAGTTCTTTTAATGAGTACCGTTCTAGCTAAAAGACAGAAGCGTTTTCATGTCTTATGCATTCCTACAATAGAAGAACATACAAAAACAAATTCTGCTTTAAACATTTTGTAAGATAACTGCTTTGATCTTTTTTATCTGGATTATTGGTATAGTTATTTGGTGCAAAGAATTACAATTCAAATGTAAAAAGCCCAAATAAAGTGATTAAGTGTAGTTTTTATTAAAAAATCTGATGTTGCAATTCAGAATTAAGGTCCATGCCCAGAAAATTCATGAGCAAAAATTATACTTCTATGCAGAAAGCACTGGATGAACACAGGAATGACTAACATGAAAGGTGGCATAAACAGAAGCAGAGAAACCCAGGCACAATGGTAAAAACTGTTCACTTAAAGTGAGAGTTAATAACCAAGTATCTTTAAAAAGAGAGTCACCTGGCAGGAAGAACGGAGGTCTTCCCCCACCCTGAGAACCTATATGCAAAATTCACTCTCAACTATTTTACCAGAAAGTCGGGTTGTCTAAGGCAAGCAAGAAACACACATACACAAGGTAACTTTATTCAAACACCCAAGTTCCTAGGAAAAGGTTTTAATTCAACTCTACAAACTCTGGGCTAAGTCTCTGTTCTCTACCTATCATCCCTCCTTTACCTCCCACAGGTTTGGGAAGCCAGCTACTACTTCATTCCAGGGACAGGATTAAACAGGTCTCAAAATACATTCAGATAACAGATTTGTACTAATTCGTGTTTCTGACACATTTATGAATAACTTTCTCAGACTATGCTGCAATAAGATAATCATGATTCCAGCATACTCTGCTGGTACGATTAGGAAATAATTTGTTAGCAATACAAATAAATACTATACTAGTACACCTGCCTTCTACACTCTCCAAATAACGTCCAAAATGCAGCTGGCAAACATTTTGAAGGGAACCAGTTAAAGGCAGTAATATTTTAACTTGAGCAATTAAAGAACAAGTCAGTAGTTAGGACCACTGTGGGGGAAGTCTGTGTAGGACCTGGTGTCACCTCCCCACCTGTGACCGTGCCTGCCCTGGCAGCCCCTGCTCCGCCACCTGCTTCGTACCACTGGCTGCTGGTGCCAAAGCCCTCAGTGACAGTGCCACGGGCTGGTGGTGGCCCCAGGTTCACATTCACCTGCATGTTGACCTCTCAGAAGAAAGTGTAACACAGAAAATGTACTGATTTTGATTATTCTGTATTTTGTAAGAACCAGGTTAAATCTTAATATTCAGATGGAAATAATGTGAGAATATACATGTTAGACTTAACTTTCCAAAATGCCATAGGAGGTCAGACTAAGATACACAGTAAACAATATGAAAGGACCGAACATAGTTTAAGAACTGCAAGACATAAAACCTCTTTAATGAAAATGGAAGGGAAAAGTTGTTACCTGTAAGTTCTGATTAAAAGGAGACTGAACACATCTAGAGAACCAGCAAGAGATAAAGGGGCCCTAGCAGTAAGACTGAAACAGAACCAGCAGAAATCACAGCGCTGCTATGAGAGGCACACTCCAGTTGTTTCAGAGTGAAACAGGGTGCAGGCAAGAGAGGGCCTCAAATAGGGCACCTGGGTGAGAGCTTGGAGATGATGGGGCCACGCCTGCCCAGACTCACAAGGGCAGCTCAGTAAGGCTGGAAGGATACGGGAGTTCTGGCAAGTGTAGCCAATTGTGGGAGGAGTCAGAAATGCGGCTGCAAAGGAGGATTGGCGCAGGGATTTAAACAGAGCTGCATGGTAGCCATTAAGGGGAGAACCATGCAGCTTTGGCAGAGTGGAGACCCCCTTGCAGCTTTGCAAAGGAAAACCACTTGGCTTGATCCTGGCCCACGACACAGCTGATGGTGTCGGGAGCCTGAATCTACTTCTTTTCCTGAGGTATGGTACCCCAAATTAGGGCAGAGGGAGAAGGAAGGACCGTGTGCTTCTGTGGGTATCCTAAAAGGATTCTGAAATTTTAATGAAGACATTAGGTCACTACTCTAAGTCTGTATAGCTTTAAATAAACATTTTCTTTCCATTTCACAAATCTCTGGCATTGAGAGATGTCTTTCCTTTGGTAGCGGACAAGCGAACCTAATGGGAGGGGTCCTTTAGGTAATAGTATATCATATTCCCCTTGGCCCTGTGTTCGGTAACAAAAGCACCCAGCAGTTGATCCCCAAGGCTCCCCCTACAACAGAGTCAAAGATCATGGGGCCAAAAAATTAAATTCTAGATGGCTGCAGAATACTTCAGGGACTCTCTAGCTGAAGAAGGATTTGATTTTTAGAAGTTCATCCTATAGCCTTTGGCAGTGGCAGACCGTAGCTCTGAAGCCCTGGCAAGCTCTCGAGGTGTAACTGGATATATCCTGGAATATCCACCAAAAATCAGACGGGACTTATCAAGTGAAAGATGAAACTGATTTAAGATCTTTTAAAATTAACCCTTTCCAATTTTTAAGCAAACTTTTAGGGATACTAATGCTTTCAAAATAAGTGCCCTTATTATAGCTGGATGTTTTCTCTACTTAAGTTTCTTTAAAAAAAACACACCAATTTACTGATTGATTTTAAAGGGCAGGGGAGAGAGAGAG
Organism: Sturnira hondurensis; assembly: GCF_014824575.4. NCBI lineage: Eukaryota > Metazoa > Chordata > Mammalia > Chiroptera > Phyllostomidae > Sturnira > Sturnira hondurensis. The sequence continues at coordinate 10,502,009 of NW_028091637.1, forward strand.
ACATTGATTTCTTGTTCTTACTGATGCATTCATTGGTTAATTCTTGTATGTGCCCTGACCAGGGTCTGAACCTGTATCACAGCATATAGGGATGACACTGTAACCATCTGAGCAACCTGGCCAGGGCCTTCATTTCTTACCTTGCATTAATGTTGTGTAGTAAATGTTTTGTTTTTTTTTTTTACAAGTTTTAATTTAGAACAAAATCCAAGCAAGTAAGCTTAAAGCCATCGTGCAACTACTTAACTCCGCCACTCCAAGTTTGTTTGACAGGCTAGCTTGCTAAAAGTATTATAAACATCAAGTCTTATCTATCGGACTGGTTATTTTTCAATCTTACCACTTATTCAGCAAACTGCCCTATAGAGCCAGTCTGTCTTCACTGATAGATAACAAACAACTTCAGAAATGACTTGCTTCACTGCTCTGATGGAAACTGAACTTTGGCATTTTAATTTGGTGCCAAAGTTTATTATATTTTCCTCAGAACACAGAGTAATAATGAGTAATAAACTTAAAGTGAGTTAAAATTATGAATTAGTAAGTTCCATAGTCAAACAAACAAAAAAAAGAAAAATAAACATGGGACTAGATGAAACAAGACCGGCAGATTGTTAACTGTTGAAACTGGCGGGAGAACGTAACACATGAACTGACGACATAGGTGGGTTTATTGTAACCACCACACGACAAAACATGGATTCATTATACCATTCTCTCTCCTTCTGGGTATATTTGGGTTGAAGAGCCATCAAGCCCTATTCCATTATATTAAAATTAATTTTTATAACAAAAAACTTTCAATCCATTCATTACACTGATTTAAAAAAAAGTCAGTATCTGAGTCATTGAATGTAACTTCCACAGTCACAGAGAGCTCACCCACATCTTCCCTTAAGGTGAGTCTCATGCCCAATGGCTTGTCTGACAAGCCAGCTGGGACCAGGGCATGCTGAGAAAATCTTCACATTTCTAAGTTTCCTAGACACTGCAAAATGAGACCTGTAGGCTCGTTGAGCAAGCAGTAGTTCTTTGCCACTGGAGTCCAGTCAACCCAAACAGGGCTTGCTTGCTGAGAAAGAACAATGCTGATGGCTTTCTAAAACAGTGAGTCCACTCAGTGCTTACTACGGGTCAGAAGGCCAACAGGGGGGAATTAAAAAAAAGAAGACCATCTGACTCAACCTCTAGGGAAATGACCAAAGCCACTGATGGAACACAGACATGACAGACTCAAACTGTAGATGACAAATGTGAGAATGGGCAAATAACCTCTTCTTCTAATGTGAGTACGTTGGGAGACCAAGTCAGAAAGAGAAAGCTGGGACCTCACTCTGAATTGGCAAGACAGCGCTCCAGTGGGGACCAGAACCTTTACCTTTGCCCTCAACCTCCCACAGGATGATGGAGGGCTTCTTGCCCCTGGCGTGGGAGTACTTAAACATACCAAACACCCGGAGGCATGCAGGTACTGAGCCACTGGCTTACTAAAATACCCCAAATTTGCTAGCATTAGTATTAGTATTCATGCGCCCTACTGAGGCTGCCTTTCACACACTTGCCCTCCAAAGAGGCAGATCCACAGAGGACAGAGTCTTTCCCATGGAAGGTCTCTCGTACTGAGGGCTCAGCAGTGCCTGACATGGCTCTCTGCGGGGAGATGGATGGATCAAGTGAACTCATACCTACTACTTTTTGCTAATATTTAACCACCCTGACGTTTTGCCTTTTCCTAATTATGTAAGCTTCTTCCATAACCCTGGCCCTGTAATGCTATGGAATTTATAATAAACTGTGGTGCACAACAGGTAGAGACTAGAAAGAACCACCTTATATTACAATGGAAGGGGCGGGGCCAGTTCTGAAGATATATCCTAAAAGCAATGATTTAGTTGGCCAATGCCTATACCTCCTATACCTGCATTCAGATACATCGGTAGGATGACCAGAGATTTCAAATTTACAGAAATTTGCCCTGGCTGGTGTAGCTCAGTGGATTGAGTGGGGGGCCTGTGAACCAGAGGGATTCCCAGTCAGGGCACATGCCTGGGTTGCAGGCCAATTCCCGGCAGGGGACATACCAGAGGCAACCATACACTGATATTTCTCTCCCTCTCTCCTTCCCTTCCCCTCTAAAAAAAAAAAAAAAAAAAAAAGCTAAATAAAATCTTTAAAAAAAAAAGAAAAGAAAAAAATTTATAGAACTTTTAAGAGGTGAAGTAGAGGACATTTTATTGTAACACTTAGATTTTTTTCACATTATCCTTTTATTTTAAAGAGAAACTTAGGGTTCCTGTAGTGGTGGTAGGTCTCTGCCCATATAGCTGCAAGTAATTTTTCTATGGTGCCTTTCCAAATTGGAGGGCTTTCACATGACCTCAAAAAAGTCAGGAGCTTTAAAATAGTCCTAACTTTTTAAAGTGAAATTAAACTTTTAATAGAAACTCTTTTAATAAAGCAGTTTAAAAATCACTGCAGTGCCTGCTACAAATGTAAATGGACTGACCTTACCTTCACCAACTTCCCAGTGATCTCAGGCATGTCGCCCACTTTCCGATTATCCAGCATTCGAATTTCGTAGGACTGACCTATTTAAAGAAACCGTGCATCAAAACAATCCATGCAAAGAACATCACTCTGTTTAACATAAACTTTTAACTATTTCTCAAAATAAAATTATTCAGTGTTAATTTGTTAGAAAAGCAAATTTAGGTTTACCTCTCTTTCCTGAAAATCCTGCCATTCTTTGCTTCCTACGCTATTAGAGAATACTCTAGAATTTCTGTCAATTTATTTTCACCTGTTACCCTCTCATATTAAATTTATATTATATATACATCCAGTATCTGAGACCAACTTTTTCTAACAGTTTTATTGAGATACTAAATTTACATACCATAAAATTCACCCTTTAAAGTGTACAACTGGCCCTGGCTGGTGTAGCTCAGTGGATTGAGCACAGGCCTGTGAAGCAAAGGGTTGCAGGTTCAATTTCCAGTCAGAGCGCATGCCTGGATTGTGGTCCAGGGCCCCAGTGCGGGCTCAGGAGAGGCAACCACACACTGATGTTTCTCTCCCTCTCTTTCTACCTCCCTTCCCCTCTCTCTAAAAAGAAATAAAATCTTAAAAAAAATAAGGTGTACAATTGGTTTTTAGTATACTCTTGTATCCAGAGTTATGCAACCATTACCACTATCAATTTGAGAACGTTTTCATCACCCCCAAAAGAACTCAAAACCCATTAGCAGTCACTATTCACCACTCCCATCCCCCAAGCCCCTGGTAACCATGACTCAATCTACTTCCACCTCTAGGGATTTGCCTACTTTGGGCACTTGATATAAATGGAATCACACAATGTACGGCCTTTTGTGACTGGCTTCTTTCACTACACATGATGTTTATGCATGTTATTGGATGTATTAATACTTCATTCCTTTTTATTGCCAAATATTATTTATTGCATAAATGTACCATATTCTGCTCATCTTCATCAGCTGATGAACATGTGTGCTGTTTCCACTTTTTGGCTATTATTAATAACAACACTATGATCATATGTGCATATAGGTTTTTATTGAGCCAGGATCAAAATTTAATCCTGTAGCCTCCACCCCTGTGTCCAACGAACCCAACTCCTATTTCCTCACTGCTCGATTGGTACCCCTAAGAAAACACATATAGATATTCATACACCAATCTATATAACTAGGAAAACAAGCTGCTAACCAAAAGTTAACAATGTACTTTCAAATCCACAAAAATGATTCTAGATCATGTTATTAAATAATAAAAATGACAGTATAATTGCTATGTAGAAAATCAGTAGAAATTAAAAGTGCTTTTATTATTTTTTTATTTTTTAGATTTTATTTATTTATAGAAAGAATGAAAGGGAGGGAGAAAGGGGGGGAGAGAAACATCGATGTGCAAGAGGAACATCAATCGGTTGCCTCTCCCATGTTCCCATCTGGGGACCTGGCCCGCGACCCAGGCATGTGCCCGGACTGGGTATCGAACCAGCAACCTTTCGGTTCTCAGGCCAGCCCTCAACCCACTAGGCCACTCCAGCCAGGGCTAAAAGAGTACTTTTAGTACCATATGAAGTTGAGGCTCTTTATGATATGACTGTAATTTCATAACTGTATATTCTCCATGCACCAATGGGGCTTACAAAAAGATGTACACAAAGGGCACTAGAGCACAGGGTCAAGATACAAGAAAGAGTCATCAAACTACAACAAAATCACTCCAAGGCTGGTGATGGAAACAACTACAGATACTACGTTCCTAAGGAGTAGTCCTTACATTTATTCAACAGATTGTGAGATTAACAATAAATGAACACTTCTATGGCAAGAGGTATTTTTATGTTAAATTTGTAGCATATTTAACAATAGATCTCAACTCAGAACAGAAAGATACAATTTTTAAAATACAGCATATGAAGATATCTTTGAAAGATATACCATTACATATTAAAAATTACCCTCAATCTCATAAGAACTCAGGAAATAAAAATTAAAATGTTTGTGCTAATTATCAGATCAAAAATGTTTAATTAAAAATCAAGTGGGGAAGAATGGAAGAGAAATAAGCACATAATATGGGGATATATTAATTAAAGTTTTTCTGAAAGCCAATCTGGCTGCACCTGTTTAAGTTAAATATTGTATCCTTCCACTCAAGAATTCTAATTAGTCAAGACAAAAAGAAAAAAGTGCAAAAAAGGGAATATTTGTAATTCGCATTACACACAAACTGCTAATCTCCCCAATACACAGAACACTACAAAATTGCTAACAAATGCCCAACACCCCTAGAAGAAAAAAAATGAGCAAATGACATGAACACAGTTCACAAAAGAAAAAAATGCCAACCGTTCTTAAACATATCAAAAGACAATCAACTTCCATCAGAGAAATGCAAACTAAAAGCACAGTGAAATCATTTTTCACCCGTCAGGTTAGCACTGACGTTCAGTTCAAGTTGCGGAGGCTAAAGGGAAACAGTCACACTCGTATTAGGACAACAGGACAGGGGAAATGGACGCAGCAGAACTCTCTGGGGACATTTTGAAGGGAGAGCCTAACTGAACATTTTCTGGAGTATCAAATATAAAGTTTAAGAGCAAAGTTGAAAATTTTTAGCCAAGGAATTTCTCAAGCCAGGCAAGAGCACAAGGAGTAGATTTGGAGGAGAAAAATCAAGTGTGCCATTAAGCCCGGGCCAGGTAGCTCAGTTGGTCAGAGTATCACCCCAATATGCCACGGCTGTGGGTGCGCGTGGGTCGATGTCAGGTCATGGGACATACAGGAAGCAACCAATGAATGCATCAAGAGGTGGAACAACAAATTCTCTCCCTCTTTCTAAAATTAGTAATAAATGTTTTTTAAAAGAGCGCAACTGAATACACTAAGTCTGAATACCTTTTGGACATCCAAGTTGTTAATCCAGTTGGATTCACAAATACGGAGCTAAGCGGAAGAGAGCTGGGTTGGAGATACTAATAGGGGCCTTCTCAGGGTACCACTGTCAGGTAAAGCTATTTAAAAACGGGATCACCTAGGGAGTGAGTGGAGAAAAAAGAAGAGGAGCTAAGTAAACTTCTCTGGGACAAAGAGAAAGTCAAAAAAGAGCAGCTGGCAGGATGGGAGGTGGACAGTGCACGCAGTGTCCTGGAAGCCCTTCACTGGGCTGCTGAGGAGAGGAGAGACCCATCTCACCCGGACTGTCTTGGGATCTTCAAAAACCCAAAACTCCCAGAACTGAAGAAACCAAATTAAGGAAGAAATCAACGGTCCCATCCTCTTTTGTATTTTTCCTAGCCAACCTAACAAAATACAAACTTCAATCTGCTTCCACAAGCAGATCTCAAGATCTGTTCCTCCTGTATTAAAGCACTGTAGATTTTTACTCTAAAATCAAGTTGTCTGGGGATTTTTCTTAAAGTCCCTATAACACTTATGCTTCAAACGATTTCCTCACTGGAAACTTTTATGTCCTCAACTCATTTAGAAATTCCTCTCCACCAACAATTTTCTCCAATGTTAATACAACTGCTTGAGTAGTACTTTAATGGGTTTAATTTCCTCTTCTATTTAATCCTTTCCATAATAATATTAATACAGCTTCCTGAAATATCAGTCTAGGTTCCAACTGAAATATAAAGAAGGTTCTACTATACGAAATTAACATAAACAGCAATATTCTAGTCAAGTGTGACTTCGGTTTTCAGTATACAGTATACTAGTTGCTAATCCTATTTTTAGCTTTGTCTCCTGAATTTACGTTTCATGTTTTGATTTTTTTCACTCCCTTTTCTGACTTAGAAATGCAAAAGCACTGACAAGAGTTCAAAAATACAGCTGCAGTACATTCACGTCCCCAGCCACCTCTGACACAGACTGAATCCTAAGATGTGACAGCCCCTACCTTGGTTAAATTCAAAGCATTTATTTTTAATGTCCTAATATACAACTTTAAAACAACAACCAAAGCTAAACTCAAGGAAATCTCCTACAATGTAAAATAAAATAAAAAATGACAGGTATGTACCTTATCGTGAAGTTTCAGTCAACAATGAACTGCATATGAGGATCGTCCTGAAAGATTGTATTGGAACTGGAAGATTCTGATTACCTACTGACGCAGTACATAAAAATCCTAGCACAGGGCATCACAGTAACGGCCGGGCCTTCACATTCACTTTCCACTCACCCACTGACTCACTCAGGGCAACTGTTCGAGTCCTGCAAGCTCCATTCATGGTAAGTGCCCTATATAGGTGTATCATTTATCTTTTACACTGTATTTTTACCATGTATTTTCTACGTTTAGATACACACATTCTTACCACTGTACTGCAGTGGCCCACCATATTCAGCATAGTAACATGCTGTAATGGTTGGCAGCCTAGGAGCAGCAGGCTAAACTATGGGCTAGGTGTGTAGTAGCCTCTACCATTTTAGGTTTGTGTAAGTGCATTCTACGGTGTTCCCATAACGATGAAATCACCTAATGATGCAGTTCTCAGAATGCATCCATTGTTAAGGGACACACAACTATATTTCCTTTTTCTTTTTCAATTTCATTTTAATTGCTGTTCAAGTACAGTTTTCTGTCTTTTACTCCCATCCCAGCCCACCCTATATTTTTTTTGAAGGTCTATCATTTAACAATATATTTAATCAATAGGTGTTTATTGCTTACGGCCTAAAACCTGTTTGCAAAATTATTATTAGAGGATTCTCCAAGTAGAATCTGGCCTCCAAACAAATAGGTATTTCTGATCCAATAGCAGCAATAAACTGATGTGCGATAAATCCAGGGATTAAAACCAAAACCCTCTCTCGTATCATGAGGTGTGAAAGTATCAAAGACCTGGCTTGAGCTGTAAAACACAGGGCAGCCTATTCCAGCGAACTCTCTGCTAAACAGGAGAGCCCGCCGAGTTTCCTCCACCCTCCTGTGCTTCCGTGTTGGGACTGTAGTTTCTACTTCACAAAGTCAAGCTCAACTCTTCTTGCTACCTAAGAGCAGAGGACAGGTGCTTAGACATAACCAGGAAAACAAAGTGTTTTTATTTTGTTTTTAAATATTTTATTTATTTATTTTTAGAGATAGGAGAAGGAGGAAGAGAGAGAAAAACATCAATGTGTGGTTGCCTCTCACATTGCCCCCACTGGGGATCTAGCCCGCAACCCAAGCATGTGTCCCGACTGGGAATCGAACTGGCGATCCCCTGGTTCGCAACCTATGTCCAATCCACTGAGCTACATCAGCCAGAGCAGAAAACACAAAGTTTTAAATCTCTGCACTTCCACTGTTCAAAAAAAGAGTACAAATCAGACACTCTAAGGCATTAATACAACTTGGGACACTTGTTCCAATTTCTACCTGACTGATGAAGGCCATACAGTTTACTTTTTTCTTTATGATGTTATACAATGGCGAATATTCTTCGGTAATAGCTACCCAGATGGCAGAGGTGAGAAATGAGCTTTAAGGGGAAGCTACTAGGAGTGACCAAGCTATGACCTAATAATGATGCACAGTCCCTGCTATGTGCCATCCCTTTCCTCTGAGGAAATACGTCTATAAAAGGTGGTGGTGGACCCTGAATGGCGTGGCTCAGTGGGTTGTGCATCATCCCATACAGTGAAAGGTCACTGGCTGATTCTGGGTCAGGAAACACGCCTGGTTTGTGGGCCCACTGGGGGCATGCAAAAGGCAACTGAATGATGTTTCTCTCTCCCTTTCTTTTCCCCTCCTTTCCCCTCTCTAAAATTAACAAAATCTTTAAAAAGTGCTGGTGAGGGGAAGCTCACATATTTGCCTGAATATTCAAAATAATAAAAAATCTGGCTCGGCCCACAGACTAGCAGCATCAGCATCACCTGGGAACTTGTCCGAGATGCAAAGTGGCCAACCCCACGGCAGCCCCGCTAAATCAGGAACTCCAGGGGGCCTGGCAACCGCATTCTGACACGCCCTCCACGTGACTCCAATGCACGCTGAAGGTGGAGAAGCTACAAATGTCCGGCGACTCTATAGTGTCCACCACAAAGTGTTCAGGACCTTCTTAGGGGAATAACTTAATACTCAAAACACTTGAGTAAAATGGTAAGAATGAACTGTCTTTTCTCAGAAACCGAATAAATACTGTAGGATATGTTATGATAAACACTCTTCCAAAGAGGAAAGTGGCCTAATTTGGGATGGCTGATTATACGACTGCATCACTTTGCCTAAGGTTCCTTTAATGTAGTGTTACACGAAACACTCACTATATGGTACTACATGTAATAAGGTTTCAAGTCCTTTTTAGTTCAAATTATTTGATTGTGCATGTTAAAATGAAGAAGTAGTGAGTCAATGCAAAGCTCTTTAAAGTAAACTGCATCATGATTCCTTCATGAGCGACTAAAACTCCCAAGTCATTCACCTGTCTGACAGGACTGTAAGCCTTATGAGTCCAGGACAGCTTTTACTCCATTACGTATGTTCCGCAAATGCACTTATGCTCACATATTAATTACACTCATTGTATGGACTGTACCTCACACATTACATGTGTACAGTCCAAATATCTGGATATACATGTGTCACACATTTCATGCACGCAAACAAGGGCTCAGGACTTGCTAGGTGCCCATTTCAAGACCCAGCTTTGACAGGGCCTTCAGAGACAAGCTGGGGGCAGCACTGCGGGATGCAGTGTCGCTCTCTGAAATCTCATTCAAGTACCCGCTGGCTGCCCCATGGAAACAACTCTGACGCACGTAACAGTGGTTCACCTGCACCACTTTGGAGATCCTCCACCTGGTTAGCACACATTTGCCCGACTGATGTGTTAGTCTCCTACTGCTGCCATAACAAATGCCCACAAACTGAGTGGCTTGAAACTATACAAATTTATTACTATACAGTTTTGGAATTCTGAAGTCCAACTGGATTTTACTGGGTTAAAAAGAAATCAAGCTGTTGGCAGAGCTGTGTTCCTTCTGGAGACTCTAGTGGAGAATCTATTTCCTTGCCTCTTTCTACTTCTTGATGCCGCCCACGAGCCCTGGCGGAGAGCCCCTCCTTCCATCTTTAGGCCAGCTGCAAACGGCGTGTTCGACTCTGACTCCTGACTCTCCCGCCTGATGTCACTTTCCATCCTGTGACTTCACTGTACTCACCACTCTGATAATCCCGGATAACCTCTCCATCTCAACATCCTTAAGTTACTGCATCTGCAAAGCCCCCCGGGCTCCATAAAGTAAGATATTCCCATGTTCTGGGATTAGGACGTGGGCATCTCTGGGGAGCCACCCCTCTGCCTAGCAGTTGCTAAGCGTGTAAACATGCCATTTCTACAGTTCAAAACCCTAACTGTTACAGACATATTTAAAAGATTAAAATCTTATTTTCCAACAAACCTGGCAAACTTTCTGAGTCATTACACAGATATCTAGCCCCTGGGTTGTGCTCCTAGCATTTGTAAAAAGTGCTCATCCAGCTGCGACAGGAAACTAACACATCAACTAACGTCTAAACACTTGGTTTTCCAGTTCAACCAGGAATCATTAAAGCTACTTACTTATTAATTAATAGTAACAGCAGCAAAAGCTCATGCTGTGCTGGCCGACTTCTAAATGCATCACATATATTACTCAATTTAATTCTCAACTACCTTATGTGGGGATATTAAATTAAGGAACTTGCCTAGACTAGCAAGGGGTGTAATGAGATCTACGCATAGGCAGCCTGGCTCTAGAGACAGCTGATAATTACCATTAACTATAACTAGTTGAAACAATGAAAAGGAACGAAGTTATCTAAATAATGCACATGAGGACATCTAATTTGCAGCAGAGGTGCATATATCCTGGGCAAGCACTGGCAACTATATGTGTGACAGCTTCTGCCAGGCATCAGTTTAGAGAGGGAAATTCTCTTTTAAAGTTCGCCCTTTAGTGACAAGACCATTAAACTGACCACAAGCCCACTTAAGCATGCAATTCACTCATTAAATGAACAAATAAACTTACTAGAATAAATTCAATAAAGTAGTAACCACAGAATATTTTTGTTACACAAACACTGTCATAAACCATGATTAGAAAAAGTGGTTCTAATTCGGTGCCTTCCTGAGATGAGCAGACTAGATTAAGTAGGATTCATGAGAGTTAAGACTTCTTATTGTACACCCTCTCATAGCTTTTCAATTTTGAAGCATGTATATACATCACCTATTTAAAATGCTAAGCTTGCCCTCCCTCGTGTGGGTCAGTGGACTGAGTGCTGACCTAAGGACCAAAAGGGTCGTGGGCTTGGTTGGGGGTATGCAAGAGGCAACCAACTGATATACCTCTCTCACACTGCTGTTTCTCTCCCTCCCCCTCTCTCTAAAAGTAAACAAAATCTTTAAAAAATACTTTTAAAAATGCTAAATTTAAAATGTTACGATTAACTCAGGAAACTCTGGAAATATTCTAGTAACAAGGCTTATTGGTTAAGAAAATGAAATTTGGAATCGGCAAACTCTGGGTTTAAATTTTTATAAAAAGCATATTCAATAGATAACCGTAGGAAAAATTACTTCCTCTAAAGCTGTAATGCCATCATAAAATAGGGATGATCATGCTTTTGTTAACAGCCACTATCATTTTCAAGCAGTCATGTGTCATTTAACAAGGGGGTTAAGTTCTGAGAAATGCACCATTAGGTGATTTCTTTGGGTGAACATCAGTGTACTACACAAACCTAGACAGATAGCTACTACAACCCTACACTATAAACCTGTAAAGCATGCTACTGTACTTAATACTATAGGCAATTGTAACACAATGGTAAAGTATTTACGTACCTAAACATACAAGAGGCAGAGTAAAATTATAGTATAAAAGATAAAAAACGGTACCTGTATAGAGCACTTACTATGAATGGAGCTTGCAGGACCAGAAGTTGCTCTGGGCAAGTGAACGAGTGGGGAGTGAATGTGAAGGGCTAGGAATTACTGTACACTACGGCAGGTTCTCCACTTAGGCTACAGAAATTATTAAAGTTTTTTTCTTCAGCTCTGGCTGGTGTGGCTCAGTGGATGATGTGCAGGCTGTGAACCAAAGGGTTGCTGGTTCAATCCCCAGTCAGGGCATGTGCCTAGGTTGTGGGCCAGGTCCCCAGTGGGGCCACATGAAAAACAACCACACACTGATGTTTCTTTTCCTCTCTTTCTCTCTCCAAATAAATAACAAAACATATTTAAAAAACTTTTTTCTTTAATAACAAATTAGCTTATAACTTTGTTACTTTATAAACTTGATTTTTTTAACTTTTCAACTTTTTGTAATAACAGGTAGCTTAAAATACAAACACACTGGTAAAGCTGTACAAAATCCCTTTACATCCTTACCCTGTAAGTTTTTTTCTAATTTTAAATTTTATTTTACTTTTTAAACTCTTTGTTAACAGACACAAAGGGCACATTTGAGATCTTGCCCCCTAGCATGTCATCAGTTTGGCTCAAATAAGCTGTTAGAAAAACGCTCTGCAGGTTGGGATGTTCTCACGTTGCCATGTATTTCGCGTAATTGGCAGGATTCCAAAGCCCACCCAGGACCACACTGCAGACCTGGACCTGGTGCTAAGTACACACAAGGGCCCACTGTGCCCCACCGGATGAACTTAGGTGAGTTTCTCTCGAAATTGGGGTCTCTTTGCTTTGAGTAGCAGGCCATGACTTTATTTGAGCTGTTCTCTGAAAATCCTTAGGGTGGACAGGATAGAGAAAACCCAGGAAAAAGGAAAAAAGAATGGGTTGCTGCTTTTAGCCGACTTTTTAATTAGACTGCTTCCTGAGAGTCTGAACAAAGTCTTTGCCGGTTAAGTGAGACGGAACCCTCCTTAGCTCAGAGAGGGGAAGGACACTTGCTCCCTTGACCTGGACAGCCTGGTTCGAGGGAGTTCTGGACCCTTTTTCCAGACCTCTGAACCCAGAGTGGTGGAGGGGGTGCCAGGAGCCATCCAGTGTGTCAGTGCAGCTGATCCTGGGGAGGGCGACAGGGGCTCCCAAGGGAGGAGGCAGGCAGGACACCCTGGAATGGGTTCACCCCGAGAGAGGAACCTTGGCAGGGGACACACGGCAGGAAGTGGAACCATGCTTTGGAAAGTGTCATGGTTCCAACTCTCACTGGCCCTTGCTCAGGTATTCTTAAGTGATTAAGACTATTCGTGGAGTTGCCTAGGGAAATAAAATTCTTCTAGGGTTTAAAGCAGTCTTACAGGGATGTTCACTACATCAGCTTGTCTGGAGACATGAAAATAAAGGCAGGTTTTCCCAGAAGTTTGTTCTGACTCTACAGATCTCAAAATTAACATGGGAAATAGTGCCTCCCAGTATTAAATTAATACCTTTAAGTTAACTTTTTTGCACACAATTAGGAAAAGCTGTTAATAAAATTAGGCAGAATGAATGGAAAACATTTGGCTGGCCCTTGAAGCTTCAAAACAATTTAGAAAAACAGATCAAACTATAATGTCATTTAGGGTCAACCCAATTCTTTGAGGTATTAAAAATGGCTGTCCTTATTCTTAAAGGGGGGAAGGTCATTTGGAACTTCACTTGTCAAAAACAGATACAAACTGTAAATGCCTCCAGGGCAATAATTGTTCTTTTATAAACTAGTCAGTTTGCCCCTTTCACTAAAGGGTATGTTGTGTATGTCTGTGTTATGTTTTGTAAATGTGAGATAATTTTCTACCTCCGGATGGCATTATTAACATTAATTCAAATGCAGAAATATAGAAACCCAAATGTTTTTCAAGTTCATGTGGTCTAAAATTAATCAGTAATAAAGAAAATCAAGTCTAAGTCTGCTGACTAAAAAAAACAAAGACAGAGGGCCAGGGTCGTCAGTATCACTGTCTTCTACCCCACATCCTGTCCCACTGGAAGGCCTTCAGGGGCAGGGACACGCATGGAGCTGTCACCGCCTATTACAAGGCCTCCTGGAACACCTCCTGAAGGACCTGGCCGAGGCTGCTCTTGAGGCGGCGCTACTCTTTACATCAATGCGTCCACGGTGGTTTGCTCAGTGTCTTTTCTCACCACGGATGTGCTTGTAAGCAGATCGTGCACCATGAACGTTCCTCTGTATTAACGAGGAAGTTGGGGGTCCATGTTTTCAAACTTTTAAAGGAGCTTCTTGAGGTCTGCAAAAGCTCCTGTTAAACCCTTCACTCTGAATTTTCTAGTTTCTTTTCTTGCAGTTTCCTTTTCTCTTGCCTCTTTTTCAGCTGTGCCTTCCTGTTCCAGTTTCAACAACTCATTAATCAATTCCGCAGAAACCACCTCTAGGGTGTCCTCGATGTCGTCCCTATCCACACTCAGGTGAGAGTCATTACCTCAGCCACAGCCCTGTTGATTCTCGCAACCTCCCCATCCTTGGCAAATCCTTTGAAGTCATGGACAAACTTCTTCAGTATCTTCTTCCAGATGCCCTTCAAACACTCCCTGGTGACATCACCCAAGCAAAGTTCCTGATGCAGTCACAGAGGCTGTAATCCTTCCGGAACAACCCTTCCATTAGCATCTGCCTCAGTTGTAGTGAGAGCCCAGGAAAAGGTCCTCCTCAGGTACTAAGTCTTAAAAGCTGCTATAATGCCTTGATTCAGTGGTTGGATCAAGGAGGTGGTGTTTGGGAGGAGAAATGTGACTTTGATATTCAATGAAGATCACCAAAAGGAGGATGTCTGGGGAGTAGTATCAATAGTATGCAAAACCTTGAAAGGTATGTTATTTTCCAAATAGTACTTTTGAATTTTGCTGGCCAGGAGGGCACCTTAAAGAAGCAGCCGGGTCACCCGTGACTTCCTGCTCCTGCAGCGCATTGGCGGTGTGTGCTTATCATCAGGCTTGCCGGCCCGGGGGCCTCACTCTCCAGCTCAGACAGGGTTTCAGCCTGCGGCCTGCAGAACTGCTTCCAAGCAAGACTGTTACCCCTGAAACCTCCTTATGGGTGAAAGTCCTTTTAGGCTTTCTATTTTCAGAATACAAAGGTTTCATCCAAAGTGAATGATTTGTTCTAGCAAGTAATTTTCCTCCACAATTAACTTTATGTAGTTTCCAAAAATTCTTCAGCTAACTTCGCACCAGCACTTGTAGACTCAACACTTTTACATTATGTAATAAATAACACTTTTTTAAATATAATTTAAACCATCCAGAGCAAGCAGTAAATTAAACATCACAGTCAGGTCTGGCCCTTTCTTTCAACTTGCAAACAGATGTTTTGCTTTGGCCGTGATCCTCATGGTGCCGAGAGGGATACACCTTTGTCCCAGGTCTTCAATACACGTCATTAGTAAGTCTCTCCATGTCTAGTTTAGACCTTTCTAGAATTCTTTGTTACTCTCACCGCTTTCAGAGAAGCAGATCCTTTGATAGTGTGTCACTTTGTTTTTGTTTTTCAAGATGGTAGCTATGGTGGAATGAGACACGCCTGACTGATGAGCAATAACCACCACTGATTTTTCCCTTCACAGTCCTTAATCAACTCTATTTTCATTTCCAGGCCAATCACTTGACATGGCCTCTCATTGGCACCATTAGCAGTGAATCTTGCACTTAGAGGCCATGATGAACAGAAGAACATGAGATTAAATCAAGCAGAAGAGAAAATGTGATTACGAGGCACAGTAAACACAAGATATATGAGGCTGTTGCCGGGGTAACACAACATAGGTCTAAAGCAAACATTTTTTTAGTAAGTAGAAAAAGTACACTCAAAAATAATGATAAAAAATAAATACACAAACCAGTATCCGTCATCGAGTCATTTACTATCATGTTCAGTACTATGCATATTGTACGCACGATGCATATTGTACGTGCTGTACTTTAACAGGACTCCCAGCGCAGCAGGGGTGTTTCCCAGCATCACACGTGAGTGCTCCAATGCCCTACAACATTCCGACAGCGCTGATGGCACTAAAACATCGTTACATAGAGCCTGAATGCAGAAGGAAAACTGACTGCTTAATTTCCCTCCCATTTACTAGAACAAATGTAGATAAACCCACACACAGGAGCTTACAAGGAACGAAACCTGTGCTGATGAGTGACAACTTCAAGTGCCCTATCTGATCCCTGTAAGTCACTGTACCTTTTTTTGCTAAGGCAACACGGCCATTTTAAGTCATTTTCTTTGGTGGAGCTTAAGAGATCACCTGATGACAAGAAAATTGATTCATGAGCAATAAAACTGAACCACAATCTGATTCCTAACAGAAAGAGTGAACACTAAATTACATCAACACTTAACAGTCACACCGTCAAAGATGATGCAGGATGCTACTAAAATGGTGTCACTGAGGTGCACTTTGCAAGAACTTTCCATGGCAGTATTACTCCAACTAAAAATATATTAAAGGGACTTTATGGAATTCCTGGATAAATTAGTCAAGCTTAAATATTATTTTACACATATATGCCTGATTCTCTTTACAGCACATTACAGAAAAGAATTCTGTAAAAAAAATAAATAAAATAAAAACCACATATGCACTACTGAATGTTTCCTTTTGTAAGTTAGCCCGGTCAACTGAAAATTGCTAAATCTGGCCCTATGTGTTTTATCAGTTTAAAAGAGGCAGGATGAAAGATACTCAGCAGCATTCCAATCACGTCCAAACCTTGCCTGAATCTAGAAAGAGCTATGGAGCAGAGCCTCTCTTTAGAAAAGTATACATTAAAAATCTGAAAACAATTTTAGGGAATTCATGAGAAATCTTGGATTCTGGACCTTTGTCTAAGCAATAAATGCTAGGAGACAAGTACGTGAAAAAGTATCAAGCTTGGGTGACAGGGGATGATATGCCACTGGACCCTACAGGACACCCAGTACATTGGGCCATTCTACCAATACATGGAGTGAAAGCAGCTCTACCTAATACACAGAAACAAACGCAGGGAGGCTGCCAAATTGAGGAGACAAAGAAACATGGCCCAAATGAAGGCACAGATCAAAACTCCAGAAAAAGAGCTAAACAAAACGGAGATAAGGAATCTATCAGATGCAGAGTTCAAAACACTGGTTTATAAGGATGCTCAAAGAACTCAGTGAGGATCTCAACAGCATAAAAGGGATCCAGTCAGAAATGAAGGATACACTAACTGAAATAAAGAACAATTTACAGGGAAACAACAGTAGAGTGAATGAAGCTGAGAATCAAATCAATGATTTGGAGCATAAGCAAGCAAAAAAATAAAGTAAAATAAAAGAAAGCAAACAAACAAAAAACCAAAAAAGAAAACAAACAAAAAAACAATCAGAATATTACGAAGAAAAAAAAAGAATCCAAAAAAACAAGAAAAATATAAGCAGCCTCTAAGAAAACTGCACGAGGTCCAACATTCACATCATAGGGGTGACAGAAGAAGAGAAAGAGCAAGAAATTGGGAACCTGTTCAAAAAAATAGTGAAAGAAAACTCCTCTAATTTGGTGAAGGAAACAGACATGCAAGCCCAGGAAGCACAGAGTCCCAAACAAGATGGATGCAAAGAGGCCTACTCCAAGACATATCACAATTAAAATACCAAGAGTTAAAGATCAAGGGAGAATCTTAAAAGCAGCAAGAAAAAAGAAATTAGGTTTCCTACAGGGAAGTTCCTGTAAGTCTCTCTCTTGATTTCTCAAAAGAAAAACTGCAGGCAAGAAGGGACTGGCAAGACATATTCAAAGTTATGACAAGCAGAGACCTACAGCCAAGATTGCTCTACCCAGCAAAGCTATCATTTAGAATCAAAGGGCAGATAAAGAACTTCCCAGACAAGAAAAACACTAAAGGAGTTCATCATCACCAAACCACTATTATATGAAATGTTAAAGGGACTTATTTAAGAGGATCAAAACTATAAAAAAATAAAACAGCAAAAAACACATATCTATCAACAACTGAATCTAAAAAACAAACTAAGCAAACAAGAAGAACAGAGACAGAATCACAGATACAGAGAGTGTTTTGATGATTGCCAGGTGGGATGGGGGGTGTGGGGGAATGGGTGAAGAGGTGGGGGAATGGGTGAAGAGGTGGGGGAATGGGTGAAGAGGTGGGGGATAAGAGTACAACTATGTAGTTTCAGAATAGCCAAGAAGATGTAAAGTACAGTATATGAAGGAAATGGAGTAGCCAAAGCACTTATATACATGACCCATGGACGTGAGCAATGGTGGGGGGATTGCCTGAGAGAGTAGGGGTGCTGTATGGAGGGGGACAAAGGGAGAGATATTAGACAACTGTAATAGCATAATCAATAAAATATACTTTAAAAAATTTAAAATAATCACAACATACTCCTAAGTGAGTAGATGTTAATTTCATTTTTTTTGGAAACAGATATACACACAAGGAAATATGCCTAAATGTTAATTATCTGGGTGGAATGCAACTGTAGTCAATTTTCAGCTTTATCCTCTGACATATCTCCCAATTTTTCTACAATGAGTCTATACTATCTTTATAATATTCATTTTTGAAAAAAAAGAATTCAACACAGTTTCAGTATATGTACCCAACATTAATTCCTGCACAACAAAGTACTTTTGTTTACACTGGTTAGTTTTACTGGCCTGTGCCCAAACTGCTAAGAGTACCTGAAAAAACTCCCTTATACTTCCCAGTGGTAAATTCTACACCCCTCATCTTTATTTTCAATCCTGCCCCCTCTCAATTTTCTATCACTAAAATATAATATTCTCATAAAGTATACACAAGATATGGGCAGACAAAATTTGACACGATTATTTTAGCCACAGACTCTATCTTGGTACAGCTTATATCTATTTTCAGCACAAACTTGCCTCATGCCTGAGACCCACGTCCTTGCGAGCTGGGCTCTGATTCATTCTCAAATTCCACATTGAAACCATACACTTAAAAATAACTGACAGCCTTCCTACTTGCTTCTCCTTTGGATTTTGTCTGAACAACCCTATAATAAATCTTGTTGCATGGACCCTCTTTATCTAAATCAGTTTCCACAAACTACAACTTTGTTGGCTCACAGTAAAACTCCTACAACTTTTATGAACTGAATTTATAAAACTTAAGGAAAAAACCTAACTCAAAATTACTGCCAGTAACTAAGGCTATAATGCCCAAACTTTCATTTAGTATTCTTGTAAGTTCTGGCACCAGACTACGAGATGGCCCCACTCACCCTGGTTCAGGTACGTGAGCGTTTCGTCATGCAGTTTCACTGCGGGCGACGTTGCGGCGCACATCACATACTGAAAGGGCGGGTTTTTAGTTTCATCATCCAACGGAAGGCTGGAGTCTTCCTGCTTGAAAATGGGCAATGCCAAGACATCACTGAAAAGCAAAAAAATAAGCAAATAAATGAATCGACACCAACCTTGCTTGGGGTTTAAAATAGTCAAAAGCATATAAAAATGTCGAGGGGTAGTTTCTTTTTAAATTTAAGCTACAAAATGATATGTAAAATAAAAGTACCAATAATGCTAATCTGGCTTCCCCAAATGACACCTCCAGAGTGTGGCAGTGGGGAGAAGGAGGGCAGCTATGATTAGGTACATAAAATAAGAGTATTTAATGGTGAATAAAGTCCATGCTACTGATAAAGAAACTGGGCTAAACAATAAAGATGGTACTTTTTAAAAAGTTACTTCAAAAAATTTTAAAACATTTTAAACTGTATTGTTTGTATATAAAAAAAGGAAAAAGCCAGCGAGGAGCACATAGCTACCTGCTTTGAAAGGCAGGAGCTATTATTGCTGCCAAAGGTAGGTCACACTAGCACCATGAAACCACAAAGAAGCATTTGATTAAAATGGTACTTTACAAAAAGTTTCCTGCTAGGCCTGGCAACTGCTGAGAGTACAGGGCTTCATACCCTTATCTAAAACAATGGCTTCTTCTGAGAAGCAAACAGCAGTAAAAACAGCTAGTATTTTTTTCTACCAAGAATAACATGGGGCAGTCAGTGATTGAGAGGGGAATGGGGCGGGGGTCTTCTGGGACACTGTCTATATTCTGTTAACCTGGGGAGACATTGGTTTTCTAGAAAAAACAAAACAACAACAACAAACAACTGAGAGAGAGTAACATTTTTTTAATCCTCACCCATGACCATTTTTTTCATTACCTTTTTTTTTTTTTTAAAGAGAAAGGTTGAGAAACGATGCGAGAAGAAACAGTCGATTGACTGCCTTCTGTATGTGCCCCGACCAGGGGGCCTAGGTATGTGCCCCAACCTTTCAACTGGACCACGGCCTTTTGATTATGGAAGGGCATTCCAACCAACCGAGCCACACCAGCCAGGGCTGAGATATAATTTACACATGATAAAAGTCATGCATTTTAAAGTGTAAATTCAGTGGGTTTTAGTATATTCAGAGTTGTGCAGAGTTGTCATCATCACTACTTCTAGAACATGTTCACCATAGTCTTGTACCTGTTGGCAGTCACTCCCCATCCCTTTCCCCCCTACCATGTCCCCAACCCTGACAACCACTAACCTACTTTGTCTCTATGGATTTGCCTGTTTTGGACATTTAATGCAAACTGAGTCACATAGCCTTTTGAAACTGGCTTCTTCTTCTCAGTCTGTTTTCAAGGTCCACCCATGTTACAGCATGTACCAGTGCTTAATTCCTTTTTATGGCTGAATGATATCCCATTGTATGGATATACCACAGTCAGTTTATCCATTCATCCAATGATGGACATCAGGCTTGCTTCAAATTTTTGGCTATAGTGCACAACGCTGCTATGAACACTTGCATATGTTTTTGTGTAGACATGTCTAATTCTCTTGGGCATATAAGGATGTGCATATACACCAAGGAGTAGAATTACTGGGTCATATGGTAACTGTTTAACTTTTGGACAAGCGCCAAGCTATTTTCCACAGCAGCTACACCATCACATCCCCATCAGTAATGTATGAGGCAACTGACATAATTCACTAAGCTGTATACTTACAGTTTGCTAATTTTTCTGCTTGTTCCTCAATAAAAAGTAAAATAATAAGATAATCAAATGAGTAACTACTGTAACACCAATATCAAAGGCTTGTTTGGATCGCTCATTTCCCCTTCTGTTTTCTGCAAGCTGATGACTAATTCAGATATTTGGCTGGCTCATTTTAGGTTAACTGAATTTACAAATAAAATGTGGAAATAAATGAAATGGGAGGAAAACCCTACATTCCCTCCTCCTCGCATTCATTTCTATTAAAGCACTAGACTGATTATTCAGAAACTAAATTACTACTAATTCTCCTTCTGTTTTCTTTATACCTAGGAACTATGAAAACACTCAGCACGCAGTATAACTAAGGAACACAGTCAGCGATGGCCTCCAGCCCTCCTCTGGAGTTCTTCCCAACACTGACCTAGGGACTTTGATCCCACCTAAGTGGAATGATAAAAAAACTTTGTGGCAGATACAAACATTTTTCAGGAGACTTACAAAGACTCATAGCAGCTGTCTTTATGAGAAACCACCATAACAGTAAAAAATGGTTCTCCACAAGATTAAAATATACATATTCCTATGCCACACATATGTAAGCATTTAAAGTCCCCTTTGTGAGAAAGATAATGAGAGCTATGCCTCAGAAGTATTAGCTAATTATACTGAATTAGCTAGCTTGATACACTGAGAGCATCCAAAGTGTACTTTTGAGTACTGTGACATTTGAGTAAGGTGACATGGAGAATAATTTTAAGGTTCCAATGCTAACCTCTTGGGTCGATCATTAAATACATGTCATCAAAATAACCCATAAGACTGTGTAAGAGTAGCTATGTATAAATAAACGCACACATGATAAATAAAATCATATTTGCCTCAGATCCTAGAAGGCAACCACCATTTATTCACTTCGATACAGCCTGGAAGATCCACACAGGATATACTACGCTCATGGTGGATGCTAATGATTTTTTTTAATCCTTACCAGAGAATATGTTTATTGATTTTAGAGAGATGTAGAGGGAAGCAGAGAAGAATAGGGCAAGAGAGGTACAGAGGGACAGGGGCAGCTTGGGAGGGAGAAAATCGACAGGTCATCTTCCACGCGCCCCAACCAGGGACCCAGACTGCAACCTTTCCGTGTATGGTAGGTTGCTCCAACCAACTAAGCCAGCCAGAGACTACATGATTCTTAAACAAGCTCAACAAATAAGCATGTAAAGATCATTTATTACTGAAATCCCAATTAATTTTTTACTTAATTAGAAAAACAATACATTCCAATCAACAGAGCAGCCAGAGCGATTCTCTTCCAACAGAAGCCAGATCATTTTGTCACTTTAACTCCATCGGCTCACTTTCAACCAGGGTCCTCGCAAGGCCCTCCTCCGTCTGCCCTTCTCCGTCTGCCCGAGCCCAATCAGCCTCCTTCCAGGTCTTCCTCAGGCCCTTCTGCACAGGCTCCACTCTCCTGCTGGTGTCCTACTGGCTCACTTAATTCAAATGTCAGCTCGGTGACAGCTTGACAATTGCAATGTTCCCATCCACACCCCCCAATTTCCCTTTCCCTACTCCATTTATCCAAAACACAGGCCACTTTCAAACAGTATACATGACTGAGATTTGTTCCCTCCACAGGTATACACTGTATTTTGCCATGTATAATGCGCTCCCGTGAATAATGTGCAACCATGTTTTTGGCCCAAACTTTCAGGAAAAAAATCTTTCATTTTAAGTTTTTAATTCGATTTTTAAATCATTTACATTTAGATATGTATTTGTATTATAAAGGAATTTTGGCATTTATTTTTTAATGTATTATGGTACAAGAAATTTCATGTAACAAGTAATTACAAAACACAAGAACAGATACAAGGTATTTCAGGTACTACCCATGTATAATGCACATCCTTATTTTTCCCCTCAAAAATCTGGGCAAAAATGTGTGCATTATACGTGGCAAAATGCGGTAGCCACCCCCCCAATTTTGTTCCTCTTCACTGACTGACCCCAGCATCCAGCACAAAGAAGGAGCGCGACATCCGCTAAAATCAATGAACCAATCACAGCATTAGTGATCAGTTATTACTAAAATAGAAAATGAGTTCTCTGGATAATTTAAGATCAATTTCTACTAGGCTGAACCATAGAACTCCCAGTAATCTGACAAACAAACGAGAAGCCTTAAGGCTTCAAACTGTTCCAAGTAATTTTAAATGCCAGTACCTGAAAATATTCAGGCACACAAAGTCAAACGAGACTCTAGGAACAAGAACCAACAACAGTAACAACAGACCCCATATACCCTTTTCCAGATTCTGTCTCCTCTTTTTTGCCCCTGGTTCCAGAGTTGAGAGGCCTGTACATACACACGGCAGCTGGAGTCCTGTTAGGTTGCTCCGAAGGGAAACACTGGTGGAAAATTAAAAGGGAGCAGAGAAAGGACCAGGCAAGCAACCACACACACTGCAGGCGCAGGAATTTCAGGGCAGCAACCACCACGCCTCCAGCTGGCAGTCGGCAGTTCAGGAGCAATCAGGTAACAGGCCCTCCTCCCAAACCCTCTGGCACCTGTGCAATCCAACACTGTCAGTCTGTCTCTGCTTGAAACATCTAAATGGCTTGTAGTTTTCTGATTGGACTGATATCCCCAAAGACTTAAGATGCTAGAATTATTGGACCCATACTTTAAATTATGCTTGCTTTGTTCAACAATATATAAAAGACAAGCTTGAAAAAATCTTCAAGGAACAGTAAATTTTAAGGGGCAGCAAGACTGAAAAAAGTTACAGAACCTTCTAGAACTAGAAAATTGCTAAAATCAAAAACTCATATTTAACAGCAGCTCAGAGAGAAATGAAGAGTAAATAAGAAAACTGGGATATAGGTAAAAAGAAGTTATCCAGAAGAGAGCACAGAGAGTCAAATGATGGAAAATGCAGAAGACTTTAAGGACAAAGGGAGATTTCACAATGACAGCTCAGTGAGGCCCTAGCTAGCACACTGTGGCAAGAAAGTGAAATGTAATGATTAACAGGAAGAAACAAACCTATCAACAAGGTCCTGGAGGAAAGAAAGGCAAGATACAACAATAAGAAATACACACAGCATTCCCAGCTGATTCTTCCTATGCAGAACGATGATATTCTAGTACCTCGAGAAAACTTCTGTTATTAATCAGTAGGTAGCCAAAGGGTGTCATGGAAAGAAGTGGAGATGAAACCCCAGCTCTGGAGCTTCAAATCCCAGCTCCGCCACTTGCTGAGTAACACTACGGCGGCTACTTAAATGGGTTTGTTTTTAACTTAGAATAAAATATTTTAAGCATCAAAACTCTCAACACAGTAGATCAGAGATTCTCAAAGTGTGGCTGGTGTAATCCTGGGGAGCCCGAGACCCTTTCAAGGGGTCCGGAGGTCAAACCTATTTTCAGAATAACACATTATTTGCCCATTTCACTCTGTTGCCACTTGTACTCAATGGTGGTGAAAACCAATGGTGGTGAAAACTGCTGGTGCCTTGGCATGAATTAAGGCAGTGGCACCAACTGTACCAACAGGTGTACAGAAATGTTACAATGTACTCGTCCTTGGGTAGGTATAATGTATTCCTGCTGCAAATAATGTATTTTCTGGTGCAAAGGTTGTCTCACGGAAAAGATGCTATGTAACTGTGATCTGTGAGCTGACCTAACAGTTTTTGCCACAGAATTATCATTTTTACTTGAGAGAAAAAAATGACAAGCTATGATTATTCGGACCTGGGTATTTGACAAAAGTTTCCTTAAAAATGAGTAAGCAGGCCTACCATTTATAATTGTGTTACCATTTGTTGGCGATGACAAAATCTTGACTCTCTACCATGTGCTTTCTCTGATGAGATGGTGGCAATATTAAGGAATGTGATTTTTTTTTGATACTGCACAGTGAAAAGTGTCAACATTCAGAAGATCTGCGTAACTCAGGAGACCATTGCTTTTCTAATGAACAACACATGCGTAGTTCAAAATTACACAGGTTAAGAGATCCAAAGTCCAGGACACACCAACGGATTCTAATGTAACGGTGCAAAAAGCACACTGAGATAGCTGCAGACGCCAAGCTGCAACTTTAAGACACTACCAAGTGCTGTTTTTTTGTCAAAGAACTTCCAAAATTATTTAAAAGCGCTATTAAAACAATCTTCTGTTTCCCAGTCAGATCCCTGTATGAAGCTGGATTTTCTTCATGTATGTATTCCAATAGCAGAGAAGAGAATCCATTTATTTTTCTAAGCTACGCACTAAAAAGATTTGCAAAAAGCCTAAGATAATGCCTCTCACTCTCAGTTTTTTTTTTAAGCAAAACAGTATTTCAATTAGAAAATGGTAACACATAACGGCATATAATTGTTATTTTAAATAAATTAATTTCCAAATTTCTTTCACATGAAAGGACAACAAAGAACCACAACCTACTACCCTACTCAGAGACACAGGAATCTGAGACTGAGTCAAAGGGACTTTCAAACGAACGAAAATGACACCACTGGTGGTCCTCCTCTGCTCCAAGTCATTCTTCTAAAGTAACGGGTTTTTTAAAAGCTAAATAGTATTCACAGGAATATTTTACCTTTGCTTCCAAAAATTTTTACATGTTTAAAAGCCACAGCTTTGCCCTGGCTGGTGTAGCTTAGTGGACTGAGCGCAGGCCTGCGAACCACACGATCATGGTTCGATTCCCAGTCAGGGCACATGCCTGGGTTGCAGGCCAGTTCCCAGCAGGGGGCACACGAGAGGCAGCCATACATTGATATTTCTCTCCTGTTCTTCCCTTCCCCTCTAAAGATAAATAAATAAAAATTAAAAAAAAAAAAGCCACAGCTTTGAGCACTATATATAAGATCGGCAAAGTCATAAGAGAAGGAAAGACTAAAAAATTATCATTGAAGGAGACAAAAACTAAATGCAATCTGTATGGCATCCGAGGTTGAAACCTAGATTGGAAAAAGGACAACAGACAGGAACTTGTGAAACAAATTTTGTAGTTTACATAACATAAAACTGTCCTCTAGTTATGCAAGTAGGAAAAGCTGGGTAAAGGGTTCATGCCAACTTACTAGATCATAGACAACTTATTAACTTGAAACCCTCAAGTTATTTTAAAACAAAAAAATTTAAGTTAAAAATTTCACCACCAACACATACATACATAAAGTTTTGTCACAGTCCATATCACAAGATAACAATTTGACAAATGCCAAAAACCTCAGGAAGTTTCAAAAGAAAAGACTACGCCCTTACTGGTGTGGGGTGTCATCCCACCAAATTGTTGTTTCTCTCTCACATTCATGTTTCTCTTCCTCTCTCCCCCACCCTTCCCCTCACTCCAAAAATAAATAAAATCTTTAAAAAAAAAGAAAGACCACCGACGTTCAACACAGAACAATTTCATATCCATCTATTAGTTATGTCCCAAAGCAAGCAAAATAAATTATTCCAGAGCTCTTTTGAAAATGAAAAATGTCTTATTTTATGGAAAAAACCATACAGACTTTTAATGAAAGTTACTTCTTAAACAGACGTCAATACTCAGCAAACAAATTCCCAAGGCAGTCACATCTCATTGTTAGAGTCTATCCTTCGGAGCAGGGGTAGACAGATAGGGCCACTTCAGTCAACCTGTTTTTGTACAGCCATGATGTAAGAATGGTTTCTACATTTAAATTATTAAAAGGGGACATATACAGACAAAAATGTGTGACAGAGAACCCTCTGGCCTGCAAAGCCTTAAATATTTGCTATCTGGCTTTTTACAGAATAGGTTTGCCAACTTGTTTTAAAATAATAAATAAAAAAAACATCGCAAACATGATATCTGAAATGTTTTTTAATCAGCAACTTATTAAATTCTTTCCTATACCTGAGTCAAGAGTAAATTTAGAAAAAACATTCAAACTCTGAAATAAGTAGCTTTACAGACTGATACTTCAAACTATCAATCAATATAGCAAAGTTGTCAGCTCAAAGCAGTTTAAATTTAGCAAATTATTCATAAACTATGGGTGGACTCTCACAGAATATGTAAAGTGTAATTTTTGAAACTGATTTATACTATAGGGTAGTTTAACAGGGCTCAGACCAATGCCTTTTGTAAAGTACTGATTAATTATCAAAGTTTTTATGTGTAATCTAAGTAAGTTGCATTATTTTTTATTTTTTAAAATATATTTTATTAATTTATTTTTAGCGAGGAGGAAGGGAGGAGGGGAAGGAGGAAGAGAAACATCAATATGTGATTGCCTTTCGCACACCCTACACTGGGGGCCTGGCCAGCAACCCAGGCATGTGCGCCAGCTGGGAATCGAACTGGTAACCCCTTGGTTTTGCAAGCCAGCACTCAATCCACTGAGCCACACCAGCCAGGGCAAGAAGTTGCATTATTTTTTAAATCCTTAAAATTAAGTTGCTACAGATTATACATTTCATGTGAACAGTAAGATGGAAAGAAAATTACCAGCAGTCCGCCCAAAGACCGGGTAGAAGTTTTATCTGGTCCTTACTTCACAAAACATGGATGACCCCAGATTTCAACTCGCAATGAATTTCAGCCTTCATTGAGTATATGGGAACTCAGCTTCCATTTGGAGCGGTAATGCCACCCACATGCCTCTTGGACCAATCACTGTAACGTCTATGAGCTTAGGTTTACTTGCTCATAAGGAATGATCTAGCGGTTTTCTAAGATCTCTTCATTCATTTCTGGAATATATATATATATATAACTAAGATTTGAAAAACCCTTTACGACCTACTTCATTTCATACAGAATCTGAAGCCGCTCATACCTCACATATAAACGTGATACTGCAGTACACCTTTGCAAGGGCAATGGCACAAAACGAGGGGGAAAAGAACAGCAAAGGCAGTATCAGAAATTAGCCTTACAGTATCCCAATACTATGAACCTACAATTTATGCAGATATTTTTAAAGTTAGACTATGAAAAGAAACTGTCTCTTTTAAGTCAGTTACCCCAGAACTCCCCCAAATTTTTTTCTAAAAGTGGTCTTTAAAAACTCCCTCTTGTTTGAAGTCATACAAAAAGCAAATACAGTATGCATACTTCACTTTGAAAGAAAAATGCAAAGCTGCCTACAAAGTAAACTTTTATCAGAAAGTCACTTTTCAAATAATTTCAAAATTAGCATCTCCAGTTTACTTCTTGACCTTGAGAGAACAAATGAAAAAGACAAGCATCAACAGCCTCATTTCCCATTTGGTACCAGAGGAAGAGACCCTGGGCACTCCTGAGACCAGTCTGGCCATCTCAGCTCTAGGTCCAGGTGGGGGGAATTAAGTGCAATCAAAGGCCAGCACGCAGAGGTGTCCAACCTGTGGCCCAGGATGGCTGTGAATGTGGCCCAACACAAAACGTAAATTCACTTAAAACCGGTTTTTTTGCTCATCAGTTTTCAGTGTTTGTGTATTTAATGTGATGCCCAAGACAACTCTTCTTCTTCCAGTGTGGCCCAGAGATGCTAAAATATGGACACCCTGCTAACTTAAGTTTTCTTCAGACTTCGTCCAGATCAAGTTAATTCTGTAGTTTCCTAAGTATTAATTTCAAGAAAAGAGTCTTGAATCTGCAAGAGGCAAAGACTCTTAAGGGCTCCTCTTAGTTTTTGAGGAGCAAATGCTGAGGAGCATACTGATACCAAGAATATCTGAAAAAATAACCAAAATGGTATTTGCTTTCAAAGATACTTCAAAATTTGGATTAAATGACACATACTATATAACCAATAACCAAAAGCATTCAATGGAAGCAGTTTCCCCATGGAAAGTGTTGTAAAAAACAATTACAAAGATGTTGCACATTAAGAAAAAGGTCAAGGAAAAGTTTAATGTCAAGATTGTTATATTTCTTTTTCACAGAATAAACCATAAACAAAAAGTTCATTAGTTGGTCAAATCACTAAAATAAACAAATTCGGCGGGGTGGGGGTGGGTGGAGAGTAAAAGCTCAAAATAACTCTCAGTAAGCAAAGTTCTAAGCAGCAAACTCCCATTTTGCCATAACTGAGAACTGAGAAACAGCTGAAGAGACACACTGAATTTGATTCAGGTGCCCTCTCACTCCTGAAGGGCAAGTCCAGGTCTCTATGAAAAAAAGCATGACCCTGGAGGCCCAGCTTTTCACAAGGAAATCACTGCCTCTAGTAATCCCGACTGGGTTGACCCTATGACTTTCAGTAGCTCAATTTCCTCCACAACTGAAACAGTTGTTCCACAAAACAAGCCACCTTACGGCACCCTCGAGTTGCACAACAGCAGGGAGAAGAAGTGCCAAGTTCAGAGAGACCAGCACAAGCAGAATCAGGATTAGAGACTGGCGCAAAAAGGTTTTCCATCAGGCACCTCCTCACCCTGAGGAACATCTGCACCTTTTTTGAGAGCTCTTTATTTTACAAGATTTAAAAGCTGAATTACTTCAGCGAGCTGCTTCCCCACCCCCAGGCCCAACCTGACCCAGAAGTCCTTCTTCAAGACATTTAGGTGCCCGTCCCCGCCCCTGGAGCTGCAGCAAGATGCATGGCAGTCACTGGGAAATGGACAGCACTTCAAAGGCATCGGGCATTGTTACTTTAAGGAACATGTTTGGAAAATCTCAATTCGCATTAACGAAAGCTGCCAAACCATCGGATTTTATACTTTAATCAGGTGAATATATAGTATGTAAACTGTATTTCAAAAAAAGGTAAGAAAGAAAAATAAAGACCTGCCAAACTAACATAAGTTAAAAAAAACAGTATGCTTTAGGGTAAAGGCCAGAGACTAAACTCCAGATCTGTTCCAACCCCTCAAAATTAAACAAAATGAGTGGCTGCTGCTACAGGCAGTGAAGACTAAACAAATTGTTGTTTGTGGTACAATCACTGCATCTTAGACTTCTTCAAAAGGCAAGAGCCCAGGAGGGTAGTCCCCAAAATGAAAAATGTCGCTTTGAAGGCCATCAGAAAACCTTAACTATGTTGATGTGCTTTTCTCCCCTGTAGCTATTTTCAAATACAATTAATACTGTAATATCAAGTGATTAAAACTTGCAACTAGGAAAGACTACAATGTAGAAGGGTAGAACTGATACCAAAACTTTGGAGAGTACTTTCTCAATATAAGTCCTATTATCTCGCCCAGTTTTCCAGCTCTAAGTGGCTTGTAAATCACTTGCAAGGAAATGAAACCCCTTCCCCCACTGACACAAGCCAACCTAACAGCCGGGCACGTTTTACAGCAAAAATGAAGCCTTCAAGCACGGTACCCGCGCCGAAGGTTGCAGGGCCGCCCTCCCACGCCCGCCACTGGGGTGGGCAGAAGCCTGGGAGGCTCCGTGGCCCCGACGGCCACGCGGCAGGGGACTGACCCCAAGCCAGGTAGGCCGGGGAAGCGATCATCGCAGCTACGCCTGGCAAAGGCACAGGGTCCTGCAGGCCTTTCCCAAGGGGACAGAGGTTACCGCCCGCCCCAGAGCGCCAGGTACCTCATGCTGTATGCGCCGGCACCCAGCTCCTGCCCGATGCCCGAAAGGCTGGCGTCGAAGTCGTGCACCAGCCCGGACTCGATCACCTCGTCCATCTTGAGCACCCAAGCCATCTTCCGGACTCGCCGTCGCCCGGCACGCAGCGCTGCCTCCGCGAGCGGGGCGAAGAGCCCAGAGCTCCGCGGGAGCGTCCTGAGGGAGGGCGCGGGTGAAGCCTCCGGCGGCGCGGCGAGTGGTCACCAGCGGCGGCCCGGGCGGCGGCCGGGACGAGAGCGGCCGGGGCCCCGTGGGCAGGGCAAGACGAGGAGCTCCAGCGGGCACGGCAGGGCCGCCGGCAGCGCCTCCCTCCCGCGGGCGCAGGCCCCGCGCCTCATGCCGCCGCCGCCGCCCACCCCCTGCGCCGCTAGCGCTGAAGCCGCCGCCGCCCGCCCCACCCCGGGGCCCCCGGCTGCATCCTCCCCAGGACTGCGCGGGGGCGGGAGTTCAGCCCGCTCCGACGACCGCGTTGGGGTGAGCCCGCCCGTCACCCGATCCCCGGCCTCGACCCCTGGGCTTCGGCCCGCCCGCCCAGGTTCTGCCGCCCCAGCCAACCCCGCCGACGCCGCTCCGCGGGCGCGGACGATGGCTTCGATACAGCTCCGGCTCGAGCTCTCTCGCCGCTTCCGCCTCCAGCAACCCCGCCCCGGCCCCGCCCCCGAGGTCGCCCCAGGCGCAGGCCCGCCCCGCAGGGTCCCGCGCTCGGGGCACTCCCCGCTTGTCACAGCGGAGGAACTGTCCCAGCGGAGCACGGCGACCCCGCCCACACGGCAAGTTCTTGGCCCCTGCGGCCTTGCTGCCTTCTGGAACACCAGCCCAGGAAAAGGCGGTGCCAAAAGGGCTGCCAGTTTCCGCCGATCCAGAAAGGTTAGTTGATTGACCGGCGAACTGGACAATGATGGTAAGTGCTTGGTCGAGGCTCCCGTGAGTCTCTGTGTCCCTGTCCTAAACAACCAATCAGAATGTGCTTCCTCTTGGGCGGGCTCCAGAACTGAATTTGCTGCCAAAATAAAGAGTTCATTGGACCGCACTAGAGGAAGCACAAACGCCACTTCCTGTGGTATTTTACTCGTCAATGGTCTTTGTGGGTAGTCTCTGGATCTTGCTCAAACTACAGGTGAGAGAGCGGTTGGGAGTCTTAGCCAATAGATTCGTCTGCTATCCTGAGGCCTGAAAGGCCGATTGGACAGAAAATTTTGATTGACGTGAATGTAAGCCAATCAAAGTCTTGAGAAATGGTTCTGGAAAGTCTTCCCACCACTGCTGATTGCTGGCAACAGTATGGCGATCTTGAGTTAAATTAGGGGTTCAATCACAGTAACAGCTGGCAATGGTGTTATTATCTCTCATGATTTTGAGATTCACTCGGTTTAGCTAGGTGATTCTCACCCAGGGTCTGTCCTATGGTTGGAGTCAGATGGCTGGGGTTAAAGTCACCTCAAGGGTTTCTGTACTGGTGAATACAGAAATGTAAAATGGAGTCGTATAGTCAATCTGCCAAGTTACGAAATTAAATAGGTTGAAGCATGAGGAAATTATTCTATTCTTATTTTAACTAGTCTGGGAACTTAAACTTTTTAAAAAATTTTATTTATATTTAGAGGGGAAGGGAAGGAGAGAAGGAAAGAAGTATCAATGTATGGTTGCCTCCCATGAGTCCCCCGCTGGGAACCAGTCTGTAACCCAGGCATATGCCTTGACTGGGAATCTAACTGGGATCGTGCGGTTCGCAGGCCTGCGCTCAATCCACTGAGCTACACCAGCCAGGGTGGAACTTGAACTTTTGAACTTTACAGCGCTGCCTCAATGCCCGGGTATACATCAAACCGCAGGTAAACCTCTCATTACCCCTTGAAAGGACTAGGAAACAATGTTTATGGAACCAGACCACCTGACATCTATTATCCAGACTTCCAGACATCCATTATCTAAATCACCTGATAACTAGAGGATTACAGTTTTCAACCAATTCAGAGGTGAAGAAGGCAGAACTGATTCTTCTCATGAATATGTGTTTAACTAGAAAACCCTCCAACTTTTCTTTCTCAGAACATTCTGGATTATTTCCTAGTTGTGTTTCCAGTTTGCAAACCCTAAGAGCCTGAATAAATATTTTTAACCAAAGCCTCCTGGTTCATTTACTGTAGGTCAACAGTAGTCACATGTTTATTGCTGATTGTTGAGTGGGACCTTAGGTGGGACTGCTGAATGCCTTCAACAAAAGTCCTGTAAGGTGGGTTTTCCCCCCCAAACCCTTACTAACTTGATGTTTTTTCTTAGTAATTTTCTATCCACGGATCTCCAGCTTGCTCCCTGGCTCTAAATTCCCACTTACCTGTACAGAGTTGGGCCCAGTCTCCCCTACTGCAAAATCCCATTGCAGTGGCGCCTATACCTGTTATGATGCTCCTGAATAAAGCCTGCCTCATCATCTTTAACGAGCACTGGTGAATGTTTTTACTTTAATACTTAAGGCCTGAGACCAAAAACTAACTCAGAATCTTATTCAGTACTCTCCCCTCTCAACCTCCCACCCCTGCTTTTTCAATAGATTAGCTTAGGAAGAATTGATAGTTACAATATTGAGTTTTCCCACCCAGGAACATTTGTGTTTCTCCATTTATTTAGGTCTTTCATTGTACTTTGGTAATATTTTATAGTTTTTTCATATGTCTCTCTGGCACACTTCTTGTATGAGTTTTCCTTAGTTATTTTATAGTTGTGTTGCTTTTGCAAAAATAACCCATGTATCTGTCGTTTCTAACTGGTTGTTGCTGTTTTCTATTGATTGCTTTAAAAAAGATTTTATTTATTTACTGTCAGAGACAGGGAGGAAGAGAAACATCAGTGTGTGGGTGCCTCTCACACACTCCACACTGGGGATCTTGCCTGCAACCCAGGCACGTGCCCTGACTGGGAATGGAATAGGCTACCTTCAGGTTCGAAGGCTGGTGCTCAGTCCACAGAGTTGTATCAGCCAGGGCGGTACTGTGTCCTATTAGTCAAGCAGCCACAGAATCAGATTGATGGGAAGAGAGCCAAATAATTTGGGGGTCAGGTTTTAAAATTTCCTAAAATCCACCCTGTGGCCACAAATGTTTTATATTCTTTCCACATGCAAGATACACTCACCTTCTTCCTGGGCCACTTACAAAGCTCTTACTTTATTATGGCATTAAGGTCCAGGATCTTGAGAGGTACTGATGTATCTGAGGCTCCTTGCATGCAGTTCCTTGGCTGTGATTCCTTAAGTGGCTCCTTTCCATAGGAAGACCCGTGAATTAAAAAGACAATTGATCTGCCCCAACCACCACCACATATATCACATGCAACAAAAGGAAAGGCTCAGGAAACTATACTTCTATAGACATTTCCCCTCAAAGAGGGGGGGATAGAAGGCACATTGTAGTCACAAGTCCACCGAAATTCTGAAATTCAACTGGATAAATGTTGTCAGTTCCCTGATTAGGACTCCATCATGCTTCCTGGGAACACTGACATGGCTCTTACCCCATCCACTGGGCTCTTGGTTCCGCCCAGAGTCATCTTTCCGGCCCCACGTTTACAGCTAAATAGTGTTCTTAGCTGTCTCCTGTCTGTAGTTGTTCAGGGATCCTCTCTTCATGGGGTACTATCACTGTCCCAGTCCAAGCGGATACAATTCATTTTTTAACTTTGTGGGTTTCTTGTGAATTAATTTATAGTTTCGTCCAATAAACAAAACAACACATACCCAGGGGGGGCAGCTTAGCTGTGTTGTTCTGGGTCAGAGTTTCTCACAAGGGCACAGTCAAGGTATCAGCTGGGGCCGCAGCCATCTGACCGCTTAATTGGGGCAAGAGGATCTCCTTTCAAGCTCAATTGCGTGACTGTTAGCCAGAAGCTTCAGGGTCTCAACATTGGGGACCCACCATTCCTTCCACTGTTGTTCCATAGAAGCAAGGCACTCAACCTCTAAGAAGAGGAGAATGTCTCTATCTTTTGAAGGTGTAAATGTCAAAGAACTTAGACATTTCTAGCCAGAACAGCCACGTTCATCATTATCATTTAATAGGTTTTTGAAGGCACTGCACAGCAGAATTAGACCAGAAAATCAAGTTAAAGATATAAACATGAAAAGGAGGAGGTTAAAATGATCAGTTACATGGTCAGTTAAAATGATCCAGATATATGCTTATATATCTGGAAAACAAGTAAAAATGTAATCACACAAACCAATAGGTTTATATAAACAAACAGGGTTACAAGTGTAATGGAGAAGAGGATCAATTAATAAGATTTAAAAAGATAAAATATCTAGGAAATAACCTAATAAGAATTGTAAAGAACTATGTGAACCCAACTTCCTTAGAAAACGAACACAGAAGTACACAGAACATAAAAAATACTGCATCCAATGTTATAATGGCAGTTCTCTTTAAACTAATCAATACATTCAAGTAATTCCAATAAAAATACTAACAACTTTGAAATTGGACAAACTGGTTCTAAGATTAATATGCAATAGTAAATGAGCAAAAATAATCCAGGAAAGTTTGGAAAAGCTAAAAAGCATTAAAACATTATAAGACCTAACTATTTTGAAGAGTGTGCATTGGTGGTTTTTTTTTAAGATTTTATTTATTTATTTATCTTTAGAGGGGAAGGAGAGAGGGAGAGAAACATCAATGTATGGTTGCCTTTCGTGCGTCCCCTGCTGGGAGTTGGCCTGCAGGGAACCGGCCTACAACCCAGGCATGTGCCCTGACTGGGAATCGAACTGCGATCCTCTGGTTCGCAGGCCCGCGCTCAATCCACTGAGCTACACCAGCCAGGGCCTGCATTGTTGAATGATTAGATGAGCAAGGGAAGAGAATAAAAAATACAGGAACAGATCAATATGCTTATAGAAATTTATTATGCAATAAGAACTAGCATCTTATATCAGTGAAGGAAAATGGACTTGTCAGTAAGTGGTTTGTGAATCAATTTGAACCATCTGAAAAACCTTACACCAAAACTGATTCCACGTGTGTCAAAGTTTTTGTTTTTTCAAAAAGGCTAAAGAGGATAAGACCAAAATCATAAAACACTAGTAGAAAATATGGGAGAGTAATTTGAGAACTCAGAGGGGGAAAGCCTTTTTAACCATGACACAAAACCTGGATACATTTAACAATGTAAACATTTTACTCTTCATAGCAAACACCACCATAAGCAAAATTAAAAGTGAACAGAAAGAAAAATCTTTTTAGAACTTGGAGCACGGACAAAAGTTTTATTTCCCTAGTATACAAAGAGTTCCTACAAGTAGATTACACAATGTACAGTGAGAATGCCATTTGTACAGTGCAACTCCAAAAAAATACACAAGTTGGAGTGTATCTCTGAAACACACCCACACAGACTTTCACTGAAGAGAGCGACTAAGTTAAGGGGATCTCTCACCACTAGAATTTTATGTCACCTGCAATGGAGAAGATTAGCCACGTCCAAAGAACACTCTGTTCTTGCCTTTTTCCAAAACTGTGAATGAAGCTGATAGTGCCACAGACAGAAAAGCTGCTATAGGATGGATGTATATGTATATGTATATGTATATCTCTGCTATGTATCTTTTATATATATGCTCAATACATTTATATATATGTGTGTATATATATGAGCCCAATAACCTCATACCTACCATTCCTCCCCCCCAATTAATTAGATGTGGCCCCAGGTTCAGCTAAAAAAGCAATTGCTCTCTTTATGGAGTCTTTATTCAACCAGTACTTAGTTACAGGTATGAAAAGAAGATACAGCAGTTAAACAGGAAGAATGAGCTCCTCCTGATGTAGCAAATCTGGTGTTTAAGAAATGTTCCCATTTCTTTCACTGCTGGGATTGAAAAGCTCCACCTGCTTGGATTTCTGCACAGCAACTATTTTGCTCAAGAAAAATTTAGGACAAGTGGTATGATTTTCAAATTCTGACAAATAACAAAGGTAGTTTTTTTGTGATGATTCTTGGGCTGCTTACCATTTCAAAATATGCGTTCCTTCCGATTCTGTCTTTGTTAAGAGGTTCATGGGCGCTATCATCTGAATGTGTTGTGTCTCCTTGGGTAGGTATGTTGAAACATACCCCCCAAGATGATGGTATTAGGAGGTACGGCCTTTTGGAGGTGCTTATTATATTTGACTTTCGATATTTTGTTCTATGTTTCTATTTATTTATTTGCTTAACCACGTGAAATTAAGTTGCACATTTCACAGTATTTCAAATCTAAATACTTCAAAATGTATTCTAAGGTCAGAGAATTTCTCCATCATAATTGCAGTATCATTATTACACCTAAGAAATTTAATAATTTCATGTAAAAAAATCTAGTGATACTGCCCTTAAAGTCAGTTCATTTCCAAATCTCTCAATTTGCCCCTGAGTTGTTTATTATGGTGTTTTTAAAATCCAGGATTCTATCAAAGACCACTATTGCATTTGTTTTTTTGAATCTCTTCAGTCTCCTTTATATGGGGTTTCCCGTTCCCCAGTGTTTTTTTTTTTAAGATTTTATTTATTTATCTTTAGAGGGGAAGGGAAGGAGAGAGGGAGAGAAATATCAATGTATGGTTGCCTCTCGTTCGTCCCCTGCTGGGAACTGGCCTGCAACCCAGGCATGTGCCCTGACTGGGAATCAAACTGGGATCGTGTGGTTCGCAGGCCCTCGCTCAATCCACTGAGCTATGCCAGCCAGGGCCCAGTGTTTTTTGATGGACATTTTTTAGAAGTATTAGATTTACAGAAAAAATGGAAATATTAGAATTGTTGTACAACCTACACCCAGTTTCCCTTATTAACGTTTTTCATTAGTATAACACATTTTCAACAATTAAAGAACCAGGACCAACTATCATTATTATTTAAAGTTCATAGTGTGATCAGATTTCCTTAATTTTCACCTAAGGTCCTTTTCTGTTTCAGGATCTCATCCATGATGCCACATTATGTTTAGTTGTCATGTCTCCTTAGGCTCCTCAGGTTCTCTTTAGGCTCCCCTTGATAGCTTCTCAGACTTCCCCTGTTTCAGTGACCTTGACAGGTGTGAGGAGTGCCGGTCAAGGATTTTCCAGGATGCCCCTTTATTGGACTTCTGCTTATGCTTTTCTCCTTAGAGTCATGTTACTGGTTTTGAGGGAGAAACACCACAGGGATAAAGCTCCCCTTCGTCGTCACATAGTATATCAAGGGTCTACAATGTCAGTGTGGTTTGCACATGTTGTTATTGACCTTGACCACCTGGCTGAGGTAGTGTTTGTTGGGTTGCTCCACTTTTATTTCTGGCACTGGTAATTTTTTGTCTTCTTGCTTGGTTAGCTTGGCTAGTAGTTCAACCTTTTGAAAGAGCCAGCTTTGGTTTTGGTTTATTTCTATTATTTTCCTATTTTCTTAAAATTTTTAAAAAGATTTTATTTATTTATCTTTAGAGGGGAAGGGAAGGAGAGAGGGAGAGAAACATCAATGTATGGTTGCCTCTTGTGCGTCCCCTGGTGGGAACTGGCCTGCAGCCCAGGCATGTGCCCTGACTGGGAATCGAACTGCGATCCTTTGGTTTGCAGGCCTGTGCTCACTCCACTGAGCTACACCAGCCAGGGCTATTTGCCTATTTTCAATTTCATTGATTTAATTGCCTTGTTTCATATATTGTTCTCAAGAAGACTAATGCCCTCCTGCTTTTCTTTTATTTACGTCATTGATCTGTTCTAGGCCCAGATGATTTTCCCACATTACCTTTAAAGTCTAATAGTTTTACTAGGATATGTCTAAAAATTATTTCAGAATAATTTTTCAGGAATATGGTGTGCCTTTTCAATATGTTGAGTCAGCTCAATTTTCTTTATGGACGGCATTTTGGATTTTAAATATTTATTCTGTTCTCTTTTGTTGTGTTTCTTAGGAACTCCAGTCGTGTAGAGCAGGGGTGTCAAACTCATCTTCGCTGGGGGCCACGTCAGCCTCAAAGTTGCCTTCAAAGGGCCAAAACAATTTTAGGACTGTGTGAATGTAACTACTCTTTTAACTGTTAAGGAGTTGAAACTACATTCAGCCCTTTGAAAGCAACTGCGAGGCTGATGTGGCGCCCGGTGAAGATCAGTTTGACACCCCTGATATAGAGGATGGATCACTTTTGCCTATTGTCTATCACAGTTACTTTTTCTGATTGCTTTTACCTCTGTCCTTGTTTCAGTTCATTTTCTTGGTTGTTTTCATTTCTGTCCCCAATATCTCATTCTGTTTTCCACCAAAACTCTTTTATCCTGGATATTTTAATTGTCTTCTTTTCTGAATATCATTGAGATTTTTCTTAAATTTGCCTTCTGTGTTCTGTCAACTCTATTTCATATTTTCCTGTTTTATATCCTATATAGCCTGAGTTTGTCAATTTTTGATTTGAGGTATTATTTATATCTGTAAATTTGTTGTGAAAATAGATTCATTTGGGAATATTCAGTAATGTCTAATAGGAATCTGAAAAAATGGAAGTTTTTTCGGGCATGGGCATTATCACTAGATGCAACCCAGGGTTCTAAATGCACGAACAAGTGATGCTTTTTAAGAAAGAGCTGGAGGTGCAGGTCCTCTCCTCCTTTGTCTGTTTACTTTCTTGCTTCAGATTACAAAAATGTTAAAATTGAGGCTCCCACACTAGTATGGTAATAACTGATTTTAATGAACGTGGTCCTTGAGAAGTTCAAGTCTCCCATTTTGAAGCAGGTACGAAAAGATGACCTTGGAAAGTGGTTCATTATACTCCAGGACAGCTCAATTCCATTTCTTTCAACGTAACTCTTATCAGTTTCATGAAGCTGCTGTACCAAATTGCCACAAACTTGGTGGCTTAAAGCAACACAAATGCATTCTCAAGTTCTGGGTTGCAGAAGTCAGAAATCAGTAATCAGGGTCACTGGGTTAAATCCAGCCATTTCCGATGGTTCTCTCTTGGAGTAAATCAATACAGCCCATAGTTGCCTATGCAGTTACTGAGCTGGCAAATTCTCTTTTCTACTTCTCACCATCAGACTACCAGAAACAGTTTGCTTTCATTGTCAGGGTTATGTTCACTTTTCTTAGGATTACATCAGTTCCGGTCCAGTGTCCCTGTTTAGTCTGCAGGGTCTCTCTGGTCAGTTCATCATTCACCAGGGCCACAGTGTTTCATGCAGCCATGAAGTCATTCAGGCCGAAGCTGGTGAAGAGCAAGTAGATGCCATTTACACAAATGTCTTGCACAACATGGTTGATAAATGCCGATAAACAACAGGTTAAATTTACAGTATTAGATTTAGTAGTGCCCAACTCTTTTCTTGGCAAACTTCATTTAAAAATTGGGTCTACAAAAGAGACTGTGATTCTGGAAAGCAGTGTGTAAACTGCAGCTTTGCAGGTAAATGCACGGAAAACTCAGCTCATGGACCGTTAGATCTTTAAGCAAGGATAGGATTATTTTCAACTTGGGGTTTCACAAGGAGTCACATTGTGGGGGATGTTTCTCTACACATCTCATTGAACTTGGAGTACATTTTTGGAAAGAGATTCAGAATATTGCCAAACAGAATCTCACTACTTAAGTGTCCCAGACTGTGTGGCTGGGCTCTGGTAGGAAAAGAACCTTTCAGACAAGTTAGATTATGTACACTTGTCAAAATCTTATCTCTTATTTGATAACAAGGGAATCCATTGGAAAAAACCCTGGCTCCTCAAGCATTCCTAAAGGGAGATCCTCTTGGAATGAAGTTTAGACAAAGTTGGCAAGCTGTCACACTGTTTTCAGTCACCCTGTAGCCTTTTTTTTTTTTTAGATTTTATATTTAATTTTAGAGAGAAGTGGGAGAGGGAGAGAGGGAAACATCGATGCAAGAAACATTGACTGGTTGCCTCCTGAGTGCCCCCAACCAGGGACCCAGCCTGCAACCCAGGCATGGGCTTCGACCAGGAATTGAACCGGTGATGCTTTGGTTTGCAGGCCAACACTCCATCCACCAAGCCACACCAGCCAGGGATACACTGTAGCCTTTTAATGACTGGACCATTTAAACCTGGGTCGTAACATCCTAGGGCCATTTCCCTAGAATGAGTGAGGCCCACGTTCCAGGGATACTGAGAAGTGTGTGCTGCCTGTCTGGAACGGGGGATTTTTCCTTCTTGGTTCTTCCTTTCGGCCGAGACAAGAATTTCCTCATGGGTGACGACGATGATGATTTTTGTGCCAGGACAATTGAGATTGTTGATGGGTCCATTTTGTTTGTCTTGCTTTTAGTTTTAATTTTTACATTTTCATAGGCTGTGGATATTGGACCAGGGCTTATTATGAACACAATTATTAATAAAATATGTGTTCCTATTGATACCATTTCCTGAAATATATTTTAAACACCAAGAAATGTCAGATAATGCCCTGGCTGGTGTAGCTCAGTGGATTGAGCGCGGGCCTGTGAACCAAACGATTGCTGTTCGATTCCCAGTCAGGGCACATGCCTGGGTTGCAGGCCGGTTCCCAACAGGGGACGCACGAGAGGCAACCATACATTGATATTTCTCTCCCTCTCTCCTTCCCTTCCCCTCTAAAGATAAATAAAATGTTTTTTAAAAAAAGAAATGTCAGATAAATTCCCAAGACGAGTAGTTTTGTGGTAACCTGTTTTGTGTTGTCCATGGACCTATGTTTTCCTCTTCTCATGTGGTGTGCCCCACAACTGGCCTCCTTGTCACAGGCCCTCTCTCTTACCTACTTCCTCTGAAGTGAGCTCTCTTATCTGGTACGATGTCCTTTGGGATCCCGTGCTGGTGAATCGACCACTATGTAAATCCTGATGGTGGTGCTGCTTCAGGCCCTTCCAGCAGGGAGGGCAAAACCATCCCCAGTACATGGGCTTATTCCCCTGAGTACAAACTTTTGGCTCTTCCAGGATTTAAGGCTCGATGTAGTCAGTCTGCCGTGAAGTAGCTGGCTGGTCTCCTGAAACAATGCTGCTATCTTAGGTACCCAGTGTTAGTCTTCAGGGCTGGCATGTTGAATATTCAGTGGTAGCAGCATCGAGATCAGTTCTGGTGAGAGTCCATGCAGGTGGCCCCTGGCAGTCTCCATCTCTGCCCCTGGGGCCTGTCTTCATATGCCCTTTACGTCAGCACTCTGGTTTAAGTCAACTTGCATTATTAGCATTATGTATCTTTAAATATTATTCACAAATGAGAATGGAGTGTATTATGATACATACTGCTCATCAAGCTACCTACATTGACTCACTCCCCAAACTCAGAAATGACCTCTCCATACATTCACTCATCAAGTGAATCCTCTTCTTTCTTCCCTTTCTTCCTCTACTTTCCTTGGATTGGCTGCCTCTCCTGAGGGCTGTTGTATGGTGGTTTCCTGAGATATTTGTCCACCATTCAGGCTTAAAGACAGGCCAGCAAAGGGACAAAGAAAATTAGAAAAATCAGAAGTATCCACAGTCTCAGTGAGATGCAAGGGCCGGAGCTCTGGAGGTTGCTGCCCTGCCAGGCCACACTTGGGGTCATTAGGCATTTCCAAGACAAATGTTTTCTGGGCAGAATTATGAGGCTTCATTTTATCAATGCTTCCATATGATAAGAAGATATGGAAATTATATCCCGTCCTTTAATTACTACAAATATTATTTTTACTTATCTTGAGTATTTCACTAGTTTAGATGTGTGCATTCTTGGAAACTCAGTATTTTTATGCACCAGCTATTCAAAATACCTAAAGAATTTTGAAATACCATAGGGTTTTCTTCCCTAAAGAGTACCAATATTTACAACATTGTAGAAGACTTTAAAAATATTCATGTACAGTAACTAGATCATTTACAGCATAGAGATTAAGTTTTCTGTCTCTGCCCTCCAAAAGTCTGGGTTTAAAACCTAGCTACCTGACTTTGGGCAAATCAGTTAACTTCTCTTAAGTCTCAGTCTCTTCTATAAATTGGGGATGATGATGGTGATAATACTTGCCTCATAGGACTGGAATGAAAAGTTAATGCATCTAAATACCATAAAACATGACCCATTGGATAGAACAATTAGTATGCAGTATTTATTACAGATTTTTGTGCTCAAATATAAAGCAGCAACAAAAGTCTAAGTGCGAAAGACAGAACAATTCTATTGTCTTTAAAAGATTTGGATATTCTTGCCCTGGCTGGTGTGGCTCAGTGGATTGAGCATGGGCCTGCGAACCAGAGGATTGAGGTTTGATTCCCAGTCAGGGCACATGCCTGGGTTGCAGGCCATTTCCCAGCAGGGGATGCATGAGAGGCAACCAACCATACATTGATGTTTCTCTCCCTCTCTCCTTCCCTTCCCCTCTAAATAAAATCTTTAAAAAACTATTTAAAAAATAAAAGATTTGATATTCTTTTTAAAAATATTTTTATTGATTATGCCATTACAGTTGTCCCATTCCCTTCACTCCCCTCCACCCTGCACACCCCCTCCCCCATCATTCCTCCCCCTTTTGTTCATGTCCATGTGTCATAAGTTCTTTAGATTCTATAATTCCCATACTATTCTTGCCCTCCCCCGTCTATTTTCTACCTACTGTCTATACTACTTATTCTCTGTATCTTTCCCCCCTTATCCTCCTCCCACTCCCCTGTTGCTAACCCTCCATGTGATCTCCATTTCTATGGTTCCATTCCTGATCTAGCTGTTCTCTTAGTTTGCTTTTGTTTTAGGTGCGGTTGTTAATAACTGTGAGTTTGCTGTCCTTTCACTGTTCATCTTTTTTTCTCTTCTTTTTCTTAGATAATCCCTTTAACATTTCAGATAATAAGAACTTGGTGAGGATGAACTCCTTGAACTTGACCTTATCTGAGAAGCACTTTATCTGCCCTTCCATTCTAAATGAAAGCTTTGCTGGATAGAGCAATCTTGGATGTAGGTCTTTGGATTTCATGACTTGGAATACTTCCTTCCAGCCCCTTCTTGCCTGTAAGGTCTCTTTTGAGAAATCCGTTGACAGTCTGATGGGAGCTCCTTTGTAGGTGACTGTCCCCTTATCTCTTGCTGCTTCTAGGATTCTCTCCTTCATTTTGATCTTGGCTAATGTAATGATGATGTGCCTTGGTGTGTTCCTTCTTGGGTCCAACTTCTCTGGGAGTCTCTGAGCTTCCTGGATTTCCTGGAAGTCTATTGTCTTTGCCAGATTGAGGAAGTTCTCTTCTATTATTTGTTCAAATAAGTTTTCCACTTGTTGCTCTTCCTCTTCTCCTCTGGTACCCCTATAATTTGGGTGTTGGAACATTTAAAGATGTCCTGGAGGTTCCTAAGCCTCTCCTCATTTTTTTTTGAATTCTTGTTTCTTCATTCTTTTCTGTTTGGTCATTTTTTTCTTCCTTCTGGTCCACTCCCTTCATTTGAGTCCCAGTTTCCTTGCCATCACTATTGGTTTCCTGTGCATTTCCCCTCATTTCAATTAGTTTAGCCTTCATATGTTCCTCTAATTTGTGACTAAAATCAACCAGTTCTGTGAGCATCCCTGATCACCAGTATTTTAAACTGTGCATCTGAAGGTCTGGCTATCTCTTCTTGGTCGCTTAGAATTATTGGCTCTGGGGCTTTGAGCCGTTCTTGAGCCATTATGTTTTGGTCTGTTTGCACCTGTTATGTATGAGGGCCGGAGCCTTAGGTGTTCACCAGGGTGGGGCGACCCAGTTGCTGGGTTGTGATGCTATATGTGGGGGCAGGGCAATGGCACTTGTTCTGCTCTCTCTTGGACTTTGGTCCTCTCTGCTGCTTCCCAGGAGCAAATTGGGCCCTTCTGGTGCTGGTTCCCAGGTGGGTGGGCTTGTGTATGTTCTAGGACCCTGTAGGTCTCTCCAACAAACTCTCTGTGAGCCTGGGAGCCTCTCCCGGCACCTCAACCCCCAAAAGTTTTTCCAATTGGTGCTTTTAGGCTTTATTTCCTGGCACTCGGGCCCTGGGTTGTACAGTCTGTCTCACTGTTCGCTCTTTCACCTGGTTTATCCATGTGCGAATGTGTGACCACGCTCAGCCAGCTGCCTTGGGCCCCCCGGGTCCGCCCGTTGCTACCCCACACCTGGGATCTAACAACTGCTGCCTGTGTGCCTGGGTTGGTCCGGCTGCTTTTTCCTGCTGTGACCCCTCTCCACCAGCCGCTGACTCCGCGCCCTCTTACCGGTCTGGCTAAATTGTTTGTTGTTGTCAGACTTCTGTACAGTTCAATTTTTTGTCTGTTTTGTTTGCATTTTTGTTACTAAATCTTGGTTGTCTTTAAACTTGGTTGTGCAAGGAGGCACAGTGTTTCCACCTACGCCTCCATCTTGGCGGGAAGTCTAAGATTTGGATATTCTAAACACGGAAATCATTCATTCATATATTAACTTATAAAACAAGTATTAAGACTCTCTCTGCTCCAAGTATTGTGGACTGCAGAGAAAACACACAGGTAAAAATAGAAGAAAAGCCTGTGCAGCATTGCAATAGCGAAGAGGTGGAAGCAACTCAAATGCCCATCAACATAGGAACAGATAAAGAGATGGTATACATAAATACAAAGAAATGCCATTTAGCCTAAAAAAGAAAATCCCAGTCACGTTCTACAACAGGAATGAACCTCCAGGACAGTATGCCAAGTAAAATAAGCCAGCCACAAGAGGAAAACCGCTATATGATT
Source organism: Sturnira hondurensis (assembly GCF_014824575.4). NCBI lineage: Eukaryota > Metazoa > Chordata > Mammalia > Chiroptera > Phyllostomidae > Sturnira > Sturnira hondurensis. The sequence goes on from NW_028091637.1 coordinate 10,546,728, forward strand.
CCACTTCTATGAGGTATCTAAAAGAGTCAGAATCACAGAAACAGAAAGTAGAAAAATGGTTGCCAGGGGCTGGGGGAAGTGGAAGTCAGTGGTGAACAGGGGCAGGGGTGCAGTTTTGTGAGATAAAAAAGTTCTAGAGATCTGTTGAATGACAGTGTGAAAATACCTAACACTACTGGGCCTGACGTTTACATATAGCTAGGAGAATAAATTTAATGCTATACTCTTTTGAACACAATAGGAATAATTTTACAAGCCCTGCATTTTGCAAAGGAAATGCTGAGTTTATTATCCTCAGGTGGAACAGTTCAGGCCCAAAGGTAAAATAACAGTTTGAAGGAAGACACCAGCAGCCCGGTGGGTCAGCTGCATGGCTGCCGCCACCGTCTGAGGTGTGCAGTAAAGGCCATCACGTGGGGCATGGGCAAGAAACACCCATCATTTCATTTAGTCTCAGTAATCTTATGTAATCAATGTCTCCCCCCGCCCCCGCCCCCCCGTTCTGTAGATAAGGAACCAAGGCTTTGAGAAATGAAGTAACTGGCCCAAGTGGTGGAAACAGTGATTTTGTACTTGAGCCGTCTCACTGTGTAGCCCATTCTCTAAACCACGCTGCTACCTTTTTGGGAAGGTAAGGAAATCTGTGGGTCAGATGTCAGGTGGTTGGTGCAGCAGCCGAAGGCAAGAGTGGTAAGAGGCAAGCGTGGAAGATCTAGCAATGGCATAAACCTTTAAGGAGGTTAAAACTCAGACAGAGTAGGTCTGACTGTACGAGCCAAACCTAGAAAAACAAAAACCAGAGATCAGTGGTAAAGTCAGAATCAGTTAAATCAACACTCTAGGTGACATAAGTGAAGAGAGAGAGTACGAGAGGAAGCAATGACCAGTTTCACAATTCCTGTGGGTAAGTCCTTTTAACACATCTCAACACAGCTGCTTTTGAAAGAGTTGCTTCCATTTGCTGTGTTCTTCTCTCTCTCTCTCTACATAAACGGCATGTCATCACAGGTATCAACCTATGCGTTATCTATTTGAACATCTTTACATATAGTTCTTCACAGTAATCAGGGGGTGAAGAGTTCTATATCACTTTTACATTTTGACCTCATTTTAATCATTACTAAGTTGTTTTTTAACATAAAATATACCATCTCAATTATTTTATACATATATATTTTTTAAAAGATTTTATTTATTTATTTTTAGAGATGAAAGGAAGGAGAGAAGGAGAGAAATATCAATGTATGGTTGCCTCTCGTGAGTCACCTGCTGGGAACTGGCCTGCAACCCAGGCATGCGCCGACTGGGAATCGAATCTTGATCACGTGGTTCGCAGGCCGTGCTCAATCCACTAAGCCACACCAACCAGGGCTTTATACATATATTTTAAAGTTTATTTATTTATTTTTGGAAAGAGAGGGAAGGAGGGAGAAAGTGAGGGAGTGAAACAGTGATGTGTGAGGGATTCATTGATCGGCTGTCTCTCACATGTCCCCAGCCGGGGACCTGGCCCGCAACCCAGGCATGTGCCCTGACTGGGAATCAAACTGGCAAACTTTTGGTTTGTAGGCTGGCAATCAGTCCACTGAGGCACACCAGCCAGGGTTCATTTTTAAGAGTTCGGTTTAGAGGTACCTCCAGTAAGATCTTTATAGTACCCAAAATATATAAAGAACTTACACAACTCAACAACAAAAAAGCCCACAAACAACCCAATGAAATAAGGGGCAGAGTCCTGAACGGATACCTTCCCCAAGCAGATACACACATGGCCAACAGATATATAAATAGATGCTCAATATCATGAGCTATAAGGAAAATGCACATCAAAACCACAATGAAATAGATACCACCTCACACCTGTTAAGAATAGCTTTCATCAATGATGAGAAATAAGTATTGGAAAGGATGAGAAGGAAACACTTGTACACTGTTGGTGGGAATATAAATTGGTGCAGCCTGAAGGTTCCTCAAAGAGTTAAGAATACAGATACTTCATTACCCAGCAGTCCCTTCTCGAGTATCCTATCTGCCAAAAAATTTGAAACCTTATTCATGATGATATGAGGTCTGTCCAGAAGGCATCCAGCCATGTACTATGGAAAAGGGACATTTATTGAAGATACGACAAATACTGTACACAGGACAATGGCACCCCAGTCCCCTTCAAAGCAGGCACCTTGGGATCTCACACAGTTCTCCCAGTCATATTTATCTCACCGGCTGCCCCATTATATTCTCCTGAATCTCATGAAACGTTGGAACTCTTCCCTTTTAAAGGTGATTTTAGTTGTGGGAAAAGCCAGAAGTCACAGGGCACCAAATCTGGGCTGTAGAGGGCTGAGTCACCCGAATGATTTGATGTTTTGCCAAAAACTCTGCACAAGACTTGACGTGTGAGTGGGCATGTTGTGATGAAGCTGCCAATCACCAGTTGCCCAAAGCTGCGTGAATCAACCGAATAGTTTCCATGGAGCGATGTTCAAGCTTAACACAAAATCTGATGTAGATTCATCGCTCTACTCACTCAGTCATTTTGAATGCAATGGCCACACAGTACATAGTGTCACTCAATGGCATCTACCGCCCCCACTGACAAGTACAGTAAAGTCATCAGTGTTCACACATGCATATTCCAGTCCATTCTCCTTGGCCACCAGGTTACACTGATGTGATGCAAGCTCTTCTCATATATTAACAATGGCTGGACTTTTTCCTGACAGAGTGGGGCAAAAGTAGGTTTACAGTTGTGAGTAGACAAAAGTTTACTGTCATATTATTTATTGTATTATTTTCCATACGAACTGTTAATCTACTTTTGCTACACTCTCTATGTACCCTCGTGTTCACTGCAGCATTAGTCACAATAACCAACATATGAAAACAATCTAAGTGCTTTTAGACTGATGACTGGGTCAAGATGTACAGACTTCTGGCCAAAATGGGGGCGTAGGTATACACACTATGCCTCTCTGCACAGCTACAGCAAAAATTACAATAGACTACAGGATATATTGCACCTAGACTTGTCAGAAAATCATGCTGTATGGAAGTCAGACAATCAAGGATTTAAAGAAGCCACATTCATCCATATGGGCCTTTTCTACAGTGGGCCATGCTAGTAAGACAAGGAGTCAAAGCACCTCTACATAATACGTAGAAACAAACACAAAGAGGCTGCTAAATTGAGGAGACAAAGAAATATGGCCCAACGAAGGAACAGAACTCCAGAAAAAGAACTAAATGACATGGAGATTAGCAACCTATCAGATGCAGAGTTCAAAACACTGGTTATCAGGATACTCACAGAAATCATTAGTACTGCAATAGCATAAAAAAGACCCATGCAGAAATGAAGGGTGCATTAAGTGAGATAAAGAAAAATCCACAGGGAATCAACAGTGGAGAAGATGAAGCCGAGCTTTAAATCAACGATTTGGAACATAAAGAAGAAAACAGCATTCAATCAGAACAGCAGGAAGAAAAAAGAATTTAAAAAACCCTAAGACTAGAATAAGGAGCCTCTGGGAAATCTCCAAACGTACCAACATCCAAACCATAGGGACGCCAGGAGAAGAGGAAGAGCAAGAAATTGAAAACTTACTTGAAAAAACAATGAAGGAAAACTTCCCTAATTTGATGAAGAAAAATAGACATACAAGTCCAGGAAGCACAGAGTCCCAAAATAGTTGAACCCAAAAAAGGCCACACCAAGATACATCATAATTAAAATGCCAAAAATTAAAGAGAGAATCTTAAAAGCAGCAAGAGAAAAGGAGAGTTACCTACAAAGGTGTTACCAAAAGACTCAAGAAGTATTCAAAGTGATGAAAAGCAAGGACCTACAACCGAGTAAAACTATCATTTAGATGGAAGGGCAGATAAAGTGCTTCCCAGACAAGGTAAAACTAAGGGAGCTCATCACCACCACACCATTACTGGAACTGGTAAAGGAAACTGTATAAAAAATCGAAACTATGAACATTAAAATAGCAACAAATGCACAACTATCAACAACTGAATCTAAAAAACAAACACCAAACAAGCAGAACAGAAACAATGCTAGGTATGGAGATCATTTGGAGGGTTATCAGCCGGGGGTGGGGGGGAGGATGGGGCAAAGTTGCAGGGATTAAGAAGTACACATTGGTAGGTACAGACTAGACAGGGGGATGGTAAGAACAGTGCAGGAAATGGAGTGGTCAAAGAACTTAGATATGCATGACCCATGGATGTGAACTAAGGGAGGGGATTGCTGGAGGCAATGAAGGTACCGGGAGGAGGGGGGCAAAGGGGGGAAATTGGAACTGTAATAGCATAGTGAATAAAAATATATAAAAGATGTATATATAACACAATAAAATACTACTCAGCCATAAAAAAAAGAAAATTTATTTCATGGCTTTTGAAAACATGGATTGATCTTCAGAGTACCAGGCTAAGTTAAATAGGTCAAATGGAAAAGAACAAGAACCGTATGATTTCACCCCGGCTCGTGTGGCTTAGTGGACTGAGCACCAGCCTGTGGACCAAAAGGTTCCAGTTTGATTCCTGGTCAGAGCACCTGATTGTGGGCCAGCTCTCTAGTTGGGGCCATGAGAGAGGTAACTGATCAATGTTTCCCACATATCAATGTTTCTTTTCCTCTCTCTGCCTCCTCTCCCCACTCTAAAACTAAATGAAATCTAAAAAAGGGAGAACCATGATTTCACGTATTTGTGGGATATAATGCAAAGCAACACATGAACAAGCAAACTCATAGAGACAATGCAGTGGCTACCAGAGGGGAAGGAGAGCTGGAGAGAATGAACAAAACAAAGAAGGTCAAATATACCGACAGGGTCTAGACTTTGGGTGGTGAGCACACAGCACCATATTCAGATGATGTATTATAGAACTGTATGTCTAAAATTTATAATGTTACTAACCATTGCTACCCCAATAAATTTAATGAAAAAAGAAACAACATGCCTACTATGCAATAACTGAAGGTGTGCCAAAGATGTAGCTGTTTGCTACAATATTCACTGAAGATCAACAAGCCAGGATTATGGTGCACACATATGAAGGAATACATGGCTGACACTGGAAGTCATCCTACAGAACAACAAAAGATTAATCTATTCTAGATGTACTGTTAAATACACGCATAGAAGAATAGAAGCATTGAACATATTAGCTCATGCTAATCTTGTCATTCTTCTGCTTAATGAAATTTAACGTACCTTACAGTTTTCAGTATTAAGTCAAATTCATTATTGTTGTATTCCACAAAATAGTAAGCCATTATATCAAGTGGTGCTAACAGAGGCAATTTTTTCTTCTTCAGTTTTCATTATTTTGCAAATATGCTACAATACTTTTTAACTGGTAGTTTTTTTAAAAGGTTAATTATAGACCTTTCTTTTGCATAGCTGTAAAATTATAATAATTGCAATAAAATGAACAATACAAAAATCAAAGACATCAAGATTAAGTTAAAAAAACATTCAGGTATTATGGAGTAATATACAAATCTTAATTTTTAAAAATCATTTTATTTATTTTTAGAGAGATGGGAAGGGAGGGAGAAGGGGAGAGAAACATCAGTGTGGTTGTCTGTCACATGCTCCCAAGTGGGACCTGGCCCACAACCCAGGCACAGGCCCTGACTGGGAATCGAACTGGCAACTTTTAGGTTTGTAGGCTGGCACTCAATCCACTGAGCCACACCAGCCAGTGCCTAATTCTCATTTTTATTTAGTATAAATGTTATCCTAAATTAACAATTATAAAATATGAAAAAGACAGCAAATTTATTCCAAATTTGACACCTTAGGTTCAAACCATTATCTTGCATGAAAATGTCAGAAGTCCATTATAGATTTTATTTTTTTAAAGATTCTATTTTTAGAGAGAGGAGGGAAGGAGAGAAACATCGATGTGTGAGAGAAACATCAACTAGTTGCCTCTTTCATGACCCCAACTGGGGACCTGGTTGCACCCCAGGCACGTGCCACAACTGGGAATCCACCCAGCGACCTTTTGGTTCGTAGGCCAGCACTCAATCCAGTGAGCCACACCAGCCACAGCAGAAGTCTATTATATATTTTAAAAACTCACAAGAAATAAACATATTTTATCACCTGGAATTATATGCTTTTAATTACTTCTGAGTGATGCAGTAAATGAATGACACTGGTAATTAGTTTAGGAGAGAAGCAGGAAATAATTTAACCAATAGCTCTTTATCACCATTCTTTTTAATAGCTGATATCTAAACATATTCCTGAAATGAACAAATTAAGAGTATGTTGTATATAGAAATTGGAATAGTCAATAACTTTCTTAGAGTCTTAACAACTAAAATTAGAAAATTTTAAATCTGACTTTTTCCTGTTTTTATATATTAGCTTTCACTTATTCACATGAAACCATACTTTTCCATCACTCAGTTTATTTTTTTCTGAGTGCCTGGCCTTTAGATGCCAGGTGCTTGATCTAAGTTTTCAAGCAGAGTTATTATTCCCCATAGGTCACTCTATCCAGTTGTCAACAGTAATTAAAGCAGGACCTTAAAGAACAGGTCAAAATTAAATCAGTATTTAGTTAAAAAAAATTATATAACATACCAAAGGTCATGGAACATAAACCATTACTAAGAAGTGTTCAATGCTAAAATGCCTGTACATCATAAAGCTATCATGCATACATGCATATATAACTATATATAACTATATATAACTATATATATATTTGACTGTGGCTGCTACACCTGATGTTTTCTTCTCAGATGCACTTATAAAATTTTTTGCTATATGACCTTTTAAAGATTTTAAAACTCGCTATGAGATAAGTGACTTGTCACACAGTGAGACAGCAACACAACTGATATACATTGTTAATTTTTTCAAGTAATGTTATGTACAGTTTTATTGCCAGTATATGCACAACAGTAAGCATAGAACTATAAATACACAATGTAATTAACAGTAGAAAACAAAACTGTTACAGGTAAAGGGGAGGAGATATAGAGAAACTTCCTGCTGCTAGAACAGAAACAAAGGTAAAAAGCCTATGACAAATCATCCATTCAGTACTTTTGTTTTAAAGTCTTTACATACATTTCTACATTTTTTCAGTTAAACAAAGAAAGTACAGATAACTCTGTTAACAACAGCAAATTGCTCCCTAATAGCTATTTGCCTTTCCAGTCAAATTCACTTTATGTTAGGATTAAAAAAAAGTCAAGATGAGCAATCGTTAGTATCCTGGTTCCAAATGATCTACTTTGTCTTCCACCAAAACTGGTTCATTTTTGCAAGGAGGCTGCACACGGAAAGAACAGATGTAGCAAAAGGTGATTTAAAAAAGTAACAGAAAATCACCCTTTAAATAGTTTTCCCAAAGACACTATAGGCAGCAGCTCAGTTAAAAGGATTAGCCCCGAAGAGGTAGAGAATTTGAGCCCGTTATACAAGGTACTTGCCTTGGCACCGTCTTCTCTCTCATCAGGATCAATGTTTTCAAGTAAGACAATTTCATGGAAAAAGGAAACCAGGTTCCACCATTTAAACAAAAGGTGCTGGTCGACTCCCATGTCTCAATAATTAGTTTGTTTATTCAATGAGAAACAGAAGACTGTCAAGGACACACATGCACTTGATTTTTTTTGTCTTGTTTCCATTGTCAAGTTTATTCATAAGTGAATTTGATATTAATAAATATAAAAAAGCATCATTCACAACAAAGACAAACAAACCAAAAACCCTGCAACGAAACCTTCTCTTTTAATAAGTATCAAGAAAAAGACAGGCAGATGATTTGGTGCAGCTTTCTTGAGGGACCATAGAGGGACATGTTTTAAATAAAGATGGCAAGATCAATAACCGACAAACAGTTATCAGTTTTACAAAACTGGCTGATTCTGTAACATTTCTCTTTGAGGCATTAGTTTTAAACTACCGATAACCCCAAAGAAGTTGCAACTAATGGCATGTATCACCGTCACACCAACAGAGTCCAGCTGTGGCTCAAATTAGTCTGCTTTGTTTCACGTCATTTCAATATTTCTAGCATAGGACATGATAGGAAACAAAACTAAAGTAGCAATAAAAATATTATTCTGCATTTGAAAAAAAGCAAAAAAAATGTTTTAGACTGTTAAACTTTTAAAGCTTTAAGCATTCCTGTTTAACCAGCATTAAAAAAATTTATACAGTCATAACACTGGCAAAGGTTAATGGGAAGACAAATAAGTACAAACATGTGAAATGATGAGTTTGATTTAAAATTACTTTGTATTGATCAACTGTTGTTAATACTGCTTCTTCTTGAATTTGGAATAACTATCATAAAAGTTACATGCAGACTGAGGATAGTCCTCTGTTACAGAAAATACAAAACAAAACAAAAAACTAAAACTAGGAAACAATGGTAAGTTCCAAAAGATGTATTTGAAAATTTCCTTCCACTGATGAGGGTGGTCTGTCTGTCCTTTCTTTGAGAGACCTGGTTCACTTCGCTGAGCGTCACTAACTTTGTCCAGAAACATCAGTAGTGGGGTCAGCTCCTCCAGAGCCTGTTTGTGCACGTTTGATGTAAAGATTCAGTAGCTTCATCTGCAGATTGGGACCAAACATGTCATTTGAGCAAGCTGCTCTAAATTACAATGATCTTTTAAAAATTATATACACATATGTGAGCCTTAAAAGATAGATTTTTAAAAACATTTTTATTGTTGTTCAAGTACAGTTTTCTGCCTTTTCCCCCACCCTTCCCCACCACCCTAGCCCTAAAAAATTTGTTTAAACTGAGGGGTTATTATAATGCCCATTATTGCTGACAATTAGAGATCACCAATTTCTTTTGTTTGTTCATGATTGAGTGGTCTAGCACATCCTTTCAGAAAACATTGTAAACATATATCAATTCAAGTACATTTAGAAAAAGAAGTCATCATTAAGACAATAATGACAAACACTTAAGCACTATGTGCTTTACAATATACTAACTGCCTTATATGATCCTTCTTTATCTTCAAGGCATTTGATATACGAGGACACCCAGGCGAAAAGCATGTGAGTCACTGCTTCTGTTCTCAGAGGTAGGAGAGAAGTAGGCCAGCAGAGGAAATTAGGCACCAGGGTGCTCAGACCAAAGATCTTAGACAACTATGCCACTGCCCTCTTAATAAATGTTTGTGATTGCTCTGCTCTGATTATTTGCAGTCTTTACTGTATGTGATCATGTTTTTACAAAGTTTGTAACTGGTGCACATACAACTGTGTTCCACTTTTTTCATCTAATGTCATTCATTTCCGAACATTTTTCTCCCATCTGATTACTTTCTTCACATCCAATATCTCTGGGTGCCTGGTATTCTGAGAAAGTGCTGAAGCTTAATTCTTCTACAGACAATTCTGGATTATTAGGACCTAAATTAAGCTCATCACAAAAGGTGGGATACATTTTTCTTAAAAAACCACTTTGTTGTTCAAAGTTTTCTTTTTTAACATTAACTCTGATTCAAAAGTTTTTAACCCAGTGTCCATGGGATTCAGGAATTCACTGAATCCTCTGGAATTATGTATAAAATTTTCTGTATCTATTTTTCTTGAAATGAGATTTCACCTAAATCTCAAAGACTTAGGTAAAAATCTTAACCCAGAAAGAGTTAAGAGTCACTGCTTGAGTCTATGTGTTGAATATAACTTATATAGGTATTTAATGTAAGGTATATAGCTAAGCTCATTTTCCTTATGGTCTTTTCTTCCCTTTTGCTATTTTTGACATAAATATGACCGCAGTAATGATAATCATTAGGATTTGAATAAACTCTTTAACTGAACACAAGTATCTCCTATTACCTTGTTTATAAGCCATAAGTCAACAATTATAATTTATCCTCATCCCCTAGAATGAATTTCTGAATTTTGATAGCATCAAAGAGATGAGAAAAGCAAGACTTATTTTACTGATTTTTTAAGCCTTAAGAACTAGTTGGAGAAATTAGTTGGAGAGATTTACCAAATCAAAGTGTACACTTATCTGGGTCAAAATAAGAATAGAAAGAGAACAAATATTTACCATAGTTCGTAGGGGAAAATTTTAAATATGTTCAAGTGTTCCATTATTTGGGAGAGATAAAGTAATCCATGAATATATAATCCTATCTGTTTTTAATTAAACAGTCTTTGGGGTAAGAATTTGGTTGTGCGAGTGGCAAAGAAGTTGGCTATTGTAAGTGACCAGAGGCTACAGGCATTTCTTTCACAGCAATCTACCAAAAACCCCAGCAAACTGACAAATATGAAAGCAGAAATAGCTAAAATGCAAATGGCAGGAGACCAAATTGAATGTTCAAACTTGACATTAAAAGCTGAATATACATGGACCCTTTAACATAAACCAACACAAAAAATTTCTGAAGATGTACCATGGCCACCATCCTTAGAACAAAGTGGCTCTACTTACTTTACTGCCCGTGAGCTGACTGAGATGCGGCTTCAGTTCATCACCAATGACTGCATGGACGGCCACCAGGCAGAAGACACAAGCTTTGCGAACACTGCTCTCTGAATTATCATAACCCTGAAACGGAAAGTCCTTATTAGCACTCCCAAGGGATCTGAGAACAGTGCCATTATAACAGACACAGAAGATGCCACTCCAAGATGAGGTCTCAAGGTTCACTGACCAGTAACTTTTCAACCTTTTCAGGCAGAGACACACCCTTCTCCCCTTTCATTTCTCCTTTGGCACCTTCACTGTTAGCCTTCCTTATCAGGTCCTTTCTCATTTAGCTGGGAAAGCTGCAATCCTCTGACTCTGAGGCTGCCCCTTTGCCAATGCACCTTGCAAAAAGTCTCCAGATTAACCTCTCCAAAGGATTCCATTTTAGAGAATTCAACAGCTCCTCACTATTCAATAAAACCTCAACTCCTTGGCCTGGCACTCCTATAACCCAGGCTGAATTAAGCTTAATATCTGCCCAATCCCCACCACTATTCTGAACTATTCATTCAACAAACATTTAATTAGTACCCATTGTATGTATGACATATTCATGTTATGTACACACTCTTCTTAGTATCAAAGCACAGACCAAGAAGAGATTTGGCTCTTATCTTCAAGGACCCCACAATTTAAAATTTTAGGGCTTAGAATAAAGCCACAAAGGTAATGTTATAAATGCACAAGGAGATAAATGATTCTCTTCAGGAAGAATCTTAATATAGACACAATATATCATTAGTCAGCCATTAAAATTACATAACAGAATATTATTGGATAGAGAAATTTCATAACTGATGATTAAGTTACGCAAAGCATGTTACAAAATTTAATTCCATTTTTGTTACAGTTTTTATATATGAATAGGTTTATTGCATCTGTGACCATAAATCAGTATAACCACTTTGCAGAGTAATCTGGTAATACCCAGGAATTCTACTTCTAGATATATACACATAAGTACAAGAAGATATTAACAAGAAATTTCATTGTAATATATATTTGTGTTAATTACAAAAGGGAAACAACCCGTATCTCCATCAACAGATGAATGGATGAACAAATTGAGGTATAAACATAAATGGAATATTATTCACCCCAAAGGGAAATTTGAATACATGCTACAACATGGATGAACCCTAAAAAACTATGCGGAGTGAATAAGCCAGCCACAACAGACAAAGGCTGTATGATTGCACCAACATGAGGGACCCAGAAAGTAGCTGAGACAGAAGGCAGAACAGAGGTTACCGGGCACTGGGGGAGAAAGAATGGGGAGTTACTGATTAACGGGCATGATTAGTAAGAGTTCTCATCCGGGATGATTAATAAGTTTTGAAAATGGATAGCGGTGATGGTGTAACATTATCAATATATTTAATGCTGCCAAACTGCACACTTCAAACATGACTCAATGGTACATTTTATATTATGTATAGCTTCTCTCTCTCTCTCTCACACACACACACACACACACATGCACACTTTCTGGAAATTCTTTGCTCTGAACATCCAAGACAATTGCCTGCTCATGCCATTAGTGTTGCCTGGAAAGGGCGTAAAGTAACCCAACACCAAATCTGTCCTGGTTTACTCCTCCATACTTAGTTGCTTACCTGTATGAGGCCTGGCATAATCTCTGGTAAAAGCAGATTAAGAGTTTCCCTGGACACTCTCTCTATCACTTTTGTTTGCATTTTGATCGCAGCAAGGTTAATTGGGTAATCTGCAGTTTGGATGATGGGACAAAGCACTTTGATGCACTGCTCTGGACTGATTGAAGTGGCCAACACCGATGCAGCTTCCTCAGCGGATCTCACCACCTGAAACAAGGAGGAAGTTAAGCAGGAAAGTAATTTAAAGAAGTTTTATACTGTGTTCGGGAAGTACAAACTTCATGGAATAGGTAACAGGGCAAGCTATCCGGGATTTGCTTTGAAAACACTACAGTAAACAAATAAGTATAAAAAGTACGAGTACTGATAAAACAGGGTTGGCAAAATGTCAGTAACTATGGAAACAATGGATTCGTGGACCTTTATTACACCATTTTTTGGGGGGGCGGTCAGCAGATGCCATTTATTTATTTATATTTAATTCTTATTCAAGTACAGTTTTCTGTTTTATATTCCCTGCCCTGCCCCCCCCAAGTGCTCCCCACCTCCCTCCCATTTCCGCCCCCCACCTTAATTATTGTCGTCCATGTGTCCTTTTGTTCTGTGTCTGTGACATATACCATTGGAACTTTAATAGGTATTGCATTGAATCTGTAAATTGCTTTGGGTAGTATGGACATTTTGATGATGTTCTTCCAATCCATGAGCATGGTATATGTTTCCATTTGTTTGTGTCTTCCTTGATTTCTTTCTTCAGTGTTGTATAGTTTTCTGCGTACAGGTCTTTTACCTCCTTGGTTAGGTTTATTCCCAGATATTTTATTTTTGTTTTTGCTCATTTTTGCTCAAAAATTCCATATCGAATGGGATTTTTTTCCTGATTTCTGCTTCTTCTGTTTCATTGTTGGTATACAAAAATGCCTTTGATTTCTGGATATTGACTTTGTATCCCACTGTTCTGCCAAATTCATTTATTAGTTCGAGCAGTTTTTTGGTAGAGTCTATAGGATTTTCCATGTACACTATTATGTCATCTGCAAACAATGCCAGTTTTGTTTCCTCCTTTCCAATTTGAATGCCTTTTATTTCCTTTTCTTGTCTGATCACTGTGGCTAGAATTTCTAATACTATATTGAATAGAAGTGGTGAAAGTGGACAACCTTGTCTTGTTCCTGATCTTAGTGGAAAAGCTTTTAGTTTTTGCCCATTAAGTATGATGTTGGCTGTAGGTCTTTCATGTATGGCCTTTATTACACCATTTTTCCTTCTTTTGTGTGTGTGCTTTTAGAGTTGGCTAATGCAGTTTTCTGCTCACTACTAGTGTCCCCAACTCAGGAGTGCTTCTGTCCTTCTTCATCACACCATGACAAAGGAAAACATTCAGTATGTTATAAAGTTAACATGCTCTTCCTCCTCCTGTTCATAGTGATTTCCTTTCCTTCTGTATTGGGCTTGGGGTGGAGTGGACACTGGTTTTGCAGTAAAGAGAAGCTATGGTTGTCTATCTTCTTATTAGGATCTGTGATCTCTAAAGATGGTCTTGAAAAAAGTAAACATTACTGCCTTTGATGCTTCTCTGGTCATGTCTCCCCCAGACCTCAATCTGTGGAAGTGCCCAGAAAGGCACAATGGAAAATACATCCCAAACCAGAAGACCCAGGGCTAATTCCAGTTTAAGGTGTTGACTTTACTGTTTGTAAAAATAGGGATGCTACAGGCATTGTTTGGGTCAGAGGTGAATAACTAAACTACAAATACAAGTTTTTCAGACCTTCAGCAAGATGCTTCAGATGTACCACTATGAAATACCAGCTGAATCTTAACAAAAATACAGATTTAAAAGCTAAGACTCATTTTCCTGTAAGGTTCACAGTCATATCTTTTGAAAAGTGAATTACAGAGGGTTTCAGTGTCTTCATATCCTTACCAACACTTCTGCCTTTCTTTGTAGTATGTGTGAAGTGCTATCTCACTGTGGTTTTAGTTGTATTTTTCTAAGACGAATGATGTCGAGCATCTTTTCATGTACTTATTGGCTATTTGTGTATCTTCTTTGCAGAAATGTCAATCCAGATCTTTGGCCCATTTTTTAAGTGGGCTGTGCTTTTGTTGTTGGCTTGTAAAGCTCTATGTTGTGGTTGTTAGTTGCTTATCAGACACATACTGCACAAAATTTTTCTCCTATTCTGTGAGTTGTTTTTTCACTTTCTTGACAGTGTCCTTTGAAGCAGGAAAGTTTTAAATTTTGATGCAGTGTATTTATCATTTTGTTGTTGCTGTAAGTTACTTCTACTTGTGGCATTGTAAGAAACTACTACCACCTGGCTGGTGAGGATGAGTGCATGAAGTGCCAGACTGAGAACCGAGAGGCCGCCGGTTCCATTCCCAGTCATGGCACATGCCTGGGTCATGGCCGGGTCCCCAGTTGGGGGCGTGTGAGAGGCCACCTATCAGTGTTTCTCCCTCTAACTCCCTCCCTTCCCCTCTCTCTAAAAAATAAATAAAAATCTTTAAAAATAAGTAACTACTGCCTAATCCAAGGTAACAAAAATTTACACTTATGTTTTTTTATGAGATTTTTATAGTTTTGGCTTTTACATTTAGCTTTGATTGATTTTGTCTCACTGCTATTGTGGTGGTGGTAATATCAGACTCTTTCAGGCAAGCTGTCCTCATTACTTTATTTAATAAACTTAACAGATATCCAGCTCACATAGGCAATTACCACCTGAAAATAGTAATGATTCTTACCTTCATTACTTATTATTTTTTTTTAAAAGAAATTCTTGTTGATGAGTGGAATGTAAAAATAACATTAACGGACTCTAAGCAAAAAACAAAGTGAAACAAAGAAGAAAATGAAATTGGATAAATTTATTTCCTAGCGCTAGACTATTTTAGGGGAAAAGTCTTAATATCACCATAATTCATTTAATAGAAAATATATGCTTGCATCTCAATTGGACATTATCCTGAAAATCAAGGTAAGTGTTCGTGAAGGAAATGATCGACAAGGGTACTTTTCAAGCAACATTTATGTTTCATGCAATGCAGCAGCCCCCCTGCTATCTATGGGCTCAGTTACCTGGAGTCAATCACGGCCTGAAATATTAAATGGAAAATTCCAGAAAGAAACAATTTATATGTTTTGAATTGCATGCTACTCTGAGCAGCATGATGACTACTGCCCCATCCCACTCTGTCCCACCTGGGACGTGAATCATCCCTTTATCCAGCACAGCCCATGCTACATACACTACTGCCTCTTGGTCACTTAGTAGCCAGGTCGGTCATCATACCCACTGTGGTGGTACCACAGTGCTTATGTCTGAGTCTCCCTCATTGGACTTAATGATGACCCCAATGCACAAGAGCTGTGATGCTGGCAATTCAGATATGCCAGAGAAAAGCTATACAGTGCTTCTTTTAGTGAAAAGTAAGTATATTGCAATAAAATATTTTGAGAAAGACCACATGCACATAACTTTTATTGCAGTATATTGTTACAATTGTTCTATTTTATTATTATTATTGCTAATCATTCACTGTGCCTAATTTATAAATTAAACTTTATCACAGGTATGCATGTATAGGAGAAAACATAATATATACAGACTTTGGTAACATCCTCGGTTTCAGGCATTCCCTGGGGGTCTTGGAACATCTCCTGAGGATAAGCAGGGAGCTGGGGGAGAACTGCTCAGTATCAGAAGTACTGGCAGTAAAATAACGATTTAAGTGTCAGGTAACTTACCTCCTTATGAGGATCTTTATGTGCTTCCAGTGTTTTCATGACAGTCAGTTCTGCATAGTTTTTAAATCTTGCTGGTTGATGCCTCAGGATTTCTTTTAAAACCTTTAATGCCAAAGCCCTGATTGTGGGCTAGAAAGAAAGGTTTTAATGTTTTTAGTATTTTCAGTTATAGAAAATCTTTTACATTTTCCATGTCTGATATACAGAGTCTTAATATCGGGGTGGGGGTCGGGAAATTACAGACGACTGCATAAATTATGTGGTATATTGCACAATTAAGTTTTCACATCTTTAGCTGAAAACATATTACGCATCTTAAATGTGTAAAAACCTCAGAACCAACTAATTCTATTAAAAAGGAAATTTTACTTGCCTCTTTATCCCCAAGGGTTTCAAGAAGTAAAAGTAATATTGTTTTGAAGTGCTCATCCCAAACACTAAAAGATTCCTCCTGTGTTAGCTTCATAAGTTCATAGAGGGCAATTTTTCTCTCCTCTACACGTTCATTGTGGTTAGACAGCTCCTTCAACAACTCTGCCACCAGGTCGGAGTGGTCTAGGGAGAGATCTGTCCAAAGGACCTGACATTAGTTCTGTAACTTTATAGGTCACCGCTCCGAAGCATGAGGAAAACAACTTCATAATGTGATACAGAATGTTGGTTGTAAAAAAACCCCCCAAAACCCTAAGTAATTTTCTTTTTCATTTATCATCACCAAAACACCAATGCTAGTTTAAAACTTTACAATAAAAATTCATAAGAGAATTTACTATAATGAATTCCCAATCACCTATCACCCAGATTTAATAATTATAATTTATCATTCTTCATTTTTATGCCTCCTTCCATTTTTTTCTGGAAACATCTGTCATAAAAACCAAATGTTTCACCTTTGCATACTTAGTGTGCACCTATGATATCATCCCAGGAGGCAACAATTGCTGGATTTAAGTGGCAGCAACCTGACCCCACCACCTCACAGGTCCCCGCCAGCCTGTTAGCTAACAGTTTCAGCCACTGCTTGTTGCTGAATCAGTTATTTTATGAGAGAATAAAAATGGGCTGGATTTGTTCTGTGGAGAATAACTTTATCAACTAGAGCTAATTACCCTGACATATAGTTTGATAGAAGAGACAATAAATACTTAATATATTCCCTTTTAAATTTCAGAGTCAACAGTTAGGTGCGATGTTATCAAGTTTTCACTTATAAAAATAGAAATATGAGCCTATAAATTTTATGAGTGTGAAAGGACACATTATTTTCACAACAGTCATCAGTGCTTTGAATCATTTTTGTAGAAAAGACAGTTAAATCCAATAGTTCACATTAGAACATTACAAAGGAGCAGAGTCCTTCCTAAATTCTTTTGATGACAAAATACACGGTAAGTTCAGGCCTGAGGGACCTGGGCAGACAGCCTAAACCAGTGCCCTTTTCCTACCTCCATCTCTGAAAAATAAAGTGAAACAAAAACCACAGAACATAGAGCCTGGAAGGCACCCTGGGGCCGTTCCCTCTCCTGAGTCTCCAGGAAAGACCATGGCACCACCGAGCTGTGCTGCCAGTCCACTTGGTCTGGGCACGCTGGCCCTCTGTGGGAAAGGACCGCCAGTTGCTCCGATCCCAAGAGAACCAGAGAAGGCTTGTGAATCTGGCACTTGGGAGAGGGCTGTTGCCCACATAAGAAAAGGCTCAAGGGGAGAGATCACTCTTCTCCCAAATACCTAAAGGTTGCCTTTTGCCAGACGGTTCACTACTGATTGTTAAAAACAAGCCACTGTGCCTCATCCTGCCAACTGCTTAACCTCTGACCCGGAGATACCAATGATGTATCGAGATAACAAAACAGAACTACAAGTAGGAAAAGGAAAATTGCATTTCACTTAAGGGGATTCAGAAATCTGAGGAAAGGAAATCAAGTTCAGCTATTAGAATATATGCCTTCTGCTGGAGCAAAACTGATAGATGATAGGAAAGGAAAACTGAACCAAAAGTAATGACATTAATTGACTACTGAATGGAAGTTTGTTAGGGTAACTTTCATGGAATTATAATTAGAGCACTGAGAACCTCTGGTCCCCAATTACTCATACACAGAGCACCAAATGTGATTATTGAATTTAAAATCTTGATATAATCTGGAAAGAATGATCACTGAGGAGAACCAAATTAGGATTTTACAAGATCAAGAAGAACCTATGCAAAATGCAAAAGCAAAACCATGAAAAAGGAATTTGTGTTCAAATATAAAATCTTAACTTGGAGAAAAAATAATTGTCTTACACTAATTTCACTTGTTTTGCCCTGGCTGGTGTGGCTCAGTGGATTGAGTGCTGGTCTGCAAACCAGAGGGTCCTCAGTTTGATTCCCAGTCAGGGCACAAGCCTGGGTTGTGGGCCAGGTCCCTGGTAGGGGTTGCGTGAGAGGCAACACATTGATGTTTCTCTCCTTTTCTTTCTCCCTCCCTTCCCCTCTCTCTAAAAATAAATTAATAAAATGTTAAACAAACACCAATATTAAGTGCTGGCTTAGCAAGAACTACTACAGCAGGGTAGATGCTTCTCTCTAAACCCCCAAACTACTCATGGGAAATGATCAGACTTCCACAGATGTCAAGAGAATCATTCTGACAAGAGTGTTTTATTTCAGCTAAGTAAATGGGATTCAAAAGAAAATGCTTTTCAAAGGAACCCAGTTCTTCATGAATATAAGCATTGTCATTCATCGAGATGAATTAGAAATGACTTGACACATTGGGTTGGCCCAAAGTTCGCCGAGTTGTTTCTATACGACGGCTCCAGCGCTGCTTAGTTATCTCTAACTTCATTCAAAACATCTTTGTTAGATTGTACTGTGACAGCTGTCTTATCAGTGTGCATTAAAAAAACATCAAAATTGGTGTTTCTGTGCAGCCATTTTAATATTGAATATGGCAGAAAATATGCAACACATTTGGTGTATTATGCTGTATTATTGCAAGAAAGGTAAAAAACAACTGAAACACACAAAAAAAGAAAAAGATTTGTTCAGTGTACAGAGAAGGTGCTGTGACTGATTAAACGTGTCAAAAGTGGTTTGTGAAGTTTCTTGGTACTACTGACATTTTGGCCAAATAATTCTTTACTGTAGGGCTGTCTTATGCACTGGAAGATGTTTAGCAGCACCCCTGGTCTCTACCCACTAGAAACCAATAGCAGGGGATAGCCCACAGATTCAAAATATCCAAATCAATAAGGTTATTGGTAAAAATGAAAAATATATCTTTTATTTTATGGGAAAAGCTAAATGGACTTTCAGGCCAAACCAATATAATGGTCTAAAGAAATGACAGGAAAATAATTTCTGCCAAAGAAAGCACATAAATAATTTGATACATAACTGATCTATTTATATCATATAAATGAGATAAGCCTAAGGTCCTGAATTAATTACTTACAGTGCAATAATCAACAGAGAGGCACTGTGGTCATGTGAAAAACAGCCGCAGGCTCTGGAGTCTGACCAGACCTCTGCCTCTTACGCTTTGTGTGGTAGGGGCACATCACGGAGCTCAGTTTTCTTCCCAGTGAGGTGGGGAAGTAGCACCCGCCTCCTAGGGCCAGGGTGAGGCCCTGGGCCGGGAATACAATGAACCCTCCAATACTAATATGCCTCTGTCCTCAGGACAAATGTGGGCACAGCTACAAGTCTGATAATACTTCTGTTGCAGTGCTCAAAATCTAACGGTCTTCCAGCTCAGCAAACTCTGCTAGGAGCCTCCTCTAAATACAGTGCCATCCTCAATAAAGGTTGTATTCTGGAATATTATAGTCCCTGGAAACTTTTACAAAGATCATAATTAGACATGGACAATGGATGTTTTTTAAAAATTTTGTTATTTCTGATTTTGGAGAGAGAGGAAAGGAGGGAGAAAAAGAGGGAAAGAAGCATTCATGTGAGAGAGAAACACTGACTGGCTGCCTTCGCATGTGCCCCAACTGGGGATGGGACCTGTAACCCAGGCAGGTGCCCTGACCAGGAATTGAACCAGAGGCCTCCCAATTTGGGGATGATGCCAAACCTACTGAGTCACAGTAGCTGGGGTAGATTTTTTTTTGACTTGTTAATTCTGATAAATGTATCAACAATGTATCTGTCTGTAATGTAAACAGAGACATCTAAGTGAGATATACTTTGTCTCAGAATTTTAAAACATTTCCTTTATATGAGTTTAACAAAATAATTATCTCTTTCCAAAAGTTTTAGTTTTTAAAAAACAGACAAAAAATAAATAAATTCTGCATACTAAAGTGGGGGGAGGACAGGGTGGCTGAAAAGAAAATCAAAACAGCAAGAAAAGTCAATAAATTTTTTTGAAAAAGATACTGTTAGCAATGCTTACAATAAAATAATGGCAAATTAGATTTCTTCATCTCAAAATTAAAAATAAAAATAGACAATGAAAACAACTCTTATATGAAACTCGGGGCAACTATTTGGTTTAACTGAGGGCTTATCCATTTTCACAAAGTGTTTACGCAACCAAAAATGGCTGCCTATGTCAATCAGGTATTATGCTGTGAAAAAATTAGGTTCGCAAATCAAAAATATTCTACTCTGTTTAGGTTTCAGCTATTTAATTTTCAAAGATGTCTCCCATTAACAAATGGAAAAATATACATGTACCCTTGGTAAAAAGAGAAGAACATTAGGCAAAAAAGAAGTGATTTTGCTATTTTGATTTAGTAATATTTGTGCCATGTTAAGTCTCTGAACATAAGAAGGCAAAAATATGATTCCTCAATCTCATAAAATATTATTTTCCCACTTATCAAAATTACAACTGGCCAGGCCTGGGGGGCGCAGACCCCCAAGCACAGTAAGGAGGGTCTCTGCGTTTGAGAGGGGGAAGCATGGGGTTTCAAAGCTCAGTCAGGGTAAGAAAAGTGCCCAAATGGAGTAGCAACCAGGTGTGACCTGGCAGAGGCCAAGCAGAATGAGAAGGACATCCATGGACCGGGTCATGAGAGCCCAGGAGGCTGAGGGTGTCCGTATGGAAGGGCAGAGCCCAGCACAGTGAGGAGCACGTGAGGAGGAGGTGGTGGTGGTAGCGGGAATGGAAACTGGGTACATAAAGAAGGACTGGTCTAGTGGGTAAATATATTAGTGAGAATGGAAGCCAGGTTTCTCACTGTCTGAAAAAGGGGGTTCTCAGTTTGGAAAGGGAGGAAAGTAGAGTTAATCTCATGGTACTGGATGACTGGAATTGGAGTAGGGTGTAAACACATACCACGGATAGATACAGAAGTCAGCAGATGTCACTTAGTGTGTTGTACAGCTCTGGCCCCCAGGAGGGCATAGGGAGGTGTCTCACTAGCAGCAAGTGCATGCCAGTGTATACCCAGTGCACTGCTTTCTATGAAAAGAAACCAAGGACTGATCCTTGGAGAAATGCTTGATTCCAGGATTGCATCATGGACAGTATAATATTTTGTTTTTCCAGAATGCAAAGATGGAGACATGTCATGAGGACACAAAGCCAGCTTGAATAGAATCCTGCTGGTCAAATCAAGGACAATTTGAGTAATAAAATAAATAATGATAGTTACAAAGTATAACTCACTGATACAACACAAAACCATGAGTCCATACAGTTATAAATATGTCAATAACATTTTAAAATATTTTATTTCTTTAATTTTAGAGAGATGAGAAAGGAAGGAGAAAGAGAAACATTATATGCAAGAGAAACAGAGACTGGTTGCCTCTCTTACTCCTCCAAGTGGGGACCTGGGCTGCAACCCGGGCATGTGCTCTGACTGGGAATCGAACCAGCAACCTTTCCGTCTGCAGGATGGTACTCAGTCCACTGAGCCACACCAATCAGGGCTATAAATGAATTTTTAATGAATAAATTTTAAGTTTCATGTGGAACAGAATATTTTCACAGTTTTAAAGTATGTCTCCACAAAACACTTATTGATTTAAAAAAGAGTACTTTCACAGTGGAGAAGCCCGGGAAGCACCGCCATAACCAAGTGGCCAAAGTTGCTACCACCAGTCAGGGTGGTAAGTGAAATTATATGTTACCTGAAAAATGCACTATCACTTCTATGACACTGTCACCAGAGGACATAGTCTGAATCTCATCTTGAGAAAACATCAGAAAACCTAAACTGAGGGAAATGCCACAAAATTACTGGTCTCCAACCTTCAAAAGTAACCTTCATAACTTTGGTCGTGAGAGCTGGGGAAATATCGAATGCTGAAGGAGACATGATGGTAAGTGCAATGTGAGGTTCTGAACTAAACCCTCTAGCTCCAGGGTATTACTGGGACAACTGACAACACTGTAATGGGGTTTAGAATGGGTGGTCAGTAATGTACTGATGATAATTTCCTGCTTTTGATAGATACATTGTGGTTACGAGGGACAATGTTGTTGTTTACAGAAAGTGCATCCTAAAGTGTTGGGATGATGGGGCATCTATCTGGCAACTTACTTTCAAATGGTTTGAGAAAAAAAGTTCTTTGTGCTCTACCCCCAACTATTAGCTTTCAACTATATATATATATATCAGCGAAGGGAAGGCATGTCAGTGGACTCTCCTGGCTGGGTAGCTCAACTGGTGAGAGCGTTTTCCTGGATACGCCAAAGTTGTGGATTCGATCCTGGTCAGGGCACATACAAGAATCAAGCAACGTGGATGCATGAATGGGTCTAACAACAAATCAATGTCTCTCTCTCAAATCAATAAATATAAATTAAAAAGAAAAAAAATGTCAGTAGACCCAATTTGGTCCGCCAGTTTGTGACCTCTATGCAGAAATAATTCTAATACAATTAAAGCCCCTAACACTGTGTCTCAACCTCCCAGGCTGTTGCTGGTACACAGGGTTCAAGGACTTTTTATGCTAGGTCCCGTTTATTCATTCCTGTTACGCCGCTGTTGTGAATAAAACTCAGCAACATATTAACTATTTGTGACAGATTAAAACACACCTAAGTGTGTAATTGGGGCAATTTTATAGATTCGTATATAATTTAAACATAGTTTGGTACATTGTCATAATTTTGCCTTTGTGATATATTAAAGTCTCTTAACATGACACGTTTATAAAAATATGATTTGTCAAACTCATTAGTAATCAAAGAAATACAAGCAAAGAAATTTTTCTACTCATCAAAATTACAAAAATTAAAAAAGATTTCTGATACCTAATTTTTCAATCATACTAATAAGTTAAGAAAATGCTTATTAGCATCACCTATTCTATATCAATCACAGTAACAAAAATTAAAAATATTTAAACATTCTGTGTTGGCGAGAAAATCAGCAGTACTTAAAGTGGCCATCAGTTTTAAGCTTGTAACTGAGTCTCAAACCTTAAACTTACAGATCCCTTAACTGAGCAATTTTACCTCTAGAAATTTCTCCGGGTGAATTATGTGTATGTCCATAAAAGTTTTTGCCAAAATATGTTCACTGACAGCAACACTGAGGGAATAAAGGAAGATCAGAAACTACCTAAATATCGTGTTGAGAGCGAGACTTGCAACTTTAGCTACTGGTAGTCTATATATAACGATACATTACTTGAGCCTAAAAAAATAATTAATGGATCAAATCATTTGTAGAGGGCAATGTAATTCATTATTATTAAAAATAACTAAAACATTTGCAGTGTTTTATAATTTCTGGTTAGTTAATATACTAATAGTTAACTAATAGTTAGTTAACTATTAGTTAATAGTTAGTTAATTATTAGTTAATAGTTAGTTACTAATAGTTAGTTAATATATTTTTTTCCTGAACCTTACAGCACACCGTGCTCAGTAGGGCAGGCAGGACAACACCTCCATCCTCTGAGCCTACACAAGTAAGACTAAGGAAGGTCAACCCATTTATTAGGCTGTGGAGCTCAGTAATGTTGAGCTTACACATAAGCCCATTGTAAGCTTCAGAACTTAGGCCTAAGCCAGCGCCAAAACTTAATGGTAGCTTTTCCCATATTTGGTCCTTAGATATATGTTATTAAAGATTTTGTTTATGGCTTCATACTTAAAAGGCTATTGTAAAGAATGGGTATTCCTTCAAAGAGTTTTGTCATTCTGATAAAAAAAATTAATGACTGGTGTCTGAAGATAAATTTATAAGCTACAATTGATTTGTTATTTCTGGGAGGCCACTGAGGTCTTTGTCATTTCAAGGATGATCTTAGATGATTATTGTTTCTCATTCTAGGGAAGACAGCTGCTACCAAGCTGTTAGAAATGAGTTCCTAGAAGATGAGAGATAACATTAGCATCCCAAAGATCCTTACTTTTTTAGGTTACCAAAAAAGAGCATACATATTTCTTTTGCTTCGGGGATTACCAGTCCACGAAAACACAGGCCAAAGCAGCATTATGGCAGAGAACGTACCATCAGGAAACTGGTCGGCATCATCATCAAACATGGCTTCCTTGAGGGCAGACTTATTGAAGGGACTGATGCTGTCTGAATAGTTATACGGATTATAGTCTCGAGAGCGTGGAGAGGAGTGCGCAGGCACGGGATGGAGCAATGAAGCTTTATTATCAAGGGCTGTTTGGCTTGAATCAGTAGCATCACCTCCTGCTCTCGGGTCGGACATTCCAGGGCCACCACACATCTAGTAACGAGAAGAGAAAGGCATAGGAAATTAACTCACATCCAAGTAACAATTTAAAATTCTAAAAAAATGTTTCCCTAATGCTTAAAAGGCTATTTTAAAAAGGTAACAATAACCAGTGGGGAAAAATTATGTAATGGAAATCAATATGAGTTAAAACTTACATTCAATATGTCAAAGCTCACAGTAAAGTTGTGAAGAAACCTGTTGAGGGCAAATAAAAACCATAAAAGAATACTCTCTCTGAAGATTCTTACAGTGTCCTAGCCAATGGTTTGACCACACAATATATACTATGTGATTAGCAACAGCTTGTCTATACCAGCTAAAGATACAAAATGACTTTCATTAGCAACAAAAAACTAAAAGCTGTCAGATTCCATTAGTAAGGTAGTAAATTATACAATGACAGTATGTCAACAAAGTATAAGAAAACAAAATTTAAAAGCCTGCTTTAAGGGAAAAAAAGGCCATAAGAAATTGTATGACTTCTGGAAAGATGCCTGATGGTAGTTTGCGTACATTAATATTCTTATCAAAACAGCAATACTAACACCTATACTAAGACCAGTATCAAAATCATTACCACTGACTTCAGGTCAAAATGGAAGAGTAGTCAGACGAGCTACTCACGTCCTCCCACAACCACGTCAAAATTACAACTAAACTACAGAACCCTCAGCAGAAGTCCTTCAACTAAGGGTATGAAGAAGCCGCCACATGGAGACTGGTAGGAGGGTCAGAAATATGGAGGGGTGGGTCTCACACCACAGGCAGGGGATAAAAATTGGAAAGGCCCTCTCGAGTGTGGATGTCCCCCTGAGGAGGAGGGGTCCCAGCCCCACACCAAGCTCTCAGCCCAGGGTGTTCCAGTGCTGGGAAGAGAAGTTCCCATGAATTGTGGCTGTGAAAACCAGCTAGGACTGTGGCTGAGTGAGACTGAGGGCTTCCAGAGTCCCAGGCACTTCCTCTAAGAGGAAGAGGAGGGTGTACATGGCCCCCATGGGGAGGTATACCTGAAGTACCCAACTAGGGTGAAGGGGTGGCTGTGCCACTGGACTCTACAGAACACCGACTACCCTAGGCCACACTATCAAGCCCAGGAGCTATAGCAGTCCTACCTAATACATAGAAACTAACACAGGAAGGCTGCAATGAGAAGACAAAAAAACATGTCCCAAATGAAAGACAGAACAAAACTCTGGAAAAAGAACTAAATAAAATGGAGACAAGCAATCTAATAGGTGCAGAGTTTAAAGCATTGGTTATAATGATGCTGAAGGAACTTAGGAAGAATTTCAAAAGCATAAAAAAGAACATAAAAGCCATTTAAAAAATGTCAGAAATGAAGGATACACTAACTGAAATGAAGAGTAATTTATAGGGAATCAACAGTAGAGTTGGATGAAGCCAAGAATCAAATCAGGTATTTGGAATGTAAGTAAGCAAAAAACACCCAATTAGAACAGCAAAAAGAAAAAAACTCCAAATAAATGAGGATAGTGTAAGGAACCTCTGGACAATTTCGAGAGAACCAACATTTGTATCATGGGGTCCCGGAAAGAGAAGAGACCAAGAAATCAAATACCTATTTGAAAAAGTGACTGATAACTTCTCCTACATGGTGAATGAAACAGACATACAAGTCCAGAAAGTGCAGAGTTCCAAACAAGATGAACCCAAAGAGGCCCACACCAAGATACATCATAATTAAAATTCAAAAGGCTGAACACAGAAAGAGAATCTTAAAAGCGGCAAGAGAAAAGCAGTTAGTTACTTACAAGGGCGCTCCATAAGACTCAGCTGATTTCTCAACAGAAACTTTGCAGGCCAGAAGGGATTGCAAATATTCAAAAAACGGTGAAAAGAACCTACAACCAAGATTATTCTACCCAGCAAAGCTATCATTTAAATCGAAGGACATATAAAGAGATTCCCAGATAAGAAAAAGCTAATGGGGTTCATTATCACCAAACCAGTGTTACATGAAATGTTAAAGGGTCTTCTTTAAGAAGAAAAAAACTGATTAAAAATATAAATAATAAAATGGCAATAAATACATATCCATTCATCAACTGAATCTTAAAACCAAATGAAAAAGTAGAACAGAAACAGATTCATAAATAAAGAGAACGTTTTGAGGGTTAACGCTAAGGGCAGGGGGACGGGAGGAAAAGGTGAAGGGATTAAAAGTATGAATTGGTAGTTACAGGGTAGTCTTGGGCATATACAGGGAATATAGTCAATATAGCCAATAATAGTTATTAACTATATATGGGGTCAGATGAGTAGGAGATTTACTGGGATGATCACTTAGTAAATTATGTGTCTAATCACTGGAGTGTACACATGAAACTCATATAATATTGTATGTTAACTGTAATTAAAAAATGATTAAAAGAAATTCACCACCATCAGTATCAACACCATTTATTAAGCAATTATGTACCAAGCCATTACTTAGGTACTTTACAAATATTCTTCAAATATTTACTGTCTACCTACTATATGCCAGGCATCAGTCTTGGCACTGCGGATGTATTAACTAACAAAAGAGGGAATGATGTCTACCCTGGTGGAGACTACATTCTAGTGGAGGGACAGAGACATTACAAAAACACGAGTAAGTGAGGTATATGGTATGGTAGAAGGTGATTAGTGCACGAAAAGCAGTGTCGTATTAAAGGAATCATGAATGCAGACATTGGGTAGTCATGGTTAGGATTTACTAAGAGACCATCTGAATAAAGACTTGAAGGAAATGAGGAAATTAGCCATGGGACCATCTGTAGGAAACATGTATAAGGCAGAGGGAATAGCAAGGCAAAGGCCTGGAGGTGAGAGCATGCCCAGTATGTTCAAGAAATTGTAAGGAGCCAGTGTGGCTGAGGAGTGAACAGGGAGGAAAGTAGTAGGAGATAAAGTCAGAGAAGTAACAAGGGAAAAAAATCTATTGTGGAGACTCTGGCTTTTACTCTGGATGGGGACCTCTGAGTTGTGAATAGAAGAGTGAGAACAGACTACAGGAAACCAAGGGCAAAATCAAGTAGGCTAGTGAGGTGCCTATTTTAATAATTCAGGTGAGAGCCCCGATGATGGTGCTGAGGGCTGGAAACAGAAAGGCAGTGGTGAGAAGTGGCTGGATTTTGGATATATTCTGAAGATACAGTCAACAGATATCCCAGAGACTGCGTGTGGAGGACGGGAATGAGAGATGAGACAGGAGCAACTCCTTTGACCACGGGTTTTGGCTAAGGAAAGCAGTGTTGCTATCACAATAGGAAAGAACAGTTTCAGAGGAAAATGATGAGTTCAAAAAAGCAGTTTAATGTATGAATCTAGAGCTCAGGAAAGTTCAGGTGTGGGCTGGATGAAGTTATGTAATACCCAAATTTTGCTAATGAAGACACTGAGGCTCAGAAGTGACAATATGACTAATAATTGCCAGGAACCAGGATTCAAACCCATGCCAGAATCCACCCCTTGAGCTTCCCACAACGTGCCCTATCTTGGGGGGAAAACCTTTCAGCAGTGATTTGTTACTAACCTGTCATTACTATCACATGCAGCTTTTGGGATAAGAAACCTTAAATGTGAGTGGCAAGCTGGTTTTTAGCATACAGTTTACCAGACCCATCCTCCAGACAGGTACGAGGGGAAAAACAACAACAACAGGAGAGAGTAAGGAAGGCAGAGGAGGGAACCCTTTACGGAGACGCGCTGAAGCACTGAAAGGTCCCACAATTCTGCAAACACTGAGAAGCCAGAGATTCCCTAGGAAAGAGTGGGATGGTTTGTTTTGAGAAAAGTTAAACCATCAGAGAAAAGTCTTAGTATAGTAAAAAAATAACTGCTCTTTGTATAATAGCAAAAGCAACAAAATGCACAGTAATTCCAATATCAGCTAGATCATAATATTGTTATTGGAACCACACAAACAACTGCTAATGCAAATCACTATCACTACACTCAACAGAAAAAAAGTTCAACACCTTATTTTGTCTTACAAACACCCATGTGATCTGGCCCATATGCCATTCCCCATCTTTTTAAAGGTATTTTTTTGTATCCTCACCCAAGGACAAGCTTATTAATTTTAAAGAGAGGGGAAAGGAGGGAGAGAGAGGGAGAGAAACATCGATCGGTTGCCTCTTGTATATGATGTGCCCTGATCAGAGTCTGAACCCACATCATAAGCACGTGCCCTGACCAGGAATCAAACCTGTGACCTTTTGGTTTATGGGACCATGCTCCAACCAAACAAGCCACTACTGGCTAGGGCTCCCCCTATTTTCATAATGCTCTAACTGCACTGACTTTTGCCCTGGCCATAAACTACACATAGCTTTTTCTCATCTAATTGTTTTCCCACTTGCTATTTCTTTTAAGGAATTCTCTTCTCCTGTACTTCGATCTCAATGCAAATGTCACCTTCTGATAGAGACCTTTCCTCACCATTTAATCTAAAATAGATTCACTTTACATTTTAACCTAAAACTCCACGGTACTCTCAGCTCTATCTGAAAATCTACGAGGACCATGAGGGCATAAATAAGCCTTCTAAATCTAAGACTCATGGTAGATGTGCAGTAAATATTTGTGATTGACCCCTAGAAAATTATGTCTGAAAATGACAGAAAGCAAAGTTAAAAAAAACAAACAACCTAAAACTCTTAATGAAAAAGTCTGCAATGTAAGAATATCCAAACACTCACTGAATCACCATCATCTTTTTTAGAATCCCTTTTCAATGGCTCGTTCATATCTTCTTGACTGCGGAAGCTGAAATTCTGAATTGCTTCAGTGACACCTCTGAGAGAGCTATAAATATCTTCAGAGTTCATGTTTTCTGTGTCATAATCAAATGCACTATAAAAAAGAACAGCTTTTATTATTTTGTATGGTTTACAAACACATTTGAGGAGATTATGTAGGAAACTTACAATAATGGGATTAGAGAATATATATTCCCCAAAGCAAAACAAAACCCAATAGCTATAAATGGTTAAAGGATATGTCCCCTTGTCCACCCATTAAGGGTAGCTAACAACCCAACAACTACTTTGTCTTTTCACCTTTAAAAATATTCTCATTAACCAGGGCATCAGCAAACTATGACACCTGAAATCTAAGAATGCTTTTTTAAAGTATTTTTTTAGTCCTCACCCAAGGGCCTTATGGATTTTAGAGGGAGTGGAAGGGAAGTAGAGAAAAAGGAAGAGAAACATCAGAAACATTGATTGGTTGCCTCTTCATACATGCCCCAACCAGGGACTGAACCTGCAACCTAGGCATGTGCCCTGACTAGGAATCGAATCTAACTTCTTTCAGTCTATGAGATGATGCTCAACCAATTAAGCCACACCAGCCAGGGCTACATTTTTAAATAGTTGAAAAAATATCAGAATAATATGTTATGACACATGAAAATTTTGTGAAATTCAAATTTCAGTGTGCATAAGTGAAAGCATATTAGAACATAGAGATACTCTTTATTTAGGTCTTGTCTGAGACTATTTTCACCCTCTAACATCAGAGCTGATTAGAGGTCACAAGGACTGCATGACCCACAAAGCCTAAAATATTGACCACATGGCCTTTTACAGAAAGTTTGCTAATTCCTGTGATTAACTCACACTAATAACAATGCTTGAACAGGAAATAGATGTATTTCATACAAATTTGTAAGAAGGCAAAGAATTTTTAACACTAACAGATTATTGACATGAATTCTATAATCAAATTCTAAAATTCAACTGAGGCTGGCATGTAGCTATTAAAATTGTTACATTTATATAACATGGAAGAAACAGGCTGGATGATAAATTTGCAATATATTTTTCTTAGATGCTGATATAGTATCATATAATTTTAACGAATATGATGAAACATTCTATGGTATATATGGCTAATAACAAAAAATCAAGCTAATAACTATTAAGTGTGAACTACTATGCAAACTATTTTATAAAAGGACAGAAAAAAGGAAAAGTAATAGTTCATTAAGGAGTCAAAAACTTCATTGAAATATAGCCCATGCTTGAATTGCTCAAGTGTGTGAAACTATACATTTCTTAAATTTTATATTAAGGACCAATGTCACAGTTACATTTTTCCCTAAGAAATATTTATAATGTCATTTTATATTTATCCCTTTTCTTTAAAAAATATTTTATTTATTTATTTTTAGAGAGAGGGGAAAGGAAGGAGAAAGCATAGGAGAGAAACATTAATGTGTGGTTGCCTCCCATGTGTCCCCTACTGGGGACCCAGCCCGTAACACAGGCATGTGCCCTGACTAGGAATCGAACCAGTGACCCTTTGCTTCACAGGCCCATGCTCAATCCACTGAGCTACACCAGCCAGGGCATATTTATCCCTTTTCTATTCTTCTCTATTTTTATGTTTTTTTGTTTATAAGCTTATTTTTTCCTGTTTTTAGAAGTGGTAGGCCAACTTAGATCTAAATATCATTCACTGTAATAACTTAATCTCACCCTTTTTACCAAGTAGTATAACTAAAAGAATTTGCAATTTACTGAATTTGTACAGCATATCTGAGAAACTATACTATTCAATGTAGCAACCAGTAATTTAGAAAATTGTGTAAGTTTCCTTTTGACTTATTAAAAAATTCTGTATTGTATGCCTTAATTTAAAGGATTACTTTTGGAATAAATGTTATATTTTTTGAATCTTCTAAGTTTCTATGTGTCTAAGACTTTTCAAGTCAAGTGGAAATCAGCTGAAATTATATTAATGTCTGTTTTCTAATAATGGGAATTTGCAGTAACAAACCATGACAGAAAACTACCCCTTTATTACCTTGGAGACAAAGTATTCTGTGATGTGTTGGTGGGAGAAGTAAGAGGACTGGACCAGTTGGCTGGTGAACGTGGTGTTGGTCTTGTTAAAGGACTCCCCATGGAACTCTGATGGAGGGAATCAAATAAATATTAACATATGACAGTTAAGTTCAACCAAAGGGGTCTTAGGAAAACACACATTAAGAAGCTGAATAATACAAAAGCCATATTGAAAATCTGTATTTTAATTATTCATGTCCTTATCTCTGATTTCTGCAGAGAAAAACATTTCTTTCCATTCAGAAATCTACTCTTTTTTTGTTCTCCTCATCCACTTCTGACTCTCAAATATTATCAATATCTTTTCCTCAAAGATTTAATAGATCCCAAATTAATAATTTTAAATTAGTTTTCCTCTTCTGAGCCAATTTCCTTTCTCCAAACATTACTAATGCTCAAATTTTATTCCTCCTTGAGTTTGCTTTACAAATGATTTTCACAAAGACACCAAAGGCATAAAAAAATCTCGTCATATTAAAAATCTGCCTCTCTCTGAAGATGTACCAAAATAACCCCTTCTGCTTTTAAAAAGGTAACTGAGTCCCAGGAAATTGTTCTCAGATTTTACCTTAACCCTCAGACTTTACCTTAAGCCTGCTATAAGTAAATCTATTTTCTCCTTTACCCATTATCAAAGGTGTGCCTGTCTTTTACAGACAAGTTCAATTCCAAAGGCATATTATGTAAATAATCCTCTACCATTTTGCTGTGCAACACTGGAATGTTTCATTTACTCAAACTGTATTTCCCCCAAACAAAACCCAGTATACCCAAGCACCTCTGGACCGACAAGCCTGTAAGTATTAAGTGTGGACTAACTTAACCTTTTTAAGCATCACCCTGTATGGACTGACTTGTTAACCCTGGTATAAAGCATCCCACCAGTCCAGTCCTCAGGAACTAGCTGATCTAAAAAAGCATGTTCTAATTCTAATGGCTTACAAAGCGGATGTCTTCATCTAAGTTCTGGCTCACAGCTTTGCTTTCCTTGTCCATACTGTGGCTACCATTCACTGCCACCCTAATGTGCACCGAATTATAATAGAAACAGGACAGACCCAAGGACTCTATCCTTTCTAGGACAATATTTACTTTGGCTCAGGAAATGGCCGATGTAGATGTAAAATTCCTAACCAGGGTCAAAAGTTTACTTTATGTAAAAGAAAGGATTATTGTTAAAAAAAACACCCCATAATATTATGCAACAGCCAAGAAAAATAATAGAAAAATACCTGAGTTCCGTTGCCAGTGTTTCGAAGATGATTATAAAGAAGCTTGGTAGCACCATCCTGAAAAGTTTTTGGTAAAGCTCCTAATAACATTGTAAACTCTGGGGTGTTGAGTTCAAATAGGGAAATCAGCACGGACTGTGCTGCCTAGAACACAAAGGACACAAGAAGTAGATGGACATATTTTGGTTACTAGAAGGAGTCCATTTTCTTTACTAACGTTTCTGTTCAATAGCACAAGGCTATCTTTCCCATAAAAAGGATGTTCTTATATGCTTTAAAATCTCTTTGTTGAAAGAAAGGAAATACGGAAATACAACAAATACAAACTAAAAAAATCAACAGCAAAAATTAAGTGGACAGTTCCAGGGTTACTCTATCAACATACAGTGGTGCTTCAGTTTCCTAACAAATGACTATGAGAAGATGCATAAAAATAAAGGTCACAAAATTCATACTCTACATGCTCTTTTGCAGCAAATATTGAAAAAATGAGCTCGATATAGGATGTAGGAAATAAATGATTAGGGGTAAACAGAAGTCTCAGGAATATGGTGAAAAGAACGGAAGGTCTAGGAAGGAGCTTCCCAGAAAATAAAAATTATCTATATTCTTGAGGATATGGAAAATATCAGCCATAGGCATGTGGCAGGGATGTTGAAAATACTGACAGATACTTAAAAAAACTAGAAAGGAGTTATTCACGTGGTACAGGAGTAGAAATGTGAATTCCCAAGTCAAAATGTGAATCTCTTCCACTGGCGACCAACACCAGTGGAAAGGATGTGGGAATAATACGAGAACGCAAAACCCTAATTTACCAAGGTAGACAGATACATAATGACTAAATTCATCAACAGATCAGTCAATAATGCCTATAGTTGGTAAGTCAAGAAAGGTGTGAGGTCTTACTTGAAATGCGTGAGTAAATACAAGGGGAAAGATTTGGAATACTTTGAATGGTTGTAAGATTAGAGGTTGAGAGGATTATGGCAAGGATAATTTTTTAATCCTAAATTTGAAATTATATTAAGTGGATAAAACTTAACATAATTTAAAAGAGATTTTTTTTAAAAGGTCTTCATGTCAATGCTAACTGGTAATGTCCTGAAAATACTAGCTTCCTTCACTGGTAATCCAAAATGACTGAATTGCTTTTCTAATTTATTTTCTAAGCCTTATATTAAAACGTACCTTCCGAACATCAGAACTTTTGGGTTCTGTTGTCCAAGTGATAACCCGAGAGACTGCCAAGCGAGTTTCACTGGAATTTATAAAATCTCCTGGATCCATCTGTTTGGCCAGAGTTTCTATATATTTAAGGATAGCGACCTTCACCTGCAGAGGTGAGCACAATGAGAGAGGACAGTCAGGTGGTCACTGAGGGATTCTGAGAACACTTCAAAAACAACTAGGTGATTATTTTTTGACAAATAAAAAGGAAAACAACAACAATAAAGAATTAAACAACCACCCACCTACCTGAGGTACAAGGATATGACAATGTGAACTTTTGTTTTTCACACATGGAACTTTTACGTCCCGGATGTTTCACTGCCCGTGTTTGAACAACTGCTGAAGATTCTCTTGACAAAATTATACACCTCTCCTTGAGTCTGCATTTGGAGCTTATAGCTGACTCTTGTCTAGACTCCCTGAAAGCCTGTGTTTATCAACTGGGTGTAATTGGGCTTTGGGGGAAATGAACCAAAGTATTTTGAAAGGCATTACACATCGAATGAGTGAGTAATTAAGGTGGGCAACACAGGGTTTTTGCCAAGTATAACAGTAAAACTCATACAATGAGATCAGGTTCTTTAACAGGTCCACCAAGTGTTAGAATTACCTTCCAAAAGAACTGTCACAAAAAAGTTTTACACAACTACCACCAGAGGAAAGACGATACTTTTTTGTATACGAGTTATAAGTACTTTAAAAAGTCTTATTAGTCTTCCGTGAATTTCTGAAGTGTGGCTACACGGTGGATGCAGGCTTCAATATCAGCAGGAGGTGCGGCACAGCACACTTCTTCCTTAGAATTAGCCCTTTTTATTCTTATGAAAAGTGTTGGTTAAATTATCTCCCTTCTTTCAGGTATGTTGGGGCAGAAAATAGATTGAAAACCACTATTTTTAAATTCCATCTTCGGACATTCCAGGATTTCTAAATAATGGCTCTCTAAGGCTTTACCAATACACTTCAGAGATGGCACCGGGCAGAGTGCACAGCCCTTAGATACAGAAGATGCCAACGTACACTAACTGCCGATGTCCTGACTTCAAAGGAAGGTTTAAATGTATGGTTGAGACAGTAATGTTGAAAATACAGTGCCAAAGATTAAGGTAATCAGTTTTTCTGTGCTCTTTCTTCCCTTATTATTGATATTAATGTGTCATTTCTCTCACTCAATTAAAAACAAGGTCTTTGGAGAGTTCCAAGCTAATATACAGGAAATAAAATATTACAATACATTTCTGATGCTTGGGTATTTTCCCTTTTCTGTTTCCAGAAAAACAAACAAACAAGACATAAGGGATCAAATTACATTCTTCATTTCCTAATGAATAACTTTTAAGAAGTAATTTGTAATTTTATGAAATGGATTGAAAAGAACCAAGAGTTAACCTATCAGCCACCCTTGAGTAAAATGCACAGTGGAACGGAAAACAGACTTAATGGCTAATTGTGCAGTCGCAGGCCCCACTAAATTATGGCAGCACACGTGATTCTGCCTTCTTCAAGCCATATCATTCTGTCAGTCTTAACACCTGAAAGCTGCTACAGTAAAGTAAAAACATGAACATCAATGTATTTTGTTTAAATTTGCCACCATTATTTGCAAGATGAGATTCAATTTCTGCAGTGTCTTGGTAATTTGTAGAGGTATGTAAAGTTTTAAAAGGGTTTCAAAAAATAGGTGTTTATTATACCAAATGGGCAAAATCACCACAATACACATGTAATCATTTGAAAGTTTACATTTTAGTAGGGTATTTCAGAAGGTTATAGTCTATAATTTTCATAAGACAAATGTGAATTCTTAAGACAGCAAAAAATAATCTAATTGCTAAGGTGTATATAATTCTACGTATTTGTGAAACCCAGAAAAAAGAAGTCAACAAATTACACTTATTTTTAAAAAATACTTAGTCAAATAAAATCACTTTGCATTACTATTTCTTCCTATCTTATTACTTTCTTATATTTAACCATGACACACTGTGAAAAATATAAAATCATACCTAAATCATATCCCTATTTATAGTTTACAGTTTATCAGTTATTATAGACAATAGTAATACAATTTTATAATGTTTTATATGCCACTATAAATTTAAATGCTTAGCACAATGCCTTGGACAAAGAATGAGTTCTGCCCTGGCTGGTGTGGCTCAGTGGACTAAGTGCAGGCTTATGAACTAAAAGG
Organism: Sturnira hondurensis; assembly: GCF_014824575.4. Lineage (NCBI taxonomy): Eukaryota > Metazoa > Chordata > Mammalia > Chiroptera > Phyllostomidae > Sturnira > Sturnira hondurensis. The sequence continues at coordinate 10,582,752 of NW_028091637.1, forward strand.
TTGCAGGTTAGATTCCCTGTCGGGACACATGCCTGGGTTGCAGGCCAGGTCCCCAGCTGGGCTATGGGAGAGGCAAGGGATCACACATCAATGTTTCTTTCTTTCTCCCTTCCGTCCTCCTCTATCTAAAAAAAATAAAACCTTAAAAAATAAAAAATAAAAGGAATGAGTTCTAAAAATATTTCTCAACAGTATCAAGTAAATTATTCTCTTCTGCAGGTTGCTTTTCAAAATTAAGAGATGGAATTTCCCTCAGAAAGCAGCGCTGAGAAAATAACATTATGTTGAATGTAAGCCAACCCTGGTAAGAAACATAATCATAATTTTAAGGCAAAATCATATTCAGAAACTTAAACAAAATCAGTCTTGGGCAGTAATGCTTGTGGAAATGTATTTCGTGCAAAACAGAGCAGAAAAATATAAGAATGTACATATGCTTGTTATTTCCCTGACTTTAAATCTCATTTAATAATACTCACTAAGAAATATTTTTAGGAAAAGCTTTAGGAGTTCTTCGTTTATATTAAATTGTTTTTAATTTAAATTTAATAATTACTTTTATAACAAATTGGAATCCATCTAGTTTTCCCATAAATTAACTGGAAAATGTGTGCTGATAACAATTGAGGAAGTTAATCCTGATTCTAAATTTTATGCACACATCAGAAATACCACATTGAAAAAAAAGAAAAAACATGTTACTATTTCAAGTAAGGAGAATAGTACTGAGATTAAACTTAAATTTTTTTGCTTACTAAAGTAAATATAGGCAAAACTGACATTTCACCCAAAACACCTATTCAGAATCTAAATTTTTAAGAGAAGTATTGGGAAATCACAAACATAAAATCAGATAAGACTTTATAGAGCAAGTCTGCATTACGAGCTTAGGGTTAGATGGCCATACTGTGTTGCCTTTTAAATGTGTACCCCCTGGAAGCTTCTCCGAGGAACAGCCTGGCATTTGAGTAACATTTGAAATTGAATTATGCGCATGCTTACAAGGCTCACAAAGGTTAGTAGTTGAACGCAAATGCACACAAACATTATCTGAAACACTGCAGAGATTGTAAAGAGAGTTAAGAAAAGAAATAATGCAGATTAAAACAAAAACAAAAAACCTTAGAGCTCCAAAAAGAGTGAAGCTGGTCCCGAAGTGCTGGCTTGGCTGTCTGAAAGTTTATAAAAACAAAATCCATGGATTGAATAGCTTCTCATGTGACAGATATATATTAACATAACTTTATTACTAAGACATTTAAATTCCTTATAATGTCTTCAAAAGACTTCAAATTTTTACCTTCAAACTTGGTGTTTGAGTCTGATCAACTGTAAATCTCATTAAAATATTGAACTGAAGATCATTTGGAAAAGATTCTCTAAAATATGGGGGGAAAAGCAAAACAAAATAAAAACAGCAAGTAAGTATTTAGCAAACTTAACAGGAAATTATGCTTAATACCAAAATATAATGTCATTTAAAAAGTATACATTAAGTATATGTATCTGTATGTGGTACAGACTTTGTGAAACAATACACAATAAAAACTATTCCCAGAAAAAATCTGAACATTTTTATTTATCTCCTGTAGGGAGTTAAAAAGTAACACTATAGTAAATAATGGTCTATTTTGCCTTGACTATGGATTTAAAAAAAAATCTATGGATTCAAGCTCTGGCTGGTTACTCAGTGGTTAGAGAGTCATCCCATATACCAAAAGGTTGTGGGTTTGATTTACCGCCAGGGCACATACCTAGGTTGTCAGTCCAATTCCAGGTCAGGGCATGTACAAGAGGCAATCAAACAATGCTTCTCTCTCCCAGCCCCCCTGCCTTCCTCTCTTTCTCAAACCATATTCAGAAACTGTTCACCTTTATCAGAGATGTTTCCCCACACCTAATATCTAAATTATACGCTCACTTCAACTTCATAAATGGATAGAATATTTGAAATAATTCACTTTAACCTTCTACACAAGAAAGTAAAAATATATCACTGGTTCAAAATCTTTAAAAAAATTGTTAGTTAATTTTTTAGAGAGAGAGAGAAGGGAGGGAGAAGGGGAGAGAGAGAAAAACATCAATGTGCCCTCAACCAGGGACCTGGCCCACAACCGAGGCATGTGCCCTGACTGGGAATTGAACCTGTGACTTTTCATTTTGCAGGACAATGCCTAATGTACTGAGCCACAGCAGTCAGGGCCAAATTTTCTTTAAAAAGATAATAAATATTTCAATGCATTAATAAAATATTCTTTTTAAACTTAGAAAATATTTTATTTTTACATTAAATTGACTAAAATCTTTACCGCAACTCAGCAGATCCATCTTAATTATGATAAAAAACAATGCCACTTTAAATTAATCCACAAATGTTAAGGAAATTTTCATGAAAGAAAGCAGTATTTGATCTAAGGACCAGTGCTACATGAAATGTACCGTGTGAATGGGCATCATTAACAATTTAAAAATGGAGTCTGTGTAATCCCAATAGTTTGAAAAGACTCCAGATACCTGAACTTCTAACACAGAAACTAAATATTCCTGATTATTATCAGTTAAACTTGAAATATATGAGAAGATTACCTTGTAACATCAAGGGCTTTCTGAACTTTTGCCTGAACAGACCCAAGCAAATCAGCACCCATTTTTTTTAGTAGTTGTGTCAGCAGTACAAACAACCAATCTTGAAGATCGTCTTTGTGGACTTGTATGAAGTCCACTAAAGTCTCCAAAAACATGCTGAACACCTACAGTTGATAAACAGGGTAGGGGGGAGAAAAAGGAGGAAATATTCACATTTATGATCAATTCAAACTGTACTAGAAAGGAATATAGGAATCAGAGGCACAGCGATTGGCAGCCAAGCAGAAAAATAATCTCTCTTGCCTTTCATTGGACTCTGTGACACAAGAGCATTTGAAATGTTATCCAACTTCTGCTGAAGTTCGACAATTAGCTATTCCATGCAGCATCACTTGGTAAAGAAACGTTGGCCATAATGACTGGCACACCTATGGCTCAAACTGGTTAAACTGAAATCCACTTCATCTAAAATTTAGGACAAGGAACGACCTATAGGCTTCACTGGCGCTCAGCTCTGTGGCACTGCAGTCACCAGAAGATGACTGTGCTGACAGCTACCACGAAGTGTAAGATCACTCTGACCTAATGGGCTAAATAGAGGCTCCTCGGATTTCTCAAAATGTCAGTTACCACATATTTTTTTTGTTTTAAGATAAATGTTTTCTAAAACTGCCCCAATAATAACTTAAATAATTTGGCATAATGATAACTGTAACTAAAATAAAATAAATTCAGAATACACATATACATCTAAATTTTAATGATTTCTAAAATGTCCTGGATGGCATGCTATTAGCCTCCATTTCTATTGATGAGTTTTATAATTAGTTCCAATATTAATCCATTACTTTAAGAAATGTTGTAAGATAAAAAACATTTAAGGGAAGGGATGCTAATGATCATAAATGACATAAGTATGTCATTAAAATACTTATGGAAAGTGACTTACTTAATGTGTATTATATCTCTACAAGAAATTCCACAGCATACTGGAAAATTTGTTTCTAGGTAAATAGAAAGTAAATCTTAAGACAATGTCAGGCATGTTGTATTGAGACAATTTAAAATCACAGTTATAAAATCTATGGTTTAAAAAGATTAATCTGAAAGTAGCTCTTTTAATTTGAAAGTTACAAGTTTTATTCTCAGTACCTATTTTATTTCTTGAATTTCCTTTATACAATTACATATGAATGCCCATTTTTCTCATGTTAGAAATGAAGGTTTTTTTCCCTATTGAAATTATAACTAAGCTTTAACATTTGAGTATGAATTGGAAAAATACACTTTCATTATTGTGGAAGATGCTCTGAATCTGTGAGAGTAGAAAGCGTGCTACTTTCCATTTTCTAGCACTCTGCTACCCAGGCAGCACCCCTTCAATACTGTTCTTACTCATGATACAGTCAGTACCTTCTGTCCCACCCACGGCAACCACCATGGCCACAGCCACAGCCACAAAACCTGACTTCTATTAGATTCAAAACTCAGCCAACTGCCTCACTAAAACTATCTGTCCCTCAACTCGGCCCAGAATACCATTGAACTTCACCAGACCTACGCTATGACAAACACGTGAATCTAATCTAGTACTCACTTTTACTGGTACCTGGCAAATCTATGTAGCCAGGTGTGCTGGAGTCAGCACCTACCTAGAAAAGTCAACTGTGAAATATTTGGAAATTCTGTGAGCTAGATGGTGGCCTGAAATACCATTGTGGGAGTACTGACACATCTGAAATGACAGAAAACACTACAAATCAGGGCTTCCTGCCTTTCTCCCAAACCTGGTTTACCCACACACCACTGTCTAACTCTTGCCTATTTTCCTGAAGATTACAAGTTTAAGCTTTCACCATACCAAAATCCATTCTGAAAACCATGCACAAGAGAATGCCTATGTCAACTCTCCCATTTTACCTGGTTCTTAGGGAACAGAACCAGAAAAGTGACTTGCCCCAGGTTTCCACAGCTGGTTTTGGCTGTGTTCCATGCACTCAATTGCTAGATAACTTAAGCTTACCCACTTTACTATTATTCAACATGAAACTCTCCAATGACTTTTCTCCTACTTTGACTTTGTTTACAGTTACCTTTCCAACAATTAGTTCACCAAATTAAGAGCCATTTCCTTTTCAAGAGTAATGTAGCTGGACACTGCTTTACTCTTATTATTTCCCTCCTTTCTTCTATTCTTGTTGCCATGCATTTCCCTTTGGCATCAAAATGTGGGGTGATTGAAGAGCCAGTCTCCACAGATTCCCTTTTCATAGGAAGTGGGACCTCCCTGAAAGGGCTGCTCTGATCTGGCCTAGTAGGTCCCATGACCTCCGGAATAGCTGGCTCTCTCTCTGTTGATCACACCATCATCGTAGGTACCAGCCATTCTGTTCTCAGGTCTGGATTTCTGTAGAAGCCTGACTTTAGTTTTTCTGCTTCCTGTATACCAGGGGTGAGAAGAGCATTTCTGTGACAGGCCAGATAGTACATATTCTAAGCTTTGCAGGCCATATGGTGGTGTCTGTCATGACTATTTAACTTTGCTGTTGTAGCACAGCCCCAGTATGCAAACAAGTGAGCACAGCTGTGTTCCGATATAACTCGATTTACAAAATGGAGAGCTGGCCAACTCCTGCTTCTTTCTCACCATCGAATTGTGATATTATTCTTTTGATATAAACAAAATCCATTAATGCCCTTCACTGTCTACAGAATAGTCTTTCGAATGCTTAGAGAAGTTTCTAACTCTTCAAACTGATCTTGGACTATGTGGCAACATAAACTCTTTGTCCCTGAGCACATATCACCCACATTCCTGATTTCCTTCCCTACTCTCCACTCACTCTATCTACACACAGTATGTGATTTGCTACCACCACGGAAGTCCCAGCCCAGAAGCTTCTTGGATAAGTCACTGATTCTCCCTATTTGAAAACTGTGGTGAGAATAGCTTTAAGGTACTGTTTAAACTTTTCTGTATTTATATATCTTCCCATCTGGAATATTTAACATTTGAAAATAAAGGCTATATTTTTATACAGCCTTGTATCACATATTAGAACCAAGCCAAAGTTATTAGAGGCTGACTACCGAATATAAAGTTGTTCAATGAATGTGTAGGAAAAGTTCCTTAAAGAGTAAGAATTTTCTCTTAGGTGAAATTTACCCTGTAAGTAATTGGTAGTCAACCCTTTTTCCCCAAAGCAAAGGAAGATGTGTAAGACTCCCTTTATCCCAGCCAAACTGAAGTCTTTCTTTCCTATAAATTTTCCGAATCTTCCACATCTCTGGCCTCATGCTAGTTATGCCCAGCAGGCTCTTTCTTCTCACGCTAACATATCCAAAGTTGATGTTCCTGTCAAACACTGAATTGCTATTCCCTTCAAGAAGACTTCCTTGAGTCTCCTAAGTAGAAATTTCTTTTGATTAGATTTAATGTGAGTATAGCTAAATAAAAATATATAAATATGATTTTATAGTATTCTGAAAATAGAACTATACTATTTTTTCAAGATACTTGTATCTTACCAATGGTACTTACTCAATAACAATGCTGCCTACATGTATCTATCTAAAATACATATTGGGAATTTCACATAGTATTTCTTATTGGAATGTCCTATCACAAAGAGTTCACTGTCAGATGTTGGTATTCTCCCATTTCCTTGTGATTAAAGGAGAAAATGAAAACTGAAAATGCTAAAATAACACTACTTCTACAAACAGTCAATATTTGTTGAATAAAATAACAATATTCAACAAAATTTTGAGGAAAATGTTGAAAATCACTGCTTACTTTTAGGAAATGACATTAACAGAATATTAGAAAGTTCATATGGGGAAGCTGGAACTAAATTTTAAAAATAACTGTGAAACTTGGGAATTACATTGCTAATGATCCAATGGAATCAATTTATGCTCCAACATAGCTCACAACTCTAATTCATTGCAAAAGAATTGTAATAATTGAGCTTCTACAACCGAGGCAGCCTTTCCTTAACCTTGCTTGTCTCTTAGGTGTGCCAGTCATCAAATCAGAAGAACATAATCAAATCAGGTTAATTAGTAGATTAAAAAGCACATCTCCAAACAGAATGACAGCTTGCATAACTGCGAATAGCATTTCGTGGATTGCAAAGGGTCCAACACTGCATGAACTCTTCGGGAGAGAAAATAGAGAAAAAGGGTTAATTGCACAGTCATGCAATAAAGTTAGGTTTCCAACAAATATTGAACCAACTTACTCTCTATTGAGAGTTCCAACACAGGGGACAGCATGCAAAAAGAAAAAAAGAAAAAAAAGAAAAACACACAAATTAGTCGCCATCAATGCAAAGTTCCTATATGGAAGAAAACACTTAGAAAATAAAAGTGATGAATGCTTTTCAGTTTTATGATAAATTCAAAATAGTTTTTAAAACAAGAGTTAAACGAATAGTATGGGGAAAAGAGCATGTGATTTTCCTGTCTCTCCCTCACCTCCTTATCAAGGAAATTAAAAGTAAAAAATCCTCTTCTTTCCTAGGCCCCTACATCCTTGAGGCATAACTTTCACAAAGAACCTAAGACTAAAAGACACCTGCCCCCACTTCTGCTTCCAAAGCATGGCATCTGGAATTTTAATTTATTTTTTCCTCCTCAGAAGCAATAGACTTTCAAACTATTCCTGTGAAGGCTCGAAAACAATTACTGCTGTTTGGAGGTACAAATTAAGTGTTTATACCATGACTGTTACTTTTCCCCAGATAAGTCATGCATCGCGGTCTCCTAATCTTAGACTTGTAGGTGGCTCAGATGCCTGGAACACTCTCCAGGAGACCCAATGTGGCCTTCCAGAGCGTTCAACCGGGTCCCATTCCAGTAGTCACGGACTGAATTCTCACTCTAGCTGCTCAAGATGCAGGAGCAGGACTTCAAAACGTAGAAAGGACTACAGAGATCATAAAATGCCAATCAAGACATACACCTCATGAAGGTAGCTCCTTTCAACTACTTCCTTCACAGTCAAATGCTAGAACATAGGATCGTTTTTGACATGATGCTCCTTACATATGAGGGGAAACATGGGTCTAGAGGAGTCAAAATAAAAATCACCCTTGAGCTCCTTAATTTTTCAAACTTAAACTTTTATAGTACTTTCTAAAGGCTTTATATATGTCAACTCATTCATCATCATCACAGTCTGACGAGGTGGGCATTACTATTAACTATCTTTTACAGATTAGGAAGCCAACACACACACTGTTAGTAAGTGTTGGAGGTCAAATTTGAACCCAAGCAAGGTAGCTCCACTATCCATACTTGTTAATCACTATTTTGTACTGCTTCTCCTATAAAATTATTAAGGGGCTTTAAATTATACATTTGCAGCTTTATGTCTAAATTACTGTCATACATATATTGTGGTTGGATCACTTACTCCCATACTGGTATCTGAAGTAAAAAAAAGTTTCTTCATTAAGTTATAGACATTAGATAATTTCAGCTTGCCGACTATATTCACCAAACACATTACTCCTCTACCAGGAAAGAAACCCGGCATCTATGTCAATGGTATTGAGAAAGAGCTCTTTTCTAATCCGTCCTTTCTGAGATGTCTGGACTATATGCTGGAAATCGCCTGACACTCTATGGTCTCATACATACATATGACACTTGTCATATGTCGTATGTCATGTTGGAGAGAACTTTCAGTTATCATGGAAGCTTGCTATTATGTAGAAGCTATTAATGTGGAAACTTGACTTCAACCTAGAACATGGGAAAATCCAGCCAACCCAGCTCATAGCATGAGGTATCTCCCAAACACTATGGTCCATTCTAGGGACAAGGCTTCAGGTTGTTTCTGTCCTGTGAGCTTTCAGAGAAGTGTTTCCAATCCAGAGTAAAGAACTAACCCAGGCTTGAAATCGAAAGTGAAGTGTCCCTGATGGCATACTGCTAAGGCTATAGGGAAAAGTGCATGGCACGTTTGGGAAAATGAACATAATTCAGGCTGAGATGAGAAGGAGGAGGCAATAACAAGCCAAAATGACAGGTTTTGTTTGAACATTTTCTTCAGGTGAATGAGTAGTCACGGAAGTGCTTTAAGCTTATAGGAAAGATTTACCTTTTAGAAAGATTGCTAAAGAACGTAGCATGGAGCCTTAACGGGGTAGCTCAGTTGGTTAGAGTGTTGTTCCAACATGCCAAGGTTGTGGGTTTAATTCCCAGTAAGGGCACACACAGAATCAAGTAATGAATGTATGAATAGGTGGAACAACAAATCAGTATCTCTCCATCTCTGTCTTTCTCTATCCCTTACTCTCTCTCTAAAAAATCAATCAAGAAAATTTTTTTAAAACAATTCACCTAGCCCTGGCTGGTGTAGCTCAGTGGATTGAGCGCAGGGGCCTGCGAACCAGCCGATCATGGTTCAATTCCTAGTCAGGGCACATGCCTGGGTTGCAGGCCAGTTCCCAGCAGGGGATGAATGAGAGGCAACCATGCATTGATATTTCTCTCCCTCTCTCCTTCCCTTCTCCTCTAAAGATAAATAAATAAAATCTTTTAAAAGAAGAAAAAAATAGTCCTTCAAAAAAATTTAGTGTGAAGAATTTAGAGATAGGAGGTGAGGAGGAGGTACAACAAGCAAAAGATGATTGTGCCCTGAATTAGTAATGAGAATGGAGGATATTTATAAGGCTGAAATCAACAAAGATTGAATGAAGTTTCTAGAATGATGCCAAAATTCTTAAGTAATGAGGAGATGTGGTTTCACCTGATGAGATACATTGATGCATGAGACAGAGCAGTTGTGAAGTTGAAGATGGCAAGTGACTGAAGTGCAGGAGGAAAAATGAGGGTTTTAAGGATGTATTTGAGAGTCATTAGAGTGAAATGGGTAGTTTATTTTTCAGAGAAGGTAGCAAGTAAAAGAAGAGGGTCTACTATAAGACTTTAAGCAACACCAACATTAGTACAACAAACAGAGAATTAATTGTTTGAAAATAAGAGCAAAAGAAATGGTGTGAAAGAGACAGAGTCAGACCCAATGGAAACCAGGCTTCCTTTTCCTCTCCCACTGCATATTCTTTTTTCCCCCCAATTTTTAAATTTAATTATTTTTCAAGTACAGTTTTCTGTCTATTACTCCCATCCCATCCCATTCCACCCCTGTGCTCCCCCCTCCCTCCCATTTCCACCCTTCTCAGTTGTTGTCCATGTATCCTTTATATAGGTTCCTCTAAATCCCTTCCCTATTTCCCCTGAAATTCCCTCCCCTCTCGCCTCTGGTCACTGTAAGCCTGTTCTCTATTTCAGTGTCTTTGGTTATATTTTGCTTGCTTGTTTGTTTTGTTGTTTAGCTTCCTGTTAAAGGTGAGATCATATAGTATTTGTCCTTTAACATCTGGCTTATTTCACTCAGCATAATGCTTTCCAGTTCCATCCATGATGTTGCAAAAGGTAGGAGCTCCTTCTTTCTTTCTGCAGCATAAAATTCCATTGTGTATATGTACCGTGGTTTTTTGATCCATTCGTTTACTGACGGGCACCTAGGTTGCTTTCAACTCTTGGCTATTGTAAATTGTGCTGCTATGAACATTGGGTGCATAGGTTCTTTGGGATTGGTGTTTTAGGGTTCTTAGGATACAATCCTAGCAGTGGAATTGCTGGGTCAAAAGGCAAGTCCAATTTTAGTTTTCTGAGAAAATTTCATACTGTTTTCCATAATGGTTGTATCAGTCTGCAATCCCACCAACAGTGGACCAGAGTCCCCTTTTCCCCACACCCTCTCCAACATTTGTTGTTTATTGCTTTGTTTATGATAGCCATTCTCACCGGTGTAAAGTGGTATCTCATTGTGGTTTTAATTTGCATCTCTCTGATAGCAAGCAATATTGAGCATCTCTTCATGTGTCTCTGGATCCTCTGTATGTCCTCCTTGTAGAAGTGTCTGTTCAAGTCCTTTTCCCATTTTTTAACTGGGTTAGTTGTCTTCTTAGAGTGAAGCCATGTGAGTTCTTTGTATATTTTGGAGATTAAACCTTTGTCTGAGGTATCGTTGGCAAATATGTTTTCCCATACAGTTGGTTGTCTTTTTATTTTAATACTGTTTTCTTTCGCTGCACAGCTTTTTATTTTGATGAGATCCCATTTGTTTATTCTTTCCTTTATATTCCTTGCTCTAGGGGACATATCAGTAAAAATGTTGCTGCGTGAAATATCTGAGATTTTCCTGCCAATGTTCTCCTCTAAAACTTTAATGGTGTCACGGCTTATATTTAAGTCTTTTATCCACCTTGAATTTATTTTGGTGTATGATGTAAGTTGGTGCTCGAGTTTCATTTTTTTTGCATGTAGGTGTCCAGTTCTCCCAACACCATTTGTTGAAGAGGCTATCTTTACCCCACTTTATGTTACTGCCCCCTTTGTCGAATATTAATTGACTGCAGAGAGTTGGGTTTATTTCTGGGTTCTCTATTCTGTTCCACTGGTCTATGTGCCTGTTGTAATGCCAGTACCAGGCTGTTTTGATTACAGTGGCCTTGTAATACAGTTTGATATCAGGTATTGTGATCCCTCCTACTTTGTTCTTCTTTCTTAACATTGCAGCTGCTATTCGGGGCCTTTTATGGTTCCATATAAATTTTTGAAGTGTTTGTTCTATGTCTGTGAAATATGCCATTGGTACTTTAATGGGTATTGCATTGAATCTGTAAATTGCTTTGGGTAGTATGGACATTTTGATGATGTTAATTCTTCCAATCCATGAACGCGGTATATGTCTCCATTTGTTTGTATCTTCCTTGATTTCTTTCTTCAGTGTTGTGTAGTTTTCTGCATACAGGTCTTTTACCTCCTTGGTTAGGTTTATTCCCAGATATTTTATTTTTCTTTTTGCTATATCGAATGGGATTTTTTTCCTGATTTCTGCTTCTTCTGTTTCATTGTTGGTATACAAAAATGCCTTTGATGTCTGGATATTGACTTTGTATCCTGCTGTTTTGCCAAATTCATTTATTAGTTCGAGCAGTTTTTTGGTAGAGTCTATAGGATTTTCCATGTACACTATCATGTCATCTGCAAACAATNAAGGGCTCTATATATATCAGTCAAATCCATTTCATCTAGGGTGTTGTTTAGTGCAGCTATATCTTTGTTGATATTTTGTTTGGAAGATCTGTCCATTTTTGACAGTGGGGTGTTAAAATCCCCTACTATAATTGTGTTGCTGTCAATATCTTTCTTGAAGTTTTCTAGGATTTTTCTTATATATTTGGGTGCTCCTATGTTGGGTGCATATATATTTATGATGTTAATGTCTTCTTCCCTTGAGTATTATGAAGTGACCTTCTGGGTCTCTCTTTAAGGCTCTTTTTTTGAAGTCTATTTTGTCTGATATTAGAATTGCTACCCTGGCTTTTTTTTTCGTGACCATTTGCTTGGAAAATTTGTTTCCATCCTTTCACTTTTATTCTGTGATGGTCTTTTGTCCTGAGGTGGGTCTCCTGTAGGCAGCATATGTGTGGGTCATGTTTTCTTATCTATTCAGCTATTCTATGTCTTTTGATTGGAGCATTTAATCCATTTACATTTAAGGTTATTATTGATAGGTACTTATTCATTGCCATTTGTGTACCACAGTTCTTCTCTGTCTCTGTCTTTTCCTTCCTTTCCTTAAAGCAGTCCTTTTAGTTTTTCTTATAGAGCTGGTTTGGAGGAGGCATATTCTTTTGGACTTCTTTGGTCTTGGAAGCTCTTTATTTGGCCTTCTACCTTGATTGAGAGCCTTGCTGGGTAAAGTGGCCTTGGTTGTAGGCCTCTGGTTCTCATTACTTGAAATATTTCTTGCCATTCTCTTCTTGCTTGGAATGTTTCCGTTGAGAAGTCATTAGCCAACCTTATTGGGACCCCCTTGTATGTTACTTCCTTTTTCTCCCTTGCTGCCTTTAGTATTCTCTCTTTGTCTTGGAATTTTGCCATTTTAATGATGATGTGTCTTGAAGTGGGCCTCTTTGGGTTCCTCTTGAATGGGACTCTCTGTGATTCCTGGATTCGTGTAACTTTTTCTCTCACCAAATTAGGAAAATTTTCCATCATTACTCTTTCAAATAGGTTTTCTATCCCTTGTTGTTCTTCTTCTCCTTCTGGTATTCCTATTATTTGGATATTATTACGTTTCATATTATCTTGCATTTCTCTTAGTCCCTCTTCATTCTTTTTGAGCCTCTTTTTCCTTTCTTGCTCTTTCTGGGAGATTCTTTATACTGTGTCCTCCAACTCACTGATCCGATCTTCTGCCTCATCAATCCTGATTTTCATTCCTTCTACTGTGTTCTTCAGTTCCGAAATTGTATTCTTCATTTCCTCTTGGCCTTTGCTGATAGTTTCTATTTCCTTTTTCATGCTGATAGTTTGCGGAGAGCTCATGGTAGCTCCCCTCTAGCTTCTGGTAGCTCATTGTGAGCTCTTTGAATTTCCTGATAACTAGTGCTTTGAATTCAATATCTGAGAGCTGACTTGCCTCTCTTTCATCTGACATTATTTCTGAGACTTCCACCTTTTCTTTCATTTGGGCATTGTTTCTTTGTCTTCTCATTGCTTATCAGAATCTTCTTGTTAGCTTCAGCTTCTTAAATTGATCTGTAAAAATATGGAACGCTTCACGAATTTCCGTGTCATCCTTGTGCAGGGGCCATGCTAATCTTCTCTGTATCATTCCAATTTTAGTATATGTGCTGCCAAAGTGAGCACTGCATATCCTTAAAATGATGGAATACCATGCTGAATAAACTCATAACAAAGTTGAAAAACAAAAATGGATGTTAATCAGCAAGTGGAATTCATGAGAAATCCGTGACCCAGCCAATGAGACCATATTAGCAAGAAATAGGGTGTACATTTACGTAGCCTCACAACACCTTCAAGGTGGGCCCTCCTTCCATTTCACTGGGAGAAAATTTTGGGAGAATGGGTTTATATGTGGTTAAGTTTGCTGGTTTGGAGGCAGGAAATGGAATTTCTGCTTGATGGCTTCTATTTTCTTGGTAAGCTAAGAGGCCAGGACATATACTTGGGGCATGAGATGGGGTTGGGAGGTGAACAGGGCTGGAGTTTTGAGGACAGACTATTTGACACGTTCTCCACAGAGGACAGGAAAGATGAAGGGAAGAGAATCACCAGGCAGCACTGAGCACTCAGACAAGAATTACAGATCAGAAATGGAGGACAGCCAGAACACCCAGGAATGCACAGGAATGGTTTCACCCAGCAGGAGCCAGAGTACATTGTTTTCCAACAGTCTCAACCTTCAACCGGTACCACGAGCTCCTCCAGCTGAGGACCTGAACCATTGTTTCTACTTTAGTGTCAGTAACCAAGAGTTTCCTTAGAACAGGAGTTAGCAAACTATGGTCTGCAAGCTAAGAATGGTTCTTACATTTAAAATATTTTTTTAACCAAAAGGCTATTTAGTGGCACATGAAAATTACATGAGAATTTAAATTTCCATGTCATAAATAAAGTTTTGTTGCATGCCAACCACATTCATTTGGTTACACAGTATTTATGGACACCTCCATGCTATAATGGCAGAGGTAGGTAGTTGTGACAAAGATCATTTTGGCCTATAAATCCGCAGTTACTATCAGGCCCTTTACAGAGACCCTTGAAAATGAACCAAATTGTATTTGAAAAAATTGAAAGTTTCAAAAGTAGTTACTTGATAATGAAGATGCAACTGTTGGTACTTTATAAAGTTACATTTTAAAAGGGGTAGGGAAATACCTACTATTGTAATATCAGGATATAATTCAAAAGCTCAAATCAAACCCCGATATTTTAAACTCAGGATATTGTAATATATCCTGTTTATTCTTATTAAGTTACATTATTAGCAGAACCTCTGATGGACAAACAAAAGCCAAACAAGTTTAACGAAAATATTCCTATTACTTTTGCCTTCACTGGACTATTTAAAAAAATGGAATCAAACAATCAAAACCAGATGGGTCACTAAGAACTGTTCCCAAATTCTATAAGGAAAAACTAAAAAGTCACCTCCCTGGCAATTCTAGGCGGAGGACTGTAGCTCATTCTCCGTATCCATTAAGGGAGGCCAAACATTTGTGCTCAGTTCAGTTTCTCCACCAGCTTCAGGTGCAAGGGCTTCCCTACTTGATTTCCAAGAGACTCTTTCAAAAAGTGTTTCTCTTTATTACTATGTAAATTCTAACATCCAACTAAATTGTATTCTTGTCTTAACAAAAATCAAAAGTTGTGACCTTAAGAAATAAACTGGCCTCAGCCTTCTACCTTCCAGTAGGAGTAAATTATTGAAAATGTTTTAAAACTCAGTGTCAGTGTAAAATGGTAGACCTATCTACATGTTCAGTTTGAAAGTTAGAAATTTTTAAAAGTTTTAGTAAACAAACTGCTTACCAATCTGTATTTTAATCTTTATCTTCAGATTTTTATATTCTTGGATAAAATAAATATACTTTTTGATAGAGAATAATCTTTAAAAATTACTGTTATAAAGTATAGGAATTTATAATCTTTAGCTGGGTTTTAGATTATGTATAAAGTGGAATTGTAGTATTTTAAAATAATGTCATAAATAATCAAAATATTGAAAAGAATAACAAAATGATATGTGTGACAATAAAAAATGAAGACAATAAAAAACACTAAAGTGAAATTCATTAATATTTTTCTTGTAATTTCCCTTCCACACCTCCCCCTCTTAGGTTAGAAATTCTCATGTAGATACTTGGTGTCTGTCCTAAAGAAAAATACATAATAAAGTCTTGCCATTTTCAAATATACTGCTAAAAAACAAAATAAATGAACACATTTTACAACAGTGCTACCCATCAAAGTTAACCAAACTTTCACAATACACATGCAGATTATTCGGAAGTACTCAAATATATTTTAATTGACATTAAAAAGTGAACAACATTCTGAAATTTTTATGGACCATTTCAATATATAAAATGCTTCTTTCATATTAGTACCAAACTGTGGCTAAAGCCGTACTTTGTGCTTTTATGTATGCAATCACAATTCTTTTCCATAAAACTGACCTTTTCAGATAGTATGTAATTTCCTTAGTGTTGTAATAATCACTGAAAAAAACTGGATAAGAAGGTACAAACTTACCCCAATTATTTCCTTTAAAATTAGTAATTTTTCATAATACAAATTCATACACTCACCCTTACTAAATGTATAAGAGTCCTGGCTGCTACCACATCCTTCAGTTTATAGTCTCATCACCCTTCCAAGAAGCTTAAATGAATACCAGAGAGCAACTTCTAAATTAAGTATGAAATAAAACATTTAACTTCAATTATGTTTAAAAAGATTATTACTTTTCTAGGGCAATAATAAAATAAAAATAGTTTACAGTACTTTTGCTATTATATTATTTCTTTTGGGGGGTAATATACAAATGACACCTGTAGGAAGAAATAATTATAAATACTAAAACGTACCTTGCCATGAGGATCGGCAAACATTCTTGTGAAAATTTCACATAATCTTTTCAGTTCAACTCGACTGTCAAAATAATAAAGTGGCTAATTAATATCAAGCTGTATGAAGAAGTCACTTAAAAGTAACCTTACATACAATTGGGCTTCTTAAAAATTAAGCCCTCAAAATCAAGAAGTTTGTGGGATTTACCAGTTAGGGCTGAGTACAAATTTATCAAATACAACAATAATTCTCTTGCAGCCCACACTATTTTAAAGGTTGAAAGTTACAAGAGAAGAAATAGAATTGTATTTCATTAATGTAGCATGATGGGGAAAACTGTACAAATGCCATTCCCAGTGCATGAATCTTATCTTTTTAAAGGCCAATGTTTTCTTAAATTTTGTCACCTGAGTGCTGAAATCTTTCTAAACTATGTCTACTTCCTTGCCACTTCAAATGATATACTGAACCTAATATTAACCAAATCTTTTTTTAAAATTTTTATTTATTTATCTTTAGAGGGGAAGGGAAGGAGAGGAGAGAAATATCAATGTATGGTTGCCTCTCGTGAGTTCCCTCCTGGGAACTGGCCCGCAACCCAGGCATGTGCCCTGACTGGGAACCGAACTGTGATCGTGTGGTTCGCAGGCCCGCGCTCAATCCACTGAGCTACACCAGCCAGGGCTAATATTAACCAAATCTTGATGGGACTGGGGACAATATTATAATGATTTACTGCAGTGAATGATGAAGTATGATAATGCAAACATTAAAATATATTTGGTAATACATAAGCTTTTATTTTAAATTACATAGTGCTAATACTTCCTAAAATAAACACACAGCTAGTAACTCAAACCTTGATTTTAGCCCCGGCCAGTGTGACTCAGTGTACTAAGTGTTGGCCTGCGAAAAGGGTGGCCACTTCGACTCCCATAGCACATGCCTGGGTTGAGGGCCAGGTCCCCATTAGGGGGCACTCAAGAGGCAACCACACATTGATGTTTCTCTCCTTTTCTTTCTCTCCCCCTTCCCCTCTGTCTAAAAATAAGTAAAAAAACAGAAAACAAAAACCCCAATCCTGATTTTAGGTATAAAGTCAGGAAGTAAACTTCTATTTTCCACCACACTCAAAATTATAAATAATCTGAAACCAAGTTCTTAAAGGAGTAGATTATAGAGGTTTAAAACATTATGCAGATTAAAAATAAAGACTTTGGGGAGGAAAAGAAAGCAAAACCTATTAGGAAAAGAAACTAAATAAACCTAACAAAACAAACTAAAAACCCATATAAACTTCTCTCCTTAGGGAAATTAATTCCAGTTCCATTTTATATTACTCTAGGGCTCATATATTACACGAACACTCAGAATATACCTTCATTTTCAAGTGAACATAAACATTCTTACCTCTCACTGAAAAACACGAATAAATTTTAATAAACCAGTCAGCTTTAATATTATGTGCATCTTAATTTTAAAAATTACTAACACTTTTAACTTAACATCTATTTGTGAATAAAATATTGCCTTTTAAAATGTTTCCTTAAACAGAGCAAGTGAACTTGAAAAAGTTTCAGTAACAATAGTACAGATGGTCCTACACGACTGAAGATTAGGAAAATCCTGACGCCACCTTCTAAATTCAGGACAGCTGTGTTTCTATACCAGTACCTATAAAGTGTTACAGAGACAAAGTCAAGTCATAAAGTGCTAACCAGGAAAATTATTTTATGACAATATAACTCACCTCAGTGTTCTCTGATTTTTTA
The DNA here is from genome assembly GCF_014824575.4 of Sturnira hondurensis. Lineage (NCBI taxonomy): Eukaryota > Metazoa > Chordata > Mammalia > Chiroptera > Phyllostomidae > Sturnira > Sturnira hondurensis. The sequence goes on from NW_028091637.1 coordinate 10,600,574, forward strand.
GTAGGTTCTGCAGACCCAAAAGGCCTTCCTTCCTTTCTGACCAATTGGAACTAGCACACCTGTTGAGGACTTCCGCCACATCTTCAGTCTGCCGCATATATGTAGGAATACTACCATTTCGAGAGCTATAGGAGCGCTCTGAACACGCACTAGACGCATCGCTGTTCGCATCATCATCTGAATGCATTCCGTATGATTCGTATCTTCTTCGAGCAGGCTTTTTCTGTTATGTACATAAAGACGCTTATTAGTAGTAACTAAAATAATACTGGTATTTCACCATTTCCACTGAACAAAAAGGACTGGTGTTAAAAATCAGTGTAAAGCATGCTAATCATTGTAATAATAAAATGTCAACTTTAGTTTTTCTTCAAAGAACATGTGTTAGACATTAGTAGAAAATGAAATACTCTTTAACTATGGGAAGTGGTAGAAACAGAATAAGACTCTATGGAAGTTCAGATATTAATTGGAAAGTGATAAAAATACAGTTTTTTCCTTTTCTTTCTCCTTCTTATGAAAAACCAAGAAGAACTACCAGATTATAAATGAGCAGAAACTGTATTGGAATTCTGAGTTGGTAAGAGAAAAAACTACCTTTCTAAATGATGAGAGTGGATCAGGAAATGGATAATGGATGAAGGAAAAACCCACGTTTTCCTCTATGTACCACGCTATTTTTCCTGTCTCCATTCTCTTTCTTCTATTCTCCTTTTACCTCCACTATCACTTCTCTTGCCACTCCTGCTTCCCTTACACCCAGCCCTCATATCTCACCGAGAACTGAAATACAAAAAATGACCAGAACCTGTTTTGCTTACTATTATTTTTAGGAGGCAAGCTCCTTGAGGGTCCTCCAAGTTTTCTCAATATGACTATACCATCTATTTGAATAAATATGAAATAGCATATTTAGATTCTTTTAATTTCTTCACATCTGAAGTTCATTATTTAATATATATAATTTCTAATTATACCTTCCACATTAAAAGTGAGGTCAAAGAGAGTAAACAGCTTATTTGAGATTTCCTTGGGATAATTAAAAATAAATGTTTATGTAATCTAATATTTGCATATAGGCTGGTGAGAGGTGAAGATATTTCTATAAAACAGGTTAAGCACAATAATTTAAAAACAGTTGCAGGTGGCTAGAAATTTTCCAAATTCTAAAATCTAAAAGAAGTATAATTTGAACAAAATCCAAAGTTGTATAATGACATTTCCATCATTACATGTCTCATATTGATTTAGAGATGCCAACTTAATTTAGAATAGCAGTAATGTGACATTTTCTGTGTTTCTGTGTTGACCTCCAGGGTCAGTCTGTCAAAGATATCAGTGCAAATGACATCATCTCATTCGTATGAAGTACTCAAGCTTAAAGGATGAGAATCCCAACAGCTACCTATTAATAGTTATATATATTTAAAACACAGAATGTATGTCTAAGAACTTTATTATTTCCACTTGAAGTTTTTACTGAAGACTAATAAAGCAAAGAAAAACAGTTACGGTATTATAAGATTTCACAAAATAGCAAAGTCTATACCTTAGTCCGTATGTCTCCTAAGAGCTGAGAGCAGTAAATTTTTAAAGAGAAAAATTGAAAATGAAGAACATTTTGCTATACAGCACAATGAAGTAGGCATAAACCATGCCCATAATCAGAAACATTAAGATTTTTAATATACAGATACATAAGAACAGCTTACTAGCAGGCTATATCTTAAATCCTGCCAATATCATTTAGTCCACAGAAATGTATCTAAGCTACAAAAATATTCCCTTATACAGTTTCCCAATTCCTATTTGGATCCTTTTGCTGTTTCCAAAGTTAATTTTAATTCTACAATTTTTCTCAAGGTCTAATTTAGTCATGAAACATCTTTTCCTAAAAAAATGACAGTTATAACTAGAATAGCTAAGCTATACAAATAATGGAAATAGAATCAGTTTATTGGGATTCAGCTTTTAACCCTGGTGGTTAAGTATTTCCCATATAAATCAAACACAGCAGCTCAACATCTTAGTACTTTAAGTAATATTTAAAGAATATCCCATTCAATTCATAAAATTTACATGAGCAGATTTTAACTGGTAAATCATCCATTTAAAAAGAAACTAGAAAATATGAATTGAAAAATACAACAATGAGGGATAGTAAATTTAAAACATCTGACTGATTTAGTATCCTCAGAACAAGACGTGGTCAATAAATATATTCCATGCCCAAGAAAACTACTTTCCTAGTTATATTAATTCACTAAAAAATAATCAAAAGGCTGAGGTAAAGGGAAAATTAAGCACATACAAACTGTTGGAGCAGAATTATGCATACCATTAAATATACTATATTACAGTTAGAGCAATGAATACTTTTTTAAACTTATTTTTCAAATTTTTGTGGCAAAACTATATCAACACTGGTTAAAATTGAGCCATAGTGTTAAAAGGCACAATTTTTTAAATTTCAAAACAAAGATGAGGCCTTTGTAAGTTCTGGGTAAGAAATTGAGAAAATGCTTCTTGAACACAGGATTAATATAATTTGAAAGATAAAATGTCATACTGAATTGACTTGGGAAACTGGCAAAAAGCCCACTACATTCATTGCTTCAAATGACACATCCTTCATAAATGTAAATGGGAAAAACAGCAGTGATATATGTACCATATTCTTCTGAAAAACTTTCATGGATCTGTAGATTACGTTTTTAAAGGTCACTGTTAAATGTGTTGGGCATAAAGAACCAGGAAAGGCCTAGCTGGTGTGGCTCAGTGAATTGAGTACCGGCCTGTGAACCAAATGGTCACTGGTTCGATTCCCAGTCAGGGCACATGCCTGGGTTGTGGGACAGGTCCCCATTAGGGGGTGTGAGAAAAGCAACCACACACTAATGTTTCTCTCCATTTCTCCCTCCCTTCCCCTCTCTCTAAAAATAAATAAATAAAAATCTTTTAAAAAAAGGAGCCAGGAAAGTATCTTAATTATAATGTTTCTTGAACGTGTACTTTCTTTCAGCTCTGAAATACAAATAAGTAAAAGACTAAACAAAATCCTCCTCCAAACTAAAGCAATCCCTAAATTCTCAAGGTTAAGCTAGTCTTGAAATTATAGGCTTATATATTTACATGCTAATCTGTCTGCCCAGACTCTCACTGTACTATATAGTACATAAAACACATTATCAGGTTAAAGATATCAATACACATATTTTTGATATCCCATCAATTAAGTGTTGGCCATCACTTAAATTTCTGACCAATTAATAATGATCAAGAATTAATTACACTGCTTTTGACATTTCCCACATTTGATTTTCCTAGATCCAATCCACAAGAACCTTCTCCCTCCCTCCCGACTCCGATGGACTGGCTCATTCGTACACTAGTCTCATAATTAGCACACCCACGAAAATACAGAAATAAAGAAGAGTACCAAGGCATCTGCTACTGCCTCCTCCACATCAGAACCCGTGTTCAGCACTCGCATGGCACTGACAGAAGACGACAGTCGACTTGATTGGCTGATCCCATACCCTGGACCTAATTCATCAGAAGAAGAATAGCTTTGAGAAAGTCATAAATGCCAACAGTCTCAGGTTAGAAACCATAAGATCCTTAAGGGGAGAAAAAAAAAACCAATGGGGAAAGCATTTTAAAAGCAGTATGTATTTTCTGGGTACATATACTTTTTGGTCAAATGAAAGGGTAAGAGCAATTAAAATGACTGACAATATGTGGACACTTAATTTAAAGAATAGTAGCTACAATACATTCACAACCGGAAGATAGCAGAAAGCATGACAGTCTGACTAAGAGCTTGCAAGTCCGTAGTGCTGTAATTAACCCAGCTCTATCAGTCAGACAAGTCTCATTCACGCTGGTGAGATGAGAATAAATGTCATCCTCCAACCCATAATGACTAGAAAGTTCACTGAAGCCAAAAATTTATAAGAGAAAAACCCTCTATTATCTCTTCTCCTTCAAGATAGGTTCATTTCATTCTAGAACTAAGACATATCATTTGATATTTGTTAAGCACCTACTAAGTACCCAACACGCTAAGGTATGTGAAGACAAGCAGGTGGGTCCTCCCCCTCAACTACTTCCTATACCATCATGTACAGTTAAAACACTTCATCCACCATTTTGGTTTTTTTTTTAATGTACAAAGATGAGGTACATAACTGAGAACGTAAAACAATTCTATATTTTAAAATGACATAACTTAGGTTATACAAAGAAAAATGTCGATCTGCTAGTGGAAAAATGTTCAAATAAGGTTGGTGAAAGGGAAAAGGTGGCTTGGGGGAAAATAAAATTACCACAGATGATTTACTCTCTAACAAATTAAAGTAAAACAAAAAGCAAATCAATTTTAAAACATGAATATTATTCAATGGAAACTGAAAAGGACAAAAATCTGAGACGAATGTACAGATGACAGTGAAAATGTACTCATCCTTCACCTGAGGCCCCGTACACATCGGGGGCGTAGAGGGCACCAGTAGATCTGGAATGGTGTCTGGAGGCTGGAATAACAGGACCATACAAACCTCATCTATTACCACAGAAACAAGGAACAGTGGCAGCACTACAGTCGGGCAAGGAGAGGCAGTTAGCACCGGTGTCACTCCTAACAGCTAAGGGTCCGGAAACTGCCAACGAGGGCAACTGAACCCTAGCACTGCAACATCACCCTTGACACACAACAGATCTTACACCTAAGGGGACAGACAAGCCCACAGGAGACAACAAATTAAGTATTCAAATGGAAGGAAATGTCAAAAATACAAGTGTGAAACAAAAAAATGAATACTGCAGTTAAAAAAAAACCACCATGGTAACCAGTAATCAATAATAATCTTATCTCCTTCAATTGTAAACCCAGTGAAACAGTTATTACCAGTCCATTTTACAAACAGGTAAACTAAAGTGTAGAGAGAGGTTAGTTAACTGATAAAGCCACACTACTGGTAAGTGATATACCTCAGCATCTTACTCTTTCAAGGCCTTTGCTTTTAAGTATCTTACAATCTTCACACTGTTCAAAAATAACATACCTCATTTATGTTAACATTTTCCACACAGTACATAGAATATAAATTCTAGATTCAGTACAAGATTATTTAAATTATCAAAGCACATTTGAACATTAAAGAGATATTACTGATTTAATTGAAAAGTGTGGAAATGTGAGAAGTACATTTATGACATGTTTCTCTAAATCTAAACTTACCATATTTAAAATTTTAGAATTTAAAATCTTTAAGATCACCATAAAGTCAATCTTTTTCTTACTTAACAGAAACAAATAAGCCAGGAAAAATTCATTTTAATAGCTAACAAAATACATTACTCTTATTCTAAAAGTTATTCTTCTTCAGATATGTTCATTAGAGCTGTTAAAATACTTTTATTACATGAATCACTCTTTTGTACCAGGACTTTAATGAACAAGAAAAATGACCAAAAGATTGAGAAAAAGGATTAAACAGAAACAATACTGCACACAAGGCTTTTATCAGACCCTGGAAGATGATTGATATTGTTAGAAAAACATGCTAATACAATAGTTTTAATTTTACCCAATAAAAATACTTTCTAAAATTGTGAGAAAGAGTTGAATCAATACGGCAATACCTAGTGGCTGAAAAATCTCTGTAAAACTTTAATGAATCAGTAGTTATCTGTGACTGAAGGTCACAGGTTAAGAGGCACCATTCGTGTGCCTGCCACAATGTAAGCCTTTTCCTCCAATCTCTGTTCTGGAAATAAGTAGAAACCATGGGTGCAAGTTCCAGAGAAGTTCAGCTCTGCTCAGGTCTGATTTATTTCTGATGTTTAGGGCCCTCCCATTGGCCTTGTGTTACCACTGAATAAAGGGCAAGCTATGGAATTCCTCTGCTAAATGGCAATATTCAAGCCAGAAGCAATCTAAGAATCCACCAAGTGAACCAAGTCGGGACAGCAGAATACAGGCAGCTGGCAGTAGGGAGGGCACGCTGACCTCGGGGATGGTTGCTCTTAATCCCTATGTAACACACAGGGCCAATCTGCTACCTTTACTAGGCAGTATCCATGTGTAAATAAAAGGGCCATAAAATTAATTCTTCTAAAGTTACTGTATATAATTAAAGACTTAATCATCCTTAACTCAAACAAGATGTTTCATTAGAATTAGGAAAACTGCTTCCTTTAATACCGAAATTTAAGTGATTTAAACTATTAAATGGAAGCTTTACGATGAATCTAGAACATTAATGGCTCTTAGAAAGATCCATTAAAATGTTTATTTTTAAATTAACTGTTTGTTATAAATTTCCTCTAATCTCTGACTACTGTATAGATTTAAAAGGTACAAACACACACTTTGGTTTCCTCTTAGTGTCTCACGTTTTCTAGTAATTCTGCAGTGTTATCATTACACAACACAGGTGTTAAAACCATTAAAAAATCGGAGATCCTATCCAGCAAAGTATTAGAAAACTACTTCTAGGTGAGCAGTTAGGGCTTCGGGGGAAGAAGTGGAGGGGTGGCAGCAGCAGCAGTGGTGGCAGTGATGTGGGCCGAGCGCTGCTCTGAGGGATTTTTTCACATATTCCCTCATTTATAGCATCTTCAAAACAATCCTAAGAAGTACATGCTTTTATTATCCTCCTTTTCCAGGCATAAGAAAGTTACAGAGCTGGGTACACAGCCAGGCCATGTGCCCAAGAATATATGCTCTTAAGCAACCACACACCCTCTGTACTTCAATTCTTGAAGGTGGCACACTTATTTTATGCAAATGTGTAATTTAGTTCACTTCTTAATGTATGTGTGCGCACATGTGCATGACCAAAGACACTGCACAGACTGTTATGTATGAATTAAAAATGCCCCGGGCACAGAGAGGCAAATTCTTTAGCACCTCGGACACGTGGCTCCACAAGGGCGAGGCTACCCTCTGCGTGTCCCCAAGGTCAATGAGATTTTCTGGGTCAGCACAGGACAGTCCAGTGATAGATTTGAGCCAAATGATCCAGGGAACAAGAAATCAATCTCTAGAAATTCTATACTAACATGTCTACTCAAGAAAATAACAACCCAAAAGGCTGTGAGTAGAACTATATTCTACTTAAGTGTCACAAAGTCTGAAGGGCAACTGAAGTATTACAGTTACCTAAACTTTATAAAATTAAAAAACCTAAAACTTCTACATGTACATGCACACAAAGTACTAGTTAGATATTAAAAGACAGTGCAGAAATTCTAAAGATTTTCAATGTAAAAAATTCTGCTTCTTCAATTATTCTGAAATACTAAAGCACAGGTGGCAGACACAAGGCCCGCGGGCCAGATCCGGCCCTCCACCTTATCTCACTGGGCCTGGCACCTGGTTTCTGCCCGGCAGCAGCTCCGAGCTCCTTGCCCCCAGTTAAGGAGTGGTTACATTTACACACCCCTAAAATTACATTTGGCCCTTCGAAGGCAACCTCGAGGCTGAAGTGGCCCCCAGTGAAAATGAGTTTGATACCCTTGTACTAAGAACTTAAAAAATAATTTCATAATTTTATAATTGAAAAAAATATAGCATCATAATCAAGATTATAATACAATCTCTGTAATTGAGGACAGACAGGTTCTACAGCAGTGACATGACATGAGCTACATATAAAATACACGGGAAATGACAAACTGTAAAATACCATAAAAATGTTAAGTCTTCCCATTGTTTATAGGTAGTTCACATATTATTCTGTAGCATTCTTTATAGTTTTCTAAGCTAAATGTCTAAGATAAAATGTAATATTTCTGCTGAAAAGGAGAAAAATATTTATCAAACAGTTCATCTGTCACTTGAGAGTAAATATCTAAATATTATCTTTAAATTTTTATAGGTTTATTTGTTAAGAAAAATCCTGACTTCAATATTCTGAGTTTAAATCTGTGTGATACTCACTTGACTATAAAGACAGTTGGCTTCTACAACGTCTAACTTGCTCATTTAAGGTAAATGAATGTCCCAAACACAAAATTTCCTTCTGATTCTTTCCTCAAAACGGCAGAAAAGAAATAGAGGCAGAGACAGTCAATGAAGGAAGCTAAACCAGGGGTACTTTGGGGTTATCAGGTGGTGATAACACAAGGGGAACTCGGTGTACCTCACACCTGCCCAAATACTTACCAAGGGGCTGAAAAGAGCGAACAGGACTCGTGTCACGGCTGCTCTCCCGACTGGCTTCGCGGCTGCACCCCTGACTCACACTCGGTCGAGGAATACGACTGCTGCGGGCTGGCACAGAGCATCAGCAGCATGAAAAAAGGGAAAAAACCGAAGACAAAACTTGCATTTCTGAGATTTTGGTTTTATTTTTCTTTCTTAAAAACTGATCAATAACTTAAGTTTTTATAAGGTTGGGAAGAAATTACTCTTCCCAGATATAAAGAATTACCAGGATTACGGTTAAGTTTCTTGAAAACAGTTTATTAGTTTGTGTCAGATTAGAAGGGCAAAAGAATAGTTTACTAAAATAAAAAGGCTGCAAATAAAAGATTTAAAATACAAATGAACTATACTTTTAAGATAAACTGTCCAATTCAACTTATAACCTTTATTCCAATTTCTGTACATGTTAAGCTGTCTTTCTCTAACTTGTAAGTGCTTATTAACCAAAGTCAATGCTACCAAAGCCTGAAACACAGAAGAAATAAAGGGCCCAAGTCGTAGGCAGCACGTCTCACCCACTGAGAGCCGAGACGGACTAGCCTCTCTGCTACAGCCCTGGCTCCGGGGGATCTTGCTCCTCTTCTGGGCCGAGGCTGAGTTGACCAGGACCCTCTGAACGCCAGAGCTCACAGTAGAGAGGGCTGTTGTGGTCAGAACTCTTCCTGGGGATCCAGACCGGCTACCAGCTGAATACCAAACACACACACACACACGTTAAGATGGGAATTCCTAGAGAAATTGTTGAAAGGATAAAAATTCAAGAAATATTTCTGAGAAAACTGTGCAAGTATAGCAAGTTCTAAGTTCAAAGGAAATGGGATGAAATAATTTATATATAATCACAACCTGGGGGATGAAGGAAATACTACAAATATTAAAACTGAAAGGTAAATCACGTGAAATATATTTTCAGTTCTGGGCAGGGTACAAGATGCTATGTTTAATAAGGACAATACTATTATGATTTTCAGAATACAGACAGGATAAAAGATTTCCAAAAAAATAACCTTCTGACAATATATTTAATAGAACTAAAGCCATATGTTTAAAAGGAAAAAAATTAATGTCTATTACTATTATTACTTCTGTTAAAATATGAAAATTTGCTTTAAGTTTGCCTACTGAGAATGCCTCTGGGTGGGTCTAAGTTATTTTTAAAAATTTTTACAAAATTAAGTTTTAAATGTTCAAAAAATTGGCCAGCTGAAAAAGATACTTGCTTTTTGGTATTTGCCTTCAAATAGCAAAGGGATTTTGCATGGCCAGAGTCTGAAATGTAGACGTAATGAGGACGGAAGAGGACTAACAGGCAAATGTCAAAGAAGTCAGACCCTTTCGAAACTAGTGATATTCAGTATTGAAAAGAAGAGCATACGCAGAAGGGGAGATAGAGAAGGAGCTGGACAAAATCTCAGAGATTAGGGCTGGGGTTAAAAAAAACCAAGAAACTTGGCTTAAAACTAAAATTGTGTGGGTTAACGTTTAAGGGGAGGAGCTTCCTGACAAAACAGTTTGTGTCTGCACTGAATGGGAAAACGGACTGGATAACTGCAAGATGTAATAATCTAAGTCTAGATCCCGAATGGTAAGGTTGTACTACAGAGAAGTTAAACCTGCAGTTGAATCTTCACGAAAGCAAGTTTTCCCCTTTGTTGGCATTACTTCTTCTAACCAATATAAACCACTCACCTTGTGCAACCTTACCCAATCACACTGCACTTCCAGAGCGAAGACTAAAGATCAAATGCCAACTGAGACAAGCAGGGGATGTCAATGAGGGCACAGTAGTGAGTATACAGCAGGGAGTGGTGACTTTTAAGTTTTGGCCAGCTCTGTTTTGTGGTAACACTGGCCAGGTTTGGGAATTTTTTTAAAAATGAAAGCTTTACAGTCTCCTGATTTTTGTCAAGCTGTATAAACCAAAAACTGCATGAAAGTAGGCAGGCTGGGATGTGTTCTATGGGCTGCTGATCTGTGATTCTTGCTATAGTGTTCTTAGCATTGTCTTAACTAAATAGAATTTAAATTCATGCTTAATTCCTGAACTTTACCAGCACACAAAATGAAACTTAACTTCCACTGGTTATAGCAATACTGTAAAACCAAGCAGTGTTTCTAATGAAATTAACAACTTACTCTTTGAGTAGAAGAAATTCTAAACTATTATAGGGAAATCATTCAAGTCTATTTTACATTGATGGCTCCTATGAACTGTTTCAAGACATTTTGGGTGAAGAATCTTTAAATCAGGTTTCTTTATGTTATAACCTTAAGGATACTCACAAGGCACCTTTCTCCATGCATTGTCTAAACTAAACATACACACCAAAACATCCAAACACCCAACATGCCACAAACTCACAATGCAAGATAAGCTGATGGAATATTTAATGGGAACACTTGCAACAATATAAAAAGTGTGACTAATGAAGTGAATGTACAATATGGTATTCAGTTAAAACTAATATAAGTTTAGGGGGTGGACGTATTGGTAGGATACTAGAGAATTCCTTGAAGTTTGGGTCTATTCAGCAGACAGAAAACATGCAGTACAGGAGAGTAACTACTCTACCTAGTCTAGATTCACTGAATTTATCAAAATACTGTAAGCTCACTACCAACGGTATAATAACTGCCTTGACTCATTTGAAATTATTTATACTTAGAAGAAAATATCAAGGCTCTTTCTCCAGCAAGAACTACCAAGGCTAATTATTTCTAAGAAAACCATAGAGTTGATGAAAAAGAGCATAATGTACCTGCAAAACAGCATGCTACTAGAAAACACTGTAATTTATAAAACTTAAAAATAGATGCCTAATTTCTCTTGTGCTGCTTAAAATTTTCAAAGTACCATTGTATATTTTTATGAGATATTTTTAAGGTATTACTAGAACTCCTTTGCTTCTGAATGTTACACCTATGAGATCAACTTGGAAAATTTTAAAGATCCAGTGTTTTGGTAATAAAAAAACAGGCCAAGGAAAACTCATAATTGGCAATATGGTGACAATATGATGGACTATTGTATGTTACAAATTTCTGCTGAATAGAACCCATTCTTGATAATGAAAGGAGGTGATCAAACAACAGATGCACACATAGAGTCTACAGATTCTTACCACCAATGGTATTAGCAGATTGGGATCCTGAACAAGTGTAAAGGCAGAATTAGGGTAAGGGTTATAATCCACGTAGAGGGGAGGAGCAGATTTAAAATGGATGGCAGATGGAAATAAGAAAGCTTTAGTCAGTTCTTAGAAAATAAAAAACCCTAAAGCAAAAAGAAAAAAGGAACTTAAAAAAAATCTCAAAATCATAGATGTCTGTAACAAAAGCAATACATTTAGTAGTTTTTACAACTGGTAAACGAAAACCAGACACTCATGTACAAAGCAGATGAAATGAAGTTACACAAATAAATGTAAATTCTTCAGCTTTTCTTCCGATGGCCTAAAATCTAAATAATTAAATGTTTAAGTTTTCATTATTTAAACATTTAATTTTAAACTACAGGTAAGGAAGAATAACAACACCTTATAGCTGAAGAAAAATTACATGAAAAAGCTACACATTTTATCTTTCTTAAGACATACAGGAAAAAACAAATGGCAGAGGGTGGGGCGGGGTGGGAAGACAAAGTTGCTGACAGGCTGTACAATCATTTGTACACAACCAGTCACTACCAACACCGACAGCAAAAAGACACAATCCTTACATAAATATAAATCTGGAAGTCTCTTCACTTAGTCTATTTTTATTTATTTTGGTTAACCATCAAGAATACACCTGCTTTGATCCAAGAGTTTTCTTTCCCTGAATGGTGACATAAAAATATGGAACGACCATGCAAACCCTAATGAATAACTTGACAACAAAGTGAAGATGAATATCACAATAATTCTGTAAATATATTATAAAGAAACTTGCATCAAATTCTATGGGGCCATAATATCTTTTTTCAAAAAACTTAGAATGGAACATATAAATCATTCAAATAAATAAGCAAGCAAACAAAAGCCTCTCCAATATGATTTAAAACCTCACTACAGTGAAGATGTCTTCTATTATTAAAATCCTACTTAGGTCTAAAAGCCTATCTTCAGAAAAGGTTTTGAAGTACTGTGGATTGAGTTTTGAAGTAAAAAAAATCACATGTAAAAAAAAATTATGCTATACGCTACTGAAGTGACCAGGAGTTATAATATACCTAAAAGAGAGGTCCTTTAAGTAATAAATTCAAAAACAAAACACAAGAATCTTTGACATGTCTTTATGCTTTAAGTTTTCTAACTTCACCATTATTTATTTTGTTTTTTGAAGGCCACAGAACACAGTATAGAAATACATAACACAAATATAAAATTTAGTTGACATTAGGTTATGAATATAAAAAAAACAATTTTATCACTTTAAATATATAGTGCTTTTTTAAATATATAGTGCTTATTCTGGGCCCACGCACTGCCTTAAGTGTATGAAATATACTACATCATTTGATCCTTACAACAATCCTATGAGATTAACCTTATAGATTATTTTAGATGAGTATACATAAATTCAACTTAAAAAAATCTGGAAGAGCCATGATTCAAATCTGGACAGTATGGCTCTAGAGTCTGTGGTTTAAATCAATGATTCTCACAGTTTTTTTTGTAAGACAAATCACTCGGTGACCTTGTTTGAGACTCACTTCAGTAGATCTGTGGTGGTCTGAGGCTGTGAATTCCTAACTAGTCCCAGGGTAATGCTGATGCTGGTCTGGGTAGACAACTAGAGTAGCGAGGCTCTAAACTACTATGCTTTACTGCTAAAGATTAAGTTACTTAAAAACAATTGTTCTTTTTTTTAAAGATTTCATTTATTTATTTTTAGAGAAGGGAGGACGAGAGGGAGAGAAACATCAATGTGTGTTTGCCTGTTGTGCATCCCCTACTGGGGCCCACAACCCAGGCATGTGCCCTGACTGGGAACTGAACTGGCGACCCTTTGGTTCACAAGCCAACACCCCATCCACCGAGCCACACCAGCCAGGGCTAAAAATAATTATTCTAAAAAATATATAAAACCAGGGAAAAATGTGGATTCCAAATTCTATTCCAAATTTGGTTGGGAATAAAGCCCTTACCCAGAGGGCATTTGCCATTTTTTCTATTTGTAAAATCTATAATTTTACTGAGCTTATTTTTAGGACTCTTGTTGAGTATTCCCACTGTTACTCCGCCTGGATTTTTTGGCTTTGGAGAGAGAATATGCTGGGGAGGGCTTGTATAATCACTACACCGGCCTACTCCAAGCCCAGATAGCTTTTGATTCCAAGATTCCAAAATCAGGTTTAAAAAGAGAGAAATAGGGCTGCTTAATCCTAACTCATCATCTAAACAACCGTGGAAGATGGTTAAGTCTATTTCTTTCAAAAATAGCCAGTATGTACAAGGGGGTACCCCCCCAAAAACCAATTTATTTATAACAATTGTGTATTTATTCTCACGTTTAAACCTCAGTCATCTTCAAAGTACTCTCCATGTGATGCAATATACCTATCGAGACGTTTTCTCCACTGCTCTATACAGGTTTCTGAACTGTTGATTTTGATGCCATTAAGTGCTTCTGCCATTTTTTGTTTGTTTCACCTCTTTTGTCAGCAAAACATTTCTCTTTGAGGATTTTCATCCAGGGGAACAAAAAAAAAGTCACTTGTGGAAAGTTCAAGTGAATAAGGAGGGCAGGGCACAGGGCCCTGCCGTTTTTGGTCAAAAAGGGCTGATCAGTCAGCATGGTGTGGGCAGGTGTGCCTATAAATCACCCATTGTGAAATGGGCAAATGCGTTTAAAGTCTTAAAAAAAAAATTCGGTGAAGCCGAATACAGTCTCTCACATCAACGCCAGCTGGAACACGGAAACAGATGGGTTCCCAGAACACTCACCTAGCAGGGGAAGCCTGTACTACAAGGGGCCTGCCCTCCAGAAGATAATTGGGGGGTTCTGTTTTGGGGGTTCCCACTCATATAAGTCCAGAATGATTTTCCTAGAAAAATTTCTATTTTTAGAGATAAGCTAATGAAAATCTTTTGATAAAGAAGGAATGGGAACTCTTTTAAATTAATAACACCGTAAGTGTATTCAGGAACATACAGAAATGAATCACTGGTTTTACCTAGGCCTCAAGATTGTGCTTTGTAATAATTGGGCTTGTGGAGAACCTCGGCTTCCAATAATAAAAGGAATATAACAGAACTGATCATTTTAATTAGTTTCCTCACTGTAAATCATATATAACTGCCAAAAATGCTAACTGTAATCTAATAGATTTCAGGGACAATATGAAGATACCAAGGTGTAGAGAATATGTATCTGATCCTTGAATAGTATTAGCTAGATGCTACCAGATTAGATGTTAATATATGGCAATTATTTTGCCTTTAAAAAGTACAATTTTCTACATTTGCAAGTTTCTGAGTATACTGTCAAAACCTTAATGCTAAGAGATTGTGCTATTTAAAATACCTCCATGCAAAAGTTTATACAGCAGATGAAGTTTTTCTTTCTACGTGGCAGATAATGATGCAGCCCTAATAACACACCAAAGACAAGACAACACCCACTCAAAAAAATTCCAAAACATGCACAACAACTGACCCAAAACATTGAAAAAAAATACCTTCATTTTTGTCAGGTGATGATGAACCTAAAGTATAGAACAAGAACTCAGTATGTGGCTTGTCTTTTTGAAATCAGCTTTGTCTTTACCCACTGGTCAATCTCCTAATACAGTAATACATAAGTAACACACTCATCCTAACATATTACCAACACAGAAGAGCTGATAGGTAATACGTACGCTGTGACTGAGACACCATTTTGGTTCGACTTCTTCCTCTAGAATCTGCCTTGGCATTTGCCATGCCAGTGAGTGGTGCCGAAAGCTTTGCTCTCACCCGACCTAAAAAATGAAATTTTATACATAAATAAAGATATTTTTCTATAATAGTATTGAGTAATGAAGGGAAAAAATCTCACTATGATTTTCTAATGGGGTGTGCTTTGCAAGTATCATTAAAGTCTGTAATAATATAGCTATCACTTAACAGATTATACTCCTCTTAAAATTTTAAAAATACATACTGCTTTTATATGTTGCACCATAAGCTAACTTTCCACCAAGGATAAGAGTAAAAGTCAAACTAAAAGATTTCCAGTCTCAGTTTGATTAGTCCAGAAGAGTTATAATTAAGATATTAACCAGAGGCATTTCACTCGTTTCTTAATTGGTAGTTCCCATTCTAAATTTCAGTACCTGTGAAATTCAATTTCAAATCCAGTGAATAGTTTTAAATATAAGCCTAATCTCAGGAACAACCACCAAAACAACCCTTTTGACTAAAACTGTATTCTTCTAAAGGGATTTGTAAGAATGTTTTTTACAAGGTAAAATATTTAAGCTTTTTATCCTGTGCTAAACAGCCATTTACTACAGATGTATCTGGGCAATTTACCATTTTCTTCATCTGACCACCAATTTAATTTATAAAATGATTCGAGAAGTAACTATCACACAAAAGTTGGCACACTTCTCACTGCGTTTCCTTTTCTACCTCCCAGTTGCACTCCATTCTCCTCCACCACGGGACTCATCCCCCTCGACAAAACCGAGCCCCACACATCTATTTCTAGAGCTCTTGAACCAAAGGAGATAATGCTTATCAAAGTCCTTAAATAAATTGTCATTAGCAAAAAACAAAAATATATCACTAACAGGTACTTCGGTGTTCTGAAGCGTCAGTCTCAACCACTGCCAACTCAGAACCAATACCAAACCATCATACAGAAGGGCTCAGAGTCTTCTTACTAAAAGGTACACTCACAGTACACTGCATAGCCCCCTATGGCCATATTAGTCAGAAAAGCAGTGTCTCGAATAGTAAGAAGAAACTACAAAATCAGTATGAGAGCATACAAACTGAGAATAACACAAAAGCAAAACCAGAAGTGAAGTTGGTAGAGTCCTGTGCTCTATCAGCTTCTTCAAGGTCCCCATAAGAAACCCACAGTTCAGGCCTTTCTCCCTTTTAGAGTCTGTCTAGGGTAGGAAACAATATTCTCCTGATCAAGAAATACAATACAAAGGCCAACTTACTATTTGTGAAATGGAGAATTTACCCAATATAAGAAAGAAATTAAGTATTTTGATACTGCCATTCTAAATTATAATGACACCGTGCCAGAAGCAATTTTTATAGAGAATTACAACTAAAAATGTAAAATATGAAAAGATTTAGAATATATCAGGGTAAACAGAAGACAAAAACAAGTAAATCTATTTGGTTTTGCATCGCAAGAAGGTGTTATATACACTTCAGACTTAGGAAAAAGAAAATGTGCATTCATCCAGTCAGAGGTTTAATAAGACAGCCTTCAGTTAGGAAAATATAAAAATTGAATTTTTCCCTCTCTAAAAATTCAAGCAATAAATAAATTTTTAAGTAAACTGCCTCAGTAAAATAAAATATTGTACCTAGCAAGTTGTTTTGTACTTTCAAATTCAAATCACATATGCAATTCTGCAGTAAATAATTAAAAAACAAAGATACATTTAAAAGATGACTAGTGCATTTAAAAGCCGATGACGTTTAACTCCAATGAGGCAATGGCGCATGCTTCCCCAAAGTATAAATGAATCAGCATACATTAAAAAACATAAACACAAAAGAAAAGCATTAATGTCACTATGGAGGCCAAATGAAACTATGTGCTAAGTTTATACTAGATGTTATTAAACATGTTAAGCAATTATGTTTTTCTAGCATGAAATGACCCAAGATACAGGGCAAAACTCCAGGATGAAGAATTAAAAAAAAAAATTTCCACATACATAACTAACACAATCAAACATAAAATGAAGAAGCTACCACAGCTGGCAAATTACACAGATTTACAAAAAAAATTAGCCTATTTTAGTTCTCAATATTTAATTCCTACTAATCAAAATTAATGTAGAGGCATTTGTGTTACTAGCAAAATGTATAATTCTTACCATCTTCAGATGCTGTTCCTAAATAAGAGAAATAAAACAATAACATTTCAACAAATTCTGCCAGTGCTAATGTTAAGACCTACTTCGTGACTCCCACCCAAAACTAAAAAGGAAGAGCAAAATTAAGACCTCCTAGTTTAAGAGCCTGAAACTAAGGTTCATTTTGAAGGGGGAAAAAATTGAAGTAACCTAAGGACTCACAGCACAAAAATGGTTAAAACTGGACAACTGAAAACGGCAAAATTCCATAACGTAAACTTTGTTCTGCTGTATTTCACATTCAAATTTGAAGTGAAGAAAATTAGAAAAATTACTCACTTACTCAAGATGAAACTCTGTCATTACTTCTCTTTGAAATGAAGATTTTTATAGATCTTTCCAAAGTAAGAATACTTTCTGTGCATTTTCAAAGTTAGTCCATAAAAGAACTAGAAAAGCTAATTGACAAACATGGGAATCAAATCCATGACCTAGGCCTCATTAACCCAGTATTGTCATCGAAGCATTATAAAGACCTATCAGTCCATCAGCTGTGTACTCAACATTTATGTGTACTCCCTAAGATGTCAATGAAAATGAGCAAAAATGACCAAGTAGAAGTTTCATAACTCCCTACTACCAAAAGGCAATATATATGTGTTTTAAAATATAGGATCTAGCATCAGTGAGAGTAACACATCACATAACAAAGGTGGTTCTTTTCTAATAGGCAGATGTTTCTGACCCAAACAAGAAAATATTTTGAAATGAAAGTGACAATAATTTGTTTTAAAAGGATCCAGAATCTCAGTGTTAGAAGTCATATCAAAGGGTCTGGGGAGCTTTCATCTCATTCAAAGATTTTTACAATTTATGAAACACATTAAACATCAGAGAAGCACAAGGGCTCATATGAGTAACACTTATGTACCCAGCCCATGATTACATTTTCCATTTCATGAGAATGGACACTATATCAATTTCAGAGTTTATGTCAAAATTGACAGAAGAACATACTCTTCTCCATTTCTCCTAGACCTCATACTGTGACTCACAGGTTCAGTATCTTCTTACAAGTTCTTTTACATAGTTCAAATTCCTAGTTAAGGAATTCTAAGGCACCTAATGAAGTGAAGGGAAAGTGTGGACAATATGCTGTCTTGTATCAGACATAAATATGCCATACAGATAAAAAAACACTATATTAAACCAAGCAACTACAGATACACTATAATCAGTTGAACAATGAAATTAAAAAGGCAAAGCTTAAAGTAAGTTTTGATTAAATGTTAAGTTTAAAAGTCACTCTTAAAAAGACAGCATCTATAACTTGCATTTCATATTCATGAATAATCATGAATTTGAAAAACGTGTCATCTGTCTCTTTATCAGAGTTAGTAAATGAAAGTTGAGTCAAATGACTTATGAGATTCCTTTCTATTCTTCTGAGTCTAGGTAATATAGACTAATATTTCAGAGAAAGGCTCAAGAAATCAAGATTAGTTCTAAGAGCTCAAATAAAAAAATTAAGATAATTTATTTAACTTACAACAAATAGTAATCTAGTGTTTGAGTAGACTGGGAAACACAAAAATGGATATGCCTAAACTAAACTAAAATCAAAGCATTATGTAGTCATTTTCACATTAAGAAAATAAACAAAGATATTAAAAATAGAATCCAAGAGGCATAAAAATCTTTAGTAATTAGGAAGTTCTTACCATCCATCTTGTCAGAAGTATCCTCTTTGATGAAAAAGCAAGTAAAGAACAGAGGTAAACTTAGTACATTAGAAAAAACAATTTTATAAAATGCAGAAACCGTTACTTTTAAGTAGACAGAATTCACAGCACAGACATACACGGTTACAAAGCTTGTTTCCAACTACAACATGTTAGACAAGACGAGGTTCCTATGGAGGATAAACAGTGCCACCACCAAGAGCGAGGCTGATTTTCACTAGCCTAGAGAGAGAGGTCAGCAAAGCCCACATCCTAACCTTGGACCCCTGCCAGCATCAGGCACACTCCCTGCTTCGGTCTGCTGAGTTGCCCCTGCTCAGAGTCACAAATTGCCTTTCTTATTTTCCTCTGTAGCCTACAGGACACCCCCAATTCTATTCTTTAGCTTTCTCGCCATTACTCTGTCTAGTGCCTTGTTGCTTCCCCACCCGCCCTTTCTTGGAACTCCCAGTCCCCACAACACAGGGGTGTCAAACTCCTTTTCACCGGGGGCCACATCAGCCTTGTGGTTGTCTTCGAAGGGCCAAATGTAATAATTTCAACTCCTTAACAGTTAAGAAGTAGTTATATTTATACAGTCCTAAAATTATTTCAGCCCTTTGAAGGCAACTGAGGCTGATGTAGCCCCTGGTGCTACATATAAAACCTACTCGGTTTTACTACTCTACTACTTGAAGAGCCCAAAAGAGAAAATCACAAAACCATAAAATTGTGCTGACTGGCATTACCAAAAACTGGTAATAATCAGGATTATTACCTGACAATTATTAACAAATCCTGATAATAATCAGGATTCACCTTTAAGTGTCTATGTAGGAAAGTATTAACATACCAGGTTTGAGTTGATCTTAAGGACCTACTTACGAGGCTGGCCCTTGGCTGGCCCTTGGCTGGCCCTGAGAACCTAGTTTTGGATGCCCCCTATTTCCACAATAAAGTTATTTTGTGTGGGAGGTAAGGGGTGGGGGGAAAAGGTACTGACCTTTGCCATACCAGCTTGCCTACACTGTTTTTGCAAACACTGTGATTTACTGCAAACACTCTGGTAATTGAGGCTGGCTGTGTGGCAAAGTGCTCATATAACCAACCCTCCTCCACCCTCGCCCAGGACTGAGTCTTAAGTGAACTTCCCGGGCAGAAACACTGTGCTTCTGCTCCTGCCTTTCATTGCTATAGGAAAGAGTGCATTCTGTGCAGGCAGACTCGCATTCTCTCCTCGGGGGGGAGAGCTTTGAACGGCTGAGCCTAGACTCCTGACTACCTAATGAGTTTTTCCCCTTGTGGATCCTGCTACATGTCCTTTTGCTATACTAAACCTCGGCCATGAATACAACCGTCTCCACGAGTCCGGTGAATCCTTCTAGAAGTGCTCAAATGTGAGTGATTGTAGGAAGTGCAGAAGAATGCCCCACCTCTTGTGCCTAATCAACGGCTATTCCAAACTTCAAGCTACTTCTAGGACACCATGCTTTTTGTTAGCACAGGACCCTAAATCT
Source organism: Sturnira hondurensis (assembly GCF_014824575.4). Taxonomy (NCBI): domain Eukaryota; kingdom Metazoa; phylum Chordata; class Mammalia; order Chiroptera; family Phyllostomidae; genus Sturnira; species Sturnira hondurensis. Next base: position 10,621,040 of record NW_028091637.1, read on the forward strand.
TTCAACCAGGAAGCCACAACAACCTCCCTGAGGACAATTTTCTTAATGCCCACCCCCTCAAATATATCTGAATCTATTTCCTTCATTCCTTCCCTTCTACCTCTGTTAAACTGGTGACCCTTCCACACCCACAGCCCACTCCCCAGCCACGTTCTATACTCCTACTCCTCATGCCTTCCATGGGACTTTGGTCATAAATGATCTCTCATTCTTGCATTTTTAACTTTGTCTCTACTGACTCTATCACCTTAGTATACAAAGATATTTAACTCCTCCAATCTTAAAAAACAAAAAGTCCATTAACTTTTAACTACAAAAAATTCCCAAAATGTTCTCTCAGCTCTTTTCCTGACCAACAAGCACAGCAAAAATTTACAGATTCTTCTTCAACTTTTTCCACAATTAACTGAAATCTGACTTCTGTCCATGACACCAATAAAACCACTTATTTTCTTTTCCATTTAAGAAATCCCACAAACCCAGTTCGAGATCAAATATTAAAAAATATGCATATACAAAGTCTGTCTAGAAGGTATTCAGCCATATAGTATGAAAAATAGACATTTACTGAAGAAGACACAAGATAAAAGAAACACTATACATAGGACAATGATGCCTCAGTCCCCTTCAACGCAGGCACCTTGGGACTTCACACTGTTCTCCCAATCGCCATCAGCAGCCCGGTTTCATTTTCTTGAATCTCACTGATGGTCTGAAATCGCTTCGCTTTCAAAGGTGATTTCACTTTGGGAAGAGCCAAAAGTCACAGGGCACCAAATCTGGACTATAGTGGGCCCTGAGTCACCCGCATGATTTGATGTTTTACCAAAAATCTCTGCATGAAATGTGATGCATAAACAGGTGTCGTTGGGATGAAGCTGCCAATCACCAGTTGCCCATGGCTATGGCCTTCGGAATCATTCAAATAGTTTCCATGGAAGAATGTTCAAGCTTAACACAAAATTTGATGCAGATCTGTTGCTCCATTCGCTCAGTCATTTTGAATGTGATGGGCATACAGTACACATGCTCACTCAACAGTGTCTACCACCCCCACTGACTAGTACAATGAAGTTGTCATTGTTCACCCATGCACATTCCAGTCTACTCTCCTTGGCTGTCAGGGTACACTGATGTCACATAAACTGCTCTCATATATTAACGATGGCAGGACGTTTTCTGGATAGGCTTCGTATATATCTAGGTTTCCTTAACACCAATTCCTGTATCCCATGACACCAAGCTTCCTCTTCAGGATAAGGTGTAAAGGGTAAACTTCAAAACACTCATGATATTCCTTTTCCCAAAGGATATGGTACTTTAGTGGAAGAAAAAACCCAGTGGCAACTGCTTTAAGGAATACACTGAGTTACATATTGAAAGATTACAGTAAGAACAATTCTCTAATGATTTCCAAATCTAATCTCAAATACAGATCTCTCGTAAATTCTATACCATTATATCTCAATGTGACTAATGTTTATATGTATGTATGCGCATGCGCGCGTGTGTATCTCACTATACCACCATGCCTTCTGAACACCTCCAGTTTATGTCTCACAAGCACTTGAAACTGAAATGCATAAAACTCAATAGGACTAAGAGACTCTTTGAGTATAGAAGCACATATCTGGATCTTGGGTACCTACCAGGATGCCTGGCAAAAACTAAGTGCTTATTAAAGTGTTTCCTGAAAAACAATGGATAACTCCTTCTGACCCATAAATGTTCAGCATAATAAGCATGCTCAAAATAGAAGAAAACAGAGAGTGCATACCAGTCACCTGTATATAAGAAAGCTGAGATGGAAAGAAAGGGAGGCGGGGAGGGAAAATGAAAGGAAAAAGGGTGAAGGAAAGAGGAAAAGAAAGAAGAAAGAAAGTCAGAGACAGAAAGAAACAGAAAAAGGAAGAGAATGAGAAAATCCATTATCTAAGTCCTGGAAGGAGCCACAGGAAAGTAGCTTTATTGCCCTTGACTATGAACCTGGGCCAGATGAAGAAAAGAGGATAGAAGGGCACCTTTCCCTTTGGTAACGAAGTAAACATGCAATTCAAATCTTAAAGAACCAAAACAAACAAATTAAGTCACTCTCATGGCATTATTATAGGCTTTCATATGGAAAAAAATGGTTGGGAATTGGTTTTCTAGTTCACATTACAACTTTCAAATACAACTATTTTGTGGTATTAAAAATAAAAGATATTAAATGTATTTTAGCTTCAAGGCTCAGGATAAATTTTTAAAAATTTATGTTCCAGTTTTTCCCTACTTAAAAATTAAGATATAATTCATATACCATAAAATTCACACTTTTATAGCATATAATTCAGTGTTTTTAATATATTCACAGGGTTATACAACCCTCATTACTACCTAATTCCAGAACATTTTCATCACTCCAAAAAGAAATCATGTACTCATTAGGAGTTACTCCTTATTCTCCTGACCCCAAGCCCCTGGCAAAAACTAATTTACCTTCTGTCTCTATGGATCCACCTAGTCTAGGCATTTCATAGAAGTGGAATCACACACTCTATGGCTGTGTGTACGTGACTACACAACATTTTCAAGGCCTACCCATCTTGTAAGCATGCACTACCAGTATCATTTTTATGTGCAGCAGTCTCCCGTTAACTGCAGTTTCACTTCTCATGGTTTTGGTTACCCGTGGGCAACAACAGTCTGAAAATATTTAATGGAAAAGTCCAGAAATATACAATTTGTTTTTAATTGTGCACTGCTGCTCCATCCTGGCCAGGACACAACCCAGCCTCTTGGACAGTGTATCCACACTGTATGTACCACTTGTTAGTAGTGTCTTGGTTATCAGATCAACTGTGTCAGTATCACAGCACTTGTGTTCAGGTAACCCTGATTTTACTCAATAATGGCCCCAAAGCACAAGAGTGCCACTGCTGGCAATTTGGGTATGTCAAAGCGAAGCCAGAAAGGGATTCCTTAGGGTTTGGTAGTATCCGTGGTTTCAGGCATTCACTGGGGGTCTTGGAGCATATCCTCTGTGGATAAGGAAGGAATATTTAATATATTCCATTTTATGGCTCAAAAATATTCCACTTCAATGTATGGACATACCTATTTCAACATTCATCAGTTGATGGACATTTGAGTTGTGCTCACTTTTGGGCTATTTGGAATAATGCTCCTATGAACATTCACGTACATGTTTTATGAGAACCTGTTTTGTATGTCTTGGGCATACAGCTAGGAGTGGAACTGCTGGGTCGCATTATAACTCCGTGTGTCTAACTCTTTGAGAAACTGCCATACTGTTCCTGCAGTGGCTCCATCATTTACCTTCCCACCAGCGGTGTAAGAGGGTTCTAACTTCCCCATATCCTTGCCAGCATCAGTCATTATCCATGTTGTGGATAAGAGCCATCTTAGTGGATATAAAGTGGTATCTCTCTGTGTTTTTGGTTTGCACTTCCCTAACGACTAGTGATGCTGAGCAGCTCTGCATGTGCTTACTGGCAATTTGTACGTTGTCATTAGAGAAATGTCTACTCAAATCCATTGCCTGTTTTTACACTGAGCTATCTTTTTTGTTATAAAGTTGTAGGAATTCTTTATATATTTGGGATACAAGTCGCAGACCAAATGTGATTTGGAAATGTTTTCTCTCATTCTGGGTGCTGTCTTTTCACTTTCTTGATGGTGCCCTTTCAAGCATATTTATAATTTTGATGAAGTACAATTTATCTTTTCTTTGGATGCTTGTATGTTTGGCACAGTATCTAAGAAAACACTGCCTAATCCAAAGACACAAAGAGTTACACCTATTTTTGTTTGTTTGTTTTAGCTCTTACAATCGGGATTTTGTTCCAGGTTCAGTTAATTTTTTTGATATGGTGTGAGGTAGGGTTCCAAATTAATTCCTTGCATGTGTTGGCTATCCAGTTTTCTGGCACCACTTGTTAAAAAAACAATTCGTTCCCCACTGAACTGTCCTGGCACCCTGGTTGAAAATCAGTGAAGTGTAAACACATGGGTTCCTACCTGGACTGTCAATTCTATTACATTGGTCTATGTCAGTACCACACAAGCTTGGCTACTGTAGCTTGGAAATAAGTATTGAAGTTCAGAAGTATGAATCTACTACTTCGTTCTTTTTCAAGACTGTTTCATCTGTTCTGAATCCCTTACATTTTCATACAAATTTTGGGTTCAGCTTGTCAATTTCTATAGAAAAGTAGATGAACTTTTGGTAGGATTGCATTGAATACTTAGGTCAGCTTGCCATCTTAGCAATACAATGTCTTTAAGAAACTGGAGTCTTTCCACTTATTTAGATCTCAATTTCTTTTAACAAGATGAATTAAGTGTGCTATAATATATATATATGTATGCATGTGTGTATATATGTACATATACACATAAGAAATAGTCTCTGGTCCCTGGCTGCTGGCACAGAGATCCTAAGACTCTTGTAATTTCCTAAGTGATAAGAGCACTACGAGTATCTTTGGTCCAAATATTTGGTCTTCGGCTCTGGTACCTGACACAGAGTTCCTAAATCCCTTGGAATGCCTAAATCCCAGGAGTGCCTTTGGTTCTAATGAGGTGATTCCTGGTTGGCTACTGTACAGCTTCAGCTGGGGGCGGGTCAAGGGAAAGATGAAGCCATGGTCAGAAGCTTGGATGATCAGTCCTACTCTCCATTCTCTGGGAAAGACAAGGGAGGGGCTGGAGACAAAGTTTATGATCTACAATGCCTAAGTGACGAAGCCTCCATAAAAACCTTAACGTATAGGTTCAGCGTATTTCTGGTTTGGTGAACATATCCACATGCCAAGAGGGTGGCACATTCCCATTCCACAGGGAAAAAAGCTCTTGCATTTAGGACACTTCTGGACCTCAACTCATATATCTCTTTATCTGGCTATTCATTCACATCCTTTAATATACTTTGTAATAAACCAGGAAACTAGTAAGTAGACTGCTTTCCCTGAGTCTGTGAACTGCTCTAGAAATTAATTGAGGGGATTATGGGAACCTCCAATTTATAGCCAGTTAGGAAAAACCACAGGTAACAACGTGGACTTGCAATTCATGTCTGAAGAAAAAGCCGGGGCAGTCTTATGGGACTGAGCCCTCACCCTGTGAGGTCTGTGCTACCTACAGTTAGTGTCAGAATGGAATTGAATTACAGGAAACCCATCTGGTGCGGCAGACTTGCATGGTGTGGAAAACTCTTGCATCTAGAGTCAGTAGCATTGTAAGTGTGAGAGTAAAGAAAAAACAGGAGTCTTACAGAAGTCTTACTCTGCTTTTGTTATATGGATTCCTAAATATTTTATTCTTTTTGATGCTATTACATGTGGAATTGTTTTCTTACTTTCATTTGTGGAAGGTTTATTGCTACCATTTAGAAGTTAACTGATTTCTGTACATTGATCTTGTGTTCTGCAACTTGCTGATCTCATTAACAAGCTTTAACAGCTTTTTTTTGCGGATACCTTAGGGTTTTCTACATGTAAGATCTATATTTAAGGCCATGTAAATAAAAATAGTTTCACTTCTTTCCCAACCTGGATACCTTTTATTTCTTTTTCTTGCCTGTCCTGTCTAGAAGCTCCATGATAATGTTGTTAGGAAGAACAAGAGAAGACATCCTTATCACATTGCTGATCTTGGGAGGAAGCATCCAGCCTTTCACCATTACACAGTACGCTAGCTGTGGAGTTCCCGGATACTCTTTATTAGGTTCAGTAAAACTCTCTTTTATTACTAGTTTGTTGAATATTTTTTATCATGAAAAGATGATAGATCTTGTCAAATTGCCCTTTCAGCATCTACTGATATAATCAGGTGGTTTGGTCCTTTATTCTATTTATATGGTATATTATGTTGATTGGTTTTCATATACTGAAACAACATTGCAATTCTAGCAATGCGGTATCTGTAAAATAGGCAAATTTTAAAAAGAGAAAGCACTCGCAGACAGTGACAAGTGTGGTGACTGCAGGGCGGAGGGAGGCAGAGGTGGAACAGGGAATGGGGAGATCAACGGCAATGCCCCCATGTCGCAAAAACTTTTTCCCTTTTAGTTTTTAGCCACTTGACTGTTTTCACACTTAAGTTTTAAATCTGAAGAACTCTTCTCTCATGTGTTTTTGGCCTTTATCAATTCCTTCTCCCACCTGATATCAGATGAATACTCAACTACTGTATTTTCATCGAGTTGCTTTATGTTTTTGTTCAACATGATAGTCACCTGGAATCATTTTTTATATGGTGTAAAACATGGTTCTAACTTAATTTTGTAGCCATCGCAAGTCATGTGTCTAAACACCATTTACTGAGTAATTTATCCTTTCCTTGTTGGAGCTGTGCCAACTTCATCGCGTACGACCTACACTCCTGCTGAAACCTCTCCCCTTCCTACTGTGTTCTACCGATCTGCCCGCCTCATGTTCTGCCAGTACCACCTAAAAGAAAGAAAAATTAGGCACAAAACAGAGATAAAAATGTCAAACTTTAAAGTTGATGGACATAAAAAACAAACTGAATAGCTTTAGAAAACATAAGTTTAAGCTTTGATTAAGTTTTGCAGTTTTTCCAGACTCTTAAAAGGCATTAATTTCTTGGTAAGGGAAGAAAAGTGAAAGAAAGAACAATGGATGCAAAGCCAATCTTCTCCCTAACCTTCTTTAGTGACCAGTGGCTGGATACGGCAGTAGTGCGGAGCTACTACACGTTCACAGGCAAATCACAAGATCAAGAATGGTTCCTTTGATCAAGGCGATTAGGAAGACAACAAGTGGAAAAAGTGGAAACATGGAGCTCAAATACTTCACAACTATGTCCCAGGTATAGAATCGTATCAAAACACATGAACTATCCTTAACTGGCAATAATAAAATAGACATAATTATGATAGCCCCACCACTCTGACTTCACTGAGACCAGGGAGAAAACACTGCAATTTCCCAGAATCAGCTCTCTTACCTAGCGATGCATAGGATCCTGGATTCAGGGCCCCTGCACCCAAGCGCCCACTTCGCATGGTCTGGCCAGCAGCATGGTGTGCCTTGGCACCAGCAGCAGCATTCACGTCAATGTCACTTCGTGAACGCTGCAGGCTTCCTGGGAGGGAACTGGGTTTGCTGCTGCCTGCTGGTACTATTGAACACAAAGCAAAGATAGCCTATATTATTTAAATCACTGCAAATACTATAAAACTTATATGAACTTGAAATCACAACAACCTAATCCATGATGACAAATGGTCAAAATGTAAGCAGTGGCCAAATGGACACCAGAAAGTACTTCATAGTATTTTAAAGTCAGAATACTTCTGGCTTCAATCCTGTCACAACTAATTCTTCTTGAACAATTTTCTCAATATTTCTGCTTCATTTTCTTCTTCCAGAAAACGAGAAAAATTTGTAAAATTCGTAGGACTATTTCATAAAGAGATCATACTTATGGTCCTGGCTTGATGTGGCTCAATGAGTGCCAACCTGCAAACCAAAAGGTCGCTGGTTTGATTCCTACTCAGGGCACATGCCTGGGTTGTGGGCCAGGTCCCCATTAGGGGGCGTGTGAGAGGCAACCAACCGATGTATCTCTCACATGTCAGATGTTTCCCTTCTACTCTTTCTCCTTCCTTTCTCCTCTATCTAAAGATAAATAAATAAACCTTAAAAAAAAAGAGATGATACTTAATGAATGATCCATGAAAATGAAGCACCAGACAAGCTAAATAGATGGCAACAGCTTACTAGCAGAAAAATGTAAGGAGGACTAGTCTGAGAGTGGGGTTATCCAGAAAATAATGCAGGTTCTGCCACCCTTAGACAATGCAAGTTAGGTCATTAAATTTCTGATCTTCAGCTTTTCACTTTTAAAAATGGAGTTTTACAAACTCTAAGCTGTGACCCATTAACAGGCTGTGAAATCAACTGGGTGGGTCATGAGAAGCATTTTAAAGAGGTGAAGCAGCAGAAAAGAGTGCACTCACCACTACGACAGTGAGTAGTGTTCTGTGAAACTTCACATATTATACTGTATATGCATGCATGTATCAGCATACACTAAGTATACGTATGTTATGTTTATATACTTATATATACTACATTGTATTTATTACCTTAATATATGTATATAGTATATTAGTATAGGTAAAGTATATGTGTGTGGTATTAAGTTACTATATAAAATGATTTTCTCACTGCAGGTCAGATCAAGGGTTTCAATTTTCAGAATAGTTTAAAAGCTTTAAAAGAACATCAAAAGTTTTTAAAAGTTGAACAGTTTAAAGCAGTTTTTAAATGGTTTTAATGTGACCTATAGTGAGAAAATCATTTACACAGTAACTTTTACCTTATTCATAAAGTAGCTCTAACTTTATGAAGTAAAATATGTTATGACTCTTACTTAAAAAGGCAATTTACCTCTTCCAGCCACAGTTGATGGGTTTGCTGTAGACCACTTGGAAGAAAAGGGGCGACTGCAAGGTAAAAGGAAATACTTTTAGTAAGAAGATGTAATTATCACGCCTCTGATAACAATTAGTGAAATACCACTGAGCTTTCTAAAAAGTTGAGAAGTATTTCTAATTTTAATTTCCCTTTTACAAATCACAATCCAACAGTTGTTACGTACATATCAGTGGTATCTCAGTGAGCTGTGACGCCAAAAATGAAATAGTAAAAATAAATAAGGACTGTCAACTCTACAGAGACACACTGGTTTGCTACTCCTCACTCTGGTGCTCAGCACACATTATGCTCACTGCAGAGGGCTCAGTAACTCTCCAACACATGAGTTCCAAGATACTTTACTTACAGAGAGAGAGGTGTCATTCCTAGGCCACAGGGAATTCAGAGTAACTAAAATCTTGCTTATTTAAGTCATAACGGTTGTGGCCACTGGCAATCCGTGCAGTTACCATGCAGGTATCATACTACCTACAGCAGCACTACTAAGTGTTACTGCACGGGGCCAAGAAAAAAGGCTAAGAACTACTGCTGAAGAAACGTGCAACTAGAAGGCAAAACATCTACAATCATCTCAAAGAATCTACCATTTCTCTTTATAATTCTCTTGATTAACTATCTTTATGCAATGGTATTGTGCAGCCCACAGATAAAAAATTTAAGTATGTAAGAGAGATCTGAAAAGTATATCTATAAATTTTAAAGGTCATGGGAAGAGAGAAGCAAAAATCTCAGGTTGAAGTCAGGTTACTGAAAAATACTCTTTGGGTTGTTATTATTAAGTAATAAATTTGGCAGTTGGTTATTAAACATAGTATTATATTATTTTTATAGCTGTCCCCTCAAATTGTTACCTAATTAGATGGAGGCAGACAAGTTCAAGGTTCATAGGACTCAAAGTTGTTTATGTTTAAAGATGTTATACTAAAGTAAGATCAAATATCTTGTTTAGATCCTTGCTGCTCAAAGTATGATCCATGGACAAAAAGTACTGACTATATCACCTAGAACTATGTTAAAAATGCAAAGCCTCAGGCCCCACCCCAGTTCTATCAGTCAGATTCTACATTTTAATATCTTCAGGTGATATATGTGTACTTTCAAGTTTGAGCACCGTACATAAAAGTAAAAAGGAAAAAGCAACAATGCTCACTGGAGGTGGAGGATTTATCACAAATTTACATAGAGTTTACACAGGTCATTATTCCTACTGACCTTTCAAAAATTTCATATTTTAAAAAATCAGATCCTGCATTTACTCTGAAAACTTCTAAGTTGCTCAACTTTAGAATAGAACTCACAAGACCCTGTCAGTATGTCCTTGAATTTTGCACCCTGGGTGCTTCATCTGCCTCACCCTGGTCCGTCTTCTGCATCAGAGAGCCACTAAGGCAACCAGTGACCTTCATGGGATCCAGGTCCAGAGACAGAAATGCCAGAGGTCAGCTCACAATCTGTGAGCTGTTCTTCCCTGGAAAAATGGCAGGCATCTGTGGCTACTGCTAGGGCATGCAGGAGGCATCTGAGACTTTAGCAATCTCCTAGAGTCAGAGAGCCAGCACGCACGGTTGAGGACGCCAAGGCAGTGGGGTTTGTGGCAGCCAATGCAATGATGAGAATGAAGTTAAAGAGAAGTGAGTCAGATACTAATTTTGCCCCTTGAGGGATTTGCTGAAATCTGAAGCTGTGTAAGAGATGAGGAAGGAAAGCAGTGGTGTTTTTACCAGTCACATAATGCTGTCAAATAATTCTGAAGGCAACTTTGGCGTTTCCATGACCATTCTTCCATGTCAACGCCCTAGAAGTAGCTAACGTATAAATTACTTTGTGGGCATTTAAAAAATGTATATAAATCAGTGCTTTCCAATCTGTTCCACAGACATGAACATACAGAAACGAAATCTGAATCACTAACTGTACCCAAAGAGAAGTTACCGCATCATGTAACCCAACACTTGAGATAGTAGACCAAAGAAAATGAGTTTCTTTCAAGGCTTTATGGGAAAGCAAGCAGATATTCAAATACCCAACTTAAGGAACTCTGGGGAGTTGGGGAGAAGAAGAAATCAATAATTATCATTTACATGATCTTACTTGAGACTTTCTTGTGAGCTAGATGAAGATCTGTCAGACTGAGGAAGAGATGCTACACTGCCAGAACTCTTTAAGTAAGTTTGAAGACTCTTCTGATAAGATGGCTCAAGGGAATTATACAATGTTTCAGCTTCACCCGGAAAATGGTTTCTAAGACCCATATATGTCCTGTAAAACAAATGAAGAAATAAAAAAGAAAAAGAAAGCACAAAGTAACAAACTATATTATTAGACATTACAGTAAAATGTGTACATTCAAGAATGAAGATGGGCATGTAGGTTTTCAATACATCCACTGGGTGTCAAGTGAATGCTTTCTAAAGTTAAGAAGTTTTGGTGGGAAAAAGGCAGGCTTTAGAGAAAAGGAGATCTCAGTTCGAAGCTTGGCTATAATCCTTACAGTTTGTGTAGCTTGGATAAACCCCTAATCTCCAAACTTTGGTTGCCAATCTATGGAGATGCTATCTTTGCATTTTAATATTAGAAAAGAATGAATACCAACTGCTCCACACAGTATCAGGTACATAATACATGCTCAATAAATGACAGTTATGTTTATTCACAATGAAAGTGAATACATTATGATGGACTAGGAATATTGATGATGATTATACAAATGACAATGTGAAGTAAATTGTTAGATATCTAGAACAAATTTAATGGAAGAAAATCCATCTCAATTTTACTACAGAGCTAAGCAAAAGCAGAATAATTGGGATGCTTGTAATATTTTCATTGTCCCAATATAACTCCTTTCAATGAAAAGACCAAAGCATGTTTAAACTGCCACAAAAACACACTCTAGACTTACTTTCTTGCTTCCACTCTGGCCTCAGCATCAGCATCATGAATTCCCTTTTTAATAGTTTCAACCAAGACAGCTGCATGCCTATAAAATAAAACATCTTTAGAGTCATGTGTAAAATTATGTTTTTCACTACAAATAATATCTAATGCCTATGTGTTATGTATCAGTCACAAAGAGAAAAGAGAGATTAAAAGATTTACTAGTGTACAATAATAAATCTATGACTGCAAAATTTTCTAATAATCCACCTCATACATTTCATTCATATATACTTTCCTTCTGACAAGTTAAACATCATCAACCTAATTTTTTTACAAAGTCCAAATAATGTATAAATGTATAAATACTCAATTTGAAACTTTTAATGAATAAAAAATAATCTTCTGTGTGGTTGCTCACCAACCCACCAGTGTAGAAAATGACTTGCTAATAGTGTGATCAGTTATTATATGACTAAATTGAATTGTAGCTGCCACTAATGAACTTAAAGAAAACTTGGAATTGTATCATGCCTATATTAAACAACAAACTCTATTTTTTTTTAAAAAAGAAGGCTGTGAATAAATTTAACGATTTCCATTAAAATGAAAAGTCAGTTACCATTTTCAACATAAATACAGGTATATCCCAGGCTTCAAACTTGAAATAAAAAATACAGCCATGCAAATAAGCCAGTCACATTTTCCTCTTTTTCACCTTGGAACTAGGTTAACACCACCCAGTATATTATCTGACCAATGACACTTGACAGCTGATATGGAGAAACTTTAAAATGTCTTTCCCCTCAAAGGCAGTACCTGCCTTGTATCTTAAATAATGTATTACTTGATTAATTGTACCTCAGTAAACCTATCTCATATGACAAGAGATACATTTTTTATTTTTGTCCAATTTAACCTGGAGACCTTCACTCACCCCAAAAAGAAGAAAATCACACTACTCATAGCCACAAGAAATAAAAGGAGCACCATGCCACAGCTTTAAAGGAAAACCTGTACAAATAACTTTTAAAGTAAAATGAGAAACAGTGCAAAACCAATATCGGCTTCTAAAGAACTTAGTAACAACGGGGAGGGGAGAGTGGAGGGAAAAGGAAAGTCGATGCATACCTTTCCAATGAATGAGTCTGCCACTCTTGTAACAATAAATCTAAAAACTCAAATGAACGCCTAAAAAACAAAAAAAGTTAATTATAACTAAATGTTATAACATTATATTAATTTATAACTTAATACTAAAAGCAATACATTCTTCTACAATACTGCACTTTGCCCCCTTAATAAAAGTATAGTCAGTCCTCCATATCTGTGGGTGGTCTGACACATGGATTCAACCAATAGGGTATTGAAAATACTGAAGAAAAAAAATCATCCCAGAAAGTTCTACAAAGCAAAATTTGAATGTGTCACACACCAACAACTATGCTAAATCTTCATGAACACAGTGACGGGCCAGTAGACCCTGCTGTCACCTACATGCAAATACTGCACGATTCTACCCAAGGGACTTGAGCGTCTGCAGGTTCTGGGGTCCCAGGTGGGTCCTGGAACCAGTTTCCCACAGATTCTTTCAGATGACTGTATAAGACATGTTTTTGGATATCTTAATTGTCAAATACTTAACTTACTTTAAGGTTCCAACTATTTCTATGCTAAATAGTTCAAAAGACTGTAAGAGTTCTCCATAAGTTTAACTCAAAATGTTTGTCAAATTAAAATCCATGCTTATTAAATACCTCCTCTATACCGGGAATTCAAGATACACAATGGTGACCAAGAAAGATGTGACGGATCTTCTATTTCTACAATGATTCTTTTAAAATATATGTATTTGATTTTTTCATCCAATATTTGTATATTTTTCTCCTAAGCCCTTTAGTTCTCAACTTCTTCACCTGTCTCCTACTTGAGCTTCTCTTCTTTCTTGGCATCTAATGACAGTTCTGCCCTATTTTTCTTCCTTAATATATTAGCACCTTTTCTCCACCTGCCCTTAAACAGGAGCTCACCTGGTACCTGGTCTGTGGTGACCTCAGCCCACTTCCCTTTTACACTCAACTTGGGCAACATCATCAGTACCCCTACCCTTGACCACCACCTATGCTTCTCACGTCTAGTCCTATATTGCCAGCATTGGTTCAACTCAACATCTCTAGATAGGCGGTGAAAGTCAACTCAAACAGTACATAGAAACCCACTATTTGAGCCCGGATTACACAATTAGGAAATAAGAAACAGGGAGGTTAAATGAAGTTGCCCAAAGTGATGGAGCTGGGACCTAAACCCTGGCATTCTGACTCCAGAGTTCCCAGTCTGAAACACTTGCCATCACCTTCCTCATCCATACCCAATTATCAAGCTCTTTTCTACACTCGAAATCTCTTGAATTTACTTATTGAAAAAATCTCCTTTAATCACTTATTATCAATACAGCTCTAGTTCAGACCCTGCTTCTCTCCAGTAAGTTAGAAAAATTCTCCCTTATTTAAAGTACTGTGCCTTCTTCATCACTATTTATTACATTGCTGTAATAAAAAATATGATGGAAGACATTACCTCCTCACTAAGAACTGTCAAAGAATGGGACAATGTCAAAATTTCCCTCCAAGAGATTCAAACCCTCTGCACTGCCTTCAACCTACTTCTGGGCCTTCTTCCTCTACCCAGGCAGCTACTTTTCCTACTGAATCCTTCCATTTACCATGCACTCTGGCCTCAGTGGCCTATCGGATGGCTCTGTAGCACGCGGCACAATTTTACAGCTGTTTAGGGTGTACACTTTGCCCATTGTCAAGTCAATTCTATATGCATTTCCTGACTCCCTCTTCTCTGTTACATTCCTACTCCTCTGATCACCATCTTCCTCGGTGTAAGACAGAGATTGGTAACATTGTCTGCAAAGGGCCAGAACAGTAAATACTTCAGACCTTAGGAACCACATACCATTTTTATCTCTTATTCATCTTCATTCCCCCTTTCAATTACCCTTCAAACATGTTAGAAACAGTTTTAGCTTGTGGGTTGTACAAAACTGTACTGTTGGACGGATTTGGCCAGTAAGCCGTTATCTGCCAACCCCCAACATAAGAGAGAGAGAGTTAAGTGAACAACTGTGGCCAAAGCTCCGAAACACTTAAAGGTAATAATGATATCTTATGTCGCATCTTTCCAGCAGCCAAAGTATTTAAATATATATTTATCAAATTTAAAAGAGAAAGAGTTCTTTAAATACCAAATGCACAAACCTTGTTTTTGTTGTCCTTTTACTGATGGTGATAGAAAAAACTAGAAATCATAAGAAGAGAGACTGACTGATCCGACGTGGCCTACTCTGTTCCAAACACTATGTTCAATTCTACCAATGTGTACCTCATTTAATCCTCAAAGCCCTATAGGGCTGATACCATGAGCCCTACTACTATGTGAACACTGAGGTTCAGAGTGATCAAATAACTGCCCGTGGCAGGACAGCCAATCAGTGGCAGCTCCAGGACTAGCAGAGGCCCGACTTTAGATTCCATGCTTTCTAAAAACCGAGCAACCAGTGGTCCAAATAAACCAAAGCTTAATATGAGAAACTGAGGAACGTGGGGTGGTCATCATAATTGCTTTATTCACTTTCCTTTATATGAGACAAAAAAGTTTTATTAAGGTTTCTAGAAGGCAATAAATTAATAACTAATTTTCATACCAGATAAAGAATTAAACATAATCCAATATTAAAGCCATACTAAAAATTTTTTTTGTTCAAAACTTACCTTCTCACAGGGACTGATTTTGATGTGCAATTGCTTGTTATTAAAGGTATAAGTCTGGGTACATGAGTATGCTGAAAAAGATGGTTTAGATAAGGCTGAAAAATACACATCATTCCTTCTATCTTTCGTACATTTACGTATTTAGTTATATTAATACAGAACAAAAAGATCATAAAATCTGATTTTGAAAGAAATTAAAGCCAGTCAAAAAGTTTTCCCAAAATAAAGTAACAGTTACGATGACAGTTTCAAAAGGACAGGTGTGGCTGGAATATTAAACAAAGACAAGCTACTTGTAAAACTGCAGAGAACTGCTAGGGCAGTGTACTTGTGGAAGGAAGAAGCACTAAGAACTGGGCATGCGCGTATCATGTTTTCTGGAGTACCAGGGCTCCTGCTGGGAGAAGGTAACACCTGCTATGTAGTCATAGGCAATCAGTGTGAACTACGTATATAACTATTGAGAATGCACTTTGAAATGGTAATTTAAAGGGGAAAGTGGTGGCGGGAAAATGGAGACAACTGTACTTGAACAAGAACAACAAAAAAACAAACAAAAAAGAAATGGTAACTTAATTGAACTTTCATTCTGGTTTAATCATAGCTCTCTAGAATTCAGGTCAAGTTCAACAGGTACAAGCTTTTGACTTCTATTAAGTAATTCTTCTGCTTTTCTTTAGAGAAACGAACACTAAGAAGTTCAACATAGACATAATAAAATGGTGACCAAAGCATATGTTTTTAATGCTTTCAATCTTTATTTTTCTTCTGAGCTAATGATGTAGTTTGGGCTACCTATGAAGTGGGCCCTGAGATGAAGTTAGTATGCAGAACATTAAGAATGCCCTTGGGATCAATACTCGTGCTTGTGGGAAGGTATGACAAGGGAGCACACAAGTGGGGAGAGGAAGAAACTGATCTGTGACACGGTCCAAGTGTATCTTGCCCAAGGCCATTAGGGTGCCACGGAGTTAAAATGACCCTTCGCAGCAGTAGTCCTGAATTGGTCCAAAATGGCCAAACCTTTACAATTCCACATCAATCAGGTACTGAATAAGGGCCACACTGGGGAGGGGCAAGACCCTGGGAAAGGCAGCCCCCTATAGCTGAGGCAATTCTTGAAGAGACTGGCACATGAAGGCTCTCTGCCAAAAGAGCTTCAGGTAAAAGTCATCACTGAAGGAGAATGTGTGTGGCACACCAGTGTCTGTCACAACTAACTCAACCAAAATGAGAGAGAAAACTTTTTTCAGCTACTACACAAAGAAACCACCCAGAGACCTGAAGTATTCAAGAGAAAAATGCAAGACAGTGCTGGCCTGCATGATATCCAACTGCCACATTCCCTATGGAAGGGCTCTGCGGACCTGCTGGCTAAGAACACCCAGAATGCATTCCCCAAACATTATTACTACGGAGTGAGAGCCCAAGGTGAGCCCCTAGCCACAGTACACTACCATCTCTCTCCCACCATCTTTCTCTTCTCTCTCACAATCTCCCCAAGACCCTGCTGCTGCTTAGCCCACATCCAATTCAACAGCTGGGATGGGAGACAGACCTAACTACTGCAACATCATATTCAGGGGCAGCTGCACCAAAGGAAAACTAAAAATGACCCTTACAACGACAAACAATGCATTCTACCAAATACTAAGTCAGAACAATTTAGATCTTAATTTATTAATGCAAGTTGACAATTAAAAAAAGATTCTAGAATTAAAAAGAGAATTAGGAATCAAATACTGCAATCTGAGGAAGTAGTCCCCTAGAAAACAAACAAAATACACAAAACAGTAGATAACACAAACAAATAAAAACCCCACCTGCTCTGCACTTTCAGTGAGATGACAGAACAGCATATCGATAACATGACAAGTTCATGAAAAACGAGTGATACAAAAACAATGTGAAAAGTGGTTAAGAGTAGCAAAATGGGTACTGTCAAGTGAGTAGAATTGAAAGAAAATTTGTCCTAAAGACAGAAAATCACCAAAGAAATGATAAATGACAGTGAGGGTTCCAAACTCTGAGTGGTAAAAGTAATAAAAAAAATCGGCAAAAATCCCCAGAAGCAATAAACAATTCATGAAAATTAATATACATTTAAGGAAAATTCATTTTGGTCAAAAATCCTTATTCATTGTATAAGGACAGCACTAATGAAAGATGATCTATTCCCAGACCTGCTCGTAACACAAAGAGGCTAACCCATAAAACTTTCTAAAGTTTCCTGTTTTTTCTTCTATAAAAGAATCAAACGGTATCTCGCTTCTTAGAGACAACAATAAATACTTAGAACGCAATTCAGAGAGAAAAGGAAACAATTCTAAGGGACAAGAAATGTAAACCTACCAAATTCTAGATGAAGAAATACACTACACCATCCATCAGATACACAGTTTTATTTACCTGAGATGTCATGTATATACTAAATGACAAACAGACAGCTACAGGCTGATTTCGGGCAATAGACATGTTTTTCTAGGCCTGCATAGTGTTGGGTGATCATAGCTTATATATTTTGAATTATTTTTGAGCATTGGAAAAATGATATATTTTATATAAAATCCATATGCATGTATAAATGGCTTGTTTAAAAAACACAAATCAAAGAGTAACACAAAAGAGCCCTATGGAAATGGAAGTTATTCACTTTGTGGGGGTTACACAAAGCTACAGATAGGTTCAAATGAGTGCTTGTAAAACTGGAGAAATTTGAATTAATTCTGTGTTATTATTAAAAAAAAAAGAAATGTAAACCTAAAGTCCAAGTTTTTAGTTATAGTGTAAGGGCAAAGACATTTCAAAATAGGCAAAGATGAAAAGTGAGACCAGGCTAAAAACAAACAAAACTTATGTAGAACCAACTTAAAAACAAGAAGAGTTTATTCATAAACACTAGTGAGGAATAAAAGCAGTAAAAAGAAATTATATCAACTGCTGAAAATGAAAGTGTCTTTGTTCAATTGAACTTAATGGTTAAGGGGGGAAAATAACATGAAAGAAATGAAAAGTATACTTTTTAAAAAGCGAAAGAAGAAAACAGGTTTTATTCTTGACACTGACAAAAAATAAGAAACTTCTTAGAAAATAATAAACAAATAGGAAAAAAGCACAATAAACAGAAACAGAAAAGTTTAAAAATCTATTTCAAGATAATAATAGCCAAAAATTTTGACCATGCATAAAGTACAAAGCAATAATTGTTAGGAAAATAAGACTGACAAAACTAGAATCAGAAAAATCAAGTTAGATAGCTATATTTCACACAGAAATAAAATCCAGCTAGATCTACACCTAAGAAACAAAATTTATGTCTTAAAAAATTGAATATTTTGTAACTGTGAAATGAAGGTCATTTTAACCATAACAAAAATCACAAAAGGAGCACTACCTCAATGCATAAAAATTGAGAAATTCTATATGTAACAAACAACAGCTTAAACAATATTTGAAAAACTAAAAAATATTTGCAATACATATAACACAGAATTAATACTTATATGACAACACTTGAAAATCAGTGACGAAAAACTGTTCAATGTATCAGTAAAAAGACAACAAACTCACAATTATCAACAACTGAAACTGAAAAAACCCCACAAAAACAAAAATGAATTAAGCAAACAACTAGAATAGGAACAGAATCACAGAAATGGAGATCACATGGAGGGTTATCAGCAGGGAAGGGGAGGAGGGAGAATGGGGGAAAAGGCAGAGGAATAAGAAGCATAAATGGTAGGTACAAAATAGACAGGGGGAGGTAAAGAATAGTATGGGAAATGGAGAAGCCAAAGATCTTATATGCATGACCCATGGACATAAACTAAGTGGGGGGAATGCTGGTGGGAGGGGGAATGCAGGGCGCAGGGCAGAGGGCAGAAAAGGAGAGAAAATAATAGGACAACTGTTAACAGCATAATCAATAAAATATACTTTAAATAACAAAAATTTAAAAATGTTCAGTGTATAAACTGGCAATCCATAGAAGAATTTAAAAAGGAAAAAATACTTAACATCTCTAATAATCTAAGAAATGCAAAGTAGAATATGAAGCAATGCATTTTTTAAATTATAAGACCTTTGAGAGACTAATATGCAATGTTGGCAAAGGATGGAGAAAAAGGACTCCATGAATTTCAGAGAGAATGGTGAGGAAATTTAATGTTATATCCTTTTTTTTAAACCCTCATGTGAGGATATGTTTATTGACTTTAAAGAGATAGGAAAGGGCAGAGAGAGAAACATCAATGTGAGAGAGAAGCATCAATCAGCTGCTTCCTGTATAAGCTCTGACCAGGGATTGAACCCACAACCTAGGTTTGTGCCCTTAACATGAATTGAACCTCCAACCTTTTGATGTATGAGCTGATGCTTCAACCTTTATTGGAGAACTGCTTTAGACATTAAAAGAGTTATATATTGTATGTATAAACAAGAGTATGCATGTGAAATTTTAAAAACATGTTAAAAACATGTTATTTACATAGATGTAAAATATAAATACTATGTTTACACTTTGCAGTAAATCTGATTTGAGTAGGCACAGAGCAGAAGTTTCCAAAAATATATACTAAATGGCTAGAGTGATTATTTGTAGAAAAGCAGAATTCAGGGGGAGGGGAGATTTATCTTTTTAACTCTGTTTTTCTGGGTATCTTCAAGATAGGAGAAATAGTAGGAAATCCCCTGTCATTTTTTACCACTGCTTATAACATTTTCACTGTTTTTACATTGGTAGCTGTTACAACCTGTAACATGACTGCATGCACACACACACACACACACACACACACACATGAATGTACACACGTGTATATTGTACTTGTGGAAGCACGTTTACTTGTAGTCCTCTGCATTATTTAAACGTTCTGAAATATCTATAATTACCAAGTATTGCTTTTATTATCAGAAAAATTGAAAAGTAATTTCCCCTTGGAGTTAAAAAAACACCAATGACTTATTTAAGTAAATTGGAAAAAATGGGGGGGGGGGGAGGAGACAAAAGAGCAGAACAAAAGAAAAGAACTCACCCGAATGATGAATCTGATCGCTGCACATCCAGAAGTTGCCATGACTTTTGCACTGTTGGGGACAAGGTTGAACAGCGTAGGTACAATGGCTTCAGCGCCATGATCAAACTTGTTTCCCAAAACTGTTGAAAGATGGCTACAAAGGAAGGCAAAATAGTTTTAAAAAATAGTTTAACATTAAATATAGGTAGGATCATATATCTTTAAAATCTTCTTTTACTCAAAATTTTTATTGTCATCAGTTTGTTTTTTAATCCTCATCTGAGGATATATTTTTATTAATTTTAAAGAGAGAAAGGAGTGGAGTGAGACAGAAACATTGATGGGTTGCCTCAACTACGTGCCCCGACTGGGGATTGAACTGGCAACCCTAGGTATGTGTCCTGACCAGGGATAGAACCTGCAACCTTCTGGAGTACGGAATGACACTGCCACCAAGTCACCTACCCAGAACTATAGTAATCAGTTTTTCAGTAGCAAAGCAAAAGAGAGATAGGAAAGTGCAGACATTACATATTTCCTTTGTCTTCCAATCTTTTTAACCATCAAGACCAAAAAAAAAGTTGGAATTTTCCATTTTAGCATCTACTATTTGCAATGGCACTTGAAGAAGCTATCTGATGTTAAAATTTAACCATTAAAGGCACAGGTAAAAAATTCACCTGTTTACTCTGACCTTTAGCCATCCTTATCCATCAGATATTTCCACTGTAATGTCCCAATATAATTCTTTTTTTTTTGAAGATTTTTATTTATTTATCTTTACAGGGGAAGGAGAAGGGAGGGAAACATCAATGTATGGTTGTCTTTTGTGCGTCCCCTGCTGGGAGTTGGCCTGCAGGGAACTGGACTACAACCCAGGCATGTGCCCTGACTGGGAATCGAACCGCGATCCTCTGGTTCGCAGGCCTGCACTCAATCCACTGAGCTACACCAGCCAGGGCCCAATATAATTCTTAAATTCAACATATTTCATAAGCAAGTTCAAAAGCTTACCCAAATCAATACTCTCCAAGGCATTCTCTATTTCTATTAATGATGCCCCCACTGTATTAGTCACAAATACTTCCTGACCTTTTTGGAGGAGGGTTTCAGAATTCTTGATTGAAAATACAACTCTATCATATACTAGTTAGTTGCACGACCCTAGGGACATCTATCTGTTCTTTCCGAATTTATACAGCAGTGAAACAAATTCAACTTTTAATTGTGTGAGTTCAGTTAAAGCACTCGGGAAGAATGCTGCAATCACTCACAGTGCTGACACTGCTTGCAGTACTGGTTAATTTCTATATATTGTTATCGTAGTCAAAACACACGGCTGGGATACAGTTAGCTCCAAAATTTCGGGTTGTTGATTCAAAGAGCTCTGGGAATTGTTGCTTACTTTATAGCTTCAGCAGTTCTTACTGGTGTTCAGGGCATTGCACCTTTCACACGCACAGACCAGTATTCAGCTAGACTCATGGGATCCCATACAGATTTCCACAGCTCCTTTTCTGCATATCTCTCTTCTCTTCAGTGTTCTGCACTGCACATTTTAGCCACTTTACCCTCCAGAAACTCCAATCTCTGTTTCTTCTCAACTCAGTGAGACTGCCTTGCCCTGTTTGAAACTGCCTTGCTCTGCCTTGTTCTCCCTCCCTTCCCCATGATTCAGTGCCTCAAGGTCAAAACTGCTGATCATACTGTTCCAACGCTGTTCAAATGATTTGGCTGTTTCAAAACTCACAGTCCTGCTCTGACCACTGTCCACGATCTGTAAAAAGGTGTTTTCTGTACTCTGTCACTTGCTGCAAGACAGTTAGTCCTGCAGCACTTCCCAGCACCACCAGGACTGCGGTACTATCAGGACTGCATCATGGCCAGAAGCAGAATTCTCATCACGGAATATTTTTCAAGGTTACATTTTGTGGATTTTTGTTTTGTTTTGTTTTGCAGTCAAGAGATATTCAATTACTTTGGTACATGGTACACTGACTTATATCTAGCAATCTTGGTAAAGTCCCTTAATCATAATAATTATAGATTCTTGTGGTTTTCTGCATGGACAATAATATCATCCAATAAAAACGGGAGCTTTGACCTTCCTAGTTTTTATTTCATGACACTGTTTTTTTTCTATTTTCTGTTCTGACTGGGACATCTAATTCAACCTTGCTCAGAAATAATACTAGTAGGCATCTTTGTACTGCCTATCTTCAAAAGAATGCTTATTCAATAACACATAAAAAAGAATTCATGTGGGGAGTAGTAACAAATGAAATTTTAGAATTCTATCATCCTTGAATTTTGGAAGAATATAAACATAGAATAAGTTTACATTTTGGTAAGTTAATGATGCATGTTATGATTCCAGAATTGGTAAAATATCAGAAAAACAGAGCTTAATATCCACATTAGTAAAGAGAAAAAATGAATGTAGTCAGTCCTCAGACCCATTCACTTTCTTCTTTTTTTTGAGAGTGTTTTTGTTTTGTTTTGATTTATTTTTTAAAGGGAGTGGAAGGGAAGGAGGAAGAGAGGCCTGCAACCCAGGTATGTGCCCTGACCGGGAATAAAACCAGCAACTTTCTGGTTTGCAGGCTGGTGCCCTGCCCACTGAGCTACACCTGCCAGTGCCACTCACTTTCTTCTTACACTCAGAATTAGTGACCAAAACTCTACCAGCAGGCTTTAGAAATATAAACACATTTTAAGATTGGTATAAAGTGCCATTAAGAAAAAGAAATGTTTAAAATCACACAAACTGGATCCTTGTAATTTGATTTCTGGATCACATAAAAGCTTTTTGACAGATATCTTGCTGTTTTATTCAATGAACCCTGAATCAATGAGTACTAAATTCATTCATAAAAAAATGCTTATCATATAAAGAATATACTTACGCTACTGTAATGCAAGCTTCTCTAACCACCTGGGATCTAAGATCCTTAGCTGAAAGTTTAAGTGCTCCATCCAACAAGCGTAGATGTTGGAAAAAGCAATCATATTGTGCAGCCCCAGCAACAAGCAATGACCGAATTTTCTTAAGCTGAAATAAAAGAGAATTTCCATTATTGACAAAAAAAGTGGTGATGAAAAAATCAAAATTCTTAAAGCTACTTAAATATCGTTATTTGGGTGAAATTTTAAAAGTAGCATTTCATTATATTTATATAACAATATTTAGACATTTTAACTGCATTAAATGTCTCTTAAAGTAAATATGCAACCCCCCCAAAAAAACTTGTCAAAGAATGTTATAAACTTGATTATATGCATAACTGACATATGTAATGTACAAAGAGATGAAAAATTTTAAAGTTTTAAGGAAGTCCCTCTTCTATAAATTGTGGTAAAATACACGTTTATATAAAATGTACCATTTTAACCATTTTAAAGTATACAGTTCAGTAGCATTGAGTCCAATCAAAATGTGCAACCATTACCACTACATACTCAGGAGACTATTTTTTAAAGGGTCCAATTTTGGAAACCACGTTCATCAAAAAGCAAAAGTACAGAAGCAGAAGAGCCAACCACTAAGCCATCCAAATGGAGGCTGGAGCTCTCGGAGCAGAAGAGCGTCTTCAAGCGGAAGCCCGCCTCCAGGTCCCCGAGGACTCTGAGGCACCCATTTACTACTGCCTCAGATGTAAATATGACAGATGCACAAACTCTGAAATATAGCCCTTTGTCACGGCAAATACTATTTTTAAATTCATCAAGTAGTTTCTCAAGGAATTTAAGCTAAATAAAATATTCTTAACTCAAAAAAAATCAGACCTTTTTTTAAAAAAGCGAGTGAAAATATTTATCACATTCAGAGACAAATACGTGAGAAAGGGAAGAAAATGCCAGACAAATGGAAGTACTATTGTAAATTTTTGTCAACACTATGAAAATACATGCAGGCAAAGCGGACTGCTTTTTCGGTAAACCTTTCAGGAGTCAAGGACAGTGCTGATGAACAACTGCGTAGGGCCACAGGGAGGCCAGGGCCCTGAGGCGGCAGTGAAACTCACACTTTCCCGGTCAACAAGTAGCACATGCAGAGACTAACAAATGGTGAAAAGGTTCCACCTGATCAGCAAAAACAAAACTGACCCTAAATCAGAAATGCCGACGATCTCAATATATTTTCTGGAAAGAGATGCTACCTATCAGACACTCTAGTTCACAAATATCCGAAATACAAGACAGGACTACTACTGACTGTTATTTACAAAGACATTTTACAAAAGAGCAGGAAAAGAAAATAAAAAATAAAAATCTTACCGCATTGGCACGCTGATCCCAGTCATGTTTGTCATCTGACAAAATTTCCCTGATTTTATTTAACGTTTCTTCAAGTTCTCGACTAGAATAGATCTTAAAAATGCAAAATTGGAACATTAATATTTCTTACCAAGAGCACCATCAAAATCATGCCCAGGTTAAAATAATCTTTCAAGTAATAAGTTTATTTATTAACATTTCCCATTCTAGCACTATTTTAAAATGGAGAATGGAAATATATTATGAACAATAATAAAGAGCTTTAATTTGTTTTCCTTACCTATCACCCTATGCTATCCCTCCACTCCTGAGTAACTTCAAACATACGTTCAAAATGCATTGTCATTTAAAAACATGATGCAAACATTCTAATTAATAAAAATAGGCCTAAGTTCTCAAAATGACTTCAGGTATATGATATATGTAGGCATTCATATACTTATTACACAATATTACAAAAGGACACAGTTTAAGTTGGTCTCTCCACCGCCTCCATGCTAGACTATAACCAGGATAACTACATGCTTTGTGTCCAACACCATTACCCTCTCATTCACTCAGCAAATACTCTTATAACAGAAATGCACTATGTTAGGCACTGAGGATACTACGGTGAGCAAAACAGGCATGTTCCTTGCTTTATGCAGCTTATAACCTAGTCAAGGAGAAGAACATTAAACAAATAATATAAAATATAAAATTGCAAACAGAAAGTCCCACTGAGGAGAATTATCCAGTGCTGTGAAATTCTATATATAATAGGGGGTTTGAACTAGTGTTAGGAGAGTCACTCTTGAAATGATAGTCAAGGATGAGGCAAACACCATTAGGCAAAATGGAGAGAGATCACCCTTCCCTGTAGTAAGCAGCATGTGCAAAGGTTCTGTGACAGAAAGAAAATTTAAGAAGGCCAGAGTATAGGAGAAAAGAGTACAAAGGGACCCAGGAAAAGAGTGACTCAGCAGAACACAGTATTTCTCTACATCACAATTAGAAGTGGGCATGTGACCTAAATCAGTTCAGTCAAAGTGAATCTCACAAAGTTTACAAGATCAATGAATAACAGTTTGGTAATAATAAATATTTTATTTTTATATAGTCATTTAAGAAAAAATTTTTTTAAAGATTTCATTTACTTATTTATTTTTATTTTTTATTCTTTTAGAGAGAGGGGAAGAAAGGGAGAAAGAGAGGGAGAGAAATCATCAATGTGTGGTTGTCTCTTGAGTGGCCCCCACTGGGGACCTGGCCCACAATCCAGGCATATGCCCTGACTGGGAATCGAACTGGTGACCCTTTGGTTCGCAGCCTGCACTCAATCCACTAAGCTACACCAGCCAGGGTGGAAAAATATTTTTAGAAGGACAAAAATAAGTATTATATGAACAAGCACATAAGCCACAGTCATGGGAAGTGCCCATATATTGGTATCTTTACCTGAATAGAAGGGACATCTGTAAAAGCTTTTATAAAATCATCTTCATCAACTGCTCCTGCACCCCCTTCCTTAGAAGCACCTGCTAAGTAAAACAAAACAAAAATACTTACTTCTTAAAGTTTATTTTTAAGCATTTTAGTTAGCATCAAGAACATGAAATATATAATTCTTTTGAGCATAACTTTAAGAGACATTCCATTTCATTAAAAAAGCATTGAAAAAATCTCCAACTTTCAGAGAAGTCAAGGTACTTAGTAGTGGGTTGGAAGTAAAATTCAAACTATGTAAGAACAGAGCCCTCACATCCCTCATCCAATGCAATAGCAAGGACACAAGAAATACAGGTGAAAGGATAATGTTTAAAAGCTGAACAGCAATTTTACATGATACAAACTGTCAGTAAGTGATGGAAAATGTGATGTAGGAGATCCACGTGTGCTGCAGTGGTCAGAAGAGCAAATGTAAAAACAAATGAGAGTCTTGAAATTAAATTTAAATATGTAAACAAACCTTCCATTCTCACAGACAATCAAAAATTTAAGAAGTAGTTGTTTAAGAGCCGGTAATTTTTTTGTAAAGAGCCAGTAATTAAGTTATTGTCTTTCAGCTCCAAAGTCACTCTGTCATATTCTGTGGTCCTGGGCCTAAGATTAAGCAAACCATTTTGCCTGCTGAATCTAGTACTTTCCAGTTAAAACTCTGTCAATAGTGGGTGCTGGAGAGGGACTGGAGGATGAAGAAAGAGGGACGTACTTGCTCCTTTCTGACTGTTCTCTGTTCTAGTCAGCAAAACCGTAGAAACTCTGGGAGCATCTCTGTTTCTAGTAGCACCTGGTTTCACCTTGCACTTTTTCTAACACTTACTAAACCAGTTACCTCCACCCATCCGAGACACCAGTCAGCTAGACATTATAGTCAGAAGTGTAAGTCAAGGCTCTGCAGGGCCCCTCCTCTAAAAGCCTCTGAGTTTTAATAATTTAACCTCCTCATTTTGTTCCTGCAGCTCTAGGGAGAGGGGCTTTGTACTCTGCTACCTCCACGACACTTCCATGTTCTCTTTTGCATTCTTAATCCATCAATACCCATTTAGCAATTCTTTATATTAAATTCTCTCTGTAAAAACATCTGTTGTGGTTTCTGTCTTCTGACTGCACCCTGGCTGACAAAAGTAGTATTTAGTTT